>NC_083348.1:93766759-94386374 GCF_019175385.1 Lycium barbarum
TTTAATTTGGATGTGGGAACAGAACAATATTGCGCATAAATTCAGAATTCTCAAGCAATAGAAGAACATGAAAGAATTTAGTTTCGAAGAGCACCCGGACGAGCGACGCCCTTTACTCTACTTCTAACTAAAGGTAAACAACAGATAGAGGCGGATCCATGATTTAAACTTTATGAGTTCAATCTTTTAAGATTTTTAGCATTGAATCATTATATATTTAAAATTATAAATTCATGTCTACTATTGCAGTTTTAAAATTCTTACACATTATTAATTTTTGCTCTGCATCGAAAGTTATGAGTTTAATCAAACTCGTATCTACAATGGTACATCCACCCCGACAGCAAACATTGCAAGCAAATAAAGAAGTCATTCCCCGATTTGTACTCTCTTTTCACTTTCAATTGATTATTGAGACTACCTTTTTTGTGGGATTTATATGCGATAGAGTAACTTTAGGATGTTTAGTCTGATTTTTTTTTAGGGAAATTAAAGGAACTTTTTCCCTATGTATTCTATTTGCTGGATAAGTGGCAGGTAATAAAGAGCGGGAAGGAAACCAAAAAAAAGGGGCGGGGGAGGGGGGGGAGAGAACAGAAAATAATGCTATTACTACTATTAAGAAGAGTGAGTCCAACTCACTTTCTCGTCGTCCGTTTAATAAATTAAAAAATGTGGGGCCCACAATTTAAACAACAACTAATATTAAAAAAAATTGTGTGCCCATAATTCTAATATATGCACTCTTCTTAATTGTAGTAATATATATCCGTTCCAATTTAATTAAAACAACAACTAATATTAAAAAAAATAAATTGTGGGCCCCATAATTCTAATATATGCACTCTTCTTAATAGTAGTAATATATATCCATTCCAATTTAATTAAAAAAAAAATTGTGGGCCGTTCCAAGTTAATAAAAAAAAATTGTGTGCCCCCATATTAAAAAACCAAACAATATTCATGTAATTTCCAAAATATCTCATTAAGTCAATAATGATAGATTCTTTGCCACGTGCGTATTCGTAGCAAACACTAATATAATAAAGTTTTAAATACGGAGCACAAACTACAATGTTATATTAATCGTGTTTTGAACATAGTATCTCATATTGACAAAATCAAGCAATATATATATAAAAAAAAAGTGAATCCCATATTAAAAAAAAAACAATGTCAAAAAAAAATGTGCAAAAAAAAATTGTGAGCCCCATAATTCTAATATATAAAAGTGCCCCCCATATTAAAAAATCAAGCAATATTCATGTAATTTCCAAAGTATCTCATTAAATCAATAATGATGGATTCATTGCCACATGCGTATTCGTAGCAAACACTAATGTAATAAAGTTTTAAATACGGGGCACAAACTACAATGTTATATTAATCGTGTTTTGAACATAATATCCCATAATGACAAAATCAAGCAATATATATAAAAAAAAAAGTGAATCCCATATTAAAAAAACAAACAATGTCAAAAAAAAAAAGTCCAAAAAAATATTGTGGGCCTTATAAGTGAATCCCATATTAAAAAAATAAACAATGTCAAAAAAAAGAAAGTGCAAAAAAAAATTGTGGGCCCCATAATTCTATTATATAAAAGTGCCCCCCATATTAATATGGAGCACAAATTACAATGTTATATCAATCGTGTTTTGAACATAGTATATATATATATATATATATATATATATATATATATATATATATATATATATATATATATATATATATATATATTATATGCATAAAAATAGTGCAAACTAATAATGTCCAAAAGGGTGGGCCCCATACTAAACAACACCAAGCAATATAAAAAATAAAAACAAAGAAAAGAAGAAACTATATAAAGCATGGGTTTAAACCCATGCTTCGTCGTCCGTTGTCCCTTAAAAAAAAAAGGGATGGACCCCATACTAAATAACACCGAGCAATAAAAAAAAAAAAAAAAAAAGTGGAACTCACCATCTCCAAACTCATGGGAAAAAAAAAGTGGACTTTATATTATCAAAATCAAGCAATATAAAAAAAAAAAAAAAAAAAAAGTGAACCCCATATTAAAAAAAATATAATGTTAAAAAAAAGTGTTGGCTTTGTATTCGTAGCAAACACTAATATAATAAAGTTTTAGATACGGAGCACAAACTACAATGTTATATTAATCGTATTTTGAACATAGTATATGTATATATATTATATGCATAAAAATAGTCCAAACTAATAATGTCAAAAAAAAAAAATGTGTACCCCACAAAGGGTGGACCTCATACTAAACAACATTAAGCAATATAAAAAAAATAAAAAAAAATGGAACCCACCATCTCCAAACTCACTGTAAAAAAAAAAAGTGGACCCCATATTAACAAAATCAAGCAATATCAAAAAATAAAAAGTGAGCCCCATATTAAAAAAAAATAATGTAAAAAAGAAAGTGCAGACTTTGTATTTGTAGTAAATACTAATATACTAAAGTTTTAAATACGGAGTACAAACTACAATGTTATATTAATCGTGTTTTGAACGTAGTATATATATATATATATATATATATATATATATATATATATATATATATATATATATATATATATGCATAAAAATAGTGCAAATTAATAATGTCAAAAAAAAAAAAAAGTGCACTCCATATTAAAAAATCAAACAATATTCATGTAATTTCCAAAGTATCACATTAAGTCAATAATGATGGATTCATTGCCACGTGCGTATCAATCCACTAGTGGGAGCAAATGAAATTGCTTTTCTTCAAAAAGTTAAGTAGCCAAACCATGCAGTTTTTTTTTTTTTTTATATATTAGCCTGAGATCTAATCTAGATATTAAAGTGTTGTATTTGCTATTCCGCCATGTCATTTATTTGTTATGTTCACTAAAATAAATATACTCAAAATATTTATATTTTAAAATAAGATAGAATTTAATTACTTTTTTATTTTTATTCTCTTTTAAAAAATATTAATAAATTTGCCGATTTTGTATTCGTAGCAAACATTAATATAATAAAATTTTAGATACGGAGCACAAATTACAATGTTATATTAATCGTGTTTTAAACATAATATATATATATATATATATATATATATATATATATATATATATATATATATATATATAATCACTATTCAAAGACAACTACATACACATAGATGCACTATAATCTAAAGTATTGGATCTGTGCGCAGCACGGGCATAGGCCGTCTAGTATATATTAGAAAAAGATCCATAACTATTTGAAGCTAATATAAGGTTCAGCCTTCAATCATGTTGGGACGGAGGTGTAGCTCTATTAGCTTTTGGGCAGTTTTTTTTTTAAAAAAAAAATGTTGAAGAAATTTAGTAGAATTTCTGAAAATACTTTATATTTGAATAGCCTTTCAACCAAATACAACACTCGAGCTTTCTTTCATTGAAGCGTCCGTTTTGATTTCTTGAAAAGCACTTTGATTTCTTTGCCAACAAAAAAGATTCTACAGTTTTCAATTTTTTTCATGCACCTCATAACTTGAAGGAATGAAAGATATATATTGAGACTATCACTAAATTGTCTTCCATTGGACAAGTAATGTACCAAAATTGACTTAAAAGTTAGAGATATTGGGATCAAAACTTAAAAGTTAGAGATATTGAGATCAAAACTTGCTTTAAATAAGTTTTTATCAAGTACCATGTGTCCATATGACCTACATGAATTGATATCATCTTTGGTTTGGTCGAGGTGAGAAGGGAAAAAAAAGGAAGGATGAGTTATCATATGATTGTTTTCCTTTAAAAAGCTAAAGAAGAGCGAAGTAGAAGAGAATTACCTATATATTCATTTAAGTTTTTATATTACTTAAAAATTAGACTAAGATGATAATATATCTATCTGTTATTGATATTGTGATTTTTGCCAAACAACTAACAAAGTAAATTATGAATAGTTTATGCAAAGGAAGTTAATAAATGAATTTTTCTCTCTCCTTTACTTTGTGAAATCACACATGATATAAGGGAATGAGACGGTCAAAATTTAGGTGAAGCAACCGGCTTTAATTATTTTAAGTGAATAAATATTAATATTCATAATTACCGCTCATGTTCACTAGTTATTGAATATTTACGTGATGTATTATCATTCTTTTGTCTAATAAGTTATACTCCCTCTGATAAAAAAAAGTCTATTGAACCATTTGCACACCCCTTAAAAAATACTAATTCTTATGCAAAAATAGGTAATTTGACAAAATACCCCTAATTAAATACGTATTGGATTTGGTCACTTGACATTTAATAAGGGCAAATCTAGATAAATAAGGTTAATTCTTACTTGATTTGGTTAATAAATATTTTTTTTTGAACCAAAAAATAAAGACTAAGTGAACACTCGTTTTAAATCTCATGGAGTACTAATTTGTAATGATAATGACTTTAGTTCTTCCAAATAAAGTTGATGGCTCATTTTGTCTGAAAAAGTTGATGAACCTCATTCAAACTTGTAATTTGTGTTTATTGTTTATTCTGTGAGATATAACCTATAGTTTATCATTTCAACAAAAATAGTAGTTTCTTAGAGTTATGTTTGGTTTATTTAACAACTTCCATGAAAACGCGTACATGAAACGATTGTATGAGAACATAATTATTTAAAAATAAAATCGTCAAAAGACAAGGATGTGTTATCTTTTTCACTTAAGTGAATCTTTCATGATTAACTAGAACTTCATAATAGTTAAGAGTAAATTATAATTTTGAACTTTTAGTTACTCTTTCCACAAGTTTCAACAATTCATTTGTTATTTTAGTACTATACATTTGAAGCAATGCTGATGAACGTAGAAGGTCAAACAACGGACTAGGCAAAGTCCAGAAATTGAATGTTATCCAGTCTTCCGATGGGCAATTAGCAGGAATGCCCTTGGGGTGGTCTTTAATTTTTGCCCTTCACCTAATATCAAGATGTTTGGAGTTCGAAGCCCGGTTTAGTAAAAAAAAAAATGCAAGATAGAATTTTGTAGCAAAGTTAGGTTTATTCGGGCAAAAGTTAGGCCTCAAGTAGAATTTTAAATGCAAAACTCTACCTGTAAGAAGAGTTTTGCAAGCAAAAATTAGGCCTCAGGCATAGTTTTGCAAGCCATCAGGTATAGTTTGCAGGCAAATTCTGCCTAGCGAATCTAAACCTCTGGCTTGCGTTTTTTTTTTGTTTTTTGTTTTTGGTCTGAGCAGGGATTCGAATCCGGAACCCATGAATTTTTAGGCGAAGGGCAAAAACTAAAGATTTCAAATTTGAGGGGCAAAAATTAAAGACAGGTGCTTTTGAAGGGCAATCTGCACAAAAAAATGTCTTCCAATTGCCAAGGCGAGTATTCAATTTGGGCCTTTGGGGGAATTTGTACTTTTACTTTTTTCTTGCGCTGATTGCCCTTCATGTGGGGTGGTCTTTAATTTTTGCACTTCAAATTGGTGGTCTTTAAGCTTTGCCCTTCGCGTAACACCCTGAGGTTGTGGATTTGAACTCCAGATCAGTTAAAAAAAAATTCGCAAGGCAAAATTTGCATGGGCGAAAATTCTGCCTATGCCCATTAGGGGTGGGCATTCGGTATTTGATCCGGTATTTCTAAATTTTGAGATCGGTAATTGAAAATAGATACCAAATATCGAACCGAAAAAGTCCAGTTCGATTTGGTAAATCAAACTTCGATTTGGTAAATTCCGGTACGATATTCCGGATTTACCATTCAAAAGAGAATCAATCAATAATCTACTATACTAGTTTTAAAATGAATTGTTCAATGCTCCATGAGAAAAGCAATTCAATGCTTTGTACATAGCTTTTGAAGCAAAATATGTCATGCAAAAGAGGAGTGCTACTAATTGTAGTATGTCAAAGTACATTATCTCTTTAGGACTGGGCAGAAGATTGGTGACTGCGTGAGAAGACTGAGCAGTGACTAGACGATCGATCTTTTAATATTGAGCAGAAGACGAGGGCTCTTTTCCTCTTTGGGACTAAGGCCTCGTTTGTTTTCATTGAGATTAAGACGTTTGAATCTGAATACAAATCTGAATATTAAGATGTACATTAAGATTAAGATGTCTAAATCTGAATACACATTTGAATATTAAGATGTTGTCTCTACATCTGAACACTGAATGATTAAGACTGTTTGTTTTCAATATCTGAATGTGCATAATTTCTCTTTTAAACATAATCAATATAAAATAAAAATAAAATTAGGAATTAAATATTATATCAATATAGTATTATAAACTATCTCATTTCAGCAAAATAAAATTATGTTTTTATATGAACTAATATTTCGAATATATACAAATAGAGAATGAATTTTATGAAAGTGACTACTGACAAGGATACTCTTAACTTTTAGAAATAGAAATGAGTATATTGTAGTGTTGTCTCGTATGTACTTCAGCCAAAACGAAACAAAGAAATCAATTCATAAGCAAAATAGATGAAGAATAAAATGGCATGAAGATCTTTTCCAGACACATGGCGGCAATATAATCACGCAATAGTAGTAGATACACATCAACCAAACAATCTGGTCGAATTTATAAAGGTTTAGAATTTTATCAGTTCAAAAGGAAAAAGGTTTGGTTGCTGATGGATAGTTGGAGAGGAGAGAGGCGTAAAATTCTTTTGCAAGGCAGAAGATGATGAGGTGTGAAATATGGCGGAAATAAAGTCATATCTATTTTAAGAGTCTGAATTGTGTTCAGACTTTATTAAAAATCCGTTTCATTCATATACATTCAGACCCATTAAGAGCTTTTAAAAAGGAAAAAATAAATGCACTTAATGGGCTGAATCTGAATTATTAAAATCCAGACATAAAAAACAAACATTCTTAATGCCTGAGATCTGAATGATTAAGATTGACCTCCATTAAGTGTAAACAAATGAAGCCTAAGTAGTTAACTAATAAGGACTGGGGTCTCTTTGTGGGCTGACAATTTAGTAGGGTCTGTTAATATTTGATGGGCTTTTAGTGTAGATAAATGGATTATAATTAGGATTTAGGGGGGGATCTTTAAACAATTCGGTATTCGGAAAATATCAAATATCAAACGGTATTAATATCTCGGATCGTTTTCGAACCCGAATACCGTACCAAATACCAAATTACCGAATCCCGAATTATCAAAATTCTCAGTTCAGTTCGATAATTCAGGTTTCGGTTATTTATGCCCAGCCCTAGTGCCCATGCAAATTCTGAAGGGCAAAATTTAAAAATTACCATTTTGCGGGGTAAAAATTAAAGACCATCCCAGTGAAGGGCAATCCTGCAAATTTCCCGTACTTTTATGGTTCAGATCCAGATGCTCATGGAATTGAATCTTGAATGTTGCAAATGTTATAAAATGGCCTTATAAATTATTCAGTCAAAACTATCCTGTCTTTTCTTGTTTTCCTTTTAACAATTCTTTTTGGACTAGGGGTGTGTTTGGTATGAATGGAATATATTTTCTTGAAATTTTTCTTATTCTAAAAGATGAGTGATTTCTTAAGCAAGCAATAACATTACTCCTATCTAGGGCTGTTCACAGTTTTGGTTAAAACCAAAACCAAACCGAAAATTTAACCAAACCGATAAAATAACCGACATTTGGTTTAGTTTGGTTTGGTTTGGTTTTAAATTTGAAAAACCGATAATATTTGGTTTGGTTATGGTTATGGTTATAGTAAAAAATAACCGAATAAATAACCAAACCAAACCGATAATTATATACATAAAATTTATAATTATTTATATGTATAATATTAGCTTTTCATAAATAATTAAAGATATTTTATACCTTTTAATTATTAATTTAATTTTGGTCTACTTATTTTTAAGGCCTATGTCTTAAAAGAATATGTTCAACAATCCAAGCCCAACTCTAATAAGTCGTAAGCATAAGGGTTGTTTGTATTTTGAAACCTCTGTTTGACTTGTTCTTTTGAATCTAAACTGCGTTGCAAGTTTGGTCCACCTGATTTGCCAACAACGTGTCTTTCCCTCAATATGCAGCAAAGTTCACCCTTCTGGGCCATGAGGAAAAAAAAGCTTCATAAGAAATTTGAAGAATGTAGAGAGAGAATATTTGAATTGTCACGGCTAGTCATAAACCGAAAAACCGAACCAAACCGACAATAACCAAACCGGTGGTTATTATTTTACTTGGTTTGGTTATGGTTTTAGACATTTAAAAACCGACTAAATTGGTTTGATTATGATTTTAACCAATAATCGACCCAAACCGAACCATGAACACCCCTACTCCTATCTCATAAGCATTAAGACAAAACTCATCTGGTTGTGGTAATATCTGGTTTTATTACAATATAGTTCATGGGTTGAGCCGTTTAGTTAAAAGTGGAATTTACCTTTCACGTGCGTCACGACTAACGGCGTTATTTATCACCAAACCAAAACCAATTCATTAATTACTGTAAAAGAAAATAAAAAAAACGGAAAAAGGTCAAAATTATCCTGAACTTTGAAAAATAATTCATCCATACCCTTCGTTATACTTTAGGGTCAATTATACCCTTACAGTTATACTATGGGGTCAATTATACCCTTCTGTCTAACTGTTGCCACGTGGTATTATCCCAGTCCTTCAAAATTATTTTACCCTCAAATAATTTTTTGCTCACTAAAATAACTCAATTCGACCCGATTTTTTTTTTTTCATCAAAAATAATACAGATTATTTGAGGGTAAAATAATTTTGAAGGGCTGGGATAATGCCACGTGGCAACAGTTAGACAGAAGGGTATAATTGACCCATAGTATAACTGTAAGGATATAATTGACCCTAAAGTATAACGAAGGGTATGAATAAACTATTTTTCAAAATTCCGGCTAATTTTGACCCTTTTCCATAAAAAAAAAAAAAAAAAAGGTTCGTCTCTTTCTTCTCTGAACATCAACATCAACATCAACATTGCCACAAAAACCGGTCCAAAATCCAAATTGTCCGAAGAAACCCATTCTCTTCTCTTCTTCATCAGAATTCCACAATAACAACAATGGTCGTTGAAGCTCATCAGCTATTTCTTCCAAAACCCCCTTTCTTTTCTCCATCTTTCCCTTCTCCACCCCCTCACTTTTCTTCTTTCCTCTTTCACCCTTGTTCTTTCTCTTTAGCTCTCTTCCATTCCGATTCCTCTATCTCTCTCTACCCTTCTTTCTCTCTCCCTTCCTCTTTCCCTCCTCCTCAAACCACCGTAACGCCGCCCATCTCCGCCGCCACCTTCCTCCTCCTCCGTAACCCTAACCCTAATACCCTCTTTCTCATCTCATCTCCTGTTTCAGGCGGCTCTTCCGTTCTTCTTCGTTTCTATATACTTAACACTGCACGGAAAAGCTTTACTCTCGCGAAGGTCGTGTGCAACCACAGTGATTTGAAGTTTGATGAGAGTAAATTAGGGGTAGTTTTTAGGGTTTCACATGGGGTTTCAGTGAAATTGGTTGGGGATGTTAATGTATTTGCTTTGTACTCTATTTCGAATGGTAAGATTTGGGTTTTTGCTGTGAAGTATTTAGGGGGTGAGGTTGTGAAATTGATCAAGTGTGCTGTGATTGATTGTTCTTTACCGGTGTTTTCGATTAGTGTTTCGTTTGGGTACCTGATTTTGGGGCAGGATAATGGGGTTAGGGTTTATCCTTTGAGGCCATTGGTTAAAGGAAGAGTTAAGAAAGACAAGGGTGTGGGTAAGAAGAGTTTGAATGGTGGGTTGGAAAAAGATAAAATGGAGATAAAAAAACTACCTTTACGAAACGGGATGAATCATGGGATTAATGCTGAGATATACGAAACGGAACTGAAGTTTCCTTCCAATGCTGTATTGAATGAAAGGATCGAGAGCCGCACTGAATCAGGTGCTGGAATACTTTCTGGTTTGCTGTCCTTCTATAGCTGTTATAGAAGCTTAGCGTAGAGACTCCATGTTTTTTTCAGTAATTGTTTCATTGCTTTTGTATTGCAATTACATTTGTGGTGGTAAATGTAGTATTGTTAATTGCAAAAAGATATGCATCACTTAATCCTGAATGTGGGATCTGTACATGCATCTATTATATTACTCACATTTCTACGAGCATATCCCTGTATAAAAATAAAAATTGGGCACAATCGTAGTGTTCCTCGGCGCAATTTGTTCTGTAAAAACTTGTCTGTGTACTGTGTACTCTATGTAATAGCAAGACTTTGGTTGGTATTTCGTGTACACGTCGTTGGATTAGTTTCTACATAGAAATAGCTACTTAGAAAGTTCAATTAGAATGAACAGGCACCTGCTATTTATGTGGCAACTTTAGCTATTCCCCTGCCCGAAGGAAAGACCCATAACTTCACGAGTCGTGGGGTTTGAGTTTCTTGATTTTCTTCAAAATAGTACGTTCTTAGTATGTTACGTAAATGACACCCTATTAGATTAGTCTGATACCAACAATGTCATGAGTGAGCAAATTTGAGCCTTAAGATATGTGTCGTAGTCTCGTCGAAATGCAGATGTTAAGATGGATGTGCAGATATACCAAATTTGAGAAAATTAGAGATGATCACATCTGTTAGAGAGCACAAATAACACCCGTAGATGATAAAATGAAAGGTCATCTAAAATGGTTTGGTTACTCGTACGAGGTCTTCATATGCGCTGATCCATAGCTGCAATGATATAATGATTAGAAATGATAATAGAGGACAAAGTAGATCTAAGATCAAATGGAGAAAAGTTGGCTTAAAGATATCCAATAGATTGGATTGAAGCAAATTTAGCTAAGGACATAATACAACATAATAAAAGGAATGTAAGCGATACCAACTAATTATGATGAAGGTTTAGTTGTTGTTATGCTTACATCATGCCGGGTGTTCGTGAAAGAGTGACATTATTAGATACTTGTATATCCTTTTAGGGATAAGAATGAGATTGACACAATGTCTAGTTTTAGAGAACTCTTAATTTGTATAAATGAAATGAACCTGAACAGAGCAGAATGGATACGTTGGATTCCTATTGCTAAATGTCTTCTCAATCTATTTTGCGGGAGTAGCTTGTCTTCTGTAAATAATATTGATCATTTTTCTGATTTTCCTAGCTTCCTGATCTTATGTTAGAAAGCAATCATGTAATGGAGCAAACTTTCACTTTTGTATCTACCACAGCTTCTTGATGCCATCAATGAAACTACTTACTTTAACAAAGAAGAAAAAAAGGATTATTATAGCACACCCCAAATAATTTGGGATTGAGGTGCATGATTGGTACTTGTAACTGAGGTAGTATTTTGTTTGTCTTACCAAGGTTATGGCTTTAATTTATGTCATGATTTCTCTTTAGAGGATACACTTCCTCCCTCCTCGTCCTATATGGATCTCCATTTTCCACATCTGAGAGATACATTTAATGTCTTGGAAGCTAAGTACATCCTTCTGTCAGAAAGGTATCATCAAAAGTGAAGAAACTAAATAAAACAAAGCTTTCGCGGAAATGATCTGATTTAGTTGCAGTTTTGGATTAGCGTATTCGCATTGGGAATGATGGTGATGCATTCTGATTCTACTTTTTACCTGCATGGGCACTAAGAGTATATTTTTTTAATTGATTATTATATTGTGTTGCGTAGATGTTTAAATTTATATATTTTTGAATTGTGAAAGGTTGAAGTAGTTACTTACAAAGACTACTTGATAAAAAAGTGGTAATCTAGAAAGATGTTAATTCTACCTTGAGATAATGTGAATTAGCGTTAGTTATATAATATAGATGGGCTGAATCAATGGATGGGTCAATGCCCAACCCTGCCTAAAGCTTGCTTGGGCTAAGATGGGCTAAACGATGGGTCATTAACCAACCAACCCAACTCAACCCACGTTTTAAACATTTTGAGAATCTAAAAATATTGATATTCTTTGATTGCAAATATTCTCTCACTCATGCTTTTCCAAATAAACGGCTTTTTCAAAATCAAATCTAAATACTTTTTGGAAATAGAGAAATAAAAAAAAAACAAAAATTATTTTAAAAACTAAATAATGATTAAAAAAAGTTAATCATGTTTTGTAGCTTTTATACTTTTGAACGGAGGGCAGTTGATGAGTCAGTTTGGGCTGATGATTTGTGATGGGTCAACTTGGGCTAGCCCAAATCACCCCATCTTCAAAATCACTCTATCCCAAACCCATTAAATCTTGGGCGGGTCAAATGGGTTTGGGCTAGTTTTGCCAACCCTAGTTATTTTTGGCTGAATTATAGGAATTAGGATGTAGAAAAACTTCCCTTTTGAAAAATATTAGTCATATTTTATTAGATGCATGAGAAAAGAGAGTAGGTCAATCATTTCTGGATGGCGGGAGTAAATTCCATGTTTCAAAAAATCAACCAACAGGTTAGGTTGCAATATTTGCTCTTATCCCCCCATCTTATGATAGACACTGCCTAACGAGAAATAATACAACACAAGTATGACACCCGGGTTTGTGTGACGTCGCCGTGGAAGTCGTAGAGAGGTGTGAATTAGTTAAGCTAATGACTCTTCACCAAACATTAGTTAAGCTAATGACTGCATGAAGATTTTTCCCTAATTCAGTTCTTTGAATTTTGATGCAGACCACTTGGCATTCCATTTCTTGTCCTTTGTTCCTCCTACTTTGTTTCTTTCACCTTCTCAAAGATATGAATGCACGACAAGGCTTGTAGGAGATTCCTATATTTATTTCCAGTGAACCTTTGTCTGTACTCATTCCTGTCTGATTCCATTACCATTTCTCTTTTTCACTTCTATTGGGGTGGTCTTTGTCTTTAATCTTACTACCAAGGTGCCTCGGTTGTGTTTGCTATTGTAGAAATGTAGTTTGATATCATTTACAAGTGTTCTGTGATTTCTCCATCATGTTAAAATCTTGAAGCTCCAATTTTCATTTCCTACAGCTGCTGATTGTGCATTCTGACTTGCAGCAAAGTTAAGATCTGTGAGACTCAGACAAGATTCCAGAGAGGAGATTGCAAACTTCGTGGCGTTCAAGAACGAGGATGATATTTCCGAGTCAATCAAGATACCAGCTAAGTCAGCAAAAGCAATTAGCATTCAGGGATTATCTTCAACCAAGTTTTTGATCTTGGATTCTGAAGGAAATCTTCACCTGTTGTTCCTTGCAACTTCTGTCCATGGATCAGAGACTCCTTATCCCATGAAACAGTTAAGTCACAACATGAAAGTTCGAAAGCTTGCTGTTCTTCCAGATTCTTCTACAAGTATATTCCCATCCTTTTCAATTTAATAATGTTGTGTTCATTATTATTTTTTCTTTTTGCGACATAATCCCATGTTAATTTGTTGACATCTTGCTTCAGAAATGTTTATAAAAAGGTGATGTCATAGATTATCAGCTTTCTCTGTTTTTGTAATGCCATTGGAAGTCCTTCTTTTCAGGATCACAAACTGTTTGGATTTCGGATGCACTTCATACTGTACACATGATTGCGGTGACGGACGTGGATGCTCCTGTCAATCAAACTGACAGCAAAGACCCTGCAGAGAAGCTTGTACAGACCTCAGGTATAGTTTTCCATGTATTATTATGTTTCTAATTTAGGAGAAACATTTTACACCATGAATAATGCCTGTAATATTTCTGATTTTGTCACCTCTTAAAGTGATATGTAAATCCAAATATGCACTCAGTTCAAACTTTGGACGGTGTTTTTGCTTGTACGATGATATGTATTGGTGAAGAACATTCATTTGTTTATTTACGATTAGCATCCTTGTATTATCAGCTCTTTTTTTGCCATTGCTACTGCATTTTGACTTGTAATCCAAGTGGCATTTGGGAGGGTACATGGGTCAATTTCATTAACTTCCCAAGGTGCATGCCTATGTCATGACAAAAGTGCCTTCAAAGTTCATTAATACTGCATTTGTCTGTCATCAGGTGATTAGTGGTTTGGTTTTCAGTGAGCATCATTTCTTTTAATCTCCAATGATAATCTGGCCAGATAAATCCTGGTCTTCTTTTTCTACCCGAATTTTTTGGATGTTCTGGAGTATAATCTTCTGATCTTTCAATTACTCCGTATCATGTTTATTCAAAATCGCAAATGTTCTTTTCCTTGAGGCTACTTCAAGTGGGATGAATCAATCTCATTAAACATTATTGGTCTTCTATTAGCACTGTTTATTTAACCCTTTATCATATGATTATATCACTCCTGATCTTCATCTATAAAGTTAGAGCTATTAGCAATTTAAGTAATTGTTGTCTTCTTTTACCTTTATGTAGTTGTGCAAGCAATATTTTCCAGTGAAAAGGTCCAAGAAATTGCAGCTTTGTCTGTGAATACAATATTGCTTCTTGGACAAGGTATGCACAACTTAAATTCTATCTGGACATGCGTCCCTATATCTTATCCTACTAATGGAAAGAGTCAAGAATTCAATCAAGTTAGTTAGCGTGCTTGAGAGAATGTCTATAGTGTCAATTTCAAAGTTAAAGTAACATGCTTGAGGTCATCCCATACAAGGTAATTCTTTCATGTGTGTGACTTTTTCAATATTAATTGACAACATATCCCGCCTGTCTAATTTTTGAGTTACATTGTTGGAATGGCCAGTTAACTTTTTAAATATTAATTTACAGCACCCTGCCTGTGTAAGTTTTTGATTTATATAGTAGAACCAATAGCCCTAGACGTTGCAGTCATTGGTGGAAAAAAAGCTCTATTATAAAAAACGTCTTCTGATCACGCCCTCTGTTATTTGCAGGAAGCATGTTTGCATATGCAATTTCCTAGCGATGCTGAGTGGTTCTTTGAGGTCAGTGAGTCCTCCCCTTTATTAGAATTTTTGTTCTATGTACTTTGGATTCTCAGACAAGGCAATTTCTTATGTGCGTAAACCAGAAATTCCTTATATTGATTGGTGTCAGCGAGATATTTTACATGAGAATCTTTACACATCAATATCAAGTTAATTTGTTTGCTCGTCCAAAGAAAAAAAATTATGTTTTTTAAAGGTAACAGTATATTATTAAAATTTTCCAGCGCAAAGGCTGTGCTGGAGCCATATTTACAGATCTGAAGTACAACAAAATATATCCTTTATCTTCTTACAAAAATTCAACGATATCTAGTAAAGCCTCTACATCTTCGAATAGTTCTTCTTTGCACCAAAAATAAAATAACCACGCGCGGTTCATCTTTACTTTCTGTGTAGGGCTACATTTCCTTCACAACACCTCGAGTTCCTTTCCCTCCACACAGTCCGCCACCACACATGCTGGGATTGAACTCCAACGTCTGTTCTGCTTCACTGTTGTTCCTCACATATTGTTCTAGAACTCCAGGAGATCTCCAGTGTACTTCGGCATAGCCCATTTAATTCCTTTCATACTAGAAACAATTGCCACAGTTTATCAGTGACTTCACAGTGAATGAAAAGATGATTGGTGGTCCCAGATCCCTTCTGGAATAAAAAGCATCTAGAGCATAACTGTTAACCCTGCCTCTTCAGATTTTCTTGTGTCAGGCATGCCTCTCTAACAATCAACCATATGCAGAGCAGGCTACCTTATATTTAACCCTCCATATATGTTTCCAGGGCCATATGCATTGGTTTCCAGTAGCATTAAAAACTGTTACGCAAGATTTTGCTCTGAATAAGCCTCTTTTGATGTTTCCATACTATTGTATCTTCGTTTGCTGTTGTACCCCGAAAATGCTCCAAAGCCTCAACTAGCTCAGCAGCCTTGCTCATTTTCCAGTCATTGAGTAGTCTTGTGAAGTTTTAAGTTCCATCCCTGCTCCCCAGACCTCATGGATAGTTGCATCAGGTTTCGGGCTAAACTAAATAGGTCAAGATGTTGCTCCTTTAATGGTTTGTGTACTAATGATGTGTCACTCCAGAAAGATATTTTCCTTCCACTCCCAACCTTATAGTTTGTAGTAGCAGCAAAACTAAGCCAGAGTCTCCTGATTATTTTGCAAACACTAGCACCAAAAGCTGTTATGACTTTTTTTGGTGCAGCAATGACCCCTCCTGTCCATACTTTATACTGAAGACCCTTCTCCATAAGGCTTGATCTTCATGGAAAAATCTCCATAAGCAAACTCTCGTTGTGTTATCTCAGGTTCCTTATACCTAGGCCCCCCAGTCTTTTGCTCTGCATCAAAATACTTCATTTCATGATTTTCAGTGCGTTATAAATTAAATTATTGCACCCTTTAGCTTTTGAAGATATGGAAATATAAACCTTTTCTTTTCTCTCCTGTCCTCCCCCTCTTTTTTTTTTTTTTTTTTTTCTGCATTGCAGGTCATTCATGTTTCACATTTGGATAGACACGTATTGCCAGTTGGGTGGTTTTGCTGGAGTTCTCTTGTGGGAGGAGTAAGTATTAGAAGCGATTTATATATTACAAACGTGCTTTCTTGAACTTTTCAAACTTTTTAATGTTCATTTATTTCACCTGGTTATGGTATTTCTTTTGTGGGTATTGAGCAGTCTTTGAGCTGCAGTTCTTAATATCTATCAAATGGTTCATATCAAGTGAAGGAGGCTGAGCTCTTGGAGTAAGGATCTTGATCTTTTCTCATTCTTGCTTCTAGATGATAAACTTCTCAGTATCAGGAGAGATTTAGTAAAAAGTTCGATAAAGTTTCAGGGTTCAGAAGTATTTCGTGAAAGACCAATTGTGAAGTTGGATGTTTGAGGGGGCGAGCATCGTGTAACACAATCTATATTCCCCGCAAATTATTTTCCTGTAACTTTTTAATGCCTCTACAAAATATCGATTGCATTGGAACATTACCGAGACTGAGTGCACCTTGAAATTGATAAATGCATTGTTTGTGAAGTATGTGTGCATGGTGGCATGAGTGATGGATTGAATAACTTTAAAGACCTACTACTTTTATATGGTGGATTCTAATCTGGTTCTGATTTCGTTATTTCTTGGCTTGTGAATAAATTGAGTCATTTCACTAAGATCTTCAACTGTTGTGTTGAAGTAGACAATTAGTTTTTTTTTTTTTTTTTCTGGTTTCATATTCTAATCTCTTGAGTACTATTTGACACCATATAATTAATGCAGCAGAAGTAGGTTGTATAAGAAACATACTCAATACCTTATATCGTGTTTTTATTGGCAGTGAAGCTATTGAAGGATCTGACTAGTGGCTGTTGGGCGAGGTCAACTCTTTCAGCAATGATGCCCGCTGTGCTGCATGGCTTCCATTACTGCAGAGATCAAAGTGCATTGTAACCACTGAAGCCACATGTCCGATGATACAAGTGTTGCATGTGTTCGTGGTCATTGCTGCTGGAATTCTCAACATTGATGGGGTATGAGACCAACCATCCATGTTAAGATGTGTGGTAAGAGGGCTTCTGCCATTATATTGGTCTAATATTGGCTTGTTTTTGGGAATTTAGCTTGTGTCTGTAATAAGCTTTGCTAGAATTATGCTTTGTTGGGATGAGGTTATGTTTTTCTGATACCTAGAGCTGCGTGATTAAGCTTCATACTTTGTGAGACTACCTCGTTATTTCCAGACCATAGATTATGAAATAAGAATTAAGAAGTCTTTAGCCTCTTCACTGCTAATTGTAGTAGAGAATCAATCATCTCAAGTATGTTAGTCAGTGGGGTAACTATTTTGCTTCGACGTTCTATATCTTTACTGCTATTATCTTGTCTCTCTAGAGTACTATAGATGCTGTAGAACTCAACTTGGCGACTTAAGTGAGAATATAAGATTTTGTTTTCACCCTTTATGGCTCTTCACAGCTGTTATAAGTTCTGTACTCGTATGCAAAGTTAATTGTGATTTAAGTTTTTGCTGGCTGAGAATCATGGCTGGGCATTTACGAGTCTCCTTAGTACTTTAATTGTCGCCCTCCATTTGAACTTTATCCCTCGTCTTCTCGACATTTTCAAAGTTGAAGTTTCCCTTTTCTTTTCTTCTTTTTTTTTTTTTTGTGGGGTTTGTGGGGGGGGGGGGGGGGGGGGGCGGAGAGGGCATTGGTTGAAACATGTAGATTCATTTCACTGCTGAGAAAATGAAGCTTATAAACTGTGACTACCTGGTAGAATCATGTGTTACCACTTTACAATGAAAAAGTAATTGAGGCCTTTGTTCCTTTTTATCGGGCTGCTGCTGTTTGAAGTGTGGTCCGGGTGAACTGCACAGCAAAGATTCTTCAGACATCAAATCTTTGTCTGTCTTTTGGCTATAAACAACCGAACAAGTTCGGGTAAAATCACTATTCAAAATTTGGGACAGAAAGTAAAAGTTGGATTCCCATTTCCACTCAAGAGTTGCGAGCGTCAAATAAATGATTTCTTTGACTGGCAGCGAGGCATTATGGCCCGAGAGCTACTAATCCAATCTAAGGAGTATGTTTATGAGTTCAACTTTATTATTATTGTTCGTTATTTTTTTTCTAATAATGTATATGAAAAAATAAATTTAAAACCATGCAACTTACATTCATTACAGAAACGACAGTCGAAAATGATCAACATCTTTTTCCCCTTTTAAGGATCAAAACGCATCAAAGAGACATAAGACAACTGAATTTCTATCTAAACTGCCAATGAAAATCCGCCTTGCATGTACGTGAGAAAAAAAACTGACAATGACTATGTGCCACAAGAAGATGGACCTACTTACTACGAGCCCCCCCTAATTATTACGAGGATGATCTTGACATCGTCACATGTATTCATGGATGTCCACTCACCCAACGACAGTTTATTTATTTATATCAATATCCCTCTATTTCAATTTTATAATATGCCACTAAATTTTATCTTCTCATTATATCCTTTATTCGCCTCTCTCTTTCAACAAAATCTTTCCAGCCCACAATGAAAATAACCCAACACTGAGGAACAATGTTGATTAAATTTTATCCCCTCTCAAATATCTTTAAGGTTGTGGCCATCCATTGGATTTCCTCGCCAACACATATCCTTATTCGAATGAAACTTCCTTGTATTAATTATATTAATTTTGCATAATAAAAAAGACTGACTCTTCTCTTTTGAATATAGGCGGGTATCTCCACCTGTCCCTTTCAATGTTGGCTGCTTCAATTACAGAGCTTTGCGAGGTTATTATGAAATATTCAAAGATTAAAAAATGCCATGAATTTAAGACCATTCTTCTTAATCGGATTGCAAAAACATGAGGTGAAATATCATATTCTTAAAATCTTTTTCTCGAGATGAGTTTTTAACACCTTGGGCGTTCAAAAGCTTAGTTGCTGAATCACTGTCGTTGTTATTATTTGATAGCATTATTGAAACAAGATTTTCAAATAAGAAACTGACGGTAGAATTGGGTCATAACAATTTTGAGTTCTTTCTCATAAAAGGCTAACGACCTCTGTCATTTGCTCGACTTTAACTTGGCATATTGGAATAGTTGACTTAGCCTGTTTAACTAGAATTGAGTAAGAAGGTTAATACAATGAAGATTCATCACACTCATCTACAGAAGGTTTAGGTGATTCAACCTAAAATTATATTATTTGTACCAAGTAACAAAACGGACCACAGTGCATGCCCCTATATATAGTACCCATTTCACACCCCTAAATTGGGAATTGAACAGCAAAACGGTGACCCATCAGAAAATGAGAGATGAATAATTGATCAGTAAGGGTTATATTTACCTACTTTGTTGCACTTAATCACCAAACTTCCCCTCCATTTTTAATGTAAAACCAATATCAGATTAGACTTCTCCTTTTTTATCTGCAGATAAGCCAAATATTCATTTGGCCCACTTTTCACCCTCATAATTTTTCTTGTTTTTATTTATCTAAAATTTATTTTCAAAAGAGGGTGTGGGTTGCTTTCAAACAGGAAATTTAAATTTGAAATCTCTGAGGCTTATTTTTTGGAAGTTACTCGTTCAGCAACTGCTCTCTTTAGCATCTTTTTGCTGATTCTGCAGGCAAAAGATTTTTGAAATGTATATATCCTCCCTTCTTTTTATTAAAAAGAGAACAACTTTTTAAGTCCAAACCAAAACTTCATCATCATGAAACTAGAAACTAGCATTGAACAGTCACCTAATGTTGGAAATTCAAGAAGGCGAGATGATGGAGACTTTAACTTGAGAGAATGGTCTCTTAAGGCCAAAATTAGCAGAGAAAAAACAAATTCAAGAAGATTCTCAGCTTCTTATATTACAAGTTTTAGAGATGTAAAATCCTTTAGATCAAACATATCCATTTCCAGTACTGCTTCTTCCCCTGGCTACACCTTAAGAGGTAATAAAACTACTTCTCCCATTTTCCTTCCTCATGATTGATTTATACTATTTCCTCATAAAGTTTCAATCTTTTTTACAGAAGAAATTGAACCATCAACTTACTCTTTTACCAATGCCCTTAAAGGTGAGTCCTTTACAATTCAGAGGCGAATTCAGAATCTAGAGTCTTGAACCAATAGAATTCGTCATAATGATGATGAATGACATTTTTATTTTTCAACTTCATAGAATTTTTGGTTTGTTTTTGAGTGCAGCATTGCAGGCAAAAACAATATACAGTTGGGAATACATGTCACCAGATGGATTGGCTCTAAATTCCAAGTGGAATGAAGCTGAGAAATATATCTGCAATCCTTTATCAGGGGAAGTTCCTTTGGAATGTTTATCTGCAAAAACACTAAGTGCGAGATCATTTCGACAATTAACCAGCAAAATCACCATGTCTGCACCTCTAATTTATCCTTCTCAAATTCAGACTCGACAATTCCCATCAAAACCTCCTACAAAAGTAGTACCTCATTTGCCTAAACATCAACTTGAAATCCAAATTCCAAACAAAGGTATACACACTTGTTCTCTTTCCATTTCCTCAATTCTATATATAATGTAAGTTAAATTATACTGATAGTGTAAGTTTTTTACACTGACTATATAATTCAAATCTTTAATAAAAAGAGTTTAGCTTAACCTGTTGGAGCAGGTAACTCACGGTACTTCCCAAGTTACTAATCCCACTTTTTACAGGCAATTACATGCAGTTAACTTTTAAGTGACTTATTTGTGTAAATATTCTTTCACGCTATCAGTGTATATAACTTAAATCTTTAATATAAAACTGTCTTTTTCCCCCTCACCACTCTGCTTTCTGACTTGTACATTTTTATTGTTAATTTTAGAGAAGCGTAGTGTTACTAGAGATGTGGGAACACAGAGTAGTACTCCAGCTAATTACTTAAGTTCAAAGAGTCCAAGTCCTGCTCGTACCCCATCCATTGATGATAGATCTACAAAACGCTGTGTAGCAGATGCTGATGATTCACCTATGAGTATGACAACTCCTGCATCAAAATCTGAGGAACAGGTAATAAATTAAATATTGCTCACTTTCTATGAGAAATATCCTAATCCTTAAAACTGTTTCTCTATGATCAACTACTATAAGTATCCAAAAGGTGGCACGTTGCCTTATTTTGCCACTAGTTATGATGTTAAGATAATAAGATTAGGAGTGCACTCAGTGCCAGAGCCATAAGTTTTATTATAAAGAAGTAAACACATGAAGAAGTCAATTAGAGAATTCAATATATGAATGTAAAATTATATTGTATATAGAAAGTCAATTCAATATATGTATGTAAAAATTTCCTACGAAGAGGCCCGGATGAACCCGTTGTGCCCTAGCTCAAACCCTGAGTGTACCCTCTCTGAAAGTTTAAACTTTTAGATGATGTGGTCATATATTTCAACATATGAAATGGTCGATCACATGATTGACCCTAATTGTTTTAGTCCTAGACTGAATATTACTTCAAATTTGTAGCTCAAATGAATTTTTTCTGAATAACTTTTGTTTTCTTCAGAGTTATTACTTGTTGAGTTTAATTTTTAATTTTTATACACACTGTATAAAAGATTTTTTACATTATCAGATCATTTAAAAGATAATGGGGAAGTACCTCTCTCTAATAAGTGGGATCAATATAAAATGAGACAAATCTATAACCTGCTATAGGTTAAAACACACTAATAATATCAAAATAGTAGTTGTGAGACTAGATTATCGAGATTGACCAAGTCGCATGAATTGCTATACCGAATTCTACTAGGTAGGTGGGGACTTTTGGTCCCTAGAGCATCGTTCAGCAAAAAGTACCATGCACATGCAAAAATCATATCATCACTTGCATTTGTGGGCACTTAACTTCTTGGAACGAGTGGCACATCCTAGCTTTCACTTTTCCCCCCCTTCTTTTTATTTTAGTTTGATCCTCTTTTACTAGAAATGGTTATACAAGCTGTGCTAGTAGGGAAAAAGTCACTTTAAGAAGCCAAAAAAGTTATGTTTTCTCCACGGGAAAGATTCCTTAGGAATTGTCATCTTCTCAAGTACTTCGCAATAATTACATTAATGCAAGAATAGTTTCTTTCAAGTTCCATATCAACGTTCCCCTTCTAAAATTGTATTACTAGTACATTATAACATATTATAACTGATTATTTGCTCTGTTTTCCATGTTATTGTACTAACTTGTTAGAATTGTTACGTGTTGTTATAGGCAATTTAACTTCTTGTGTAAACTAATATGCACTGTCGTCACTACAATTAAAGAAGTGAAACCCTCTCAAATTACCCCCTTTATCTCACCTTCTCATTTTATTATTTTTTGTGCTTTCCAGCTATTTTATTTGGCTATTTATTAGTGTAAGATTTATAAATATATCCTAAACAGCTTTAACATGGCCTAGTAACATAGTCCATTTTGCAGGTAAAACATATTTTTCTTACTTTGAACCAGAAAATGTGTAACACAAGATTCATTATAGTAGGTTAGAGTTCCTTAATTAATACGTAGGACAAACTGAACAGCAGAAACGTGTCTTGTAGGTCCTACTAGCTTCGAAAATACATACTCTGTACTACAATATAATTGAGTGGTCAGCTGTATTTTTGGTGATGCAGTAGAAAGAATAAGCAATTTAATTTTAAATTTTAGAAAAATAGAGTTGAAGTTCTATATATGCACTTACACCATAAAAGATACTTTTATTTACACAATCAGAGTTACTTATATTATATTAAGGGTAAATATTTACAATAACATTGATAGGTAACCTCGTGAAATGATAGTAGGTAGTTAACATGTTGTAATACGTTAAACTATACTAAGAGTAAGTTAAAAAAAATGTATATAACTTAAATACAATATTTTCTACACGAGTTAATTAATCAACTTCTCAATGGATGAAAGTCATGTTGATTGAGTTCAGAATCACAAGCGAACACAGATGCTGACAATGAATGTATATTTGTGTACGGGGGTAATGTTTTATAGGTGGAAGTGAAAGAAACAAGACGGAAAGAAGACACAAAAATAAATGAGGATGAGCAGCTGGAAGAGAGAAATAATAATTACAAGGTGATGCAACAGAGCAGTACTAATAGCAGCAAGTGCAGGCAAGGGTGTTTATCATGGAGGAGTTTATGTATGAGACAAAAGCAGCAGAGAGAGAGAAAACATAGTAAATCAATAAAGAAGAAGAAGAACATCTTTCTTTGCTATATAAATGGATGCTAAATAGTAGAACACTATGTCCTTTGAAAGATTCTTTCTTTCCCTTATCTTACTATCACTTGTCTCTTCTCTATTTCTCTGTTGTGTTTCTCAGATACTACAAAATCTATGAGAGAAATGAGGAACATGAAAGTGCAACCATGAATGAATGCCAGCACTTCAGAATAGGGTCATGGTTACTTCCTTTTTTATTATTTTAAAGATTCCTTTTTCCGTTTCTTTTGCCTTCTAGGTATGTTATGTACTTATGTTCTTTTCCTGGTAACATATGTTATTCACTGTGTTCTAAACTAGAAAATAAATATGAACAGTAGTACGTTAGATCTAAACGAAAATATTTGGAGCCCACAAAATTTACTTTATGTCCGTAAAAAATGTAATCCCCTCATAGTATTTGATGTATTGAATTATATTTCTTCCCATGATAGAAAAGGTGTGAGAATGCGTTTGACCAAAAAAAAAAAAAAATGGCGCAGAAGAAAAGGAAAAATAATTTTTGTCCAAAATTAATCAATCCATCATCATTTGATCAAATCCGGAGCTGCTGAGCGACCACACCGTGTTGTCTTTTTTTCTTTTATAAACTAGTGTAGAAATATTTTTCTATTTTATACTCAACAAATATTTCTCCTTTCTCCAATGTAACATGCCTTCATTTCCCGTTCACAACTCAACCCAAATTAAATGTCATGGTTCGAATCCATTCACATCAAAAGAAAACATATATAGTTCATATTTTTTTGTGATAGAGCTGACAGCTTGAGTATCACGTGCTTCCGTTAGAAACAAAAAATTATGTGCTATTGGCGTAGAATTCCTACAGAAGAATTATCTATTCAAACATACTGTTTAACCATGCATGTCCAAATTGCACGGTTCCTGGTTAATGTGAAACTGATATTGTCGCAGCAGTCCTATTTTGAAAAGAATGGCGATGTTGAAAATTATCAAGCAGTTCACGTGAACATTGATTAGTCAACAGTAAAGAAAATAAATAAATAGAGGAACACTTTTCATTATTTTTAGCTTGGGTATACCCCTTAATTAAGAAAACTACTCATTTCTATGAAGTAAATATGTATATTTTTATTAACTTACCTTTGATGTAGCTATTTAGTAGTTTTTTGGTAATATAAAACTCTCTTTATTTAAACAAGGGTAAAATTGAAAGAACGTTATTAATGTCTTCTTGATTATGTAAAACACATTATAGAAAAAACACATTCACAGTGCCTTAGCTATACAGGGGGTGTCAAAAATCAAAAAGAGATCTTGAGATGTAACTTTCACTTTTAAAACCAACCTCTTTACATATTGCAAATTGAAGGAAACATGTAGATTATCATTTGAAGCTTGAGAAGAGGATTATATGAAATCTATATCCAGTAACGCTTAATCATCAACAGCAAAAAACTCAAAAACTCCACTGAGGGAAATTGCACAGATTGAACCTGCTATTATTCTTTCGATGCATAAAGATCGCTTTTTGACAAGGTGTTAAAAGAATCTAAGAGCAGCAGAAATAGGGGATGCGATTATACCAAAACTAACGCATCGCATTACATCAGAACTCCGAAGTCAAGTATGCTTGAGCGATAATTAGATATAAATTTTTATGATAATTATAACCCAATAACCTGGTACTACAGCATTAGTTAAGGGGCAATTGCGAATTGCCCTTCTTTTGGGGTGGTCTTTAAATTTTGCCCTTCGGTTAAACCCCATGGGTTTCAAGTTCGAACCCCCACACAGTCAAAATTTTTTAAAAAAAATCACAACGCAGAGTTTAAATTTCGCTATGCCCCCACCGGCATACACTTGTGAAGGAATTACCAAAGTTATGCCGGACCCGGCATACTTATGCCTTATGGGCAGACTTGGCATAAGTATGCCGGGTCCGGCATAACTTTGGTAATTCCTTTACAAGTTTATGCCGGGTCCGGCATAAAAGTTTGCCCATTAAAAGTATGCCCCCACCGGCATAAACTTGTTAAGGAATTATCAAACTTATGCCGGACCCGGCATACTTATGCCTTATGAGCAGACTTGGCATAAGTATGCCGGGTCCGACATAACTTTGGTAATTCCTTCACAAGTTTATGCCGGTGGGGGCATACTTTTAATGGGAAAACTTTTATAGTATGCCACATAAGGCGGAATTTTTCCTTAAGGCATAACTAAAGGTTTGCCTTATAAGGCAAAGTCTATATCTTAAGAAAAAGTTCTGCCTTATGGGGCATATTTTTTGTTATGCCTTAATTAAAAGTCTGTCTCATAAGGCATAACTAAACTATGCCTTGAGGAAAAGTTATGCCCCCTCCGGCATAACTTTAGTTTTTCCTTAAGGACTTTATGCCGGATTCGGCATACACTCCCCCCAGCCCTGCCTTGCGATTTTTTTTTTTTTTTTTTATGCCTGAGCGGGGGTTCGAACCCAGAACTTCAAATATCCAAGCGAAGGGCAAAATTTAAAGACCACAAATATGAGGGGCAAAATTTAAAGACCACCCAAAAGAAGGGCAATCCGTGCAAAAAAATGTTAGTTAAGCTACTATGACATAAATTAAAATTCATTGATAGCACATATCCTAAACTAAAGATGTAACAGTTGGTGGGGCCAGTAAAGCATAGCGTACTTAAATATACAAGGGCAATTCGCAATTGGGCTTTTTTTGTGGTGGTATTTCAATTTTGCCCCTCATATTTGTGGTCTTTAAATTTTGCCCTTCGGCTAAAATCCATAGGTTCCGGATTCGAACCCCCGCTCAGTCAAAAATTTTAAAAAAAATTTGCAAAGCAGAGTTTAAATTTCGCTATGCCCCCTCCGGCTTTTAGTCATGTTTAACTAAAAGTCTGTCGGAGGGGGCAGACTTTGCCTTGAAGCATATATACGTATTTTTTTTAACTTTTTAAGGTAAACTTTTAGTAATGCCTTAACTAAAAGTGTGTCCCATAAAACATAACTAAAAGTATGCCCCATAAGGCGTAAGTTTTCCTTAAGGCATAACTAAAAGTTTGGCTTATAAGGCAAAGTTTAAATTTTGTTATGCCCCCTCCGGCAGACCTTTAGTTGTGTTTAACTAGAAGTCTGCCGGAGGGGGCAGACTTTGCCTTGAAGCATATATATATATATATATATATATATATATATATATATCTACTTTTCAAGGTAAACTTTTAGTTATGCCTTAATTAAAAAGTGTGCCCCAAAGACATAATTAAAAGTATGCCCATAAGGCGGAACTTTTCCTTAAGGCATAACTTAAATTTTGCCTTATAAGGCAAAGTCTATGCCTTAAGAAAAGTTCTTGCCTTATGGGGCATAATTTTGTTATGCCTTAACTAAAATTCTGCCCCATAAGGCATAACTAAACTATGTCTTAGGAAAAATTCTGTCTTATGGGGCAGACTTTTAGTTATGCCGGATCCGTCATAACTTTAGCTTTTCCTTAAAGATTATATGCTGGATCCGGCATACACTCCCCCAGTCTTGCCTGGCGAAATTATTTTTTTATTTTATGCCTGAGCGGGGGTTCGAACCCAGAACTTTATGTATTCGCCCACCTTTCCAAGCAAAGGACAAAACTTAAAGACCACAAATATGAGGGGCAAAATTTAAAGACCACAAATTTGAAGGGCAAAATTTAAAGACCACCCCAAAAGAAGGGCAATCCGCGCAAAAAAATGAATATACAACTCTACTACTGTTTACTTGTTACTATTAAAAACAATAAAAACAACCAAAAAGAGAAATATATAGGATGAGGAGGAGGACGTTATCCATGCGGCTGGTCCGTTGACCTAATAAACTTCTTATCGAGCATTAATCCTGGTTTAGTGAACTAGATTTAGTGGGACCTGCCCAAATCCCAAATTAATGGATATAGGGGCGTTTATTTAAACTTGGCAAAGTTTTATTGGGAGAATGGAGATAAGGTACAACTTCATTTAGATCTTTCCGATTCTTTAATTTGTACGTCTTCCACATCTTTTATTTAGACAATCCCTGCATTAAATGGAACTGAGGCTGCTGGTACTTGCTGTTTTGTCTATCTATGAACATCTCTCCTACTCTCGGGGAATACCGCTTTTAGCTCTTCTCTAAAGGTCATACGTTTTGTAACTGTCTTGTTTTATTACACACTCTCACAAACATATCCAATTATCCGTGATCCTTTATCTGTTTAAAGGCGGAATAAAGAGTATCTGTAGACTGTAGCATGGAACTTTTAATATCCATGTTCCTTTTGCAATAGTTTTGTAAGTTGATCTTTACTTTTGGTGTGAGAAACAATAGTGTTCTAGCAGTTGATCGAACTAAATCTTGAGATGCACTATTGTCAGTACAATATTTGCATTAAATAGGGATTAGAATCCACAAGTAAATAGGAAGGGGTATAATAATTGATCCTATAATTAAGGATTAGAAAGAGGTATCTGTGTTTGTTAAATACAAAGGATATGCCAAGAAAACAAACCTATCCCAAAACAATCAGAACAACATTATCATGAGCTAAAAGGTCTCCAAAAGAAGTCTGGACCTTGGACTAATTAATATTATGTTATTCTCGAGCAGAGCTATTTGTGTCAAAAATTGCATGACTAGAAAATCTTGTCAACTTGCAACATAAATACTTAAAGGCGTTTCAAAATTATGGACATCAAAACTGCACATTTTTATTAGAGATTTCTCTCACACATGACACAATCACTGCACTATGTTGTGCAGTGTCTATCTAGAAACTTTATAGTTCACACAATTGATTGATATTTACATATATAATGAAGTCCATTTGATCCTGACACAACTCTTATTCTTGTTGCAGAAGTTTATCAGCATATCTTAAATGCAATAAGTTGTATACGAGAGGTGACATTTTCTAAGGTCACTAGCAAGGATGACCATGAATTACTTTAAGGAACCAGTACATAGCTGAAAAAAACGCAATGGTCTGCACTACAGTATCACTAGGAAGAGTTCATACCAGGGGATGCATTCCTCAGCAGGTTGTCCCTAAATTAGCTCATGTATATAGGGAGAATAAAAGACACCTCCCCTTTGTATCCCGGCTTTCACATAGTTCTCAGAGAAGAATATTTGAGACAGTGAAATCTGCATTGAGTAGTCAGGAGAAGCAACTGAGGGCCTTAGAATCTTACTTCAAAAAACTCCATGATAGCACGGGAGATTCATCTTCGAATGAGAAAGCTAAACTAACAGGCAAAAATCATCAACTTAAAGCAGAAAAGGCACTGCGATCTTTGAAAGATTTTAGTGGAAAAGAAATTGGAGGTAAGAATGCAAGAACTGCTATTCTATGAACAAACTTTATGTCAACTATATTGTTGTGATAATTTCTTCTACTTATCATCTTCAGGTGCAGAGTCAAAACGCCATACCTTTTCTGCTTCTGATGACAACACATTTGAAGAAGCATCATATTTTTCCATGAAAATGATCAACAGTGATGGTAAGGCTAAGAAACTAAAACAGTACATGAAGTTAAAAGCTAAGGACATTCAGAGTTCGAATGAAAAATCATCTAGTTTTTACTTGATGTAAGACATCAGCCTCCCATTGAAATTTTGCAACTGCTAATTTAGTTATACTGTATAGTGTATGCATATTCTAATTTTATACCTTTTCTGCTGCTTTTTGTCTTTCTTAATGCAGAGGCATACTGGCTTCAATTAACATTGCAGTTTACCTCTTCGAGACAGCTAGTCCGGTCAGGAACTCTGATATAGGGATGTTTTCACTTCCGATGGTATATGGCGCGAAGATAAATCATTTGATCCTACTTGGTGAATGGTGGAGGCTTCTAACACCGATGTTTCTGGTACAAGATTGAAATTGGTTCGTCCTTACATGAGTAATTGCCCTAGAATTGCATAAAAATACAATAATATTGGAAACCATGGTATATGATTAAGTTTTTATGATTGCCAGATGCCAAGATACCGGCAAACACACAAAAACTTAACTTTTGCTTTCTTTTAACTAACTTTTGTTACATAAACAGTTTCTGATGATGAACCTAGAGTGGAAAAGAATTATTCAAGATATACAGAAGTAAAACTGCATATATAGCAACTGTTATTAGGGAAGATCAGCTTAATTTGGTGTTAAGAATAAAACAGATAGGTTAGGTAGTAAGAGTTTTACTCTATATACTGACAGTATAAACGCTTTTTACAATATCAGGTCATTTAAAAGGTAATTACAGGTAAGTACTGATAAGACAATTAATACTCGATAACTTGTTAAATTACGCTGATAATATAAATGTAAGTGGATATAAGTTAAATCCATTTAATTTGATTGTTGATATGCTATGTTGCAGCACTCAGGAGTCCTTCACGTAGCCCTTGGTTGTTGGGTGCTTATAAGTTTTGGGCCTCAAGTATGTAAATCATATGGTTCATTTCCATTCTTCCTGATATATGTTCTTGGAGGAATTTCTGGTAACTTGATCAGCTTTCTTCACACACCAGAGCCAACTGTTGGTGGAACTGTAAGTTCCATTACCATTATATCAGATTCTTTTTTCCTCAAGTTCAGCCTATTTGCCGTTGAATGCTCGTCTTCCTCAGAAGTTTATGTTTCTACAATATTATTGTAGTTGTAATAAGGTCTAAAAGCTGATCAACTTGGAAAATGAAAATCTAATTCGAGAATTGCATTTCTTAGGGACCTGGTTTTGCTCTAATAGGAGCTTTGCTCGTTTATCAAGCTCGGAACAAAGACATGCTAGGAAAAGAAGCTTCTAAAGGCATGATTGAAAAGGCAATAATAGCAACTGCTTTCAGCTTTGTCCTAAGCAACTTTGGGCCTATAGATGACTGGTTAGTACTTACTATAAAGGGAGGTAAAAATTTCCATAATTACTTAACCAAGAAATTGACAATTATTGTGATGTTTGCAGGGCACATTTAGGAGCAACATTGATGGGAATAGCATATGGTTTTCTTATATGTCCAACTCTTCAAGTGGACAATGCATCTTCAGAAAGTGGTGAAAAAGAAGGAATCACACTTGTCAAACAATATTCAGATCCTTGTAAATCTCTTGTTTATGTCTCGGTCTTAATTCTGCTGCTTGCGTCGTTGCTTTTGGTAATAGAACCTCCACTCAACTCATTAGCTGGAGGTGAAGACGGGTTCTATATAAGCTGAAGCGCGCTTATTTAAAACCACAAATATACCCCTTGTAAATAGGCTTGTTGTATACAGGTTTTGAATAAATAAGCTTTACAAAATTTTCTTACTGTTGATCTCTGCAAATATTTGTTCAATTTTAAAACGCAGGATCATCATCATGTTTACTTCTTCGTCTGTCCAGATTTGGTTGGTTCAAAACAAGTGTATAAACATAAGAATTTTTTATTGAAGTAAGCCATTATTTAAAGCAATTCACCAAAATAATACGTTTTTTTTGAAAATTTACTGAACTAGAATAGATGTATTTCGCAGTAACGTATTAGGCATTATTTACTCAAAAAAACCTAACGGGCAAAAAAGTTAGTGGTTGACTGTGTTAAAGGATAATACGTACTTGTGAGTAACGTTTTACCCTTAATACGTAACTGAGAGTAACAATTTTAAGAATCCACGCACAGATAACTTTTGTATGAAATCTGACAATGATTAATTTTAAAGTTGTAACCCAGAGTTACGACTTCAGGCTAAAACGTAACTAACAATAACGTTTCTACAGTGAACCCGTGAGCTGAGTTTAATATTTTGGTTTCAGAAGAATGAGATAGATCATTTTCATCCATTAAACTTATGACAGTGCAAGCTAAAAGTTATAAAAAATATAAATACATCATATTTCATTTTATTTGTATTAATTTAATTAGTTACGAAATTTTAAAAAAATTAAAAACCTTGTAAATTTTGTGGTTTTAATAAATATATTATAATATTTCTTACATAACTTTAAACCTGCTATGTTATATGTCGAAATAAAAAATAATTTTAAATATGAAAAGATTTTTTTAAATAAAATACATAAATTGAATTGGAGTGAATCTCTTAAGACCCATTTCATAATGTTCATAAGTACATATTAGATGTGTTTCATTGCTTACCCATGACATATCAATTGTCATTATCATTTTAAAGTGAATTACAATTCAACGATAAAATATGCATTGCTAATGTACGTGTTTCATGTGACGCATATAAGCGAGATATCATACTTATAAAACCAATAAAAATTGTTATGCAAAAACTTGAGTTTTTTTGTCTACATCTATAATCGATTGGATAAATATTATATTCTTAAATATCTATAGTTAAAAATAAATTCACGGTAAATTTTTTCTCAAGTGTATAAACTTTCCAAATAAAGGAACACTCCCAAACACCATGTACGTAATATGTTCTAAACATAGGCGGAGCCATGATGTAAAATTTAGGCATTATGAACTTATCATCAAATGCACAACTCGTTGTACTAATTGGTTTGCAATTAAAATCGTTATAATAAAAGTGATCTATCTCATTCTTTCGAAACCAAAAGATTAAACTCGCTCACTGGATAACTGTAGAACATTACTATCAGTTATGTTTTAGCCTGAAGTCGTAAAGTCGTCACTTTGGATTACGATTTTAAAATCAATCAATGTCAAATTTGTTATAAAAGTTGTCTGTGTCTGGATTCTTAGAGTCGTTACTCTCAGTTACGTTAAGGATAAAATGTTACGTATTATCCTTTAACACCGTCAAGTACTAACTTTTTTGCCCGTTAGATTTTTTGAATAAAATAATGCTTAATACATTACTGCGGAATACATTTATTCTAGTTATGTTAAAAAAAAATGTATTATTTTGATAAATTAATTTAAATAATAGCTTATTTCGGTCAAAAATTCATAAACATATAAGTTCACATAGTTACAACTTACATATGACCTACTCCCAAATGGTGCAAAAATTGTTCATGATTAAAAATAACAAAAAAAGTAAACTTCAAGCACGACAAAAGTCAGATATAAAGAATTAAATAGTAGTAGTTGATCAATAGAGGAAATGATCAATTTTCACTAATTTTTTCGTTAACCGTTTCTACTTGCCCTGCTAGTTTGGATTCACAGCAAAGCTTCTCTATCAAGAAGTTGTCAATTCTCAATCCGAAGCCCTAAATTAAAAATGGACTATCCCAACACATTTCTGGATGACATCTTACTCTGTCACTCCCTCCCATCAAAGAACAGGAAAACACAAGGGCAATTTACAGGATTGTCCTTCGCTGGGGTGGTCTTTAATATTTGCCCCTCAAAATGGTGGTCTTTAACTTTTGTCCTTTAAGGCAGAATTTGTACATGAATAGAATTTGTAAAATTCTGCCTTAAGGCAAAATTTGCATGGCCAGCCTCCTTAAAGTGTACCTAGAATTTGCATGGCCAGAATTCTGTCTTAAGGCAGAATTTGCAAGCGTTTTTTTTTTTAAAATTGAGTTGGGGTTCAAATCAACAATCTCGGGATGTTAGGTGAAGAACAAAACTTAAAAGACCACCAATTTGAAGGACAAAAATTAAAGAACACCCCAAATGAAGGCCAATCCGAGCAAAAAAAATGCTGACTTATGATGAGGCCCGGGGTCCTGGAACTATGGGCTTGGAGAGAGACTGTGAAGTAGTGGGCTTAATTCATAAATGCAAGCCCTGGAGCCCACCAGCATTTTTCCTTTTTTTTTTTTTTTTTGGTTATCAAATTTCTAACACCTGTAAAGGTGTAGCAATGGAGTCCTCTTGAAGCGACCACGTATCCAACAAACATAACACTACACTACTATTTCCAGGAAAAAACCAGACAACCATAAATACTATACAATGCAAGCAATATTGGTGGAACTCTTAGAGTATCAGCTGAAGTTAAGTTAATCAATTAATGGCGGTGGGAAGAGGTGGCAGAAGCCTTATGGGACCATTCTTGGTCATAAACTTAGTTGTTTATTTAATAGTACTAGGACTTGCTGGTTGGTCACTTGACAAATACATTGATGGAGAACAAAATCACCCCCGTAAGTTCAGCTCTTTAAATTTCCATAAAATAACATGTTTAAGTTCTGTTTGATAGTATGTTTAATTGTATTGCACGTATTTGTGCAATGTGTGAACAGATTTAGGTGGGAATACATCAACAAGTTTTATGTTGATGTTTGCATTGATTGGGGGAGTGATGGGTGCTTCCTCTATGCTAGCTGGGTTTGTTCATCTCCGAAAATGGACAAGTCAAAGCTTGGCTACTGCTGCTACTTCTGCTATCATTTCTTGGGCCATTACAGCTTTTGCTTTTGGGTATTAACTACTCCTATACTACTTCTAGTTCATATAATTTTGTCATTTGCAAATTGAATTTGTTCCAAAATATATGATACTATTTAATTTTTTAAAAAGAGTTTAAGTTATATGGAAAGTGTAAGGCTTTACCAAACCTTTTCACAAAAAAAATAAATAAAAAAAAAATAAAGTCAATATAAATTTTTGTTACACTGTCAGGTCATCCAAAATGTTTACAAGTCAGCCTCCTTAAAGTGTACCTAAAATTTATGATATTGAAAATAAGACATGCTATTTGCTATAACAGGTAAAATGTTGTAAAAGTGGCTGTGAGACGTACAACAGAGATACTCTCTGGCTATTAAATGTTTTGTTGAGGATTGTCAGAAAATCTTACAAAACACTGAAACACATAATCTTTTTTCTTTTTCTTTTTTTAAATGAAACAGATAATCTAAAAAACAGGTAATATGCACCATAATTAGAGGACTAAATCACTGATCAATGTGTTTGATGAACTTATGATGATGCAGTCTTGTTTGCAAGCAGATAATAATGGGAGGTCACAGAGGAAAACGTCTGGTAAGTGTCTCTCTAAACCTCCATTAATTACTATTACCATTTCATATTTAGCTACAAAATTACTGTTCTGTTAAGAGTTCATTTCGACTTCTGCTTGCAAACAGAACTACTGAATTACCATTTTATATTTAGCTACAAAATTACTGTTCTGTTAAGAGTCCAAGTCGACTTCTTTTTGTAAAATGGACAGCAAACTTTGGAAGCCTTGATCACCATAGCTATGGTTAGTCAATTGCTCTATATACTGTTGTTGCACGCTGGGATCTTTCGCAGCAGATATGGCCCTGTTTATGGTTCCTATGGACCTCAGCACTAGCTTTTGCTCAACTCAGCCTCCCCTGGTCCAGCTCCGAAATCGCTCTCTCGATGATCAAATTACATGATTCGTGTATATAAGTTTAAGTACATAGGATTGGGAGCCTTCCACTATGCGGATTAGACTTAAGAACTTGTACATTGTATACTCAATATCTGAGGGACACTTGTGCTTTGTATGCTTTATAACTAAAGGAAAATATGCTTGCCTTTCGAGTGTTTTTGCTTCAATGTAGTGGTTTAAAAGACTTACATTTCACTCCCTTTTTCATCAATTGGCACGGTAAGAAACAGCTGTACATAAAAAATGGGTTCTTGTTTTAGAAGGATCCTGGGGGATTCGAAACATTAGATGCAAGGGATGTTAGTTCCCGCATTGAAATGCAAGGTTTAATAAGAAAGAACAGAAAACTGAGTTCAGAAACCAATTTTTTCGATAGTGTATTGTGTGCACGAGGCCAAAACATGGCCCTACTGCCATTGGAATTCCAATGTTTCAGATTTAAGCAGCAAGAAGGTAGAATTAGCCTCGTCACAACATAGCACCAGTAGACAACATAAGCAGACAGTACTAAGTTCCCAGAAGGGAACCAGTAAACGCCAACCTAATTTCCACCTCAGTTGCATAGACTGCTCAATAATATTTATAATAACATTTATAAGTACAACCACCTCATACAACAGTGACAGTGAACCACATATCTACCATCTGAATTCAGACTTAAAACTGATACTTTTAAAGTGACTACTCAGACTCAAATGTCTGCCACTCTACACTCGCCATAGTATGGCGGCCACCACAAGCAACAAGTTTAGCGCACCAACGCCCTCCTTCAGGGCTGCTGACATCACTTGGAGGCGGAATATTTATTGGAACTTCCGATGGATGACCAGTTGTCACCTTTCTACCATATCCTAGTCGTCCGTGGTCACCCCGCCCAAACTGCCACATGACAGATAGCCAATGAGTCGTTATTTTATCTTAAGTACAAAAACACAGTAATACAGAATAATTATCGATGATCGTAGTTAGTCACCATTACACCGAACGCCTGTATATCCAATCTGTGCCTAACGTTCAAAGTAAGAATTTTCTGATATGTCGCACTCCCTTGGAGAAGGATGTTTCAAAATTGAAATATGAGGTGTACTCTACCTATTGCAGAAATAAATGTGTGTAACCATTCTTCAACATCACATTTCAGCTTTTAACAAAAGCTTAAAAAGGGATGGCGGATCACCCACAAGAATGTTATTCAAATGTTTGTTGCTATAACAAATTGGCTAAAGAGTTTTAGACAAGACAATTGCATGTTTTCGTTAAAGATTTCAAACAAGTAAAAAGATAGGCTTTGGCATGAGCCTAGCTTATGCAAATTTGAAGGTTTAGAAGGAAAACAGTGTCGGGTACTCACAGAAAACATTCGACCATCACGCGTTAATGCAACAGAGTGTGTGCCCCCACATGAAACCTGCATCATTAGAAAGAGAACTCACCTCAAGAAATTAGAGACAAAGACAGATATTAAAAGCTAAATTAGATTGACCAAGCCCACGAGTAGATAGTTTCGAAATAAGTCAGAAACAAGAAACAAATTCTTATCTCAAGCATGAGCATTCACAATCGGATTAATCTTCTTCCACTCCCTATGACGAACTAACAAGCACGGATACAAAATATACTGTTGCATCTCGGTATCAAACACCAATTGGTCACACAAGTTGCCAAGTTTTAGTAGAGAAAATGGCCAAATGAGCCCCCAACGTTTGACCGAAATCTCAACTACACACCTTACCTTTGCGGGGATCCTGAGCATTTTAAACGTGAAATATTTACCCCCCTAAATGCTTGCATGGCAAAGTGAGTGTATTTCACTCTCCTTGAGAGAGTGAGCACCAAAAACAAATATTAAAATTTTATTTTTAATATTTATTTTCATAAATATATGTATTCTTAATTATTATTATTTCCTTATTTGTTTCTATCTCATTTCTAAAAATGTTTTTCCTTATTTTTTTTATCTGTGAAAACTTCTTCTGCAACACCATCAAACACACTGATGAGCTCTTCCATCTCCGCCGCCAAAACTTCTACCACCACCCCTTTCATCTTCTCTTTCCGCCCTTTACCTCAGTGCCCTTGCGTTCCAAAATAATGGCCAGTTTCGCTGCCAGGTCAGTCCTTCGCTACGCCAGAACCGTCGCCACGAGACTTACCGCCGGTGCCAAGCCCAAGGCCGCTCCTTCTCCCTTTCGCATCACTTAAAAACCCCTCAGTGCTCCCATTTTCAGGTCATGCAGTAAATACAAATGTTATACTTCTTACATTTCATCGATCAGCCTACACCCACACTCAATTTAATCGACCCGATTCATCAATCTCTTCTATGGTGCATTACCTCGACGTGGGAGCTAGGAGAATTTGGCCGGAGATGGAGGATAATGACATGGCGTGATGGAGCTGAAGAAGGAGGACGTTCTTGAGAGTCTTGAACTATCCCTTGTAGGAATTTTTAAATGGCTGCGAAGATTTCTTGAACCCAAATAGGTTGATTTCTTGAAAAGAAATGTATGATTGAAGATGAAATTGAATGTGTGTGTGTTAATGGAGAAAGAAAATGGTCTCACCTATGGCTTTGGAGGTGTTGCAGAAGAAAGAGGGTTTTGATTGAGGAAGATGAAGGAAAAAGAAAAAGAAATTAAAAAATAGGATAACAAATCAAAAAATTACAAAAAAAAAATAAAAAAATTAATTGATATTTACAGGTGTCAAGCGCGTGCGTTTCACCAGCAAGCATCTGTGTGGGTGTGGCCTTTTAGGGAGGTAAATATTCCACTTTTAAAATGCTCTTACCATGGGTTTTGGTCCCGCTATTCGGAGGTTCGAATCCTTCCGTCCCAAAACATATATATATTCTATGAGAATATAGATTGCTTTTTTAACAATGTTCTGTTTAAAATCGAAATGTTAGCTGGAATGTGGTTAAGGAGCAAAAACTTGACTTAATCTGGACTTGTTTGGCTTTGTGCCTAGACAACTCACATTTCGTAAAAATAAAAAAGACTAGGACACCCCCTTCTTTTCTTTTGATTTATGCTGCATCAGTCCCATAGAATGGGGTAGATAGGAGTTAATCAGTAATGGGAAGGGGGTAATAGGACCCCCGCAAAGGTAAAATGTGTAGTTGGGATTTCGATCAAACGTTGGGAGCTCATTTGGCCATTTTCTCTGCATTTTATTTTGGTTTTCCTGCATTCTTTTATTTTTTAGGCGCATGTGTCCTTGGTCAGTTGGCCGTGCACATGTTTTGTCACAAGTCTCCTATTTTAAAATAACAAATAGATACTAAGTATGCCCCAACATTGACGAAGATATTGGGGCAGCGGTGTAACGAGCAAAATCTATTATAATCAAACTCAGAAGAAGAAGAAGAATAGCTGAAGAAAATCCACATTTTTACTCAAACTCTAGAAGAAGAAGAAGAATAGCTGAAGAAAATCCACATTTTTACTCAAAATCTATTATAGAGTGTAAGCCTAAAAAAATTGCTGAAGCTCCCCTATCTGCACCCTGGGAAGCTCAACGACAATGGAAAATATAAAATCAAACTCAGAAGAAAATCCACATTTTTACTCAAACTCTAGAAGAAGAAGAAGAAGAAGAATAGCTGAGCTTGATGAAGAAAAGAGCATTTTTCCACCTTTATTTACCCCTGATTCGCTGTTTTCTTTCTCAGAGTTCCAGTCTTTCTTACTTCTTTTTCTTCAGTTCAGCTCTGACTTCCACTCTGACTGTTCTCCTGATTCTTTTATTTCATCCTATGAATTTTGCTGCTTTTCTCCATTGCTGCTCCATCATGTTTTGCATTTTTATTGTACTATATGTTTTATCTGGTGCTATTTGGGTGCTTTATCAAGAACTATGTGAATCTAAATTATTTTTGCATTTCTTTGACAGTTACTAATACTCATCGCGGTATTCACATAATAGTTTAACCTACACATAATTTTGTATAAATAGTGTCCCCTTAATTCTAGAAACTTCTGTGACTTCCTGCCGTATTCATGCCACAACGCCACTTAGATGATGAGCAATATTTCAGTCTCAAGTAAGATTCTGGCAAAGGCAGGCCTCTTAGTAAGACAAAGTCAGTCTAAAAATAATGAGCACGAGTGCAATTATAATTTTTCCTGGACATACAAATTATATTCCATAGCGTCGCACCTCCATCGGATACACAAAGAGTGCTGACAAAGCACAGGGCAGTGACTTCCATAGTGATGAGCAGAGAAAAGACCTACTGATAATGAAAGAAATGAACAACTCACCTGAACAATATTCTGCTCAGCTAAAAGTTGAACCTGTTGCGGCAACATTTTACTACTTTTGTCATCTCCAAATCCAAGTCTACCATGTTCCCCTCTTCCCCAGCCATAAACCTGTAGTAAGCAGAGGTTAACACACAGTTGACACAGGTTGTTGACTGTAGAGGATCATGAGAGTCATGATTCTGCATTCAGGCTCTTCCAAGACACAGAATAGCAAACTGGGAGAACGTGTAGCCACGTCTGCAGATTGATCTAGGTGAACCCCTGCCATAAGCAATCTTTCCCACAAAAATGATGGTCATGGACTCATGGAAGTACAAAGCAAAAATACAGACCTAAAGTTTGACAACTTATCCGCCAAATTGACCTCCTGTTGGACCTATTTGCTAACCAAGCACTATGATTATTTTAGTTTATTTTTTTTATGACAAGGGAACCTGGGTGCGCACAGAGTAAACCCCGCTCCAGTGCAATAGCCTGCAAACCACACAGGAGAGATAACCCGCACTAGGCAAGCCCCGTGCGACAAGCTTGACCCAGAAGGCAAATCCCCCTCCGTCGTAGGCAGGGAGTTTCGAACATGAGACCTCCGTTATGGAAGCCCCATGCTCAACTAACTGAGCCACCCTTGCGGGTGCTATGATTATATATGCTAACATTTTTAATAATTAATCAAATTTAACATCTCAAGAGCTGGAGTGAGACCAGCCTACCACATTGGAACCTGCCAGACAACCCATTGCTTGAAATTTTTCAAGTGCAAAAAGAGTGGCATGTATTGTGGAGAAGATTGTTAGAATAATGACAACCTCCTTTGCAATACAAGAAAGTATCACTTGTGAGAATCAGAGAAAAAGCTGGTGTACTCTAATCAAGAAAAATGCACATTGCGTAATATATGCAACTTCATTTAACTATATTATTTGTATGTAAAAAGATTTATCTAAAGGAAAGAAATCACCTATCATCAAAGTATTTTCACTTAGGTTTTGCACAAGCCAGAAATAAAGGGAGATCAGGAAATCTTTGATCAGTACCACAACAATGACATATGGTCAGATGCCCAACGTTCAGCCAGAGGTGTATTTATCTCGAAGTAACATATATGCTGATCGTTGTTTAAAAAAGTACAGGACACACAAAGCAGAGAATGTTATGTAGAACTAACATAAAACATTAAAACACAAGCTATACCTCTCCGTCATCTGTCAAAGCTGCAGAATGCCATCCTCCAGCAGCAATATCAACCTGGACATGAAAACAGAAATATCTTACATACTTGTTTTATCTTATGTGTTCATTATAACTCTTTGGCCCATTTCGGTTCTAAAATCAATAGAATATTAGGGCTTGTTATGTTTCATGCAGTAAGATAAATATCCAAAGAAACTGGACTGAACATCTGGTCCTTTAACATGATGAACAACTTAATGTGCAATATACCGAAGTACTTAATGAGAAAATGAAGAGAAATATAAGGACAAGCAGAGGTTGGACCAAAATGATCAAGTATAAACCATCTTTCAAACAAAAGCACAATCAAATGACAAGAACGGATTAATACAAACCAAAGTGAGACCAGATAGCCCTTGAACGGCAATGGGTTGTGATCTTGGCTGGGTATCCCCAGTTCCAAGTTGCCCATACTCATTATTACCCCATGCCATTAGAACTCCATCATCAAGAAGAGCCAAGTTATGAAAGGCTCCTACTGCAATCAACCTCACACTTGCAAGACCTTGTACACGGACAGGAGTAGAAATTTGCTTTCTGCAAGGTTTAACGCAGCACTTATGAAATTCTTAAACAAAAAAAATAATTTATTGTACATATCATGTTTACTAGAGACCAATGATTAGAATAGACTGTACATGTCACCAGGAGGCCATGGTTGACCCCATGTCCATACTTGTCCTTCCCTTGTAAGAACAACAGAGTGTGTACCACCAGCAGCTACCTGTTATGTAAAGAAATTAGGAGTTAATTGGCAAAGAAGACAACACATCCAACATCGCTGCACATAATATAAGTATCCAGCAGAAAGGGAAAAAGCATTTAATAGGCCTGCATGTATTGAGATCCGGTTAGTGAGAACCTCTAAGTAAATTATTTTCTCCCTAACAAAAAAGAAATAAATATTTAACAAATGAACTTGAACCTATATCTTAAATCTATTTCTGTCGATTTTTTTATTTTTTTTGGGATAAGGTAAAGTTTTAATACTAAAGTAAAAGCTATTTCTGTCGAAAGGAAGTACAAGAATTAGCAATAAATTTGCTGGCGTGAGACTTAGACCCAGACACTAGAGGTTAGAGAGCACGTGTAAATATCCAAAATCCTGAAGCTCCAGTATTCAGTAAGCATTTATCAGGATCAAGAACCAAGACAAACAAGGAAAAGTCTTTGCAGAGTCATCAACCAACAAAACAAGGAAAGAAACTCCACGTGTCCAGCTCCTTATGAAATGAATCAATATAACGAGAATGTCACCTGATGAACAGAAAGCTTAGGAGCACAACGCTTAGGGATCACAATATCTCTCTTTATAGGCCTTCCAGTGTCATCTTTCCTTTCCGGTTCTTCACCACATTGCCCGTATTCATTACCCCCTGCAAGGTTCATGAACTTGAGAAGATAACTAACGCTCCAAGTCACCAGAATCCAGTAATTTGAACACTGAACTATTAAAGCAGACTGCTGAGTATTGGAAGAAACTAGAGGCGAAGATGGGTATGGAGGATTCATACAGTCAACCCTAGCTAGTTTGACGGTGAGCCCTTGTTGTCTTAACCTATTAAAGCAGATTTATACAAAGTTCATAGATGTTAGCTTTGTGGGTAAAATCCACCAAAGCAAAGAACAATTGAAACTTTTCCTTTCTTTTTTGTACTTTCTTTATTGGAAATCACCCTAACTGATATATTTGGAATACATTATTGCTTTTAAATAAGGATAAAGATGAACAAAGCGAAAGCGTACCCCAAGCATAAGCCTTTCCTTGATCATCTACTGCCAAACAATGCCAGCCACCAATAGCTGCCTGCAATCAGAAAATCCCATTAAAACCTACATCAACAAACTCAACTCTTTTGCACAAATAAAATTAAAATCTGGCTCTTACCTGAACAATTTTCACATTGGCAAGAGCTTTAACCTGACTAGGAATATTCTCAGTTTTAGTCTCAGGTGGATGCCCCAAAGTCCCTCTTTGATTCCAACCCCAAGTAAATAACTGATTATCCAACACAACCAAGAAACCCAAAATCAGACATAAAAATAACAACTTTAATCAGTAACAGCTAAAAAGAAATAAAGGGTATAATCGTACTTTGCCATCTTCACATATAGCAAGAGAATTTCTACTGCCAGCAACAACAGATGAAACTTTTTCTGATTTAAGAGCTTTAATTGTACAAACCCATTCTTTCTCTTCATTGTTTCCAATACCCAATTGACCATCTTCTCCAGAGCCCCTAAACATTAAAACACATATATGTATAACAATAAACATAGTCATTACTTTTATTAATTAAAGAGGCTATAAACAAAAAAAAAAAAAATTATCAGCTTGGTTTGAATAGCTTACCAAGCGATGACGGCGGTTCTGGAAGCCATAACTCTCAGTTTACTCTGTGTTTTTTTTTTTTTTTCACTGCTAAGTTGGAGGTTTTCACTTTTTATTACAGTTTGGTGGAAATCTGATTTCAAGAATCGCTGTTGGGTGTGTGTATAAAAATGGTGGCTTCTTTAATCTCTATATAATATAGTTGAAGTGGACTAGTTGAGTGGAGTAGTCAGTGGAGGCGCCCCGATATATTAATTATTATGCATTTCTCTAATTATTGCTGCTTTGGAAATTAACTTTATTTAATTAGTCCAATAGATATGTGCTCACTCCGTTTTAAAATACACAACCTTTAACAAAATACTAAATTCTTAAAAGAGAATTGATTTTTTTAATTAAAATACATATTACTAGTATTAACTTTGACGTGTTGGATCGGGTTCACTTAGCGACAAATCTGAAAAAATAAAATTAATTTCTTTTTAATTATATAAATGGACTCTTATTTTAAAATAAAAAGAATAAACTGAACACGGACCGGAGGGAGTATCTTTTAAGATAATAGATTTTATTTAATTATAATTGAGTGACGAATATTTTTAGTTTAATTTATTATCTTTAAATTTAATTAAGGAATAAATACATGACATTGCTCCTTTATCCCTGTCATTTTGTTTAACTCGTGTAGGAATCAAAGCACTCGGGAATAGTTTTAAAACTAGATGTTGAAAGCCCGTGCTAGCACGACAACATAAAAAATAGTATCACACTTTCTTTTTAATCTGTCTTAAAATAGAATGATATATTTTTATGTTTAGAAATCATTTAACTTAAACTTTCTCTTTTATCTTTAATGAAATGATTTAAATCCACACAAATATCTATGACTTGTTTTAGACTACAAGTTTCAAACATCTTTCCTTTCTTTTTTAAACTTCATGTCTAGTCAAACTATGTCACATAAATTAGGACAGAGAGAAATACCTTTTAGTAATATAATTATGGAATTTTTATTATAGAAAGTATTATAATTCAATTAATTGAAAATATCAGCAAATTATATATGACTTTCCTGGTTTAGTTCTCCAATTGAAAGATTTGAAATACACCTTCTCCTACCGAGTTTCATGTCATCATCTCTTTCTACTCAACAAAACTGAAAAGCGCTTTCATGTGTTAGCATCCGTTGTGGTCTTAAATTTTTAAGTATAGACCAGCTTCATCATTTTAAGAAAATATGTGTATACTTTTCTTGATCGTTTATATTTCGTATTCTTGATGTTATTCCTCATTATTTGTGTGAGACATATGTGTCTAAAAGTATAAGTTTTAAATCTTTTGGTTTTATGAATTCTTTAGCGGGTTTTGTGTTCAATTTAATTTGTTATTTCTTTTTTCATGAATTTCTCTTCTTTAAATTTTCTCTAAGAATACCTTCACCATTTTTTGAACTTATTATCATTATTTAAATGTCCTTTTTTTTTTGCAATTGTCTTTTACTTCTTCACGTGGATCACACCTTAATTTTTTTTTTATTTCTGCTATTGTAGAAGAGTGGGTCTCACCTTTATTTTTTATTTTAACTATATTAGAAGAGTGGGTGGACGACGATCCAACCCACTCTTCTAATATAGTAGAAATATTTATTAGCAAAAAAAAAGATAGGTGCATCGGAGAGGGTTTGCAAAGTAATGAAATCCAAACAGGCAACTGGATGTAGTAATAGTTTATGTTTCCTCCTCTGGACTCTTATATCACTCACTAGGAGAAGTGAAGAGCACGGGCCAACATGTGTGTGCGATTTTATATTTCTACGATTGTAAGAATTTTTTAACATTTTTTAATGTGTTTCTCAAAATTAATATATAAAAATAATATAAGATAGCATTACATAATCATTGATATATTATTGTACTTATTATGTTCTTAATGACCGTGAAAAAAGACGCATCATAATTAAAATGAGATTGACGAAGTGTAAATTTCTAGTCGTATTTTTCTATAATTTTTTAAAATCGGTTTGCTTACCTGTTAAAAGTGCTAAGTTGCATTACTATTACTTAGAATTGATTTGATTATCCTAAGAAGTGTTTGAAATTTGTGTTGTTTTACAGTTGAGTAGCATATTTTTACACTATTAGTATTTCCAATTATTTTAAAGATAGTACTTAAAATTTAAATACAATAACTTTAGCACGAAAAAGGTCATTAATATATAGGTACTCTTCAATTTTTAAGATGTAATGCAAACACAATGCTATTAGAAAAAGCAACATTACTCTATATAAATTTTATAAAATATTAAAGTATTTTTGTATTATTACTAATGAGTTAAGACTCAAAATGGAAAAAGCTGGTTCATTATTTTTCTTACTTTCAATTGTAAACATAGAACAATCAAACTAATCCGCACTTTAAAGAAGAAATGAATATGAACAAATTTTAAATTTTTTATTTTCTAAATGTTACATAAGCCTGCACCAAGTTTTTGTGCGTAGCCTGAATTTAATTCGTCTTTAAATAAATTAATATGTAGAATAATAAATGGAGAAGTAACTTTATAATATGGTATCCTCACAGTTTAGCATATAAGTTAATTAAGCTAGCTTTTACTAAACTATATACTTAATCAAATTTAAATATGCGACAAAGAGAAGAAGCCCTGAATTACCCTTCTTATTCTTTCAATATATTTTCTATTATTTCATATTGGCTATTAATATGTATACCAAAAAAGTTATTGGCTATTAACAAATACTCTCTCGTCCTATAATAAGTGTCATCTTAATTAAAAAAAAATATCTCATAATAAGTGTTACTTTAGGAAGTCAAGACATAAATTGACTAGTTTTTTTCAACTCTATCCTTAGATAAAAACTGACAAGTTAAGGTAACATCTAAATGATAATTGGAAGAGCCACATAGTAACTTGGTATTGTTAGATCTCCAATGTCAAAAGGATTATTACTTGCGCATGCTCTAATCAAGAGGAAAAAATAATTTATTTTAATTATATAGAAATAATTTAGTGAATTTTACATTGCATTATTGATTTCTTAATATACGTATTTTTTATTAAGGTATTATTATGAGACGGAGGGAGTAATATAAGTAACATGAGCAAAACGTGGCATGCAGACATGATGTGTTGGTGTGTCCATTAACTGGGCCTGCTACCTCAAAAAAGATGAAGTGGGCCAACAAAGAAAAGTTATAACTGGACATGCGTAAACTATCCCCATGCAAGGGGTGAAATTGTCAAAGCAACACAAATATTTAAGAAGCAAGCCACGGCACGTTACCTTTCAGCCAATGGAATTCCTCCAATTCTACGAAATGACTAAACTTCCCTCAACCTGTTGTGTGCTTATCCCCATTTATATAGATTAGGTCTGTGAATAAAATAAATTATCTTTTGGGTTTAAAAAGTAAAATCAAATTAAGTTTGTGAATTGAAAAGGATGTAATGTGATAGAAAATTAAAATTCTATTGGGAGCCCGCCCCTATCAACGGGTCCTGCAGTGTGCTATTTGAATTTAGTCGGGCTTCAATGTGGGTGTCAGACATCGGGTGGAAACTAAAAAAAATTGCATAAGATAGTCAGATTTCTCTATAACAGCATCGTTGGTATCGAGATTTTTTGGCTGCTATAGCGATTGACTGTTATACACCTATAACAACATTAAAAAAAATTGTCCCTCCTAAAAAGATTATTCCAGAATAAATGGGAAATAGTTAGGAGAGGTGCGCCAGCGGCGAGCAGAAGCAAGGTTATTAGATACCTCAGGAAAGTCCGGCCAAAACTTTTAAATAATATTTGATGTTGGCAAAAAGATCCATAAATTATAGTCATTTTTTATTTTAATGTTATAAAATATAACAAAATTATTTAAAATTTAAAAATAAAACAAATGCATGCTTCACTAACTCAAAGTTAAAGAAAGTTAATAGAATTTCGATGATGGAAATATATATTCATAATATTCTTTGTCATAAATACTGTGTTAAAGTATCAAGATATTTAGACAAGATCTACACCTATTATTGGTAGTTTTAGACATTCTATTTCCATAAAAATAATTAATTATTATATTACAAAAAAGAATATAGTTATTATTAAGGGGTCTGACTGTACGTATATAGTCACTGGTAGTCGCGTAGACATTGCTAATTTGCCATTGGTTCCATGGATCCTAGATTTGCAATTAGGAAGATATATACCTTAATAAAGAAAAATTAAAATAGTTCAATGGAATTAATTGGAGGAAAATAGGCTACTGAGACTTAAATTCTAGAGAAATCTTCAAAGTCTTTCTAATTTATCTTTGTTAAATCTAATTTTCTAATGAATTTGAAATATCATATTCGCCACCTTTATTTTGAAAATTTACGACAAAGTAAGAAAAACGAATTTATTGATTTATGAGAATCGAATTAAAAAAAAAAAAAAGTGCAATGGTATGCGACAATAACTAGTAGTAGTAATACTCATTGATAAAAAGACACTGAGAGAGTGTACTTTTTTTCCGCATGGAAAGAGACTTATCACTTGTAAGTAGCGTTCCGTAATCCGTTTGGGTATGATCTCGCTACTTGTACCTTATTTTTCTTTATAATATTGTAATTTATTCTTTAAATTGAAGATGTGTAGCACTATGTAATGACGAAAAATTATTCAAATCTATCCAAATGTTGTATTTATCAAAACAATACAATACAATATGATGCTTTATGAAACAATAGATGCAAATAATACAATGCATTATGAAACATATGTAACAATCATCCAAACAAGCGGTTAGAAGTACTTCTTTTGAAGTACCATATTGTTGATCATGTAATTTAAATAAAAAGAAATTGAAAACTAATTTTATAATAAGTCAATAGGATGTCCAACATCTAAAAGAAAACAAGCAGACAACTAAAAATTTAAAGACTAGCAAATGTTTCATCCTAATTAACTAGTAGGGCAATAAAACAATCCCAGCTAGTAGCTACCATGTTGTATGACATAAGCATCTAAATAAGAAAAAACCCTAAAAACCGTGAGTTTTCTTGGCACAAAGCTTTTTCAATTCCTTGACAACTTCTTCAATTTCTTCATCTCCTTTGGAACAAAGCATTTCCTTCATATCCTTTGCCTTTTGCCTTATAAATTCACCATTCTTGTCAATCACCACTTGGTTGATTATGGTTGCAACTTCTTCTCTTTGAAGCTTTCCATTACTATCCCTCACAACTTCCACAGCAACGCCAACGTCTTCAACAAGCCTAGAATTAATTGGTTGATCAATATGCATAGGCATTGCGATAATCGGAACCCCATATTTCATGCTTTCCATTACAGAACTCCATCCACAATGACTCACAAATCCACCTATACTCGAATGCTCCAAGATTTTTGCTTGTGGTGCCCATCCTTCAAAAACTTTTCCCCTATTCCCTACCCTATTGAAAAACCCTTTAGGCAATGCCTCTTCAAGTTGAATATTTTCCCCCTTTTGGAACCTTATAGGCCATATAAAATTCACCTTACTATTTTCCAACCCATAAGCAATCTCTAACAAATCTTCCTTGGACAAAAAATATTCACTTCCAAAAGACACAAAAATTGTGGATTCCTTCTCTTTATCATTCAACCATGTTATTAACTCTGATTCCCTATCGTCAACGCTAGGTTCTTGAACTAAAGGTCCAAGAGGTACAACCTTTTTCCCGGTTAAATTTGTGATATAGTCACTATATTTACCCTCAATCTCCTTAAAACTTTTTATCAAAACAATATCACATGATAGGTAGAAACAATCTCTAACTCGCTTCTTATCTTCCTCAAGCTTTTCCACAGGCATAGATGATTCTTGTTTCTCAATACGAGCCATCTCATAATCGCGATAATAAATAGACGAGAAGGGATATTTTATACCTGGCTTCTTGAACACATGCAACATGTAAGCGGTCATTGTGGAGCTGCTACTAATAAATTCCACAGCAGGAATTTTTAGTTCAGCAGCAGCTTTTGGAGCCCATGGTTGGAGAAAATCATAAATCAATAAATTCGATTTTAGGGTTTTCAAGATTAGGGTAAAATCAGGGCTAGCTAAGTCAAAAGCTTCTTTGAGAGTGCTCATGAGATGGGGTGGGAGGCCATTGGTGGTGTGGTAACAAGGAGGAAGATTTGGTAAAGTTTGGAGATGAAGTTCCAAGAATTGGATTGATGGTGAAAATTTCGGGGTAACTTTTTTCTTGATAGAGCTTAGGATTACTGAGGTAGAACACAAGTAAATAGTGAAATTTTTTTGGCTGAGTTTTTTTGCTAACTCTAAGAACGGTGAAATGTGTCCATATCCCAACCATGAGAACATCAAAACACGAAGATGTTCGCAATTATCCATGAAACCGTTCATGATTAATTTCTTGAGTTTTTCACGTCTTTCTCAAACTTACTTTCTTGTTGGAGTTCGTATTTAAAGTTGTTCAACAAGCTTCCCATATGGTAAGTTCACAAAAATATTTGATACACAAACATGTAGAAGGAAAATTCGACAATGTATTTTGGTGTAGATATAACATCTGCATGGTTCATTTTCCTTTTACGTTGATTTACTTTCTTTATTTTGTTCCCTTCCATTTTAGTTTCTCTAATTTATTTTCTTGTTCCTTTTCTATTTCTGGTAACTAGTGCTAATTGGGGAACCTATGGCAGTTACTATGTTTAGTGGGGTGGTACTAGCTAACGGCAAATCACAATTCCATTAATATAATTGGAATCCTAGATTCCGAAGTGTTTATATTTAGACAAGATCTAGAAAAAGTAACGAAATCATATTTTTTTAATATGCTGTTCCTTTCGATATTTTTAAGACTTTATTCTTCATTTTTTTATATGTGGCACTATTATTTAATCCAATGATAATTAAAATAAAAATTAAAAAGATAAAAAAAAGTTTTTGTTACCGAGCAAAAAATAGCACAATAATTAAGGGTTGATAATTTTATAAATAATAATGTAATATTTTTAATTTAAATAATATATGAAAGAAAAGAAAAGGGGTTTGTAGTATATACTAGAAACCAAAACTACAAACCAAAAGAGGATGTGCGTATATATTATAGTAAGTCAGAACTTTGGGAAAGGTAGGTGTAATTCTTCCATAATATTTTTTTTAATTAAGAATAAAAAAAGTGTCCAGTGAGCTATTTATATGTAATCTATACTTCTTATTTTTGTTTTTAAGAAAACAGTGACAATAAATTATGTCAATTCACCTTGATCTCGTTCCAATAGATTCTTTAGAAATTTTAACGTAATTATGTCAAGTGTTAGTTTCTCGAATAAAATCTTTAGATTTTCTAGTTAAAGGATATTTCTTAAGATCTTTACATTAAGGAAGTCCTATATTCCCTTAATGCATAACGTAAAACTGATAATGATATAGGTGTGACTTGTGACTTTGAGACAGAATATTAGTACTTCTATTCCAGAAACTAACATTTGACATAATTAAGTCAAGAATTAATAATTATGCTAGCAAACGACAGTAATTAAATCAGTGAAAAAGAAACAAAGTTTTTTGAGAGAAATTAGGTCGCATTTTTTCTCTTTTCTCAGATCATTATTAGCACAAGTTGCGCATGCTCCTACAGTAATTGATTATAATTTTACTCTGTGAAAATATAGACATGAGTGGCAAATTGTTCCATTGTAAATATATGATTCCAGTAATAGTGAAGAAATAAAAAGTAAAACCTCAATGATTTACAAAAGTAATTTCCAGTGTCATCTTACAGCTCTGTTCTTAGCTGCTTCTTCTGCTTCGGTTTGACCTTTGTTACTTCCTTCATCTACGTTGACGCGCGAACTGCAGGTATTGCTTTCATCATCGTTCACTTTGCTGGGTAATATGTTGTGATTTGTAATTTTTACAGTAGATTTCTACTTCTGGCTTCGTTCTTTCTTCAGAAAATTGTGGTTAATCTTCTGTTTGTGTACTCCCAAGTATTAGTTTTGCTATATCATTTCAAGGAATGAATTGCCAGTTGTTTGTATTACTTTGTCGTGTCCAAAGTTTATCCTACTATGTTTGAATATAAAAAAAAAATCTACTACTATATATGTCATTTCAAATAATGAAATTTAAATTTTGACAATTACTTGTCTTTTAGCTCTGCCTTCTCTAGAGCGGTTATGACTATAGTCTACACTAGAGATTAACGATTTAACATATCACTACTGATGCAACCGCCTATCAGATCATTTCATCTGATTTTTTGACGGTTCCAGGACATTTTTGTACATATCATTTTTTCACATAACTCAAAATATTAATTATACTATACCATGCCTGTCTGGCATGACAATCCTTGGCCATTGGCGTATAAGCATCTGGATTTGATTTTTGTGGTCATTTATGATATTTCAATGTTCTTTGCTTTAATTATATTGTACCAAATGTTGTAGCGTGTGTACCTTTGCTCTTTATGGACAAAAAATTGGCTGCTTTTATTGAATTTCTTACTATAGTTTACACTTTACACTTTGGGGCTTATGTGGGCCCACCTGAGCTTTAGCTCCATACATAATGGTAAATAGGAATTAGGTGCACTTTCTGTTTACAATATTTGTTACACTATCCGGTAATTTTGAAGGTAAATACAATAATTTTCTTAAGTAAATATGTTTACTTGTTTTAAAAATATGAAATTGTAATTTATGGTAGAGTAATTAAAATTGAGGAAAGTTGAATCCTACTTGTACTCTACCCAAAATTAGTTCCTAGTTTTACTACTGATCAATTATTTCCTTCTCAAAGTTCGTTTACAATCTGACATTTTTTCTCTCTCAAAATATTTGCTGAAGTAATTCTTTAACTCTTCAAATATAGTGAACTTTGTAATAAGTAATTCTTTAAGCATCTCATATATTGTGAACTTCGAGGAATTTCTTCTTGTTTAACAGTAAGTGTTTATTAACAAATTTTGAAGTTTTTGTTCCGTCTGCAAGCATTTGAAGGTTATCGTCTCTTTAGTTTGCTGGAAGGGACCGTAAGAATTGAAGCTTTATTAATGTTTACTAATAATTTTTTTAAGTAGAGGTGGACGTAAGTCTTTCGGCTACACGGGTTCAATTCATTATATTAAAATCTCAATAAATATTATATCTGAACCCATAATTTTGATATTTCAAGGATTTCAGTGTTGAAAATCGTTACATGAACCAATTAAATTTAAATTCTAAATTTGTCTCTAATTTTAACAATAGAAAGCTTTGATTAACTATATCACTTTTCAATATGTGTTTGTAAAGTTTGTTACTTTAAAACAAATCAGAGGAGGGTTTGAAGAAGAAATAAAAGCTCATGGTGGTAGAAGAAGCAAAGACAGAGACTGATACGCTCAAATTACACCTATTAATGGCGTAAAGCGGACGTTGTCAAATATAGTAACCCAACAAGGTTGGGGTCGAATCCCACAGGGAATATGGAGAGGAAAAGATACTAATCGTATGTGATACTAGTCCTTAAAGGCTTTCATCCTATTCCTGATAGTTTGAAATAGTTGTTGAATAATGTATTTAAGTATTTTGACTGAAATTGTATGTATGCGAAATAGAGACTAAGGTTGTGTTCCCCAATTTGATTAGATATTATGCTTCAGGTTTCAATGTGATATACTTCTAATGGTTGTTCTATGAATATGCACTTGGTCTCTTAAGGACTTCTTAATGTTTTCCAACAGTTAAGCCGTATTTCCTCTTTATGATTCTTCCGAATGTAAAAGAGTTGCAATCGAAGAATGACCAATAATGCCAATTTAGACTTGTTCTTATCCCTAAGTTAGTCTATTAAACGAGGGTTAACGCCTCGAGTCATTGTCATTCAATCTTACCAATATTAACTCGCTTTCCCAAGAACAGTTAATATAATGACTTAGGATAATGCTTGCAATCATCACCCAACGTTAAATCACTAAAACTGAATGAATACCAACAACCATTATGCATATATCAATAATAGAAACCCATTTACATAATATCCATCATGGGACTCACAACCTTAGCTTTAAAATTAGCTACTCATAATCTTGACTAACAAAGAAAGCTTAAAAGTTGACATAATGTACTTACAATGCAATTAAAATTTGGAATGGAAGTGAAGTAGTTGCCTTAAATGCTCCAAAAACTTCTAATATGAAAAACCTAGAGTTTATGCTCTAAAAAATGAATGTGGCTGCTGAATTAAAACCCTACATTAAGTATTTATAGAGCCAAAAATCGCGCCAAGTTTCTGGATAAAAATGCCCTTATGCGGCCTTGTTACGGATCGTAACTCAGGTTACGGTCCGTACTTCATTTCGTCATTTGTCCGCTTGTTGTTACGACCACCATGCGACGGACCGTAACCTGTGTTACAGTCCGTACTTCTGAAGCGTAACTTGTGACATTTACTTGGCAACTCTCTGGAATTTTGGATGATGCTACGGTGAGATGTTACGGACCGTAACATGAGTTACAGACCGTAACATCGCATCGTAACACTGATGTTTCCGATGAAAACTTTCTGGAAATTTGGCTCCTGTTACGGTTCAATGTTACGGACCGTAACATGAGTTACGGATCCAGATATGGTCCATAACATGAGTTACGGACCGTCATTTAGCTCCAATTTGTCCGTTTTTCAGCATTTCATCTCATTTCCGATTCTTAGTTAACCAACCCTATAAAACACAAAAATAACATAAGAAACAATGTAAAAACACTTAAAAACAAGCAACACTTCTAGTTACCAAGGCATAAAATGTGTCGAAATTCACGGCACATCAACACCCTCAACTTAAGCTTTTGCTTGTCCTCATGCAACTACAATAAAATTCACTACTAACACACAACATCTTAGCAAAATAAGAATGACTACGGTGGTTTTGGCATGTGTTTCTAGCAAGGACCCTTCAACCCAAGAAAAATGTTAAGGCTCTTATCCATTTCCTATTTGTGACACAAGACGCACATTTCAGAAAAATTTCAATTCACTATGCAACCTCAATTAATGACACAATCATAGTACGGGGGTCTCTATGCACATGAATTTCAACTTTCGGAAAGCCAGTTACTTTGAAACCTACAATCCTTACGCCCTCACATAGACCAACGAATGTCCCAACACACATTTACAACATACATGGGACAGAAGACTAAAGAGACAAAAGAACACTCACACTCACAAAGAAATTTGCATACCAAGCGTGCACATACCATAGGCTTGCCTTTATTTTCCATGCCTTCAACTTTGAACAATTTGATTGTGATCACATTAGGACTTTTTGGGCTTGTAACATTGGCTTAGGGACGGGTAGGATGAATATTTGGATATCGGTGACTCACCCTCCTCGACACTTCTTTTTTACTTCATTCACCATTCTTCCTATCATTTCCGACCCTCCATCTTCAGCGTGGATTTATTTAGAGCTTATATACCTATATATATATATATATATATCCACGCTGAATTACGCCCCTTAATATTCGCGATCACCCCCAACCGGCCTTTGGCCTCATTTTCCGCATCTTTTACTTGTCACCCCCAACTTAGGCTTTTAGCCTCATTTGCCATTCTTCAGTGTCAATGAGGGACTTGGTGCCAAATGGGTTTATTCACAGAAGGGAAAGAGGTTAGTTCACGGTTAATCGAAGAAAAAGTCTATAGGCTCAAAATGGGAGACTAGGGATCATTTTATGTACAGGCTAGGCTCATTTAAGATAAACAGGCTTTGGGGTTAATACAAAGAAAGCCTAAGATCACTTCACAATCAAACTCTCCTTAGAATTCACGCACGACCAACCGGGCAAGTTCTAAATTACAAGCATCATATGCAAATAGAAACTAAGAACTCACAACACAATGGCATAAGGATTGTTTAAATACTCTGACTTCATTTCCGTTCGAAGATTTCACATGCATGAACACCCTTTCTTTGCAATGTCATTAAAAGAACCATACATGTCAATATCAACAACTCATTCTTGATGCACATCACAAATTATTTTTTTCGGAGGGATATCATTGAACTGTAAAAACCACTTTTATCTATGCTAGAAACACGGACCACCACCACTTAAGTCATCATTACTTTACTTCTATATTAAACATCCTAAACATGCCAGGTTCAACATACACATAACATTCTTCGGGAATAGAACACATAGCAAAGAATAGCCGAAGAAGGTCCTAACACATACTTAATAATAAAAACACTACCAACAAAAACACAAACAATAACAGTTGTCCGAAACACATGCTTACTATCACAAATATCCACCAAAAACAAAAACAATAAAAATAATATCCAGTGTACCAAAACAGCAATCCCAATCAAACAATAGCAATTACCCACACCCCCAACTTAAAATCATGCATTGCCCTCAAGGCATCAATATAATGCATCGAAAGAACGGAGGGCCTCCCTGGAGTGCACTAGGCGCTCGGATTTGCAGCAACATTACGAGGTGGAGCAATGGTGGTGTAAGGCTGGCCAACACTGGAAGTCCCAGCCACAGTGGGTGGGGGAGAATCATGGTGAGCCGGCTCAATGGGATGGGTTGAGCTAGAAGTAGCTCTTGTGGTGTCAAAACTCAGCCGGGACTCTTGGCGGATCTTCTTCAAAGTACGCCGCTCCTCCTCCTTATTCTGTGGGCGCAAATCAGCAAATGGATCAAGGATCTAGAGAATGGGGTCGAGGTTTTCATCATCTGGGGAGGCTCTCCTGCACTTCCCTTTGGCCAAAGAGGGGATATCCTCTTCCAACTCCTCGTCGTGTTCTTCCTCAACCGTGTCCTCGATGCCATCATCCCCTAGTAGGCTCTGAACCGGCTGGTATAGGCTCTGTACCAACTCCGTGTGTACTTTAGGAAGCTGGTCCGTCGCCACAGCCACTTCCTGGGCCTTCAATTTCTGCACATCATCCTTGACAGAGCGCAACTCACTTCGAATAGCGCCCAACTCCATAGCAGGGTGTGTCCTGGTCAGCTCAGTCATTCTGTTCTCAATACCATCTATCCGAGAGTGGATCCGTAGGTGGTCATCAGCCAGCTGTTCTTTGATTGGCCGCAACGCAGCATCAATGGCTCTTTTAGTGTACAATTTCAGCTCAGTCATGAGCTGCTTGAGTTGCCTATCTGTGCGATCTGCTTGCAGGACCACGACCCCAAAATTCTCCCAATTGAACATCATTTTTCTCGCAAGCTCGGGTGGGACTCCCAGTATTGGCTGAGCCGGTGCTGGGCTCGTTCCAGTCGATGATATAGGACCACCCGAAGTAGGTGCGGCTGGAGCTGGCATGGGCTGTGTAGCATGAGCAGCCGGTGGAGCCTCAGAATCTGTGGGCTGACCCGCAGCAGCTACCTCAGCACCCATGATAGCCAAGGGTATAACATCTGATCCCGTTGGCTCCTCCGGGACCTCAGAAGACGATGCAGATGGCATTGAACCCTGGCTCAACACATCATCCTTCCCCTTTGTGATGTCATAAATACTTCTGGAGATCACACTGTGATCGATATGGGGGAGGGGTTCTGGTTCTGCATGCAAGCATAATAGCGTAAGCAGACATGGATGAATGAGGGAAGTGGCCGGCTGAGTGGCTCTCTCTCGGAGATCTGCTGCTATCAGTCGTCCGAAGTTGATCTTATACCTCGACATAATGGCAGCTACAAGAACAGCCCTGTCCGGAGTCAAAACATTATCTGTCTGGGTAGGACGGATGCGAAATAGAACAATCTGCCACCAAAACTTTGCCTCTAGCGTGAGGGTGTTTTTCCAAATTCGCGTGGTGGCTGTCAACTTTGGCACCATGGCCCATTCGGGATCTGTTGTTCGTGCAATAACTGAAGCCACCCATTTTCGGACGGAGATGGTATCTTTCTGTTCAATTTTGTATACAAATTCCCCTTCTTCCGCTGCTGTAGGCTCTATATAATCCTCCCCGAATAGTATTCTATTGATAGCCGTTGGAGCGATGTCTAACTTTTTTTTCCGCATTATTACCTCGGTCATTGTCGGCACTTGACTTGCGCGCTGCCCCTTTTTTAGTGCTTTGAATATAGCAGCCCCGTACGAAGCGTAGAATTCCCGAACAAGAACCGGGATGTAAGACCCCACAGAGTTTTTCAGAAACTCTAACTTATGGAAGCGGATAGTGTCACGAATGCCTAGATAACCATCGAGAACGTCGAAACTGATGGTTCTCTCCTCGAAAATACTCCGCCTTGGGTCCTGCCCCTCACTCTTTACCAGCTCACACCCCTTGTTGTACAACTCTTCAGATCCCTTCACAGAAAACCGGAGGGCCTGCTCATACACAGCCTGCATTCGAATGTCTGTTTCTCTCCTTTCCTGCTCACGCTTTTTATCGTGCTCCTCCGCCGTAGGCTGTCTGATGGATGGTTGAGGTCGGTGTGGTGGGGTGAAAGCCTGCCTGGGTTCACTCTGGCTCGACGAACTCGACGAACTGGACTCCTCAGCCGAGGAGGAACTTTCTGATGGTGGGTCTGGCTGGCTGGGTGCGACTGGTGGGGCTGGCCTGCTAGGCGCGACTGGCCTACTAGGCGCGACTGGCCGCTTTGTAGTCCTGACGTCCTTGATTAGATCGTCGTCGCGCAGCCTTGAGGTTACTTTGCTTGCAGCACGACCTTTTCCTTTTTCCGCAATCTTAGGTGAAGCCTTCTTTGCTTGCCGTGGTTTACCCATACATGTGTAAGGTAAAGTTAGATATAATACACGAGAAGCTATTCAATTACACAGTGTATTGGTTCAAATTAGGGCTTCAATTAGCTCAGGCACCGTAACACAGTCGACGGACCGTCGTACGCGTTAGGGTCCGTATCATCAAACCGTAACTCAGTTTGTTCATTTCTAACACAGGGACCGTAACACAGTCGACGGTCCGTAACATAGGTTACGGTCCGTAACATCTCATCGTAACATGACCAAAATTTCCAGAAAAGTTACTGGAAATTTGAGAGGTGTTACGGTATGATGTTACGGTCCGTCACTCGTGTTACAGTCCGGAACACCTCACCGTAACGTCTCTCAAAATTTCAGAAAGTTTTCATGGAAACCATCGATGTTACAGTTTGGTGTTACGTTCCGTAACATAGGGTATGGTCCGTAACATCCCACCGTAACATCAGTCAAATTTCCAGAAAGTTTTCATGAAAATTATCGGTGTTACGGTGCGATGTTACGGTCCGTAACATACGTTACGTTCCGTAACACAGAATGACGGGCAACAGATTAACAACCAAATGGCTTGGCCAAATTTTCTCGTTTTAAGCACGAGGCCAAGATTTTCGACTTAATGCTCCATGGGTATGTCGTAAAATAATATTTTATCCCCTCACATGCCTCGGGTTACTCAGACTTCACCCGGTTTTACCAAAGTTTTCATTGGGGACTTTTATCGAACAGTTGGTGGGCAATCCGATTTATTAATTTCACGAATGAAACTTTCAATCGGATTGCCCTCCAATTCAGTGGGAAATAATGTGCTTGTGCCCACGAATCTTGCAAATAGCACACATACTAATCCCAACCCCCATCCATTGTCAAACACCGCACAATTAATCAATAGGAATTCAAACTAAATCAACACAGTCAAAACACTAATTTCAACACAAAGTTTACAAATCTACTCATGAAGTTCATAGCAATAGCGTTAATAGTTAAAAGAAGAGAGTTAAGACATGTAATACCTGATCGTTGGCGATTGATGGGATGAAACTCGAAATGTAATAAAGTGATTTTGACAAGAAAATAGCAATAAGATTTAGAGAATTATGAAGAAGATTAGGAGATGTAGAGAGGGGAGATGAAGAGAAAAATAAGGGAGTTATGGGAGAGAGAGAGATCGTTTTTGTTTTAAATTTTTTGGTAACCTTCGAGTTATGTATTTAAACATGCCCGACGGTTACGTTCCCTGTTACGGACCGTAACTCGAGATACGAACCGTATCACATGTTACGGTCCACCAAACGACACCGTTTCCCATTTTCATTAATGATCTGGCATTACAGCCTACGGACCGTAACTCGTGTTACGGTCTGTATTACCTGGCGTAACGGGTGCGAAATTTCCAGTGAATGCCCAAATTTTTTTTTACCAAGTTACGGTCCTGTGTTACGGACCGTAACATGTGTGACGGTCTGTAACTCAGACCGTATCATTCTTTCTCCATCCTTCAGTGATTTTTTATTTTTCTTTTCGCTTGTTACGCTCCATGATACGAGCCGTAACATGAGTTACGGGCCGTAACGTGGAGCGTATCGTCTGGGGAAATCAGCTTTTATTTGGCCTCTTCAGTTCTCAAAATCCTACCACAATAGCACATCAACAACACAAAAGAAAACAAAGGTAATACAAAATTTAGACTACAAAAAAAGAGGTAAATGTGGGTTGCCTCCCACACAGCGCTTGGTTTAACGTCACAGCTCGACGTGATACCACTTTGGATGCTAAGGTCCGGTGCCATGTTTTAATCGGTGAGCATCGACAATTCTATCACCATCAATCATCCAATGGTAGTGCTTGACTCGATGGCCATTGACTCTGAAAGTACGTGTCCCGTCATCAGACTTTAACTCTATTGACCCATTGGGTGACACACTTACCAAAGTAAAAGGTCCGGACCACTTAGATTTCAACTTGCCCGGAAAGAGTTTTAACCTTGAATTGAACAGCAGCACCGAATCACCCGGTTGAAAATCTCGCTTCAGAAGTTTGACATCATGATAGTGTTTCATCCTTTCTTTGTACAAACTAACACTCTCATAGGCATGATGCCGAAACTCATCCATTTCATTCATTTGAAACAACCGCAGCTTGGTTGCCTCATCTCAATTCATGTTCAACTTTTTTAATGCCCACAAAGCCTTGTGTTCGAGTTCCACAGGTAAATGACAAGCTTTTCCGAACAACAGCCGATAAGGAGAAGTACCAATGGGTGTCTTGAACGCTGTTCTGTAAGCCCAAAGTGCGTCATCAAGCTTGGATGACCAATCAGTTCGGTTTGCATTAACCGTCTTTGCTAAAATGCTTTTTATCTCACGATTGGAGACTTCAACTTGCCCACTGGTTTGGGGGTGGTAAGGAGTTGCCACCCTATGCTACACTCCATACTTTTCCAAGAGATTAACGAATTATTTGTTGCAAAAGTGAGTGCCACCATCACTGATGATTGCCTGTGGAGTGCCAAACCTGGTGAATATGTTCCTTTTAAAGAATTTGGTGACACTCTTGCCATCATTGTTGGGCAATGCTACAGCTTCAACCCACTTGGACACATAATCAACCGCGACAAGGATGTATCGCATACCACGAGAACTTATAAAGAGGCCCATAAAGTCGATGCCCCATACATCAAACAGTTCAACCTCCATGACAAAATTCATTGGCATTTCGTGCTTCCTCCCAATTGATCCTTGGCGTTGACATTGGTCACAAGATTTCACCATCAAATTTGCATCATGATAAATGGTGGGCCAATAATAGCCACACTCAAGCACCTTAGCTGTTGTGTGGTTTCCACTGTGATGCCCCCCTACTGGGGAGTCATGGCAAGCTTTCAAAATTTCCATGGTCTCATATTCGGCCACACATCGCCGAATGATGTTGTTGCCACAAGTGCGGAATAAATAGGGCTCATCCCAATAGTATTGACGGCTATCTCTCAGGAATTTCTTCTTTTGATAAGCTTTAATATCATCAGGGATAAGACCTGTCACCAAGAAGTTGGCGATATCTGCGTACCAGGGAGTAACATCACAAGTTACAGCCAAGAGCCTCTCATCCGGGAAAACATCATTCAACTCAAGATTTCCACTTGGTCTCCCAGCTTCCTCAAGTCGAGATAGATGATCTGCAACTTGGTTTTCACATCCCCTTCGATCTTTGACCTCAAAGTCAAACTCTTGCAATAACAAGACCCAACGAATCAACCTTGGTTTTGCATCTTTCTTTGTCATAGAGTACCGCAAAGCCGCATGATCTGTATGAACAACCACCTTGGACCCAAGTAGATAGGCCTGGAACTTCTTAAACGCATAGACAATGGCTAGAAGCTCTTGTTCGGTGACAGTGTAATTCATTTGAGCTCCATTGAGGGTCTTTCTAGCATAATAAATTGGGTGCATGATTTTATTGTGTCTTTGCCCAAGTACCGCACCAATAGCAAAGCCGCTTGCATCACACGTGAGCTCAAATGGCATTGACCAATCCGGGGATACAATAATTAGAGTGGAGGTGAGCATGTCCTTCAAACCATTAAATGCCTTAAGGCATTTTTCATCAAATGCAAACTTAGCTTCTTTTTCTAGAAGCTTACACATCAGGTTGGCGATCTTGGAGAAATCTTTGATAAATCGCCGATAGAAACTAGCATGTCCCAAGAAACTGCGAACCCCTTTTACAGAGATTGGTGGAGGGAGCTTGGCTATTACGTCAACTTTTGCTCGATCTACCTCAATGCCCTTCTCGGAAATCTTATGGCCTAGGACAATCCCTTCCGTCACCATGAAATGACATTTCTCCCAATTAAGTACAAGGTCGGTTTCTTCACACCGCTTCAATACCCTACCGAGATTGGCAAGACATTCATCAAAGGAGTCACCAACAACAGAAAAATCGTCCATGAAGACTTCCAAGAAATCTTCTACCATATCTGAGAAAATAGACATCATACACCGTTAGAAAGTAGCCGGGGCATTGCATAAGCCGAAAGGCATGCGGCTGAAAGCGAAAGTGCCATAAGGACAGGTGAAGGTGGTCTTCTCTTGGTCCTCTAGTGCAATGTTGATTTGGTTGTACCCATCCAAAAAGCAGTAGTAAGCTCTTCCAGCTAGCCGATCAAGTATTTGATCAATAAAAGGCATAGGGAAATGGTCTTTACAAGTTGCGGTGTTCAGCTTCCGGTAGTCCATACACACTCGCCATCCGGTGACTGTCCTTGTAGGAATCAGCTCATTCTGAGAGTTAGGGACAACAGTGATGCCCCTTTCTTTGGCACACATTGCATCGGACTAACCCATGGACTGTTTGCAATTGGGTACACAACACCCGCATCCAACCACTTGATTATCTCTTTCTTCACCACTTCTTGCATAGGAGGGTTGAGCCTCCTTTGATGCTCGACACTTGATGAACTATTCTCCTCAAGCTCAATTCGATGTTCACAAATACCGGAGGGAATTCCCCTAATATCTGCAATAGTCCACCCGATAGATCTTCGATACTCCCGCAACACTTCAAGCACTTTGTGAGTTTGGTCCTCACTTAACAAAGATGAGAAAATAATCGGTAAAGTATTATCTGTGCCAAGAAAAGCATACTTCAGATGAGAGGGTAGTAGCTTGAGCTCAAGTTTTGGAGGCTCAATAATCGAAGGCTTAGCCGGAGGAGTGGTTCTTTTATCAAGATCAAGAGATAGTTTCTTCGGCTCATAAGAGTATGAACCCCGACCAATGAGAGAATTAACTGCCTCAATATACCCCTGCATATTATCCGCCTCGAAGTTCACCAGGATAGCCGAAAGCGTCTCATCAAAATGCTATTCTTCTAGCTGATGCTCCACCGCTCTGTCTATCTCATCGAATGAATCAATGACCGAAATGCTCTCATAAGCACTAGGCAACTTTAACCCCTTGCTAGCTTGGAAGGTTACTTCTTCATTATTGACACGGAATTTTATTTCATTCTTTTCCAAGTCCATCAGGGCTCTCCCAGTGGCGAGAAATGGCCTTCCGAAGATAATTGGGACTTCTTTGTCAACTGCACAATCCGAGATGACAAAATTTGTCGGTAATAAGAATTCCTCCACTCTAACAAGGATATCATCAACAACACCTACCGGTCTTTTTATGGTTCTGTCGGCCATTTGGAGACTCATGCTCGTTGGTCTAGGTGTTCCCAGACCAGCTTGCTTATATATGACTAGTGGCATCAAATTAATACTAGCGCCATTATCACATAAAGCTCGAGCGAAATCATGATGACCGATGGTGCAAGGGATGGTGAAAGCCCCTGGATCTCCCTTCTTCTCCACATTTGACGACGAGATAATAGAACTCACACGGTGGGTGACTCCCACCGTATCATTCTTGATCGGCCTTTTCTTTATCAACAAATCCTTCAAATATTTAGCAAATCCCGGCATTTCTTGGAATGCGTCTAGGAATGGGATATTCATTGACAACCCTTTCAGTTGGTCGTACAATCGTTGGCACTTGACATCCTCCGTTCTTTTAATCAATCTTTGTGGAAATGGGGGGCGGGAGGAGACTTATATGTTTGAGTCAAGGGTTTAATTGCCCCTGTGACCTTGCTCTTTAGAGAGCTCTCTCCGGTGGCTTTTTCAACACCTGGCTCTTTGTCACCCTTTTTAATACTAGGGTGCACTTCCTTCTCTCTTTTAACAATAATAGGCACTTCAATTGGTGCCTCTTTTTCTTCTTCAACCTCTTCTTCAATAACCTCATCAATGATCGGCTCGACAAGGATAGGTTCAACCACTTTCTGATTTACCGCGTCAAGGACCTTTCCGCTTCTAGTGGAAATAGCTTTGCATGAGGCAATGTGATCGCCTCCACTACCCCTTGGGTTCGGAACTGTGTCGCTAGGAAGGCCCTCTCTTTGCGGTGGGTGTTGCTCACGAGAAAGATCTCTCATTTGTGACTCAACTTTATGAATCGAAGCGGTGTGAGAGCCTACCACTTCGGTCAAATTTTCCATCTTCTTGTCACTCTTGTGCTGGTTGTCCAATATCTTTTCAAGCATAGATTCCATTCGAGAGGTTCCTTGATCATTGGAAGGACTTTATCGCCAATTCTGAGAGTTTGACGTACGGCCTTTTGGTGGAACATAGGCATTTGAATTCCGATTACCATAATTGTTATTGTTGTAATCCCTACTGTCCGAACCTCCATATTCATTTCGACCATATTGATTGCTTTGTTGTTGGGGTCTCCATGGCTTTTGATAACCCCCTTGAGGGTGATCGATATAATTTGCATCCTCACGTTGTGGCTGCCCCTCTAGATAAGTTTCTTCCAAGACTTGGTACATTCCTGGAGTATGAGGTGGCATTTCTTCGACAACATTCACACTTTTAGCCTCTTTATTCATAAGCCTCTTTGACAACAAATCCACGGTTGTTTGCAATTGGGCGAAAGCATGATCTTGCCCATGATTTTCTTTGGCCACCGCGGCAGCAGAGGGACTACCATATGACAGGACTTCACTATCACTCGAGTACCAAGCTTGATTATGGGTAGTAAGCTTGTCGAGCAACCTGGTGATGTTGACAAATGATTTGTCCATGAAGCATCCCCCAGCTGCAGTGTTGACAGCGATTTGATTCATGGTATCTAACCCCTTGTAGAACTTCTCGGTGAGGATTGCATCCGAAAATCCATGAGTCGGAGATTGAGCTAGATAATATTTCAAACGCTCCCATGCTGCATACAATTGTTCCCCCGGAAGTTGTTTGAACTCAAAGATCTTGTCCCGAAGCTCAGCCTTTTTGCTTGGTGGAAATCACTTTTTCAAGAATATATTGGCTAAATCGTTCCAGGTATGAATAGTATTGTTGGGGAGCTTTTCATACCATTCCCTCGCTTGGCCAGCCAAGGAATATTTGAATACCCGTAACCGCAGTGCATCAATAGGAACAGCACCTTGAGATTGTTGAGAACATACATGCAGGAAATTCTTCAGGTGTCGGAGTGGACAATCCTCAGCAGAATTTCAGAAATGGCCTTCAAGTTTCAATAGCTGATAGATAGAACTATCAATTTTGAAATTAGCATTTCCCGTTCTAGAAGGAACTACAGCAGAAGCATAATCAGCTTCGTTGATGAATTCCGCAAATACATTCTCATCCTCCTCTTCTTCTTCCGGGGCAGGATGGTTCACTAGGATCCCCCCTTGGTTTCCTTGATTGCGATTGTGTCTTCCTGCCATGTTCACCTGGTTCACTACAACAGCAAACAAGGTGTGATGGAATAGAAAAAGTTTTAAAGAAGAGTACACAACAATCAGTAATTTCTAAACCGTATTCCCCGGCAACGGCGCCAAAATTTGATACGCTCAAATTACGCCTATTAATGGCGTAAAGCGGACGTTGTCAAATATAGTAACCCAACAAAGTTGGGGTCGAATCCCACAGGGAATATGGAGAGAAAAATATACTAATCGTATGTGATACTAGTCCTTAAAGGCTTTAATCCTATTCCTGATAGTTTGAAATAGTTGTTGAATAATGTATTTAAGTATTTTGACTGAAATTGTATGTAATGCGAAATAGAGACTAAGGTTGTGTTCCCCAATTTGATTAGATATTATGCTTCAGGTTTTAATGTAATATACTTCTAATGGTTGTTCTATGAATATACACTTGGTCTCTTAAGGACTTCTTAATGTTTTCCAACAGTTAAGCCGTATTTCCTCTTTATGATTCTTCCGAATGTAAAAGAGTTGCAATCGAAGAATGACCAATAATGCCAATTTAGACTTGTTCTTATCCCTAAGTTAGTCTATTAAACGAGGGTTAACGCCTCGAGTCATTGTCATTCAATCTTACCAATATTAACTTGCTTTCCCAAGAACAGTTAATATAATGGCTAGGATAATGCTTGCAATCATCACCCAACGTTAAATCACTAAAACTGAATGAATACCAACAACCATTATGCATATATCAATAATAGAAACCCATTTACATAATATCCATCATGGGACTCACAACCTTAGCTTTAAAATTAGCTACTCATAATCTTGAATAACAAAGAAAGCTTAAAAGTTGACATAATGTACTTACAATGCAATTAAAATTTGGAATGGAAGTGAAGTAGTTGCCTTAAATGCTCCAAAAACTTCTAATATGAAAAACCTAGAGTTTATGCTCTCAAAAATGAATGTGGTTGTTGAATTAAAACCCTACATTAAGTATTTATAGAGCCAAAAATCGCGCCAAGTTTCTGGACAAAAATGCCCTTACGCGGCCTTGTTACGGACCGTAACTCAGGTTACTCCGTACTTCATTTCGTCATTTGTCCGCTTGTTGTTACGGCTACCATGCGACGGACCGTAACCTGTGTTACGGTCCGTACTTCTGAAGCGTAACTTGTGACATTTACTTGGCAACTCTCTGGAATTTTGGATGATGCTACGGTGAGATGTTACGGACCGTAACACCGCATCGTAACACTGATGTTTCCGATGAAAACTTTCTGGAAATTTGGCTCCTGTTACGGTTCAATGTTACGGACCGGAACATGAGTTACGGATTCAGATACGATCCGTAACATGAGTTACGGACCGTCATTTAGCTCCAATTTGTTCGTTTTTCAGCATTTCACCTCATTTTCGATTCTTAGTTAACCATGTTATACCCCATTTTAACCGAGTTGAAGCGGAGTACAACATATTAGAGATTCCAATATGCTTTATTTTAAGGATTCGCCACCTAATTGATTTAACGGTGAATTAGGACACCTACAGGTTAACTAAGGCAAAGTTAAAAACTAAACCTCCGTCAATAGTCTGCTTAACCAATGTGATTCTAGGTAAGAGTTCTATATTATCCTAAAGAGAAGGGGTTAGGCATCCTTTAGAATCCGTTAACTACGGTTATCCGGTCAAACTTAGGTTAATTAATTAAGGTTTAAAAATTTAAGAAAGTAGCTTTGAAGAAGAAAAAAAAAAGATAACTTATAACTAACAAAGTTTAAAGTGTTATTATATGAATAATGCACTCTATATGGTGAAAATAAGTACTTAATGTTCAGAGCGGTGATCCTAAACGGTAAAATCTACCCCTTTCTAATCCTACGTGAATCATAGATTCTGCACCTAATTTTAAACCGCACACAATCCAAAACACAGACAAATTAGCAATCATAAAGATGGATGAGAGGAAATGAATGATAAGAAAAAAAAGAATAAAATGTTGCAGGAGATCTCTGACGAGTTTCGCCTGCCCGAGGTGATTTAAGAATTGCGACACGAGATGACTATATGGAGGGATGTGCCGAGTCTCATCTGGAGACTTTGTTTTGATAAAGTCTCGAATTAAGACTCCGTTTGCTCCGATGTGTACATGTAGAAAAAAAATGAGAGAAATAACAATTAGCAAATGATCTTCACATAAAGTTGTGTTTTGCAAAGAATATATAATAATTAAAACATACGTTCTTCATTTTGGAATATTTGTTGGAATTCAAAACCTCTTCCACATAGCAACTAAGAGTACACACACTATTCTTTGATTACGAGAATTAACAGATATGGCCATGATGTAGGCATAAACAATTTTTTCTTTTGGATCTTATTTATCATTTAAGATCCTAATTCTAGCACATTTGAGGTTAGACACAAAGGTTGAGGATAAGAACCAATCAAACTAAACTAAGAAGAACACAGCTTTAAGGATTTCTACAAATCTGCCAATGAGTTCTACAAGTAATAACTTCTAAATTTAAGAGTTTATTCAAGATCACCCTAACGTTTATAAACTAATCCTCTTGGAATATTTGAACCAGTTTCTAGACCCAGTTGATACCCTACTGACTTTAAGGAGTAGATAAAATTAATTTACCAAGCAAAACACAATCAAACAATCTATGTATCTCTGAGCTTTCTAAAACAGTTTCAGACTAACTGTTTCAATAATCAAGATGAACAACAAGTTAAAAATAATCAGCAGCCCAGGTAGACTTTAACTTAGAGGAACTAAAATACTGGCAAATAATGGCAATTTCACAGGAATGAGGAACCACCATAACACGATGGCTTGAATAACTTATATGCTAGTACAGCTTCGAACTTGAGGACAAGCATTCGAAAGCTTCGAACTTGATTCAAATGGGACTAAAACAGAACCAAACAATTGTCTTTGAATGTTCATACTAATAAATTAAAAGGAAAACTAATCTTTTTCATTTCAAGCAGGGTGGGAAAGAAACTAGCATTTGAACCCATAAAACTCAATCAAGCTAATTAATTTTTTTTTTTTGATAAGGTAACACAGGATTGGAACTTGAATGATATGTGTAAACGAAAACTGAAATTAATATAACCTTTACCACATAGTGGCTGAACCAAACAACAACACAAAACGCACTTAATCATAAAAATATGCCGATACAATACATCATTAACTGCATATAACTACAGAAACCGAACAAAATGCAAACGATAAAAAGGAAGGGGGATTACCTTCTTCGGGCGCAGCGAAGTGAGGCTTCGAGTCTCCGATCTACCTCGAAGACTATCAAGTCCGGGCTGGCGATGCTCGGATTCAAAACGAATAATAAGGGGCAAACCGAAAATAATTTAATGCTTGAGTCGATATCTAGAAAATTAAAACTAGTATTCAAAAGGGAAATTCGTGCGATTAGGGACTGATATTTTCAGGAGTATTCAAAGCTGAAGAACTGCTTTTCAGGGAGGGTTTTTGCGGCTGGAAAACTTGCTGTTCTTGGGGTAATTTTTCCTGAATCTCCAAAAAAAATCCTCCCAAAATGGATGCAAGGATTGGTATTTATAGTTGTGAGCTAGGGTTTCTTGTGTGAGGAAGAGAGAGAGGAGTGGGGGGACAAGACGAAGTGGAAACGTGGGGTTGGCAGTGGCGTGGGGGACAGGGTATGGTGGAATGGGATAGAGAGAGAAAGGAGGAAGAAGCAGAAGAGAGAGAAGGGAGCGTGGGAGGGGCGGCGATGAAGATCAGGAAAAATGAACAAGGAACCCTAATGGTTCCTTGTTAAATGAAAAGGGCGGGTCGGGTATAATTTAGGATGGGCTGGATCAGTTTATTTTGGACTGGGTATTAAATGAATGGGCTAGTGCAATAAAACATGGACTGGTCTAAAAAATTGGGATCAAAATATGGGCTGGTCAAAAAATGTTTATGAGTTGATTGGGCTACTACATTTAAATAAAAGACCAATTTAAATTACTTAATATAAAATGTGGAATTACTAATACTCGGATAATAAATTATATGCCGTCATAATAGCAGTGCAATAATATTTGAAATTCAACAGTAAGTAAATGCTGTTATCTAATTATGCGAAGATAAATGCGACGCGTGTGCGTAAGATGGTAAAAAATGCTGAAATGATAATTATGATAATAGTAGTAATAATAATAATAATAATAATAATAGTAGTAGTAATAATAATAATAATAATAATAATAATAATAATAATAATAGTAATAATAATAATGGTAGTAATGACGGTAGTAAAAGATAATGACAGGATAATGAAATGCCGGTATTAATAAAAGCTAATTATAGTAAGATGCAAATAATTATTTTTTAAAGTTGTCAAAATATTAGATGTGAAAAATAGGTATTTTGGAGAAAAGGTGGACAAAATTGGGTGTCAACAAACCAACCCTATAAAACACAAAAATAACATAAGAAACAATGTAAAAACACTTAAAAACAAGCAACACTTCTAGTTACCAAGGCATAAAATGTGTCGAAATTCACGGCACATCAGAGACCCGATCAAATTTCTGGGAACGATGAAGACATAGGAGTTAAAGGGAAGGGAGAAGGGGACAAAGAAAAGACCAGATCAAGGATTTGAAGGGAAGAGAATAAAGAACAATCCTAGATTATAGAAATGGAAAAAAAAATCCTAAAATTTAGAAAAAGAAAAAAGAAAGCTTTAGAATGAATTTTTGTATAATAATATTAGCTCTGATTTTAATAATAATATTTATATTTTGTATTCCATAAAGCTTTAGAATGAATTTTTGTATGCATATACATAAAACTAGATGATGAAAGCCCGTGCTAGCATGGGTCCAACACAAAAAATAGTACTACACTTTTCTTTTTAGTCTGTCTAAAAAAGAATCATATATCTTTATGTTTAGAAATGATTTAACTTGAAACTTTCCCTTTTACCTTTAATGAAATGATTTAAATCCACACAAATATCTATGACTTGTTTTAGATCACAAGTTTCAAAGATCTTTCCTTTCTTTTTTAAACTTCATGCCTAGTCAAACTATGTCACATAAATTAGGACAGAGAGAGTACCTTTTAGTAATATAATTATGAAATTTTTATAATTTTTATTATTCAAAGTATTATAATTCAATTAACTGAAAATATCAATAAATTATTTTACTTAGTCCGCTTCTCTCATATGTGGCTTTCCTAGTTTGGTTCTCTAATTGAAAGATTTGAAATACACCTTCTCCTACCGAGTTTCATGCCATCATCTCTTTTTACTCAATAACACTGAAAAGCGCTTTTATGTGTTAACATTTATTGTAGTCTTAAATTTTTAAGTATGGACCAACTTCATCATTTTAAGAAAATATGTGTATACTTTTCTTGGGCAACTGCTAATGCAGCAAGCTCCCTCTTCGCCTCCTCCTTCCTAACCCTTTCCCTCTCTTCTAACTCCTTCAACCCTTCCGCAATCTCTACCTCCCCCATCTCATTTATTAACTCCCTTATCTTAACTTCCAACCTCCGGAACACCTCATTGTTCCACCTTCTTATATCTCCTTTCAGCATTTTCAACTTATAAGCAAGTCGAAAAGAAGGTGTCCCAAAAACTTCATATCCATTCCACCATATATTTACTCTATCCACAAAATCTGGTGCTCTGAGCCACATGTTCTCGAATCTAAACGGAATGCGCAAACTCCTCTTTGTACTCGCATCTAGCAAGATTGGCGTATGATCTGAGGTCAATCTGGGAAGTGGAACTTACAACACATCTGGAACTAACTCCTCTCAATCAGTGGAAACCAAGAATCTATCAAGTCTAGATTTTGATGTAGAATCTTCTGCTCTGGCCCAAGTAAAATTTGCCCCTGTCAAAGGAAGATCAATAAGACCCTGGTTATTAATAAACTCCAAGAACTCCTCTATTGCCCGGAAGATCACCCTATAGTCCACCCTCTCATCCGGGAATCTTATTGTATTCAAATCCCTTCCTAACGCCCAAGGGATCTCCCACCCTGCCATCATAGTGGTCATCTCTTCCCAAAACCTCTCCTTACTTGCCTCCCCTATCGAGTCGTACACCCCACCAAAACCCCACTATTCGCCACTACCAATATTTTTACCTTTACTGCAATCATGAGCTCTCCCTTACTTACCTCCACCACCTCCATTTTTCTTTCATCCCATAATACTATGATACCTCCTGCATTTCCTAACGCCGGTACCCAATCATATTTCACCCATCTACCCCCAAAGACTTCTCGTCACTGCATCTTTCACCACCTCCATTTTAGTCTCTTGAAGGCACAAGAGATTCGCCCCCAATTCCCTAACTCCCGTTTTGATAATGTCCCTTTTATTAGGGTTATTCATCCCCCTCACATTCCAAGAAATAATTTTAACTTCCACGATCAACATCTTTACCCTCACCCCCACTCCTCTGATCTCCTAGTCTACCACTCTTACTTCTGCTCCTCTCTCTCCTCTTGTACACCATCACACTACATTCTCCCTCCTTACCTTTCCCCAAACTCCTTTACTTTCCCTCCCTCGATTCATCCATCCCCTTCTCTCTAACCCCTTTTGCCTCTTTTTTAATGTCTAAGATAAGTTCTAACACCCTACCCTCCTTTTCTTCAAAGTCCACTCTCAACAACTCTCTGAACTTCAAGAATTTTGATCTCTTACAACTAATCACACTACCACCTTCCTCAACACATGCTAAAGGCGACACATCAACTTTGTGCACATTATAACAACCACTACTAGAGCCCGGAATCAATTGACGGTTAACAAAGACATGACCAGCAGCCCCTAACCTTTAGAAATAGCACAACTGGAAATGGAACCAGTAAAATCAGGTTCGAAAATCACGATCTGACAGTTTCTAGACTGAACAGTGACATTTTTCGGTGTCGGCATGAACAGTTCCTTCTTTCCAGCCTTACACGTATCAGAATCCTGCGCCAGCGAGGTCTTGTTCTTCTTTCCGGCATGACACGTGCTAATTTTCGGCACCAGTGTGGTCTGGTTCTTCTTTCTAGCGTGACACGTGTCAGTTTCCGGCGCCGGCGAGTTCACTTGAGAAGAAACAGAACTAGATCCACTAGCAATCCGTTCTCCCCGCATCCTAGGATAGATATCCCTCTTCGAAAATCCAAATTGTAACCCCTTCCGCCCTAGATCTACAGAATCGAGTTAGCCGAAAAAGGGATTTCGATCGGCTGGCCTTGTGAGATCTCTAGATCTGTCCCCCCCCCCCCCCCTCTCCCGCTGCATGTTTCGAAGACTCCTCCTCTATACTGGACTCGCGACGCTAAATCAAGCCTCGTTCTTGAGATCTCATGCTGTTTTGGATGATTTTCAGCAGCGGGACAGTAGGGTTCCGGCGGTCGAGTCCCCTCTGAGAGTTTGGTCCGGTCGGCTTATGTTTTCTACTGTTAAACCGACCCAATCTTTTCCTCCAACCCAGTTCACTAACCCAGGAGTACGAAAGGCTTTTCCCCAAACTAGGGTTTTTGCGCCCTTGTTCAAATTTAAACTTATCGCCGTCCATCTTCTTCCTTTTTACAAAGTCCAGCTTTTTATCAGACAACAGTGGAGTTTTTTTCAGCTAAACCACTCCCCTTCCTACCTCCACCTACTTCTCCCCTCCTTACAATAGCAACACCTTCCTCCACCTTCAGGGGCAGCTGTACAGGTCGAAATTTTAGGGATAACCAAATTCTATACTTCCTTGCACCATCATTCACCATTACCGAGGCAGGCACCTTACCTCTCTTTCTCACTATGATTCTCACCTTAGACATGTCGTGCAGACTACAAATTACATTCACGAAGCCCCCACATAGGTCCCCGACCTTTCTAAAGAGATCAACACACCAAAGGTGGACTGGAAGACCCACCATGTTGATCGTGGTAGTGTCGCCAGAAAAAAGAGGATCCAAGCAACCTTCATTCTCCATCCATCTCTCCGGTTTCAAAAAATTGCCATCAAACCATCTTCTACTTCCATTAAGAATCTTCAATGCTTGTTCTTCGTTCATAAATCCTAACAAGAATTGAGAGTCGTTAAGTTGCGTAATCTTTAGCCCTCATGCTACTCCCCATTCCTCGACAACCCAGTTTCTAATAGCCTCCGGAGAACCCACCCACTTCACAAAAGAACCAACCAAACAAGATTTCAAGAAACCTTTTCTTTTCATGGTGTGTTCCACATACAGAGAAAATGATGGCTCTCTCAAATAATCCTTCCTCTTGCATCTTCCTCCAAGATCTAAAGAAGGCCAAGCTAAAGCTCTCTTGAAAGTCATGTTCTCCCTCTTCCTAGATTCTAGAGAGAAGTAAGAACTTCTCTCTCTAGAACAAATACTCTGTTTTGGTGAATAGAGGCTAGTGAGATTTTTATCTCCCCAGAGAGGCATCAACCAGGTGATCTAATCTCACCTTTTCTCTTTATTCTGGCTATGGAAGGGCTCAACAAAACGCTTCTTCAAAATTGGAAGGAATGTGGGATCCAAGCCTAGTCTCCCGCTTGCTTTATGCAGATGATACCCTAATCTTTTGTGGAGCTGAGAGATCCTAAGTGATCCATTTAAATCTAACCTTGTTTTTTTAAGCAATTTCAGGGTTAATATGAACATGCTTAAAAGCACCATCTACCCGGTAAATGATGCCCCCAACTTGGAGGAACTGACAGGTCTTATGGGCTGCAACATTGGCTCATTTCCTTCCAATAACCTAGGCCCACCCTTGGGTGCTAAATCCAGTTCTAATGGGATCATAGAAAATTTTGAAAAGAAGATGGTTACTTGGCAAATGCAATAAGGGGGCAAACCAACACAAATAAACAATGTCTTGGATAGCATCCCTACACACTATATGTCCCTATTCCAAATTCCATTCAAGGTACTAGAACTTGTTACATTAAGAAGGATTTTTTTAACGAAGGGAAACAACCAGGGGCACAAGTTTCATTTGATCAAATGGAAAAAAGTCACTACACCAGAATTCCTGGGAGGTCTGGGAATGAAGGGCCTCAATGACCACAATATGAGCAATATGATGAAGTGATTATGGAGATAAAGTCAGGAATATATTGGGTTATGAAATGAGGTGATTAAGGCTAAAAATTGAGAACTGGATAATTGGTCCTGACATCGGTCAAGGGCACCTTATAGAGTTGGGCTTTGGAAGGGCATTAGGAAACTCTGAAGCATCATTGCTCAGAACACTCAGTTTGAAGTGGGGAATGGTACCCTAATTAGGTTTTGGAAAGACAAATGGACAGGCGATACCACTATCCAAGATGTCTTCCCATTTTTTTCAATTTAGCCCAAGACATTAATGTTGTCATAGCCACATATAGGGAAGGGGCTGATTGGAATTTCATACTTAGAACAGACTTGCATAATTAGGAGTTCGCAGAACTGTTGAGCCTGTACACAAACATACAATAGTGCAGCTAGACTAAAATGGGGCAATCAAGTAGTGGACATCTACACTATCAAGATGAGCTATGATCAATTGTGCTCTAGCAATTCCCTATTTCAAAATGAGTTACCTCCTAAGCTCATCTGCTTCCCTAGATAGTCCTCAATGAGGCCTATCTCACTCAGAATCATTTTTCAGTTTCAACTTCCCAACAAATGCTACATGTGAAAAATGGATGTTAAAAGTCCTGGACATCTATTTCTTCACTCTGAAGTTGCTCAGACATCTAGAGCACGTTTTTGTGCATCACTGGACTCAAATAGTCCACTCCCTACTCATTAAGGGAAGCTTATATGAGTTAGTGATTTTAGAGAGTTGATAAAGCCATGAAAAGTATCTGGAGAATGATACCTACATGCATATTTTGGTGTACTTGGATAGAAAGAAATAGGAGAGTGTTTTAATGGGGTCTCAACTCCTATAGGGTCTTTAAAGGCCAGATATATTGCTAGTTTACTTCCTGGTTCAGTTTGTACTTAGCTAGTAATTCAGATTAAATTCTGGATTTCATTAGTTCTTTATCCTTGGCATAGTCTATTTTTTTGCATAAAAGCCCAATGACAAATCCTGTAACTACCACATCTTCTTGATAGGGGCGGAGCTACAGTGTTAAAGGGGGGTTCGGGCGAACCCAGTAGCTTTTGTGTAGACCCTATATTTTTATTATAGAAAACAGTAAAGGTAGATATTATTTACTTGCGAACCCATATACACAAATAAGCGGACAGTTTAGCGGTAATGCAGAGGTTAGAGAAGCTCTCTCTTTCCAGAGATGTGGGTTCAAAATCCCACCAGTACCTATGTTTTTTCGCTTTTTTGTTATAATAAGCAAGATTCTCTTTCAATTCACTTTTTAAAAGTAGAAGAACGTATAAATTGAACTCGTGCAGTTCTTTTCCTTTGGGGATAACTTTTTCCCTTTATGCTATCACACAGAATATTATATGGAATTTCTTTTAACACTTTATATTTTAAAAACAAAATATAAAATTGACAAATCACTAAGCAAAAAGCAAAAGGAATTCTCCCGATATGTGATGCTATCATTCTTTTTCATCATTTTCTTTCACAAAGCCAAACCCAAAATTAGATTTTCAAAATATATTAAATATTGATACTTGTTCGTTAGTTTGATGGTTGTTATCAGGGGGTGGCTCAAGGGTGAAGCTAGTAAACATTTGCTTTAGCCCCCCAAACTTTTAAGGCCCCAAAAATTTTACGGATAAATTTTATGATTTTATTTTTTCTTAGACAATATTGAAGATTGTAAAAAGAAGTACAACATTATATAATAAAAGAAGGGAAAAAATTATCTACTTTTTAAGAGAAATATTTTAGAACTTTGAACTAAATTACTCAAAATCTTCATATTATTAAATAATTTTTTTACAACAACATCTAAGGTAATGTATTTAAAATACATGACTAACATCTTATTAACTTGAATTAATCCTCACTATTATAAATATTAATAATAATGTTACTATGTGAAGTAAATGCAACAATTATAAAAAAAAAAAAAAAAAAGGCAAGACTAGATTTATTTTTTTATATGTATGTGTATATATTTTAGGTCTCTGATTAAAATTTAGCTTTAGGCCATTAATATTATTGAGACGCCCTTAGTTGTTATACATTAGCTTGAGATCATTTTTTTTTTTGTCTCAAAATTCTGAACCCCTAGACCTCAAATCCTGGCTCCGCCTCTGCTTCTTGACGCTTTTTAATGAAATCAATTCATAAAAAAATGAGAAAAGTACTGAAAAGGTTACCAATAGATCTGCTTGAGATTTGTAAGGGGTACGATGCATCTTGAGACTTTCATAAATATGAATTGCCCCTGTGAGGGGATGGCTCCTTTTCACAACGGATGAAAGTAAAACGCGAAATAGAATGTTTGGGCAACCCCTAATGCACATGAGTTATAATAAATGTTAGTATAATTTTAAATTGTTATTTTGAAAGAAACAAATATGCATACAACTTACCCGTATCTCAGAACACCGGCAAACACGATAGTCATTCACATACGAATAGTCTTTCTCCGTATGGAAACCATATGTAAGAACGTAGTTATAGCCCTCTTCATAGGTGGCCCCTTCGCGCTCGATTGGGAGGCAGTCAACCATTTCCTGCCTTGAGAACTCAGGAACATCATGTGTATGAGGCTGATCTGATACAACCAATGCTCCAAGTGACGCGCTCAAGGTAAATGCCACACAAGAGTCTGTTACAATAAAAAAACACAAAGATAAGAAATCTGAAATTCATTTCAAAGAGGTAAATGGCATATTTTTATCATATATATATATATATATATATATATATATATATATATATATAGGTCGGAATAGGGTTATATACATTCTCATTATGAGAAGGGGTCATTCGGGCCTATATAAATAGATATTGTGTTTACATATGGATCCCTACGTCGTTACATTCCATTTAGGATTAGGAATACGCGTAATCGGACCTGCTTTTTACATATCTCTATTGGGACCCTATTCACCTATTTGAGTGAATCGAGAAATAGGTTTGATTGTCCATATTTTTGATATATATCAGGCATTGGATTCTCCGGATAATTCAAATCGAAGCAATTGGATGTCCAACTCGGGCCTATATGACATGACCGATCAATAGATCCACCTTTGTCATATATTTCATACATCACACTAGATAGATATCATATTCATGGAATACGATTCACTTTCAAGATGCCTTGGTGGTGAAATGGTAGACACGCGAGACTCAAAATCTCGTGCTAAAGAGCGTGGAGGTTCGAGTCCTCTTCAAGGCATAATTTTGAGAATGCGCATTCAATGAGCATTCTTAATAAGAGAGCTCGGATCGAATCGGTATATCAATACCAATTCGATCCGAGCTCTTGGAATTGGAATAAATTCGGCAGCGGATCGCGAAATCTTGGTGATCTTCTCTATCTAATGAATGGGGAGTCCGCTTTAAAATTGTCTGCCCTGCACCCATCCCCCCAGTATATGCTTCAACAGGAATAACGCGAGGGTAGATTAGAAGCCTCTGGTAAAATGTCTGCCCGTAACCCAGCAGATAAAGTACATTACATAGTCCAGGATTGGCGACTTACCCATTCAGTGACTTTGGCACTGGACGTTCCCAAAATGGGGACTATCGGGTAAATTCAATACAATAGACGTCTGTTGGCATTTCAGCCTTCCTTCTCCTTTCAGGGCCTATCCGAAAGAGAATCCAGTACTTCTTTGTCGTGAATATCTGAACTGGTTGTTTGCTGTTCAAGAATTCTTGTTTAGGCAGTTCATACCATCTATACATAGTGTTTTGATCTAAGATTTCAATTCTTCCGTATTTTAGCAGTAACATATTCTTCCATGGAGCTAAGGTTCAAAATATGGAAGAAACAAGCGTTTCCACGACTCTACCACCCAGTCAATTCTGTTCCACTTAATCCCCCTTTCATGGCCACATATCTTTCCGGCTAAGGAATGGGAAACTTTCTCCTATTACATGAATCCAATTTTCATTTCATCCGAGAAAAGTCATCTTTTTCTCAACAATGTCTTTGTCATTTGATCCAATAGCGTTCCGTTAGATAGGAACAGATTTAATAAATACTGATAACTCTCGGATATAGTATTAGAACGGAAAGATCCATTATATATATATAACTGTGAAGAGAGGACGAACATAGCAATGCAAATTTGTACCACAAGTTATATAAGTTGTACACTTTAACCAACTAATTTTTCATCTCACGTGGACATATGTCATATTACTGAATATTTATTCTATTCTTATGTATACACATATGCACTTCAATTTTAATTCTTCGACACATATTTATTTCCTCTATGCACTTTTACTTGTTCACTTTTGACTTTTCACGTTCTTAAAGAATTAATAAATGAAGTACTCCCTCCGTCTCATATTACTTGGCCACATTATTAAAAGATATGTCCAAATTACTTGTTCATTTACAAAACCAAGATAAAATTAATTAATTCTTTCCCATCTTACCCTTAGTATTAAATGTTCTTGAAAATAGTCAATTTGATTAGAATGTATTTATTGGAGAGAGATAAAGTTAAGATAGTAAAATACATCTTTTATTTATGATTTCTTAAGGGGCGTGCAAAAGGGAAAGTGAGCAAGTAATATGGGACGGAGGGAGTATATATTTTACCAAAATTTTATTTATGATTTCTTAATGGGCGTGCAAAAGAGAAAGTGGGCAAGTAATATGGGACGGAGGACTATACATTTTACCATAATATTCATATTTATTGGTGTATAATCTCAATAGTCTTAGAAAATGATTTGAAAATGAGTAATTAATGTGAAGGGTAGAATTAATAAGACGAAGAAAAAATTGTTTTTCTTCTTTCTCTTGATACGTTAACGTGGATAAGTAAAAGTGAACGGAGGGAGTGATTTTTATCCTTGAAGAGAGGACGAACAATAGCAATGCAATTTGTACCAAAAGTTATATAAATTGTACACTTTAACCAACTACTTTTTATCTCACTTGGACATATGTCATAGTACTGAGTATTTATACTCTTCTCATGTATACACTTATGCACTTCAATTGTAATTCTCCTACACATATTTATTCCCTCCGTGCACTTTTACTTGTCCACTTTTGACTTTTTATGTTCCTTAAGAATCAATAAGTGAAGTATATATTTTATCATAATATCCATATTTATTGGTGTATAGACTCAATATCCTTAGAAAATGATTTGAAAATGAATAATTAATGTGAAGGGTAAAATAAGAAGAATTTTTTTTCTTTCTCTTGATATATTAACTTGGACAAGTAAAAGTGAAGGGAGAGAGTGAACTTTATCCCTGTTTTCCTTCTTTGTCAATACTTTACTTATTTTACTCTCCTTTGCATTCTCTGGTTATTGTTTCTTTACATTTATAAAATGTATTACTTTTTTTTTTAATTTTGAAATTAAAATTTGATGATTTACGATATAACATATATCTTTCTAATTTTGATTTCTTTGTAACGATTTATTTTATCTATAATTGTTAATATAAATAATTATAATGTAACTAATTTACCCCTTATTAACATATTTTTTAATTAATTTAATTAAAAAAATTATTAGTTTTTCTTTTAAAAAATCCAATATATACAACAATGATTCTTATGTTTAGATCTGAACAATTAGTTAATTGTGATGGATATTAACCTGTCGGTATATATATAAGATATTAAAGAATTTAAAAGAAAAAATCTAGAATCAAAATATTAATTTTCCCTCATATTCTTACTAATTTTCTTTTTCACATCGATGAGCAACTTTCATTGTCATGACGATGAGAAAAAAGTCCGACTCTTTCCATCTCAAAGACTTAATTCCATCATATGTTTTTAATTTTTAAACTTCATTTTTTAATTATAACTAAAGTGATGGTACATAAAATACATTTTATATATGTTGCTATATATAATAATAATTAGAATGTTATTAAAAGTTATTTACAAAATACAAACCTTAAAGACTGGCTAATTAACGTGAATAAAAATGTTGGGCCCGTGCATCGCACGGATACATATATACACTGACAACAACTAGACACTCATAGGAGAACATATCCCGCCACTTCTCGCCTAAATTATGAAATATCAGTTTGAATTTGAAAATTATTTCTTATATTGGATTTTTAATCCCCTACACTCATAGCTATCAGATACCCATGGAGAAACACATTACAGTGCTTCTAGTCGAAATCTTATTAAAACAGAAAGCGCATGATTAATTCAAATCAGTACGGAATTATTATTTCAGCTCCAACGTGAGGAAGCACTTTGCTATGTAACTAGTTAAACAAAATTTAAAGGCCATGATTTTTGCTTCAATTTATTAAATTATTTACGATCTATTAATTTCTTATAAATCAAACTTAGTTTAAGTTTGAGTGGACCGATATAATTGTACAAGTGGATCGAGGCTATGTAAAATGTTATTTGATTAGTACATAGTTGTTTTTATAGTTGTGTTGGGAAAGATGAGTTACTTTTCTACTTCTTTGAAGTTTATAAATTGTTTCAGATTTGTGTTGCATAACTTTTTCATAATCAGCGACCTTCGGAAACTTCTATATAGGGAAATTTGCAGGATTATTCTTCGCTTGGGGTGGTCTTTAATTTCTCCCCTCTAATTGATGGTCTTTAACTTTTTCCCTTAAGACCCAGATTACAAATTTTGCCTTGCGATTTTTTTTTTTACTGAGCTGGAGTTTTGTTTGCAATAAATTTTAATATGCGGAAATAAATTACAACCACAAACAAAACATGAAGAAACAGAGATTTTATTGATAAAGAATGCGGGTACAAGATCTGTTACTCCCTTGATTCTTCTCTTCTAATATTTCTCCGTAATTCGAGGGTCGTCAGTAGCTTATTTCTCAAACGTAGGGTGATTTGGATTGGGATATGTGGACTTTCTTGGAATGTATTTGATCTCCATGAAAGGATATTGTGAATCTTCTTGAAGTATTTGGTTGTCAAGAAATATCCGGCCACATATTGACCTCTTTTTGAATACCCGTGAGTTTATGAGATATTTGAGATACCTCTTCAAGTGAATATATGTCCTTTATATAGGCTTAACATAGGGTTTAGGGTAGAGTAGTCTCCAAAAAAATCTTAACACATATTGAGCTCACCTTGTAGAGTCCCAAAAAATTTCGATATCTACAAATGCCCCCTACTTCAAAGCTTGTCTAGGTGTAGGCTTGACAAAATTCAAAGACAAGACTTGAAATAATAGTGAAAGATGACAACCGTCTCAAATGTGAAGACCAATTCTCCAATCCACTTTTTCCGATGCATTTTACATGTCCGTTTTGGAGTACTGCCGGGTGATTTAAGAGATACTCTAGGCTGCTTTAATTTTTTCCAGTGTCTTTTGGCCTTTGATTGGTTAGAATAGATGTACCCACTTCGGACATGAATTGAGGTTATTTCCCTTTTCATTAAAGAGTAGCACCCAATCCACATAGGACAAGATTAAATGCAAACCCAAAGCTCATAGAGATCTAATTTGAATAAACTTCAATTGCACTGAAAATCAGAATTGTTAGATTTCATCGGTCAGAGTTGCCCCCGATTACGTGCGTCCATCCTTGCGGTTTTAGATATTTGATTTGGGAGAGAAGAGATGAAGGGTAGACTTGGTCCCACTGGGCGTGCCAATTTGTTTGCAACAAATTCTAATATGCGGAAATAAATTACAACCACAAACAAAATATGAAGAAACAAAATTTTTATTGATGAATATTGTGGGTACAAGATCTGTTACTCCCTTGATTCTTCTCTCCTAATATTTCTCCGTAATTCGAGGGTCGTTAGTAGCTTATTTCTCGAACGTAGGATGATTTGGATTTGGATATGTGGACTTTCTTGGGATGTATTTGATCTCCATGAAAGGATATTGTGGATCTTCTTGAAGTATTTGGTTGTCAAGAAATATTCAGTCACATATTGACCTCTTTTTGAATACCCATGATTTTATGGGATATTTGAGATACATCTTCAAGTGAATATGTGTCATTTATAGAGGTTTAGGGTAGAGTAGTCTCCAAGAAACAGTAACACATATTGGGCTCATCTTGTAGAGTCCCACAAAATTTCGATGTCTACAAGTTCGAACCCACAACCTCGGGGTATTAGGCGAAAGACAAAACTTACCACCAATTTGAAGGGCAAAAATTCAAGACCACCCCAAATGAAGGGTAATCCGCGCAAAAAAAAAAAAGGATTTTTACTAGAGTTGTCAATGGGTTAGCCCAACCTAACTTAGCCCAAGCCTCGCGAGTAAGGGAATTGGGTGGGTTAGGACGAGGCGATCCTTCATTTGAAAGGGCCTATGAATGACCAGTTCAACCCAACCCTAAAAGGGTCACGGGCTAGCCATTCATTTTTTTTTTCTTTTTTTTTTTTTGATATTCAAGAGTTTTCTTTGGAACATAATACCCTAATCATATCACTAATTAATAATGCATGTATAAGGAAGTACCGGTTTGAAACTCCATTGAACTTTGCACTAGTTTCTAACCCTAACTTCCTAAATAGTGTATAAAGACTTTGAAATTAATGTAGAGCTTTCAATTAACTTCAAAAAAACTTAGTCAAACAAACTAATGACATCACAAAATAACACATCATTACATAACAAAAGAGGACAATGTTTAATTCATTAAACTGGTGACATCACAAAAAAAAAAAAAAAAAACTTAATCAAACAAACTCCTCAGAAAACTTTCACGGACGTTCATAGTGAATCCCGCTTTACCACATCATCAAGCATATAGAGGCGTGCTCGGTAATGACGGCCTGGTGGTTATCCGTAGGGGTGTTTATGGTTCGGTTTGGGTCGGTTATTGATTAAAATCATAACCAAACCAATTTAGTCAGTTTTTAAATGTCTAAAACCATAACCAAACCAAATAAACTAATAATCACCGGTTTGGTTATGGTCAGTTTGGTTTGGTTTGGTTCGATTTTTCAGTTTATGACTAGCAGCCATGAGACTTATTAGTAAAGCATTAAAAAGTTGAAAAAGACATATCTTTTTTTTTTTGTTGTTCAAATGATAACTTTTATTTATAGTTTAAGGTGGAACACACATCATAGAAACATTTTCACTATTAGTGATAGTGTAGTACTCAAGTTACCCAAAGTTGCTAAACTATTACATATAGAGCTAAAAACTAACTTAGTAGTGGCTGCGCAATTTTTGTCATCTTAATACACATACCTGGAAATAAAGTGGAGCATAGGAGCTTTTAGTTATTGTTACAAACATGCATATTAATTAAACATAAAGACTACCTAAAATTAAAATGATAATATATGAAATAAAAAAACTTTGTGTAATGATCCCAACCTTTGGGACAGTACTTGCATTTTGCCCTCAATTCTCCCATTTTATTAAAAAAACTTTGTGTAATGATCCCAAACTTCAGATGTTTTTCTATCATTATCCCCAAGGCTAGGGTCTCGACTACAAGGAGTTGTTCTTTTCTGCTTTTTAGGAGGATTACCCATGGAAGAAGTATTAGGGCATTACCATGTGCTTGAGTTGCAACAAATGCTGATGTTACTGAAGTTTAGGACCCATTCAGACAAGAAAAAAAAAGTATAAATTCAAAAAAAAAAAAAAAAAAACCTAAAATCAAATGGCTGACAAAAAAAGGCTAAAAATTTAAGTTAAAGACATAAACTCTAACATGAGCTTCTGTTAGTAGATTTACACTTAAAATAGTTAAAAGACTTAAAGACATGGGATTGGACATATTCTTAAAAACATGGGCCTTAAACAATCATGTGAAATAAGTAGACCAAAAATCAAATGAATGATTAAAAGGTATGAAATATCTATAATTATTTATGAAAAACTAATATTATACATATAAATAATTATAAAATTTATGTATATAGTTTATCGTTTTGGTTCAGTTATTTATTAATAGAACCATAACCAAACCAAAATATTATCGGTTTTTTAAATTTAAAACCAAAACAAATGTCGATTTTTTTATTCGGTTTGATTTTGGTTTTAACCAAAACCGTGAACAGCCCTAATTGTCCGGTTCCAATGATGTGTTGCTGGGAACTTGAAATTGAACAGCAAAAGGATATCTTGGATTGGGACTATTAGTCAAACACTTAAGTATTAACTCTTTTTTACTTTTTACTTTTTTTTTTTTTTTAAAAAGTATTAAATTGGAATTAAATTATTTTAGCCACGGCCAGCCTAGGTCCGACATTGGTCAAGCCTCGAGGGCCAACGAGCTAACTTGGGTTGGGCTTATAAGCCTCAATTTTAAATGGGTTTGAAAATTCGTAACCCAACCCTACCCAAGTAGTGGGTTGGGTTAGGTTGCCCCGCGGACCAAGCCAATTTTGACAACTCTAATTCTATTGATAGGTATCTTTTGTTGTCATCACCCTTAATTATAGTTAAATAAACCTCATATCAGGTTTTGATGGATAAAAGCCTTGCCGCATGTACTAATACGAAATATATCCCCTTTCAAACAAGTTAATAAATCACTATTAATAAAAAATATATAATGTTGTATGTACTTTTATATCTAGTGTATTGGCATACGATTATATAACGTGTTCTCCCTCTATTGATTACCTAAACACAATCAACATTCATCATTTTCTTGGATTTGCACTTTTTAATTAATTTTAATTTAATTGCTCAAATTCAGTTTTTTTTTTTTTTTTTTTTTTGTGCTTATTGATAAGAGCTCCACACACGTACTCGCCAAAAACTACATGATAGATGCAAAAAAAAAAAAACAATTACTATCAAATACATTCATATAAATTACTTCTTAACTATTACTCCTTCCGTTTTATTCTATGTGACCAAATTTGGACTATAAGAAAGTAAAGTAACTAAATTTTTATGTAAATTTGGACATAAATTTATATATTTAAAAACTATAAATGTTATAAAATAAAAAAGCTACAAAAATAATATTGCAGAGAAAGATAGCAGAGTTCTTATTTCTCTTGAGGGATTGATTTACAATGAAGGAAAACCTCTATATTTATTGAGAAGAAGTGACTTGATCCCAAAGTCACTAACCCTAATATTTCTCCTAAAGATAGACATCCACAATAATAAATAATATTTGTAACACTCCCCCTTGGATGTCTATTTGATAAATAACGTGTCTCGTTAAAACCTTACTAGAAAAAACCCATTGGAAAAAATTCTAGTGAAGGAAAAAGAGTACACATTTCTAATAATACGTCATTTGGTTGCCTCATTAAAAACCTTACAAGGAAAAACCCAGTGGAACAAAAACCTTGAAAGGGAAAAAGAGTACAATGCGTATTAACTCCCCCTGATGAGAACTTCAATCCAAAAATTTGAATCTTCACATCTCAATCTTGTGCACCCTTTTCTCGAAAGTTGCAGTTGGTAGAGACTTGGTGAATAAATCAGTCATATTATCGCTCGAACAAATCTCTTGCGCGTTGATATCATCATTCTTCTGGAGCTCATGTGTGGAGAACAACTTTGGTGAAACATGCCTTGTGCTTTTATGAATCCTCTCTTTAGTTGGGCTATGTATGTTGTTGCATCTTCAGTCTTTGGATAGAGTTGCATTGGTATATAATATTATTGAAATCACTCCAATTGCATTCCTGACTTGCTTTATAAACAGATGTTATCTTTATATGATTGGACTGTCATGTAGAACAACATCGTATGACTATAATCCCTCATAGTCATAGCAATATATATATATAAATGCATTAATTGCATAAAGATATGGCAGTTCAAGACCAAATAATTCTGCAAGTTTCTCATTTCAACTTCTTTCAACAGATAATATATTGCTTTTGAGAACTCTTCAAGAGTTTCAATAATATTCAAGTAATCAACTTGCACCAACAATATGACAGATTTTGATCTTCACAAAGACGTAAGGATAAATAGAGTCATTTGTGCCCTTAATCAGTAAATATTCATTAAGGTGATAAAATCACGTTCACCTTGCTTAACTTAATTCATATAAGAATTATGAACAAATTTCTACAACTTGTATATGCTTTAGTCATTTAAAATTCTTCAGGAATTTTCATATAATTTTGTCAAGTAATTCATATAGGTTGTGACAACATCTATTTCGATTTAAATATGTGACATCTTCTGGTGTCTGGACAGCAGGTCCAATAAGCTTAGGCTTACCAAGATGCGTCATTTCACTTGATAATAATTTCTACATTAGCATGCGTTAATAGACGTAGAATTTAGATACTCACAATCTTTTACAATATTGCGCTATATTGTATCAAAGATATCGTCGATGATATATCATTTGTATCGGTTCGCAACGTGATATCACTTATTGAGATCTCATCACTTCCATTATTTTTAGGTACCTAAACCTTTCATGAGGTATCATAAAGTGTTATGTTGTAAGCTCTTCAAGAGCACATTGCCTCCTTATAATGATCAATGATCGTTTGCTTCTCTTTCTTTTGAATGATTATTGCGTTTGGAACCGATTGATCTAGCATGCTTCATGCATGTTATAGACTCTGTCCTTTAGGGACATTTATATTAATAGAAGCATTTTGCAGCTGAAATATGAATTTAGTTTTGGTTCAGCAAATGCTTCTAGCATTTGACTTGAATTATTTCTTAAATGAGGATCATACTAATGATAATTCATAACACATTTCTCAGTTGCTTATTCTCTTCCCCTTACGTTAGAAAAACTAACACATATCTCATCTTCTTTGGGGGAATCCATCTTTGTGCATCATAATAGATTAATTAATCATCATATAACGCACATAAAAAACTGTTAGATAGAAATATCTGGTTCTTAACCCTGAACCAATTGTGAGGGGAGAATTTATCATAATTTATTGGTCTGGAGCATACAAGTGACGTTGTATACAATATATCATATCTCAAACCAGCACTTGAAACTTTTTTTTCATAAGCAACAGTTTAGCTATTTATTGGAGGCATTTGACGCCAAACAAGCTTGGATATAAACCAGCATTTTCAAGATGGATTGTCTTGATTACATAATCTGAAAATTGTGCTCTTAACTCAATTATTTTGAGCAAGTAATTTCGTAAATGTCAAACTACAAGTTGACAATAAACGCACATGTGATCATCTCATTGATACATCTATTTGATATCACATAACATGTGAATGGGCCCATATTCACCTTTTATATTTTTTTAGAATTTAGGGGATTCAATCCCAATATTAGCTAGTATAATCAACTTGTAATGAGAATAAGCGACACAAATAAATTCTTGAAGAATCTTCTAGTTCTTCAATATAAGTCAAATATTTAATCTGCACATCATATTTGATTCCGGATGGCCAAATTGCTCATGCCAACTGATAAAATTATCTATACTAGTAAACTTCAGGTTTACCATACCATGTACTATTTGTTTTAGTAAACTTCTGATTTACTATGACATGAATTCTTTTTCGCATTGATAAACTTCTGGTTACTGTGACATGTGATTTCATCATGCTTATATTTGTGTAGTACAATTTGGAGAATAAGGCGTGTGACCTTTCACATAGATATTTCTTACCAACCATGATTTTGATGATATTAATCCTCTTATCATTTATAACTTCAATATGATAGCCATTTATTTGAGTAAACTTTGGGTTTACTACAACTTGTGTTTCGATCATAACAACTTCGTATATTACAATCTAGAACGAATTACATAATAATATGTATGCTGTTCAGAAGACTTTAATTTATTCTCATAATCACATATTGTTTGGACACTACTAGTGCCATAATCTTCTAGATAAATAGTTAACTCTTCTAGAGCCCTTAATTAATTTTGTACTATGAAACATTACCCTGACATATATCGGGAGTAAAGCGTAGAATATTCAGAATATTTCGTCTCAATTATTCTATCTCTTCTGGAGATGAGTCGTGATAACGCACGTCTGTATTTATAAGTTTTTACTAAATACCGTCACATTCACTTTAGGGAATAGATTTGTATTTATATCATTAATCAAAAGTACTCATTCTTTAGGAATAGAATATAATTATCTGAACGTGCCTTAAGCATATTAAATCGTAATAGCTTAGAATCTCTTTTAAAATATTGCTACTTCAGGAGCAAATAGAGGCGTACATATAATGTAGAGAATTTCTTTTTTTTCTGACATATTTTTCATAATAATCATAATAAAGGCATGTGAAAATATTTACCACTGCGGGTGGTCAAATATTGTAAATTCTACCGAAGTTTAGTACATCTTTGAATATAAAATACAACGTATGATGTACATATATTTAAACGATACAAGATAATGGACTATAAAGATAGAAATTTATCCAATCAAATTGTTTAGGAGGGGTATTAATCCAAAGAATCATGTACCTCCACTCCTCTAGAGTAATATGTTAATAGGATCAAAATAATGATAGCATACTAAATCGTATATATAGTAATTTAGTAGGAGCCACCGACCTCAATACCTCATGAAGGATTGAAAAATATTATCACATACGCTAAACCGTTCTCCTCCACATAGAGAATTTATCCCTTTTTTTTCACTGCAACAACCATCATAAATAACAGAATCAATAAATACCACTACGAATAGGAGGGATGATACCTTAGATAACCAATAAGCCACGGGTACTGTCAAGTTCTCAAAAACAGTAGTATTAATATAGATTAAACTTCAATAAAAAATTAGAGACTCGCGCTGATAACATGTTATAAAATAATAAAGCTACAAAAAGAATATTGCATAGAAAAAGAGAAGAGTTCTTATTTCGATTGATTCAATGAAGCTCCTAAAGATAGACATCTACAGTAATATTTATAACAATATAATAATAATTAGCAATGAAAAAATATGTGGTAAGAAAAAAATAAAATCCTTCGACTCTTCCGCTAAACAAAAAGAAAAAGAAAGAGAGGAAAAAGGGGAGTCCGGAACCAAAATGCCCCCAAAAAAACCATTTTGAACCAGAATATCCCAACAAAAAAAAATGTTACAAAAGTACCTTAGCGCAGTAAATTATTGCGCTATAGAAATCTTTCTCTCACCTATAGCGCAGTAAAATACTGCGCTATAGGACTCCGCCATAAAACCCATCGGGTTCCACCACTAGTCCCTCCAGTGGTAAAAAAAAAAAAAAAGTTGAAAACGCCATTGGAGGGGAAACCGAGGTGGTCCCCGCATCCAAAAACGTCATTTTCTATTAAATTTCGTCCGGAAAGTTTAGATTCTCGATATATTCATGTCAAGGAGCACGATTCTAAGTTTGAATTTTGGGAAAAAGCGGCGTATAATTCGATTAAAATAACTCTACAAAAAATCTTCGATTAAGGTTTTCTACTATGAACTTTTGTTATTATTTTGTTATATACATTATATTCTAAGCATGCTTAACATTTAATCCTTGCTATTTTCCAAATTTTTTCTTGTTTTGACTGGGCAGTGGCTTTTGCCGCTGTTCCGTTTTTTTTTTTTTTGTTTAATTCATTATTTGTTAAATGTTTATGAATTGTTAATTTGTTAAATGTTTATGAATTGTTGTTAATTTGTTATATGTTTATGAGTTGTTAATTTGTTAATTATTTATGAATTGTTAATGAATTATTATTTTGTTAATTGATTATTTGTTAAATATTGATTATGAATTTATTAGTTGTTAAATATTGTTTATGAATTGAAAGAAGTTGATTGATAATGAATTATTACGTTGTTAACACTTTGTTTGGATGATTGTTATGTATTGTTTTGACATTTATCGTATTGTGTTGTAGTGTATAGGACCAAATCAGTGGTTACATAAAATAGGACCTTTCGTCGTTACATAACAATAAAATTAAAGTAACAATCAAAGCAAACATTGTATTTAAACTAACAACATAATATAATACAATAGGTAACAACCATCCAAACAAGTTGTAAATGATTATGAAATGCTAATCTATATAATTTTAAAAGCGTGAATATATATGTTAAATAAAAAAAGATTATCTTAAAAAGAATAGTTAAAGTTCTTCTTTTCATAAATACATAAGCTAACAAAAAAAATGTAAAGTTTGTAGGAAAATATGTGGTCGACGAATATACTCTTTTAGTTTAATTTTATCGTAGTTATGTTGGCTATTTGGTCAACTAAAAATATATCACATATTCAAAATAGAGTTCCAAACAAATATTACTGTTGAATTTCGATTCCCAAACTAATTAACTTAACAAGTCTTTGCCGTCACATAATTCAAAAGTAATTAACTTAAAAATCTTTGTCATCACATATGTGTCCTTACTATCACATATTAAATTTACTGCATATTCCATGTTAATTATTCACAAGATATAATACTACACAATTCACATATTCCCTACAAATTATTAATTAGTTAATATAATTTATCTTTCATTTCAAGAATAATGACTAATTTAGTTTGTACAAACCGGACTCTTTCATGGATCCGAATGTTCCCCCTAGGCCCGATGTTCCCCCGGCGCCCGATGCTCACCCGGGCCCGCTGTTCACCCGGGGCCCGCTGATAGATCAGTATTGTCTTTGCAAGACAATCATAAGTCAGAGTTATTATGGGCCGGTACTATAGGGATATCTACTAGGTTCCGTCCCCGTAGGCTGCAGAGAGCGTGAACTCTTTTACGCGAGCACCACCCACACCCTCGTGTGTTGGAGATATTGTTTCGGGGCGGCATCTACCGTTGCGTGTCCGTTGGTCAGGTACAGCATGATTGGGCGCTCATCACGGCCATGGTTGAGCGGTGGAGGCCAGAGACACATACCTTCCATCTTCGCATTGGTGAGGTCACGATTACACTTCAGGATGTGGAGGTCCTCTTTGGATTGCGGGTAGATGGAGAGCCACTACAGACTCGGTACGAGCCTCCTCCTTGTCAGACGTGGGCGACAGAGTTGACTAGGCTCACCCACTTCGTGCCTGATGTCGAGGGCCTGATTTCGGGACAGAGTCGGGTTAAGATTAGTGCACTCTGCACTTATTTGGAGGGTCTCGATCCAGTTGACGACGGCACCCCGCAGGATGATGTTGATCGTCATGCCCGTTTGTACCTGCTTATTATATTCGGGGGCATCTTGTTCCCGAACTCATCGGGTGCTTTTGTCAGCTTACGTTATTTAGTTTTCTTGGAGCATCTGGACCGCGAGAGACTACAGCTGGGGTGGTGCTGTTTGGCGTATCTTTACAGATGCCTGTGCCGAGCGTCTGTTGGTGTTGTCAGAGATGTGTATGGATTTTTTGCTCTTCTCCAAGTAATATTTTAAGTGTGCCTTCCTTTAATGTAGACAAACCTCTTGAAATGACGACTTAAAAATCGTATTTTATAATATCGCTTACAGTTATGGGCATAGGAGAGAATGCTGCCTTTTCAGCCCGTACCTAGGCATCACCTCGGGATTGACATGCCTTATGCGAGGAGGTGGACAACGGGTTTTGACCGGGATGTGGATACGCACCACAGTATTCTTCCATTTCGGGGCCAGCTTGATCACATGACGGACGATGCGGTAAAACTATTTAAATTTACATTAATAATTTTATTAAACGTCTTTTCTACTTGGTGATCACTGATTTGTATTTATATGTTATACAGCTATTTATATGGACGCCGTACGCTGCTATATTAGATGGTTTGCCGCCCTTCTGTAGGGCAGGTCAGGGGGTTTGGAGGTCGCGGTGTCCATTGATACACCTGAACATCGTAGAGGATCACATGCCCGAGCGTGTCTTACGACAGTTTGGGCATACACAAAGTATACCTCCTGACGTCCGTCATGAGCTCCGACACTACCAGCGGGACGATTGGGCTGCCGTTGATGATGATTTTCTGGCTTTCATGGATGTCCAGCTCCACCGTTGGGAGAACAGATTGGACACTTTAGCGGTGGTCGGCCATTTGACTCCCTTTGGGCATTACATGCGTTGGTATCATCAGATCACACGCCAATTGATCGGCAACCCAGCTTTGCGTCCCCCTAGGGATATAGGATACTCAGCACTCGCGGGACAGTATGAGGCATTGGTAAGTTTATCGTATTTAGATTTATTTAATTGCATTAATTGTTACGTTTTAAAAATAAACTTTTTTTCTTTCTGTTGAACACAAATGCAGCTGGTGGCCGTACAACGTTTACGCATCTTGGGGTTAGAGCATATGCCTTACCCTGGGCTTGCGGGGCTTGCCGCGGAGATGGTACGGATATCCGAGGATGGTATCCGGCAGGCAAGCGAGATTAGGCGCAGGGAGGAGCCTGTTCCGGAGGCTGAGTATCATGCAGCGCCAGGAGGAGGACCGGGTGCTCCCAGAGGAGGAGGCCATGCTGGCAGAGGACGCCGTGCTTCCGGAGGACGCGACGCTGCTGCTAGAGGACCTGGTGGTGGAGTACACCATCTGGTAGATGAGGCGGATGAGGCCGATCCTATTCTAGAGGGCGTTCACGGTCTAGTCCATCCGCAGCCGTTCCAAGCCGGTGGCAGCTCACATGGGGACTCACCTATGTTTACGCCGGCGCTCTTACTTGCTGAGATACCTGGGTCTTCATCACAGCCGAGCCAGAATGCATACATGGAGGAGCATGATAACATTGATTGGGCGGCGTTATGCGCTTCATTAGCTGATGAGCGGCCTGTGAGAAATTTAGAGGGAGCCAGGATTCTTGACTTCGATGAGTTTTTGATCCCGGTTAGTATTTAAAATACTTATTTGTTCCTTTAAAATTATTTATTTTAAATATATATATGTCCCATTATTTAGTAATATTTTATATTTTAGGATTCGGCGCCAGCGGGTCCACCAGAGCCACCCACTCAGGCGTTTTCTCATGGGTCTGCCGAGCCAGCGGTGTCTTCCCATATGACTACCGAGCCACAGGTAAGCTTTTAATTAAAATTTGTTTTATTCAATATAAGGTCAATATTTAATATACATATTTGTTTATTTAAAGTACTTATTTTAAATATGTATGTTACTTATTATTTCATTTTATTCATATTTTAGGACTCGGCGCCAGTGGGTCCACAAGAGCTACCCATTCAGGAGCATTTTCATCAGCCTACCGAGGCAGAGGTGTCTTCTCATGAGACTACTGAGGCACATGTAAGTTTTTTACTTAAAACTAATTTTATTCAATATAAGGTGAATATTTATTTAATTTTTATAACCTTTACTTGGACTTCGAACAGCATCTCGTCCAAGAGACTACCTCATATTCACCACCACACCCATCTGAGGAGCCTACAGACCCATCTCAGGAGCCTACTCAGGTGCCCGTTGACACACAGGTTTGATTAAATAAATAACGTTAATGTATTCAATATAAATAAGAAATGGTACTAATTATTATATATTTTCTAGGTTCATTCGTCGGCGCCCGCGGTGGTAACTCCTGAAGAGGAAGAGGTCGAGTTTGCAGACCTAGCTCAGCTTGAGGTTCTGAGCGTGCCAGCGGGACTAGATCCCAAGAAGAAACACGTTCTAGTTAAGGGCGCAAGGGCTAGGGGAAGAAGAGATGATCATGACTTAGAGCGCCCGGTTATTAAGAGGAAAAAGGGCGATGGAGACGATGGCGAGGGCGGTGGGGATGGTATGAGCCTTAGGCCTAGGGATAGTCTCCGGCATACTACATGTGGGACCCATCCTCGATAGTGTATATACATTAGTGTTGTACAATTTATCGTAAATATTATATATTTTTTGCATATTTATAAATATTATCTTAGTCTTTATTATTGTTTATAGTTTCACATCCTAAATTGATAATAAAAAAAAACGTGACACATTCGAAATAAAATTAAGCATTAATTTAAAAATAAGACGAAACCCTAAAAGATAAATAACTTAAAGCTAATGACTACAAGTCTTCAAACAAAAAAGGACTAAAACGACAATCCAAAGTATTGCGTAGTCTTGATGTGTTGAGCCTATTTTATTAATTGTACAAATATAACTAGAGTTCTATATAAAATATTGAAGTTCCGGAATCTCAGCATGATTAATATACGGCTAAATTACGTAAAAAGGAGTGAAAATGTAATGTTTTGGAAAATGGCGGAGTCCTATAGGGCAGTATTTTAGAAAGATTTTTATAGCGCAGTAAAATACTGCGCTATAGCACTTAACGGCTCCGTCTCCGTGAAGTGCTTTAGCGCAGTAAATTACTGCCCTAAAGGTACTTTTGTAATATTTTTTTTTATTGGGGTATTTTGATTCAAAATGATTTTTTTGGGGCATTTTGGTTCCGGGCTCGGAAAAGGGTGACCTAGGGCGAGGCGGTTTATAAAAGTTTAAACCGGATCGGTCCACAACAAAACCCTTCCAGAAAGGCCTTAACTCTTCGATACTCTCTCAATAAATTTTTGTGCGATCTGCTTAGCCTCCATTCTTAGTAAGTGAAGAGATGTCTGTTAAGCTTTTGAATCCAAATGCTGAGGTACTCAACAAGTCTGCCGCCCTTCACATGAACATCAATGCCGCCAAGGGTTTACAGGATGTTCTCAAGACCAATCTTGGCCCTAAGGGCACCATTAAAATGTGAGTTAGGTCTTCGGTTTTGCTTTAAGCTATATGTTTTTTCTAGGTCATTTTTATGGAGATTTGTTTACTTGTATTTGCTAGGCTTGTTGGTGGTGCCGGTGATATTAAACTTACCAAGGATGGTAATACACTATTGAAGGAAATGGTGAGTTCTCCTTGTTTCTAGGTCATGTGCAGTCAATGTTGCAGTTTTTTAATGTCTTGAAAATTACTTGATATTGGTGTGGATGGTATTTGAGAAGTTTGTTGATGAAGTCGATATAGTAACAAGATGAATACTAGTCCCTCTGTCGCTAAAATCATGGTACTATTATTCCTTCCAGAGGACTACAATAGTTTGCCTAAACATTTTCAAATATCTATAACTGTAGAGATTAGGACATAAAGATTGTGATTGATACTTCTTTTTAACTACTCCCGCCCAATTCGTGCTGCATGTATAAGTCCAAAGATGACTCTTGGAAGGGCTGGCACATTAGTCGGATATTCAGTTTGTGATAATGATGACGGTTAAACCGGATAATAATCTTACTTGCCCCCCAGCGCTAAAGTAACGGGCGTTTTCGGGGACTAACCGAAGATTAGAGATGCTAATGCAGTCTTGGTTATGTGGAGCATCTTCCATTGTTGTTCATTTTATGTAGCTAAATGAAGAATATTAATTTGAAGATGTTAATTGTAAACGACTAAAAAGATAAGCATTGTGTTGTTGGTATTGATAATTTTCTGCGTAAAAAAATTGCAGCAAATACAAAACCCAACTGCAGTAATGATTGCTAGGACTGCTGTTGCTCAAGATGATACAAGTGGTGATGGTACTACATCTACAGTGCTTTTCATTGGGGAGCTGATGAAACAATCTGAGCGTTGCATAGATGAAGGTTTGCCATATATTTTCTTTCCCAGCAACTTCGTTGTGTTGTCTTTTGGAATCCTTGGCATCCGTGATATAAAAGAGACGTTATTACAAAAAGCTAAGCACTCATCTGATTATAAAATGCCAGTTGAGCTACCTGATGTAATATGAAATCCAACTTTAATGGATAATCCAGGAAGATTCAGAAAATTAATTGTGGAGATGTGTAGTGAAAAGTTCGTGTTGCAGCTAACTATTTCATGATTGTATTTTACTTGTCTGTTCATACACATGTTCTGGGATAATTTAATGTTTGGGTGATCTGTTGAGTTTTCATATTCAGGTCATTTCTTCGGTTGCGCCCCTGCCAAAGATGACTGTTGCAGTCTCCTCGTCAAATATATTCTAACTTAGGTTGTATGTGTTTGGAACTTTTTTGCAGGGATGCATCCTCGTGTGCTAGTTGATGGTTTTGAAATTGCAAAAAGAGCAACACTACAATTTCTTGAAAAATTTAAGACTCCTGTAGTGATGGGTGACGAGCCAGATAAAGAGATATTGAATATGGTAGCAAGAACAACATTGAGAACAAAGGTTGCTTCTGCACTTTGAATGTGATGTCGATTATAACCCCCCTGCTTAAATGCCCTTCCTTTATTGTTGGTGCTTATACCAATTTACGGTTTTGTGCAGTTGTATGAATCGTTGGCTGATCAACTGACGGACATTGTTGCGAATGCTGTAAGTGCTACTCCTTGCTTCTAGGCATTTAGAAAGAGGGAAGGACCAAATAAGACTGATTATATCATTTTACGAAGTGAAATATTGTTCTGACAGAGGGGGTTTACTCTTATCTCTCTATTTAAGACCAGTTTGTTGTAAAAAAAAAAAAAAAAGAACAACTAGTAATAGATATCATGTTTGTGAATATGCTTTTGCTTACTGATACGTGGTACACTGACATTACTTGTTATCTGTCTTTCCATCGTTTCAAATGTTAGCTTTCTTTTTTGTTATATTTTTCCGGGAGTTTGCCTCCCCTCTCCTGATGATTTATTACAATTCCTGCAACTTGTGTGACAGGTGCTCTGCATCCGCAAGCCTGAAGAACCTATTGATCTTTTCATGGTTGAAATAATGCACATGCGCCATAAGTTTGACGTAGACACTAGATTGGTATGTGAAATGCTACTTATAACTTCTGAATATTGGTTATCATATCCACAGAGTGACTCGTGTTACATTGTTTAGCATTACATTAAAGAATAGGATAATGATAATATCATATGATTTCCTTAAATAGCTATGTAACTTCAAGAAATGCCTACACTGTAAATTTTCCCTCTCCCTCTGTAATTGAACATCGTGTCTTCATCCATTAGCTGCTTTGGCTCTTTCCTTTCATTTTCCCATAATTCTTGGGTTTGCATAACAGCCAATTGACTATGGGTCAAAATTTCCTGCACCTTTCTATATTTCCCTAACTTCAAGAAAACTTGTCTAGATGACCGTGGATATTTCCTTCTTTTCTCGAAAACAAATCCTACCAGTTTGGTGGAGCTGCCTTCAGAAAAACATAAATTAGTGGAGATTTTGATGATTCATGAAAAGCCAAAAGATGTGGAGTTCAATTCATTCTTTGCTTATTTACCATTTTTTTAATTTAAATTTGAATGCTTGAAACAATTATCTTTAATTCTAGATATCTGCAATACAAAAAGAAAGGGGAATGGAAGGAAAATAACATAGAAACAAGCAAATTATGAGGAAAGCTGGAAAAAATCAAATTGGTGTTATTCCAATTGGTCAGCTTATTAAATTCATCAACCTAGGACATGTTTCTTTAGAACAGCGTCAACCACAGACCCTTCCATTCTGTGACAATGAAAACTGAAAATTGTAGAACTTTGTGAGTACAGATTCAACATGTTGCAGTACTCATGCTTTCTTGCTGCTATCAGGTTGAGGGTCTTGTGCTCGACCATGGTTCAAGACATCCAGACATGAAAAGACGAGCTGAGAACTGTTACATTCTGACTTGTAATGTATCATTGGAATATGAGAAGAGGTGATTATACAGCTTCACATTACATGTATTTACTTGGGCTTATTAAGTTCAACTATCACATAGTTGATGCACTTCTCTTTCAGTGAAGTAAATGCAGGGTTTTTCTACTCGAATGCGGAGCAGAGAGAGGCAATGGTTGCTGCCGAAAGGCGCTCGGTTGATGAGAGAGTGCAAAAGATCATTGATCTTAAAAACAAGGTCTGCACTTCAGTTAGGGGTATTTGGCCTGTGTGTTTTAATGTAATGAAATATTTATTTCGGCCTTCATTCCTGGTTTTGTGCAGGTTTGTTCAGGGAATGAGAACAACTTTGTTATTATCAACCAGAAAGGGATTGATCCTATATCCCTTGACCTTCTTGCTCGGGAAGGAGTAAGTTGTCTTCACTCTACTTTATTCAGTTTTTAATAATTTATCAAGCTGAATCATTTAGTTGTCGAAAGCGTGTGGCTTCTTCAACTTGGTTTTGCATGCTTGCTCTACCTAGACACATGCTGGTTACTTCTGTTGCCATGTTAGAACTTCTGGGTAACCTGTCTCTATCAGCTAACTCCTACCCCACTTGAGGTGTTTCTGAAAAGATAATATACTAGTCCCAGATCCCATGTGTTCCCGCTTAATTCTTTTGTTTAGTCCTACAAGGAAAAAAAAGAAAGAGAGCAGCTATGATGGGGGTTTGTATCCTTCATCTTTTAATCCTTCTCTTTTAAACAAGAGAACAAGAAAAATTTGTGGAACTGCACATTCTCTGCATACAAAAATGAGATGGTCTCATTGTCCCTTTTTATTATTGGACTAAACTGAAAGATCCAGGAGAACACAGGCACCGATCCCTTCGCCATCCCATTTATATCCAAGGGTTGGTACAGATAGAAATATTAGGGTATTAATCAAAAAAAAAAAGAACATTCTCAGAAAAGAAATATTAGGGTATTGCATTTTCTTAGTTGACAGGTCATCAGAAGTTTCTTTGTCCTAAGTAGACCAAGGCCGGCCCTTGAATGTTTGAATACAATTGTGTCCGTTTTAGCATTTCTTCTCCATTTTCTTTTTTATACAATTTTCTCTTTTTATTTTTAATAAATGTTAATGCATTGTCACATTTCTCCACACGAAACATGCATTCTCTATTGGAGGCTGTTTCCTAAAGCTCCATAATAGTGATTTGAGATGCCAAACTGGAGATTTTGCGACAAATGTTTCATTTGAAATATGTGTGATTTTACCTTATCAAAAAAAATGTTGAATGATGTGTGACCTTTAAGATTCTTATTTTCACCTTCCAACTTACAGAGTATCATTCCTGTTTCATGTTCTAGATAATTGCTCTTCGTAGAGCGAAGAGGAGAAATATGGAACGCTTGGTTTTGGCATGTGGCGGTGATGCAGTTAACTCTGTTGACGAGCTTACTCCTGAGTGCCTTGGCTGGGCTGGTCTGGTCTATGAGCATGTTCTTGGTGAAGAGAAGTACACATTTGTAGAAAATGTCAAAAATCCTCATTCCTGCACTATTCTTATAAAAGGTATTGTGACTTGTTTGGTTTTCGTTTAATGTTTTTTCATATGAACTCTATTGTTTTGCTGTGGTGGTCCATTTAATGTAACTGTTTGAGGAATTGGTCTTGTTAAACATTGTTGTTTCCTATCCAGGGCCAAATGACCACACAATAGCACAAATTAAAGATGCTGTTCGTGATGGACTAAGGGCAGTCAAAAATACCATTGAAGACGAAGCAGTTATACTGGTATGTTACCTGGAACTCTAGAAAATGAATGTGTGATTTCCATGTAGAAGTGCCTTCACTTGATGGTTTTTTCTTTAGTTGTGTATTATTTTGCACTGTCTATCTATCTTTGGACCAAAATTTGTGTGCATGGAAGTATGACGCTTACATGCATTTATATAAACATTTTGGCTCCTAGGTATTGATGTGATTCTTCTTGGTCTTTACTGGAATAAATGGAACTGTCATCTGTTATCTTGGAGTTTTATTTTTTACGGCAATATGAATAGGAAGGCATTATTAGACTTCACAACTGGAGATCCATCTCTAATTAGTAGATGTTACTCCCTTTATTTCAAAAAAAAAAAAAAAGAAGGTAGATGTTACTCTGTATGAATTCTCATCCATGTGCCTGTATTTGATAATAAAATTTGAGCATTCACTTGTTTTAAGTAGTGATTTCTCTTCATATCATGAGAATGAAGTGATATGCATCTTCTGTTCCTGAGGGTATATTCTTGTGTGATTACTTTAAGGGTGCTGGAGCCTTTGAAGTTGCAGCTCGACAATACCTGGTCAACGAAGTGAAGAAAACTGTTAAAGGGGTATGTGCACAGTTTATTGCTGTCTAAATACTTCCCTCTGCAAGATATATGAAGTGTTGTATATTTGTATATATCTTCTGACTTTCTTTGGTCTATGACGAATTATCTGTTAAGCGTGCCCAACTTGGTGTGGAAGCTTTTGCTAATGCCCTCCTTGTGATACCAAAAACACTTGCTGAGAACTCTGGCCTTGATACTCAAGATGTGATTATAGCACTGACGGTATCTGAATACTACTCTAGCTCCATGTTCATGAATGCAACAATAATTAATTCAATTATCATCCTACTTATTAGAAAAAGTAATTCAATTATCATCCTGACATCTCATCTTTTTGCAGGGAGAGCACGACAAGGGAAACATTGTTGGACTGAATCAGCACACTGGAGAACCTATAGATCCCCAAATGGAGGGGATATTTGACAATTATGCTGTTAAGCGTCAGATTGTGAATTCTGGGTATGTGGAAGTTACTCATTACTTGTGTGTTCTGTTGTATGAGTATGTGGTAATTCATGTTCCAATGTCAATATGCTTTGTGAAATCTTCTTTTCAGTGAGCGTTGGAGCTTGATATTTGTTGCTATATTTTTTTTCCTTTGCCGATTAAATTCGCCAACCCTACAAAAGGCGAGTTTTCGCTGGATTGCATCTGATCAATATTCTATTTTTCCTTTGCAGCCCTGTCATAGCATCTCAGCTGCTACTTGTTGATGAAGTAATTCGTGCAGGACGTAACATGCGGAAACCAACTTAGGTTTTCTGTTCATGTACATTTATATCTGTAGGACAGTGATTTGCTTTTTTCTGGTGTTCATTTGGTATTTCTTGGGGAAAGACTGGAAAGGAAAGATGATAGGCAAGCCGAATGGATGGAGTTAGTCGTACAAGACGAGGTTGTCTGTGAAATGAGCGTTATTTTGTGCTTGGATTTGCATATAGGATAATATTTCTTCCCATGCACGGGAAATGAGTCAAGGGTTGTGAATTTCTTTTTCATGGTCGTGAAGAATTTTGTTCATCAGTTGCTTATTTTAGCATGTCTTCTATTCGACAATTGGAACCATTATTATATCTAACCACATCTTCTGTACTTGAATTTCTGCACTAAATCGTTATTAGAAAATCAATCGGTCAACTCTCTTAATCTCAAATTTGTGGATGTACATCTGTGTTCATTGTGTCCATGAGAGATTCATTCCTTGTCAAAGGATGTTAAGACTAATTTTCTGGGTCAGGAGTTTGATGGGTGGGCGTCTGGTGTTGCCTGTGGAATTTCGAAGGGCTTACGGATTGGAAGTTGCAATTTTAGGCTATCATGGAAAAAAAAACACTTATATTTTTTTGTTTACACCAAATTATTATGATAGTAACCATGGTTAGGTGATAATATTAGGTTAGATTTTATACAATTTACCAAGGATAAGTGATAGCTTTTAACGTGTCATTAGTCAGTCACTGAGTGTGAACGAGTCTTTTAACATTGGGAAGATGCTAGTGGATCTTTTCGGGCACGCCTGCGCGACCTTGATCGTAAATTTATCGAGTGGACATTCTATCTCGAGAAGGTTATTTTTTGGTTTTGGACGCAAGTGAATATGTGCTTCTAACAATTCACACGTGACGGTAAATTGTCAGTGGGGAATGATTTACTTTGATCCTTGTCGTCTTCTAGTGACATTGACATTTTATTTTGTGGTGGTGCTTCGTTTTCCTTAGATCTGAGCAAGAATATGTATTAGTTTCTCAGACCGAATCACGACCCATATTTAAGTCAAGTTGATTGTTTCAGGTATTATTGCTATAAATTTAGTTAATTTAGGTTAGACACTTAATCGTTTGGTTTGGATTGCTATGCACGGATCAATAACACAGGAATTGTTACACATGGCAAAGATTGTGATGTATGAATTTATTTCTTGTTTGATGTTTGGTTGAAATATTACAAATTAGTATATGAAATATAGGGCAGTTTGTTGCACAAACATCCTGCTTTAGCAGGGTTCGGGAAAGGTTGCACTCTAAGGGGTATGATGTAGATAGTCTATCGTAATGCAAGCATTAATGGCTACTGCTTTCACGACTCAAACTTGTGTCTTATAGGTCACACAGAGACAACTTTATTGTTACTCTAAAGCTCTCCTTCTAATATAGAAATTATAAATTAAAACTACTTCAAGCAGGCCCGTGCTAAGCCCGGGCACAAACTTAAAATTTAAAAGTTCTAGATTCAGTTATTGTATAATTTGAATCATACTTTTCTATCGGATAATAAATTTATGTTAGTAGCGCGCTAATCATGTCTTGTCGATAAGTTCTCATAAGAATCAAAGTTTCTTAGTCACATAATTGTATAATCTTTAAAAATGATATTTTTATGAAGAAGCAAGTTTGGAAGAGAATTAGTAAATAATAAAGGGACACATGTGAATCGATATACTACAAAGTAAAAAGATTTACAAGTAAATAGTTATAACTGATCGAAGATCATAAATTGGAACATTTGGCAATTCTATAAATTTGTGAGCATATAATTTCTTTAGCTATGGAAAAAATAGATTTCTTTTGGTATATATTACTTTTTCACTATGAATTTTATGTGGCAAGGATTTATGGTTGTTAAATGTGGTGATCTAAGCTTAATTTTAGATGAAGCATATAACCTCATACAATCACCAAAATTCAGGATAGTTTTACCCTTTTGCCTTTTTTTCTTTTAATATTCTTGTCTTATAATTTTTTTCAAATGATGTCAGTTTGTTAATTCTTAATAAAATATTCTGATACACTCTTGGTTAATCTACTAAAAATTAATTGCACTAATATCAGTACTAATGTCTGGATTAACATTTTGAACTATAAAGTTGAGATTGTAGTCCTTTTCGTGTAATTTTAAAGTGAAAATTTAAAATGTTAAGAAACTAATATATGAATTCATACAAAAATGTAACTGGCTGACCACGTACTATATGGTATATGCATCACACATGGAGTATAAGCAACAATCTACGATGCTCGTTATGATATTATAAACTATGTAATATTTAAGTACACATGTATTAAATTTTAAAAATAAAAAATTATGATACCTCAAACAATGTCAGAAAAAAGTAAGTTAATTTTAAACATGAGATAAATAACTCATCAATTTAAACCAACACAATTTCCCAATAAAAAGATTTGAATCCCAATGTTCTTATAAAAAATTGAATAATAAATAAGTTAGCCAACGATCGGCAAAGGGTCATATATCCCTGTCTATCCCAAAATAGTTATGCGTATCCTCCGTTTGCTTTTTTGATGATATGTACCCCTGCCGTTAGCGTTTTGGTCATATATATCCTCGCGTCTAACGGCTCCGTTTAACAGGGACACGTGGCACGATCTCAACGGCTCCAACCATTTTCTTTTTTATTTAATCTAATTTATCATTAAAAAATATTTTAAACCAGAAAAGGGCTATTTCTTAAAAATGTGGCAATTTCTGAAATTCAAAATGTGGGATTTCTTCTTTTTCTCCAACTAATTTGCAACTGAAATTCACCCAAAAACCCACCGAATTCTTCACCAAATTATCCCAAATTTCAGATATCAATTCTTCAAGATTTAACCGATCTTTTTCAATAACATTCACTATAAACAAAGCTAATTTGAAGAAACCCAAAACTTGAAATTGAAGCTTCAAGTTTCATTAATGGTTGTCCATGGAGTTTCTGTTTTTTCTTCACGTTCCAGCTTCTCAAGACAAACTTTAATTACAATTTTTAGATTCAATTATCAATACACAATTTATTCCAACAAATTTTTCACCATTTTTTTTTTCGGCCACCATTTTCGTATGCAAGAATCTAATTGTAGAGTTCATGAACCTTATGGGCAGATTTCAAAGTGAGTTTAATTTTGGATCCATGAATATACCGTTGCAGTCGCCGGATGCCGGTGGTGGAGCTTCACCGGAGATTAGACTTTCTAATTTTCAATTTTTTATTTTGTTTTTTGTTTTTTTTAATGATAAATTAGATTAAATAAAAAAAATGGTCGGAGCCGTGAGATCGTGCCACGTGTCTCTGTTAAACGGAATTGTTAGACGGGGGGTATATATGACCAAAATGCTAATGGCGGGGTACATATCAGCGAAAAAGCAAACGGAGGATACACACAACTATTTAATAGTACAAGGGTATATATGACCCTTTGTTGTATTTAATATAAAGATCAAATTTCTTGTTAAATTCTAAAAGCCTCACGTTAAACAATTGAAGATTCAATAAGCTGTTAAGCAGAGAACTTTCATTGTTCTTCGGTGCAATACTATGCATGCTTTACTTAGGGTAACATCAAATATGGATGGAGTATTATCCCATTTTTAACTAGTTACCAACATGTTAAAAAAAAGTAGCTAATTATATTGTTTGTTTCTGCTTCTTATTTTTTGGAAACATGAATTTAGAACATCATACCTAATTTGATATTTTCAAAATTAAAAAAAAAAATACTACACAAAAACAAGATCCGGAGAATTTAAAAATAACTTCATAATGCACCGGGTGAAATATATCATCTACAGATTAATGTTAAAGTTTTGCATAGTGACGTGTGGGATCTTCACAATGCACAAACTATAAGTATTTCTTAAGGCCTGAAAGTTTTTAAACTTTTATCAAATTGAATAATGGCAATTAAGTAATAAATAACCAAAGTAGGGGTAATATTGAGGCATATAAAGATGCACTATAGCGCATAGCCGCATATGACTTCACCTGCAAGCCATTAGTTTGAGGGATTTGGTATTACCGAAAAGGGCTTTAAAGTACCTTTATTTATACCAACACACCTTAGTAGTTTAAAGCAATAAAGGACAGAGATAGGGGTAAATTTAGAAGAGGGAGCTTTTTCCATTGGGGAGCCTAGTTACAATGTAACTTGAGGACGACAAAAATTGTTAGATTATCCCTTATTACATATAGTAATATTTATTTATCTTTTAGCAGTGATAGTTTTTTTAAAATATTTTAATTCATATATTGCTAATGTCTGTATTCTTATTTTACATTGTATTCCTATAAGACGGTACATAGGTTCTTGCATAACTTATGCATGAAGACACCCAAATAAACAACCAAACAACGGATAATATTTCATAAAAGTTTTGTATTACAACAGAAAAAGATCTGGATTTGATACAGGTATTGTACTCCTTGTACTGTAAACCAAAAAGGCCCTAATTAGACTCTTAAAACAATGAGAAACTTTGGCTTTTGTTCCCCTACCCCCTCCAACTCCAAAATGTTGTAGGACTTCGACAAAATAGAGAAGCAAAACATAGTCAACTGTTTTGTCTTTTGCAAAAGCTATCTTATTGATAGGTATAGGAGATTTGAAAACGATTGATATTCAAAGTTGACATAGTGATTTGTGGGATTAGCCCACTCGACCTTTGTGTAAATGAGGTGTAAATGAGGTGCCTTACAGATACATTTGAATGGGATAAGTTCCATTATTATATATATTCGCACGTCGAAACACTGTCAAAGAATAGTTTTGTGAACCGCCCCAATTGACATTCGATAAAGCTTAAATCAATAGTGACTCTTATATCTACAATAAAACAAAAATGTCTAATCCAACAAAAAAATCTCACAACTTTCAACCACAAACAAATTTTACATATGTTATTTACTACCATAAATACTTATCATATATGAAGGAAAGTGAGTGAAGGTTCTAGCCTAGCCGTCGGTAAAATGTACGAGATCCAAGGTACTTGACTTTTCATGTTTGGCATATTTGTGAATTGTGACGGAAATACGGAAGTTCGAATCAAATGTGAAGTTTGACACAATTTGGATCATGCACGTTCATATTCTGGACTTTGGCAAAAGCAACCTTTGGATAAATTTTCGCCAAACCCGATTCTTATACTGATTGGTTTAAAATGATGGTATTTGCTTAACTAAAATTGTCAGTTAGTTTAGAGGGGTATGGGTGTATATTGCGTGTCAGTAACTTACAATCATGTGAGCATTTTAGTTGCTTAGCATGTAATGTTTTGCTTTTATTATTACTATAATTTTTTTAAATATTGGGTGTGTGATTTTAAAAATATAGTGGTGTATGAATCGACCAGTTTGCACGTATCTAGATTAATTTATTCGGCTATCTTCTACAACATAAGTATTAAGTAGTAACTATGTTCATCAAAACTTAGACAGAAAATAAAATATTAACTTAACGTTTTTTTTTGACATCTGTCCGAAAATATTTAGTGGAATCTACTTTTCCTAGCGTGTTACAAAATAGGCATCACCAAATTTGGACCAGACTCACCAAATTTGAACTTGCATTGTACCAAATATAGCTCCGAAATTTAGTAGGTCCCAAGCAGAAGATTTTATTCTAAAGATGTAAGGCTGCTGGAATCACAAAGACTTATAGGATGTGCCGTGTGTGGTTATGCCATGCATAAACAAAAGTATTCCACAAAAGTATTCAACTATCCAAACAGATGTTTTCACTTCTCATAGCTAGCGCCTAGCTGATAGAGTAGTATTTCTTATTTTTTCCAATAAGATAAAGGATTTTGAGTCCTAGAAATTTGTGGCGTTTCTCTCTTAAATGACCTTAAGTGACTCAAATTTGAATTAATCCGTTCAGTGAATTCAAGATACTAAATGGTCATACTAAAAAAAAAAAAATTAAAATGTTTTCTAGTCAGGGACTCTTTGCATGCATAAAGGTCACAGCCTCACAGAATTAGGATTCCACTACATTTTCTCTCAGACCTCAAGTACGTACCTGCAACTGGGTATGCCATCTTTATGATCTTCAAATATTCGCCATTTCCTTTTTGACCGACTCACTTGTCCCTATTGCATAGTTGCATTTTTATATCTCTAAGGATAAAGAAATCTCTTTTTATTGGTTATCCTTAGCTTTTCATCCTTTGTCGTCTTTGCCGTGATCACACGCTTTTTGTATGCAAGTTATATAGTAATATATATGCTTTTACAGTTTAAATTAGGTTTTCTACTAAACATTAGTACAATTTAGTTAGATACAATAGTCATTGTTATTTATTTCTACTTACCATTTCAGATTTGCTATGAAAAATTACTTATTATTGTACGTAAGTCAACTTAAGCTAATCGTGAAAAAGTGCATGCATTATGTGCGTAGAACTTAAGTTTTTTTTTTTTTTTTTTTTCTTTCTATAAGTTGTGTCATGTATACCGATTTGCATTTACGTACGTTTAACCTCAACTTATGGTAAAGATTGATCCAGTCCAAATGCAAGTGGGGAATTAAAAAAAAGAGAGCACGAAATAGATGGGCTCCCCTTTATTTGCTCTGTGTGTTTAATGGAAGGTTCTCGGCCCTTTGGCTTTTTTTCAGTGGTTTTTATCTTTTCTTTAACTTCAGATTGGATTAGAAAGCATTTGAGTTGCTTTTGTTTCAATTTTTTCCTTTTTATCCGATTGTATACAACAAGTCATGTTAATGGCAAAATAAAAATGTAAAAGTACAGTGTGTATGGAATAGACAAAAAAAGTTCCAAATTCAGATATTTTTAGCATAAACCATATTATTCATAATAAAACTGTAAGAATATTATATTAAAAAAATGACATATTGATTTAACGAATAATGATTGTATCATATAAAGTGGAGAAAACGATATATAGATTCATATCTAAATTACAGGAAATGAATCTATCTTATAGACCTTGTCAACGGCTCAAGACCTTGGCCGATCAACTCAAGAGCGTGGGGGCTCCGGTGACCGACAATCCTTCGTTCTTCAAATGGTGGCTGGCCTCACCGAAGCGTACAAGAATGTGGGCACCTACATCCGGCAAAGTAAGCCTCTTCCATCATTCTCCGAAGCTCGGTCAAGTCTGTGCCTTGAGGAAAAGGCGTTGGCTTAAATGCATGATGACTCGCCCTCGGCTATGGTGGCTAATTCCCAACGTGAGTTTGATGACTCCACTCCTATGGAACATTCTGGTCGTGCACACCATCATAGGGGCAAAAATAACCACAAAAATCGTGGCTCTAGCGGCGGGAAAAATAACGGCGGTGGCCGTGGTTCTGGCGACGGCAATGCACACCGTCGCCATGGTGGTCGTGACCGGCAGCAGGCCCCCATGCAGCAGCAGTGGCAGCAGTCCTCTTCACCACTACAGCAGTGGCAGCAGTCCTCTTCACCGTGGCCATGGGGGTGGATGCCGCAAGGGGCTCCCCCTTGCCCGTATCCCACCCAGCAGTGGGCTCGGCCACAGCAGCAGTGGCAGCCGCAGCCACCTTCTTCCGGTGGCAGGTCGATGGCCCAACCTGGAATATTGGGCTCGCGACCACAGCAGCAGGCGTTTGCAGCAGCAGGCCCAACGACGTTGTGGACTCCGACTGATATTGAATCTGCTATGCACACGATGACGTTGAGCCAACCCGATCCAAATTGGTATATGGATATCGGCGCCACATCCCATATGACATCCACAAAAGGTACTCTCTCGTCTTATTTTAATTTGAGCGATCATAATACTGGCATTGTTGTTGGTGATGGTAAGTCAATTCCAATTCGAGGTTGTGGTCGTGCTAAATTGCCTCCCCCGAACCCTCCATTGTTATTAAATAATGTCCTCTTGCTCCAAAACTCATAAAGAATTTAATATCGGTTCGTAAATTTACTACTGATAACTCTGTAAGTGTTGAATTTGATCCTTATGGGTTTTCTGTGAAGGATTTCCGGACGGGGATGGCTATAATGAGATGTAATAGTAGGGGTGCTCTTTATCCATTGTCCACCCTCAAACACCACTTCCATTCACCATCAACTTTTGCTGCCTTGTCTTCTACGCGTTGGCATGATCGTTTGGGCCACCCGGGAGCTTCTATTTTGGATTTTCTTAGGCACAATAAAAGCATTGAATGTAATAGTTCTAGTTCATCTAGTATTTGTCATTCTTGCGTTCTTGGTAAACATGTTAAGTTGCCTTTTGCTAGTTCTATTTCCGAGACTTTATTTCCGTTTGACATTATTCATAGTGATTTGTGGACGTCTCCCATTTTGAGCTCTATGGGGCATCGTTATTATGTTTTGTTCTTGGATGATTTTACTAATTTTTTGTGGACTTTCCCTTTGGCTAGAAAATCTGAGGTTTACTCCAAATTCATAGAGTTTAAGTCCCATATCCTTACTCAATTTGAACGTCCTATCAAAAATGTCCAATGCGATAATGGGAAAGAATATGATAATGGTCAATTCAGAAAATTTTGTGCGTCCAATGGGATGTCTTTCCGTCTTTCATGTCCTCATACGTCCTCTCAAAATGGGAAAGCCAAAAGAAAAATTCGTTCAATCAATAATGTCATCCGCACTCTTCTTGCTCATGCCTCCATTTCTCCATCGTTTTGGCATCATGCATTGCAAATGGCAACTTATCTCCTTAATATTCTACCAAGCAAGTTGTTGGGTCACAAATCCCCTTTAGAAGTCCTTTATCAACGGAAACCATCTTATTCTCATCTCCGGGTCTTTGGGTGTTTATGTTATCCCCTCTTTCCGTCTACTAATATTCACAAGTTGCAACCTCGCTCAACTCCATGTGTCTTTTTGGGATATCCACCAAGCCATCGTGGCTACAAATGCTTTGATTTATCCTCAAATAAAATCATTATTTGTCGTCACGTGTTGTTTGATGAGACTCAATTTCCGTTCTCTAAAATCCACACTTCCACTCCCACTCCCACCTCGTATGACTTCCTTGATGATGGTTTTTCACCTTACTTGATCCGTCATCTCGCCACCAGTCCCTCTCCACCGCAGCCGTGTCCCCCCCCCCCACTGCCCAGTGGTTTTCCGCCTGCTCTAGGCCAGCTGCCCACGCCACCTTCGGCTGGGCAGTAGCGTCTCCCGTCCTCCACGCTAGACCAGCCCGCACATCTGCCCAGCCAGCTTGCCAACAGCCCACCAAACTCCACCACTACTCCTCCTATACAGCAGCCCCCTACCCAAACGCGCATGGTCACTCGTAGTCAGCGCAAGATCTTTAAGCCCAAGCACCCATTTAATCTACATACGGCAGTTACCAGATCCCCCATACCTCGTAATCCGTTGGATGCGCTACGTGACCCAAATTGGAAATTGGCCATGAATGATGAATATGATGCTCTTATTAAAAATAAGACGTGGGAGTTGGTACCCCGTCCACCTAATATGAATGTTATTCGGTCTATGTGGATTTTTACTCATAAAGAAAAGTCTAATGGTGATTTTGAGAGGCATAAAGCCCGTCTTGTAGGTGATGGAAAAACGCAGCAGGTTGGCATTGATTGTGGTGAGACTTTCAGTCCGGTCGTAAAGCTAGCTACGATTCGCACTGTTTTAAGTCTAGCTCTCTCTAAGCATTGGCCCATTCATCAGTTGGATGTCAAAAATGCTTTTCTTCATGGCGAGCTCAAGGAGACAGTATATATGCATCAGCCGATGGGTTTTTGAGACCCATCTCATCCCGATTATGTGTGCTTGTTGCGCAAGTCCTTATACGGGCTTAAACAAGCACCGAGAGCTTGGTATAAAAGATTTGCTGACTTTGTTTATTCCATTGGTTTTGTTAATAGCAGGTCCGACAACTCATTGTTCATCTACAGCAAAGGTCCCGACTTGGCTTACCTTTTACTATATGTGGATGATATTATTCTTATTGCCTCTTCGGATACTCTCCGTTGTTCGATTATGGATCTTCTTGGCTCAGAATTTGCAATGAAGGACCTAGGTCCTTTGAATTATTTTCTTGGCATCGCGGTGACCCGTCACAAGGGTGGTATGTTTCTTTCACAACGTAGTTATGCTACGGAGATTATTGAGCGTGCAGGCATGTCCTCGTGTAAGCCTTCTTCCACTCCGGTTGACACTAAACTGAAGGTCAGTACCGCTTCTGGCGATCTTTGTGAAGATCCCACTCATTTCCGGAGTCTTATAGGTGCTCTTCAGTATCTTACCTTCACCAGACCGGATATTTCTTATGCCGTGCAGCAGATTTGTCGTCATATGCATGCTCCACGAGATACGCATATGCTTGCTCTTAAGCGGATTATTCGGTATATTCAGGGTACTCTTGATCATGGTTTGCATCTCTATCCATCTTCGGTTACTGATTTGGTTTCATATATTGATGCTGACTGGGGGGGATGTCCCGACACACGACGTTCAACGTCGGGTTATTGCGTGTTTTTGGGAGACAATTTGATATCTTGGTCATCCAAACGCCAACCTACTCTTTCCCGCTCCAGTGCGGAAGCAGAATATAGAGGGGTTGCTAATGTTGTCTCTGAATCATGCTGGCTACGTAACCTACTCTTAGAGCTACATTGTCCAGTCCCTAAGGCTACTTTGGTGTATTGCGATAATGTCAGTGCTATTTACTTGTCAGGGAATCCAGTCCAACATCTACGCACCAAGCACATCGAGATGGATATCCATTTTGTTCGTGAGAAGGTGGCGCGCGGCCAAGTACGTGTCCTTCATGTTCCGTCCCGCTATCAGCTCGCTGATATTTTCACTAAAGGACTGCCACAGGTCTTATTTGAGGATTTTCGAGACAGTCTCAGCGTTCATAAACCTCCCGTTTCGACTGCGGGGGTGTGATAGATAATGTAAATATGTAGTCATAGAATATTTTGTAAATCTTCTAATTTAGGTTAGTATATTTTGTATCCTAATAGGACATTGTAACTATGGTATATTTACCAATTCCATCAATGAGAATAATCACGGAATTAATCTCTTTCACTATCCACTCTTGGTGCACATACACAAATTAATTAGCCACGCGAGATGGATATAGTTTTTCATTTTCCAATCTTAATTTTCAAAAAAATTTAATTTAGATGATCCTGATTTGATACATGCATGGTGCACTCATGAGGGAGTCTATATTATATTCCCTTCAAAGTCTTGGATCCCCCTCCTTACCAAGAAATATACATATAATCGGTCTGGTATTTCTAGAAAAGGGAATCAAATGCTTTTTTGAGAATCTTAACTAATTAGAGTTAACACTTCGTAATTAGTAATTACTTATGAAAAGAAGGAGGTTACAAACAGAAGAGTATCGTCACGACTTACATATATAGGGAAAGTTCTTAAACTTACCATTATAGATTCAATGTATTTCTAGTAACTTCAGATCCAGTTTATCTATGTATGATATGCTTGTGTTATTTGGGATATGGAGGCAAACACATCAAAATTCTTTTCGCGATGGTGGTTAAATTTGAACTCAATTTTTTTGTTTCTATTGAAGTACGTGATTATTTAACTTATTACCAAAAAAAATAAAAAAAATCATTACGAATGATAATCTTCAACAGTTGGTACAAATTCTAGGAATAATTTAAACCCTTTAGAATCTATATACACCTCATTTACAAAGCCGAAGAATTACTATTACACATGCCGACATTCGCATAACTACTTATGCGGGAGATTTATGAATATTAAGCTGTTCTTAATTTGGGCGCACAGTGATTCCCCTATGGTAGGAGTATTTATTCCGTATCTCCGACCATACTCGTTCACGATCTGATCAATATGATAGAGAAACTATTAAATTATATATATTGATATAGTAGATAATTTATACTCTTATTATTGCAATTTAACTTATTATAATAAGTCATTTACTTACTTTTGTGGGTTTATAAATATAGTCACTAGTTATAGCACTAAATCAAATGGTGTATAAACATTATGCGCTGTCAATGCACGTCACAACAAATTCTAGAAAAAATAGCGTTTTTTTCCTTGGTGTTCGGTATCCGGGCTGACTAATCCGGATTTCCATTAGGAAATTTACTTTGGGAGTAAAGTTGTCCATATCAAAGGTATTTAATTTTTAAGACTCAAATTCAAAATCTCTAGAATGAAAAAATACAATCCATTTTAATAATCAATATAATGAGTATCAAGTAATTTCGATATGCATTCCAGGCAAGTTTGAACAATTGACTTTTAAAATCAAATATAATGAAAACATATTAACTACATTGACCCAAAAGTAAAATAAAATTCCGTGTTGTGCCAAAGGATCCCTCACTTGTCTTACTTCACTTTTTACGAAGTGGGATATAGTATATGCCACAAACTGTACAAGCCTCGGAACCTCTCTATAAAAGGACTCCAAAGTCCTAACATATGAATCACCAAACCCAAAACAAGAAACCAATTAAATTACTCACTACAGAGATAGGAGTATCACCCTCTAGAAGAAGAAAAATGGTGACTGCCGTTTCAAACGATCCAAGGCAAAATCACAACGTAAGAAAAGACCATCATCATGGAATAGTTGTAGTCGAAGAAGTTGAAGGTCTTATAAAAGTTTACAACAATGGCCACATTGAAAGACCACCTATTGTCCCAAATGTTCCATCTAATTCCCTGCCTAATCACAACGTCATAGCCAAAGATGTCATTTTACACAATCCAACTAATTTATGGTCCCGAATTTACCTTCCCAACGCTGCAAATAAACTGCCTTTGCTTGTTTACTTTCACGGAGGCGGTTTCTCCGTAGGCTCTGCTGCATGGAAATGTTACCATGATTTCTTAGCAAATCTTGCTTCGAAAATTGGCTGTGTAATTATGTCAGTTAATTATCGTTCAGCACCCGAAAATCGTCTTCCTGCTGCTTACGACGATGGATTCCACGCCATAACGTGGCTAAAAAATCAAGCGCTAGCCAATTACAAAGAACAAAATTGGTGGTCCAGCAAATGCAATTTTTCCAACATGTTCCTAAGTGGTGACAGTGCTGGTGCTAATATTGCTTATCACGTAGCCATTAGGCTAAATTCGTATAATCTCAAGCCTTTGTGTCTCAAAGGACTTATTTTAATCCAACCATTTTTCGGAGGCGAATCACGGACTCACTCTGAGAAATATTCAGTTCAGCCTTCATACTCTGCTTTGAATTTATCTACTTCGGATACTTTCTGGAGACTGGCGTTGCCAGTGGGTTCGAATCGTGACCATCCATGGTGTAGGCCAAGACTGAGTAATAATATGAAACTGCCGTCTGTGTTGATCTGTATATCGGAGATGGACATACTCAAAGATAGGAATTTGGAAATGTGTAGTGTACTGGCAGATGCTGGAATTAAAGTGGAAAAGCAGGTTTATAAAGGTGTAGGCCATGCATTTCAGATTCTGCATAATTCTCCACTCTCTCAGCCAAGAACTCAAGATATGATGTCTCATCTCAAGGCTTTTGTCAACAATCATTAACTTAAGAGTATTTAGTAGTAATTGTTGGATATGTAGAATGATTTAATTATATCTATCTCTATTTAGTGTGCAAATTAATGTTGTGATGCTATGGCTTAGATATATAGCTAACTAGGGCAGGAGTGCAGGTGTTGTAGCATATCTTGTAGTTGGTCAAGCCTTCAACTATTTCTGGTGATTGTTGTTACTGTGAATTAATATAAAATTTCAGTCTGTCCAAGTTTAATTTCTATAACGTGATTAACTCATGAAGACAAAGGATCTCATAAAGATCTTTCATGAACTAAGAAAGTCAAAGGTTCAGTTACATATATGGTTATTGAAGCTGATGTTGATCATAAAGGAGCGTGAACACATAATTTCTATTTGCGAAAATTATTACAGTTGAAAAATAAATATTCTCAGGTGTTGATATATACCTCGCTCTTTTTAACGAGCTAGATTCAAGCTACTGCAACAAAATTTTCACTGATTCAGTGGTACAATTTTTGACTTAACAGTCTAACCATGTGATATGACTTGAACAAAGACTAGTTATTGAGTTCAAAGCTTTACCGATAATTAAGAACACCTTTCTTCAATAAAATAAATCTCTCTTTTGTAATGAATAAATTGGAGACTTAGACTTTTTTTTCTTTCTCAAATTATCTATTCTCACACTATCGACCTCACTTTTACATGCACACAGTTTGATCCACCAATACAAAAATGAAAAGCTCCTATTTATATTGCGTAGGAGTTTTTCCATGGAATGAATAAGATGGTAGTAGATAAATAAATTAGTAAGAAAATGTGATAGCGGGTTTAGTGGACAATTTAATTAGTAGGCAAATAGTAGGGTAGATCATAGTTGAGCAGACAAAAAGAAGTAATGACCGCTTTCTTGATCATGGGATACAAGTTTAATAGGGTTATGATTACTTTCTCCACTTAATAGCCTCGTAAAAAAATGTGATTTATTACTATTTTAATAATAAAACGTAATATTATTCAATAATCTCCCATTAATTTTAATATTGAAATATAAAATTGGAGAGTTTATCAATTGAAGGAAGGTTATTATTACACACAACAGGTGTGCTCTTTGAAGTTCTCATTCATGTTTGATTGTTGTTCCGTCTATTTTTATGTTCTATATTCTCAGATTTCTTGCTTGATTTTAGTTAGTTGTACCAAAAAATTCTGCACTAAACCTTCATTTAATAAAACACCATTCTTTATTCCATCATCAACAATAGTCTCAAACTTGAATTATGACGGAGAAAAAGTAATTATCGAAAAATGATTACATACCCCTCTTAGTGACTGATCTGGACAAACTAAGCTAAGATTTGAGCGATTGTAAAAAAGGGTACACCTTCATGACAATGGCGATGCAGTAAAACATATCAACCACCCTATTTTTGAGGGATACATACAAAAGAAGAAAATAAAAATAAATAATAGCGATAATTTTAACAGCAGTCATACACTGAAAGTATACATTATATTGGCTATTTTTTCACGAAGATTACTAACATGAGTATCTAAGGGATCGTCTGGTACGAGGGATAAGGAATAAATAAATTACGGGATTAAATTTAAGATGAGTTTATTTCGCATTTGATTGGGATAAAATTGAAAGAGATTAATTCCGTGATTATTCTCATTGATTGAGTTGGTAAATATACCATAATTACAATGTCCTATTAGGATACAAACTATACTAACCTAAAATAGAAGATTTACAAAATATTCTTTTACTATATATTTACACTATTTATCACATCCCCGCAGTCGAAACGAGAGGTTTACGAACGCTGAGACTGTCCCAAAAATCTTCAAATAAGACCTGTGGCAGTCCTTTAGTGAAAATATCGGCGAGCTGATATCGGGACGGAACATGAAGGACACGGACGTGGCCGCGCGCCACCTTTTCACGAACAAAATGTATATCCATCTCAATGTGTTTGGTGCGCTGATGTTGGACTGGATTTCCTGATAGGTAAATGGCACTGACATTATCACAATAAACTAAAGTAGCCTTAGGGATCGGACAATGTAGTTCCAAGAGGAGGTTACGTATCCAGCATGATTCAGAGACAACATTAGCAACCCCCCTATATTCTGCTTCCGCACTAGAGCAGGAAAGAATAGGTTGGCGCTTAGATGACCAGGATATCAAATTATCTCCCAAAAACACGCAATAACCCGACGTCGAGCGTCTGGTGTCTGGACATCCCTCCCAATCAGCATCAGTGTATGAAACCAAATCAGTAACTGAAGATGAGTAGAGATGCAAACCATGATCAAGAGTACCCTGAATATACCGAATAATCCGCTTAAGAGCAAGCATATGCGTATCTCGTGGAGCATGCATATGAAGACAAATCTGCTGTACGGCATAAGAAATATCTGGTCTGGTGAAGGTAAGATACTGAAGAGCACCTGCAAGGCTCCGGAAATGAGTGGAATCGTCACACAGATCGCCAGAAGAGGCACCGACCTTCGGTTTAGTGTCAACCGGAGTGGAAGAAGGCTTACACGAGGACATTCCTGCACGTTCAATAATGTCCGTAGCATAACTTCGTTGTGATAGAAACATACCACCCTTGTGATGGGTCACCGCAATGCCAAGAAAATAGTTCAAAGGACCTAAGTCCTTCATAGCAAATTCTGAGCCAAGAAGGCCCATAATAGAACAGCGGAGAGCATCTGAAGAAGCAGTAAGAATAATATCATCCACATATAGTAAAATGTAAGCCAAGTGGTGCCCTTTGCGATAGATGAACAAGGAGTGGTCAGACCTGCTATCAGCAAAACCAATGGAAGAAACAAAGTCAGCAAATCTTTTATACTAAGCTCTCGGTGCCTGTTTAAGCCCATATAAGGACTTGCGCAACAAACACACATAATCAGGACGAGATGGGTCTCTAAAACCCATAGGCTGATGCATATAAACCGTCTCTTTGAGCTCGCCATGAAGAAATGCATTTTTGACATCCAACTGATGAATGGGCCAATGTTTAGATAGAGCTAGACTTAAGACAGTGCGGATCGTTGCTGGCTTCACGACCGGACTGAAAGTCTCACCACAATCAATGCCAACCTGCTGTGTTTTTCCATCACCTACAAGACGGGCGTTATGCCTCTCAAAATCACCATTAGACTTTTCTTTATGAGTAAAAATCCACATAGACCGAATGACATTCACATTAGGTGGACGGGGGTACCAAATCCCACGTCTTATTTTTAATAAGAGCATCATATTCATCATTCATGGCCAATTTCCAATTCGGGTCACGTAGCGCATCCAACGGTTTACGAGGTATGGGGGACTTGGTAACCGCCGCATGTAGATTAAATGGGTGCTTGGGTTTGAAAATCCCGCGCTGACTACGAGTGACCATGCGTATGTGGGTATTGGGCTGGACAGGTGGAGAAATGGTCGAGTTTTGCGGGGTGGTGGGAAGCTGGTGGGGGAGAGGGGCAGACTGGTCCTGCGTAGAGGACGATGGAGGCTGCTGCCCAGGTGGGGAGGGGTCGGCGTGGTCCTGAGTCACGGGCAGCGACGGAGGGGGACAGGGCAGCGGTGGAGGGCTGGCGGCTATATGATGGATCAAGTAAGGAGAGAGGCCATCATCAAGGAAGTCATAAGAGGTGGGAGTCGGAGTATGGATTTTGGAAAACGGAAATTGAGTCTCATCAAATAAAACGTGACGACAAATAATGATTTTATTTGAGGATAAATCAAAACATTTGTAGCCACGATGGTTTGGTGGATATCCCAAAAAGACACATGGAGTTGACCGAGGGTGCAACTTGTGAATAGTAGTAGACGGAAAAAGGGGATAACATAAACATCCAAAGACTCGGAGATGAGAATAAGATGGTTTCCGTTGGTAAAGGACCTCTAAAGGTGATTTGTGACCCAATAGCTTACTTGGTTAAATATTAATGAGATACGTCGCCATTTGCAATGCATGATGCCAAAAAGACGGAGGAATGGAGGCATGAGCAAGAAGAGTCCGGATGACATTATTTAGTGAACGAATTTTTCTTTCTTCTTTCCCATTTTGAGAGGATGTATGAGGACACGAAAGACGGAAAGACATCCTATTGGATGCACACAATTTTCCGAATTGACTATTAGTATATTCCCTCCCATTATCACATTGGACATTCTTGATAGGACGTTCAAATTGAGTAAGAATATGGGTCTTAAAATCCATGAATTTTGAGTGAACATCAGATTTTCTAGCCAAAGGGAAAGTCCACAAATAGTTGGTAAAATCATCCAAAAACAGAACATAATAACGATGGCCCATAGAACTCAAAATTGGAGAAGTCCACAAATCACTATGAATAATGTCAAATGGAAACAAAGTTTCGGAAATAGAACTAGCAAATGGCAACTTAACATGTTTACCAAGAACGCAAGAATGACAAATACTAGATGAACTAGAACTATTACATTCAATGCTTTTATTACGCCTAAGAAAATCCAAAATAGAAGCTCCCGGGTGGCCCAAACGATCATGCCAACGGGTAAAAGACAAGGCAGCAAAAGTCGACGGTGAATTGGTGGAAAATTTGAAGGTGGACAATGGATAGAGAGCACCCCTACTATTACATCTCATGAGAGTCATCCCCGTCCGGAAATCCTTCACAGAAAACCCATAAGGATCAAATTCAACACTCACATAGTTATCAGTAGTAAATTTACGAACCGATATCAAATTCTTTATGAGTTTTGGCGCATGAAGGACATTGTTTAACAATAAAGGAGGGTTCGGGGGAGGCAATTTAGCATGACCACAACCTCGAATTGGAATTGAATTACCATTACCAACAACAATGCCAGTATTACGATTGCTCAAATTAAAATAAGACGAGAGAGTACCTTTTGTGGATGTCATATGGGACGTGGCGCCGGTATCCATATACCAATTCGAATCGGGTTGGTTCAACGTCATCGTGTGCATGGCCGATTCAATATCCGTCGGAGTCCATTGCATCGGGGGGCCCGCGGCTGCATATGCCTGCTGCTGTGGTCGCGAGCCCAAAATGCCAGGCTGGGCCAGCGACCTCGGGCCAAACGAAGAAGATGGCGGCTGCCACTGCTGCTGTGGCCGAGCCCACTGCGTGGTAGGATACGGGCAAGGGGGAGCCCACTGAGGCATCCAACCCCATTTTCACGGTGAGGAGGGATGTTGCCACTGCTGCTGGTCACCTGAGGGCGTCCTCCACGGCGTCGGCTGCCACTGCCGCCGCCCGAACCACGGCCACCCCCGTTATTATTCCCGCCGCTAGAGCCGCGGTTTTTGTTGTTATTTTTGACCCGATGATGGTGAGAACGACCAGAATTTTTCCAGATGAGAAGAGTCATCAAAATCACGTTTGGAATTAACCACCATAGCCGCGGGCGAGTCATCGTGCATTTCAGCCAACGCCTTTTCCTCAAGGCACAAACTTGATCGAGCTTCGGAGAATGGTGGAAGAGGCTTACTTTGGCGGATGTAGGTACCCAAATTCTTGTATGCCTCTGGGAGTCCATCCACCAGTTGGAGAACGAGACGGTTGTCGGTCACCGGAGCCCCCACACTCTTAAGTTGATCGGCCAAGGTCTTGAGACGTTGGCAATACGCCGAAGCGTTTGGAAAATCCCGCATCTTGACATGAGAGAAATCATGTTCCAAAGCAACGGCACGGGAGTTTTTGTTGTCTTGAAAAAGATTACGGAGGCGATCCCAGGCCTCCTTTGCCGATAGGTCTTCTTCGATGATTGTATGCAATAAGTCCGTGGAGATGGTTGCATATACCCATTGAAGTACCGTGGCATCCAAAGTGGACCACAACTCCTTTTCGTCGTCGGTGGTAGGAGCCTTCTCCTTTCCGGTTGGCAGAATGTGGGAAAGGACACGGTAAGACCGGGCATGAAGTTTGAATAATTCGGTCCAAGCCGAATAATGATCCGTTTCCATCTCAAGAATGATTGGGATGTGATTCTTGATGTTGGAGACAACCAAAGCAGGATGAAACTTGGTGTCTGCCATTGATGGAAGGCAAGAAAAATGGACGGAAATCGAAGAAGAAGAAGAAGACGTCGGAAAAGTGGGTAGAGGACGTCGGAGAATTAGGGCAGCGGAAGAGAAGGAAAAGAAACCCTAGTATCTGATATCATGAAAGAGATTAATTCCGTGATTATTCTCATTGATTGAGTTGATAAATATACCATAGTTACAATGTCCTATTAGGATACAAACTATACTAACCTAAAATAGAAGATTTACAAAATATTCTTTTACTACATATTTACACTATTTATCAAAAATCGCTGTATAACTAATTTCAGGATTAGTTATCCCCGGATTGTAGTGTTATTTTATCTATGTAAAGGATGAAATAATTAATTATAGAATAAGTAATTCTAGAATAACTTATTTCCCAACCAAACCTCCCTAAGTGTTAAGTCCAACCTCTAACTCTAGGTTCTACTGGTAGTTTATGATTGCAAGAAAAATTTGGTCAGGAGTCAAAAGAAAATAAATCGACCCTCCGCTTAGAATGGAGAAATATATTAGTATTAGATTAATTATAATTTCTTATTTAAAAAGCCCAAAAGCACAGATTCAAGCAGCAGGCGCTAGAGTTTTAAAGATAACGTAAATCACAAGGGGCGAATTCAGATCCTTAAGGTCTTGGAAAAGAAGTCTGTTCATGAAGTTGAAAATTCAAAGCAAAATGGATTACTAAAAATTCAAACTGTCCGAAAAAGCAGATCTGAAGGTACACCTACCTTCTTTCTTTTAGATTATTTGCAAATTTATCATATCTGACTCTTTCTCTGTTTAGTGGTACAATTCTTTAGCTACTTCTCTTGTGCAATCAATTTTTATTTTTAGATTTACTCAAGATCTGAATCAATTTTACCCTTAAAGATTGGTACTTTGCATCACTTTTCCGTCTTCAATTGTGGAATAAGTGATGGCCGGTGGCCAGTCCACAATGGACGCTGGCCAACCCTCACTATCTACGACTATTCCAAAAACCAATCCTAATCCATTACAATATTCAGATCTGTTCAAACCAAAAACCTTGAATGATACATTACATAGTCAGATCCAATCACTGCCCCAAATTCCAATGAAACCAGTAACTTACCTACATGGGGTGCCATACATTAAATACACTGAAGTAGAAGTTGATCAGATGAATATCATTGAAAATCTTCAGTATGCTGTGGTAGGAAAGTTCTCATATGGCTAACCAGATATTGAACAACTTCGTCTCATAATCCCTACACAATGTGGAATAAAAGGTGAGTGTAGAACAGGTTTTCTAAGAAACCGCCATGTGCTTATCAGATTAAGTCTTTTTGAAGACTTTGTGAATTTCACATCAAAGCCTGTATACTACATTCAAGATAGAGAGGGATACTCGTACCAAATGAGAACACTGATCTATGATTCGAATTTCAAGGTTGATGAAGAAACATCAAAGACAATGGCATGGATTTCCTTCCCAAAGTTATTGCCTACATACTTTGTGAAGGAAACTCTTTTTTCAATTGCATCTGCAGTGGGTATTCCTATACAATTGGATATGGCTACGATTAACAAGACTGGACCTAGTTGTGCTAGGGTCAAGGTTTTAGTAGATCTGGTAGCGGATTTACCCAAAACGGTGAGGATGGATATTGAAAATGAAAAAACAGGAGCAATAAGGACTGTTAATGTTCAGATTCATTATGATTACCTCCCTAAGTATTGCAAGGAATGTAAATTACAGGGACATGATGAATATGATTGTAGAATTATAAATCCAGAGCGTGTTCAGTATGACAATGAAAGGGAGGAAATGCCAAAGGAGAATGGCAAGACAAAACCTCATAAAAGCTCTGATGAAGTGCACAATAGTAAGGAAAGCAATAAAGATCTCCAAGAGGATAAAGAAATTGAAGCAAAAAAGGCCAAGAGATTACAAGCAGAGGAACAACATAATAAAAAGCAAACTAATGACAAAGGCAAACAAAAGCAAGAGGATGGAAACCAACAAGGATATGAAGGGAAAAAGAATTATGGAAAATACAATTATAGAGGATACAATAATTTATACAATTATTCTGCTAGAGTGTTGGCAGGTGGAAGAGTGTTAGGAAATTCGGGAAATTGGAATCCCATCAAAGACAACAGAAACTTCAATGCTGAGAAGGGAAGTGCAAATCATAGCAAACAGAAAGAGACAACAGTCACTGCTACATGCAACAAATTTAACACTTTGGTGGACTTGGAGGAGGAACAAGAAAAACAAAATGAAACACAAGAAGGAAGCACACATGGTAGTAATCCTGTTAAAGAGACAACTAGGCCATGGGTGGATGCTGCCTTTGGGAAACAAACAGAAAATAACAAAGTTATGAAAGAGCAGGGAAAGATAGATAGCAGACAAGAGCAAGATAATAAGAAGGAGAAAGGGGTAGGGGATAATCAGTCAGAGGAGATAGCCATACAAGATTCAGAAAGAACAATTACAGATATCGTGGAAAATGATAACAAAAAAGAAGATGATAACAAACAGATTACTGAAGGCCAAAACGTACTTCAACCCATAGAAGTACATGACAGTGTTAATTCAAGCTCATATCAGCAAGTGGAATCAGCTAGACAACAAGTGGATCAAATGAAGGACTTACCGGAAGAGCCTCCTGATACAAACAATATGGGTGAAGGAGATACAGCATCATCTGCAAATAAGGAACAAAATAATGAAAGGGAAACACAAGCAAGGGATCAGAGAGATCAAAACAACAGAGATACAGCCATAGAAATGCAGGCAATTTCAGGAAATCATAAGTATCAACTGGTAGCCAAAGATCATGAAAACACAACACAAGAAGAAGTGAATCAGAATAAAATAGATATTGGAGAGGAGGAAGCAGGTGAAACTATTAGTTCTGATTTAATGGAGGGCAACAATAAAGGAGATATTTCCCCTAAACACTTGACAAAAACTAAAAAAGGCCACAAGCCAAGAGATAAAAGTGTTCCTCCCAAGACAGTGGGAGGAGTACAAACAAGAATGGCATGTTCTAAAGGAGTTTCTCAATGAATAGCTCATTAATATGGAATATAAGGTCTGTAAACACTCAACAGGCCTTTGAGAGGGTAGTACTATTGCATAGACAGAAACATTTTAATTATGTTGCCTTACTAGAGCCTTTCCAGCATGTTAGACATATTGACATGTACAAATTGTGGTTAAATATGGGGACATCATGGCATAATGTGAATGGGAAGATTTGGATTTTTGTGGATGCAGAAATTCAAGTAGAAATAATGAGAGATACAGAACAACTGTTATCCTGTAGATTCACTCATTTGGGTGATGGGCAAGAGTTGGTGCTTACAGTTGTTTATGCGAGTACTGATAGAAATGGGAGAATAGCTCTATGGGAGGATCTATATGACATGTCTTCACACATCACCATCCCATGGCTTGTGGGTGGGGATTTTAATGTCATTACAGATGACATTGAGAAATTTGGGGGTCTTCCTGTACAGTTTGCAGAAACAGAGGATTTTAGACAATGTATAGACATTTGCCAACTGATGGATCTTGGTTTTACTGGAAGTATGTTCACATGGTGGAATGGGAGATCGGATGAGGCTTGTATATTTAAAAGACTGGACAGATGTTTGGGAAATCAGGCTCTGCAGAATAGTTTTCCTAATTTGGAGGTAGAGCATCTCATTAAACAAGGTTCTGACCACTCCCCCTTACTGGTAAATATGAGAGCAGATAGTAGACCAATTAGAAAATCTTTCAGGTTTCTTAATTTTTGGGTGGAGCATGAATCTTTTCTAGATGTAATCAAAGAAAATTGGGTGGAATCTTATGGCTCAGACCCCTTCTTTAACTTTCATAATAAGTTAAAAAAGGTGGGAAGAGCTCTCTCTAAGTGGAGTAGGGACACTTATGGTGATATCTTCAAGCAAATTGCAACTCTGGAGGAAGTGGTGCAGGTGCATGAGCAAGAATTTGAACAGAATCCTACAGGGCTTAACAGGGAAAGGCTACAAAGGGTACAAGCTGATCTGATCAGGTTTTATGCTATTGAAGAAAAATTTTGGAGACAAAAAGCAGGGATGCAGTGGTTTCAGGATGGAGATAGGAACACAAAATTCTTTCATGCTCATGTCAATGGAAAGAGAAGAAAGCTACAATTACAGAGAATTCAAGATCATACAGGTACATGGCTGGACACTGAAGAGGAGATTGCACAGGAAGCAATCAGATTTTTCTCAGACCAATTCAAAGAGGAAAATATCCCTACAGATTTCTCTATGCTTGATAAGATTCCTAAAATGGTTACAGAAGAACAAAATCAACAACTCTATGAAATGCCAGATGAAGCAGAGGTGAAAAGAGCAGTTTTTGGTTTAAATGGAGACAGTGCAGGGGGTCCTGATGGTTTCACAGGAAGATTTTTCCAAGCTTGTTGGGAAATTATTGCAAATGACTTGGTGACCATGGTGAGATCATTCTTCTGTGGGCATGAACTCCCAAGGTATGTAACTTGTACCAATTTAGTTTTGATACCAAAGAAGAAAGAAATTAATACATTTTCTGATATGAGGCCAATCAGCTTGAGTAACATCACTAGCAAAGTTATTTCAAAAATCATTCATGAAAGACTGATATATCTGCTACCTGAAATCATTTCACCTCAGCAATCAGGATTTGTTAAAGGCAGGAGTATTGTAGAAAACATTCTGTTGGCTCAGGAAATTGTACATGATATTAGGATTAGAGGAAAGCCTGCAAATGTTGTCATTAAGCTTGACATGGAAAAGGCTTATGACAGAGTATCATGGTTATTTCTAACTAAAGTCCTGAGGAGAATGGGGTTCGGTGAATTTACTATTGATCTGGTGTTTAGAGTTATCTCAAATAATTGGTATTCCATTCTGATTAATGGGCAACCTCATGGATTCTTCAAATCATCTAGAGGAGTAAAGCAAGGAGATCCACTGTCCCCTACTTTATTCATTTTGGCTGCAGAATGTTTGTGTAGGGCTCTCAATACACTGCATATTGAGGATGAGTACAAGGAATATGGGATGCCAAAATGGAGTCCATATGTCAATCATTTGGCATATGCAGATGATATTATCATTTTCACCTCTGCTAATGAACAGTCTATGAGATTAGTGATGAAGACTTTGAGTAATTATGAGAAGGTGAGTGGTCAGAAGATCAACAAGCAGAAAAGTGCTGTTTATATGCATCATTTGACATCTCATAACATTAAGGAGCTGGTATTTTCTGTCACCCAGATTCCTAAAAAGGATTTTCCATTCACATATTTGGGTGTACCAATCTACTATGGGAGAAGAAGGAACATTCACTACAAGGAGATAATAGAAAAGATTCAGAATAGACTGAGCTCATGGACTGGTAAGCTGTTATCTATTGGAGGAAGGACAACACTGATTAAACATGTTTTACAGAGCATGCCTATACACCTACTATCCGCTTGTGACCCTCCTAGTGCTATACTTGCTCAGATTCATAGATTGTTTGCTAAGTTCTTTTGGAGCAACTCTGTGGGAAATTCAAGTAAGCACTGGGCAACTTGGACAACCTTATGTCACCCACAAGAAGAAGGTGGCATGGGGTTTAGAAGCCTACAAGATATATCTAAAGCCCTCTTTGCTAAACTGTGGTGGAACATGAGAACCAAACAATCCTTATAGAGAACTTTCATGAGTAATAAGTACTTAAAGAAGTTTCATGCTGTGATAGCCCCTAGCGGATCAGGTACTTATGTGTGGAAGAAGATGATTAAATACCGAGATGAGATGGAACATGAGATATGGTGGAAGCTTCAACAAGGTAATTCTTATTTTTGGTTTGATAATTGGACAGGACTGGGAGCCCTATACCATATTACTCCACCAGATTTTGAGTGTGATCCCACAATCATCCTTGTAAAAGAAACTGCAGAAGTGGGGCAATGGGATGAACAGTTGCTAAGAAGAATCCTTCCTGAGGATCTAGCAGACCATATTGTGCAGCACATTAATCCACCAAATGAAAATGGCCAAGCAGATAAGGCTTTCTGGAAATTAGATTCGAGGGGGAAATTCACAGTTGGGTCTGCATTTCAATTGCTCAGACAAAGAAAAGACCCCAGTAATTTGTATAAGCAGATGTGGATCAAAGGACTACCAATAAAGATATCTTTTTTTATGTGGAGATTTTGGAAGTTCAAGCTACCATTGGATGATAAGTTGAAGAAATGGGGACACCAATTCCCTTCCAGATGCTATTATTGTCAACATCCAAAAGTGGAAGATACCTCCCATGTCTTTTTACACTCACCAACAGCTCAAGCCATCTGGAAGTCTTTTTGTGGACCAGTGAGAATAAATACTGAGAATTTGCAAGTTACCCAAATAATTAACAGATGGTGGGATATGCCTAGTAGACTACATGCCAAATGCATCAACCAAGCTGTCCCTGCTATTATTATTTGGGAACTCTGGAAGAGGAGAAACACTATGAGACATGAAGGGAAGGTGTCAATCACAAAACTCATTTACCAGGTGATGCATACTTTGATTTAATTCATGAAGGTGAGAAGGAGAAATTTTAGGTATGCACCATATAATTGGAGTGTGATTGTTGAGGCATTACAGAGATATTCTCCAAAGATAAGAGTAACACCAGTGACTTGGAGAACTCCAGATATTGGATGGATAAAAGTCAATACTGATGGAGCCTCAATAGGAAACCCGGGTAGGAGTTCATGGGCCTTTTGTGTAAGGGATGAAAGGGGAGATGTGATACAAGCACAGGCCAGAGAAATAGAGGATCTTCAAAGCACCAACACCGAGGCAGAGGCCCTAGCCATTTTACAGGCTCTCAGGTATTTAAAAGACAGTCAATGGGATCAAATAAGGATAGAGACAGATTCACTTTTGCTGAAGAACTCTATTCAAAGGACATGGGAAATTCCTTGGCAAATCATTACTATGGTGGAAGAAATTTGGAGAATAAGTGAGGAAAAAGTGGTGGTGATAGAGCATATTTATAGGGAAGGAAACAAATTAGCAGATCACTTGGCTAATTTAGCTTTGGACACAGGGGACATACAATTCAATTCCTTTCATGACATGGAGAGCCACTGTAAAAGAATTGTGAACAGTGACAAATTACAGCTGCCCTGTCTAAGAATTAAATCATGTTAAGGAGACTGAATATAGGGGGAAGGTGGGAGAAAATGAGGTCCTCACACTCAAATCCTTTGGGAGGAGAATGTGAAGGATTTGGTTTACACTAACTGTTTGCTAATGGTTGCAGGTACACAAACTAACATAAATGGAGGATTTTAATTCAACAGGTACCACAGAACAACCACACTGAAGGAATACCAACAAGCAGCGAAACACAGTGTAATCAGGATGTTGAGAAGTTTTACCAGCATAAATTGCAACTGGTTGGAGGCACTTTTGACAAATGACATGAAGTGGAATTACTGCTCCAAATGATTGAGCACATGGAACACAACAGACCTCTTGAGTACACATGGGCATACAGTTTCTATTTAGTGGTTGTTTCTTAGTTGGTGGTATTAGCACCCTGGGATGCTCATCCTACTGAGAACTGGTCATTAGTTAGAAAATGTACTGTCTTGGTGCATATAGAGGGCCAAATATAGAGCATGTGAGATATAGAAACAGAAGTTCTTTATGGAGCAATTATTTTAAATTTCATTCTATTAGTAATTTTTTAACAATTTGTAATATCAAATTAAGACAAGTTATAAGTCTTAATTTGATCATTAGTTTAAATTTTGTATTTTCATTAGCCTTTTGGCTAGAGTTGTACAAACTTCTGGATTTTTTGATAAAATTTATAAAATTAGCCCTAGGCCAAAAGCCTAGTGGACTTTTATTAAAAAAAAAAAAAAATTCTTATTTAATAAACTACCTTATTGTTTTCTTATTTCCCAAACAGTTATTTAGAGCCTGCTTGGATGGGCTTATGCCTATAAGCTGCAAACAGCTTATAAGCTAAAAAAAATAAGTTGGGGTAATCTAACTTATTTTTTTTGGCTTATAAGCTGTTTTCAGCTTATAAGCTGCTTTAGATAAGTTAAGTCAAATGGGCCCAATTATTTTTTTGAGCTTATTTTAAGCACAAAATGACTTTAAATTGACCAGTCAAACACTCAAAAAAGTTGAAAACAGCTTATAAGCAACTTATAAGCCAATCCAAACGGGCTCTTAGCCAATCATGAACTTTGTTGATCATAGCATATTTTAGGGTGGGCGTTCGGGCTGTCGGATTGGATATAAAAATTTCGATTTGAATTTTCAATTTTCGGATTGAACAAATTACAATCTAAATCCAATCCAAATAAGCTCGGATTGGATTGGATTGGATTTTTTAAGTTCGGTTTTGAATAAATTGGTTTGGATATTTCGGATTTTCAGTTTTGCTTTGAGCCTTTAATGCTGGCTTATTAGTAACAAAATTCATGTGCCTCAGTTACAAGTTACACGTCTTAGCATAATGTGAAACCAAATATGTGGATTCAGCAAAAAATTATTACCACTAAACCAAAAGGTATCAAATCACATTGTTAAGTTCTATATTGTTTCCTTTGTTTCAATGGAAGCTGCTTTATTCTTAAAGTAGTGAAGTAAATTCGAGCTTTGCAAGCTATATTATATTTAATTGAATAGAAAATTCTATATTGGACATAATATTATACTAGACTTTAGGACTAGTTAGTATTAGACACATATAATATGAGTAAAGGTAAATATAAAGTATAGAAATTTTGATCCAACGTACTAAATTTGATATCCAATTCGAAATCCAAAAATTTTAAAATAATAATATCGGAAGTTCAATTCATAATCCAAAAAACCAAAAAATTCAGATTTCAATTTAAATTTCGAGTTGGTCCAAACTATGCCCACCACCCCAGTATATTCATATCATACTTAATAAAGAAAACAGAAAGTTTAGCACTGAGGATTCACGTTGACACTGTATTCATCAAACATTGAGACATGATATTTCCAACGTTGCAATTTCCATAATGACCTTTCGAGACAGAGTTGCCAAACCCCGATCCCAGGCTACCCATATTTGATTTCCATCTTAGTACTAATGAGGAACTTTCTAAAACCCTAAATTACAATGGCGAAGAAATTGGTGAGAGATGATGTGGTGCCATTATCAAGATTTGGAGTGTTGGTGGCGCAATTGGAATCTATAGTTGCCTCAGCTACTCACAAGTCACCTGACCCTCTACTCTGTTTTGATCTTCTCTCTGATCTCATCTCTGCCATTGCTGAAGAGTCCAAGGTCACTCTTTTTCTTACATTCACTCACTATATAATTCTATTAACTTATCTTTACTTATACAAGAAAGGAAAGCTAACTTCTTTTTACTATGTCTATCTGCATATTCTTCTTCCAAATAGATATATGTGAATCAATCAATCTATCAACTAGCTACTTATCAATTCTTCATCTTTGATATTTATGTAGTAATATATTGTCTTTTGGTATACAACAGCAACATACCCAGTGTATCTTACTTATCAACGTCTTAACTTCTCTTTACTTTCCTAGTCTCAAACCAACTAATCTTGTCTTAAACTCTCTAAATAAAGGATTCGTGTTTTTTTTTTTTTTTTTTACTAAGTTCACATCTACGTTTTCTTGGTTAATAAAGTGGTTTCAAATGTATGAATTTTCTTTGGGCGAAGGTATTGCATATCAACGTTGACAATTCTTGGAAAATGTGATGCACTTGGGGCTGTTTGGTTGGGGTGCTGCATTCTGTTTCCCCTTTCAATGATGAAGTAAAACTAAATTTTGAAAGGGAAGTAGCTGATGTTTTCATAATATTTGGCCTTTTCCGGAGTACAAAGGGTGACTTTCTTTTAAAAGATATTGCAAAGAAAGGAGTACGTATAAAGGGTTCAATTGAAATTAATCCATTGTTGAGCAATATGGAGTGAATGGGTTTCTTCTTGATTTGTTGACGACTTCTAGGTAGTTTTTTTTTTTTTTTTTTTTTTTTCTCTTGATGTTTTTTTTGATCAGTAAAAGATAGTGTCATAGATTGCCAGCATTAAGAAAATGCTGAGAAGTATGTACAAGTACCAACAATTACATTTTTTAATAATGTGCTTTTTTCTTAAATGTCCTTCACATGATCTAATGAATGTATATTTTGGTCCAGTTTGAACTCATTGTTTGATTAATCTCAAAATTCTTATTTGAATCGTTGTTAATCCAGTTTAACATGATGTAGATTTGGTTTTGTTGGGGTGGGGGGCGGGTGGAGGAAGTTGGATTAGTGGATACCTAAAGTTGTAAAATTTCAGGACTCTATACTGCTGTGTCAAAGGAAATGTGAGGATGCACTTTATTCTCTACTTGTGCTAGGGGCAAGGAAACCGGTGCGTCATTTGGCCTCAGTGGCAATGGCAAGGATTATACAAAAGGGTGACAGTATTTCAATATACTCTAGGGCTAGCAGTTTGCAGGGATTTCTCTCTGATGGAAAGAAGAGCGAGCCTCAGCGAATCGCGGGTGCGTCAAGAATCGCTAAGACTTCAATTTCTGTTATTTATGCTTTAGTTCATTGATAATTTCATATTTGCAGGATAAATTTCCTTTCTAGTTATTATCTGGTGGTTATTAAAAAGCCTTATTAATTTGTTGTAGTTACTCATCCAAATATGCCCATGTTATTTTATGCCTGATAACTCTAGGTTTATAGATTCAACAATCCAATAACTATCTAAATGGAATAGTATCAATTTTTCGTGTCTTTATTTTTAGGCTGCCTCTTGTTTTCGTTGTTATATTTGATATGTAGGACCTACGCCCTGTGGTATTATGTTTCTTCATATGCATTATGAGCTTTCCTTCAGTATACAAGAGTTGCTATATTGAGTGAGTCACTGTATTTTAGGTGCTGCTGAGTGCTTGGGAGAATTGTATCGCTATTTTGGGAGACGAATCACTTCAGGCTTACTTGAAACAACCACGATTGTTGCAAAACTGCTGAAATTTAATGAGGTACTGAGATTTCTTTATCATTCGATGTCTATCCAAAGTATGCGGTCATGCATGAATCTCTTTGTTTAGGAATAGTAATTTGCTAGATTATTTTTTCAGTACAATCTAGTTAACTTCGTCAGAGTAGTGTGAGTCAGAAAGCCATTTTTAATGCTATTCTGTTGTTGTGTAGCTTGATTTTGGGTCCTTTCAGAGGGCTACGGGTGAAATTGGGTTTTGAAATTGCTGTCCCTTAAAGCAATTAGATACCAAAGAAAAGCTGACCACCTTTCAGAAGTTGTTTTTGATTTTTTGATAAATCCAGTCTCAACCAAAAGATAACTTCCAATTCAGAGCGTTGAGTAAATGTGTAGCAGAAAGTTAGTATATACTACTTCTGTAATGGGCTTGAGACATGAGAAGATCAGATGCGATACAGAGTAGATGAGCTTCCTAAGCTTTCTGGAGGTGACAGCAGTGGGCATTTCGTGTAAAGAATGTACTACTTGGCACTATATCATTAATAAAATATACCCTATCTGTTACCAATCCAAAAAACGTACTCGCCAAGAAAAAGAGAAAAGAGAGGAGGGGGGGGGGGGGGGGGGGAGGTGGTTGTTTAAGCTCAGTGCACTAAGCTCCCGCGAACTTATGTAGGCAACCTTACCTTGCATTTTTGCAAGAGATTAATTTTCGTGGTTTGAACCCATGACCTCCAGGTCACATGACGGACTGTGCCAACGCTTTGCTTCTTGGTAGGGGGGGGGGGGGGAGGGTGGTTAATAGTGGGCCATGTAGGACCTTATACCCTGAATTAATAAAAGATCTTACTTTACAGGCTGTCCGTTTTGTCCTAGAATTTCAAACTGGTACTTGCGTATTGTTCCTGGTCTCTTACCCATTTGAATGCATGTCCAAGATGGTATTTTGTTCATTGCTTCAGTTAAAGTTGGGAATCAAGAATAGACTATATCGGGGGATTGTAAAGTCCAATAATGTTGCAGATATTGCTATTTAATGTTTTATTATATTTGTCCCAACTGTTCTTCTTTGGACTGTCATCACTTTCAGAGCCTGTGGTTATGATTCCGTTGAAGCCTTAATAAATCCTTAAGTTATGACCTGCATAGGCCACTTAAAAACACCATTTCTTCTTTTCAAATAATTATTGTGAAAAAAATCCTTCTTCATAAAAAAGAAAAAGAAATTGAAAAATCCTTATGCCTATGATGCAAATAGTGTATTGCATTTATAATGTCCAACCAAAGATTAGTTTTAGGACTCTGGTGAGTGGGAGATTGAGATGTGAGCTGTCATTATAGGCTAAGGGAGCTGAAAGAAGTTTGGTTGATTTTATGGAGAACTCTTGGGTATTTTGCTCTGGTGCGTAAGTGGTAGTTGTATGTCTTACGGTTTTAATCATTTGGTATTATCAAAAGTTCTTTGAATAATAATTTCGTTGACGCATTATAGAATTTCTGGCTGAACCTCTGACGGTATGTCCATATGTTGCACAAAATCTCCTATTCTTTTTCCTTCAAGCTCACGTGTAACTTTTCAAACGTTTATTTGACTTGTGGAGAAAAAAAAAAAGAAGCTGTTTACTTGGTGTTATGTTATTTGACCACTTGCTCATTCAGGACTTTGTTAGAGAAGAGGCTTTACAGATGCTTCAAAATGCTTTGGAAGGCTCTGGTGGCGGTGCGGCCGCCGCAGCATATACTGATGCATTTCGTGTCATTATGCGAACTGGGATCGTGGACAAATCATCTATTGTTAGAGTAGCTGCAGCTAGATGTCTAAAAGCATTTGCAAACATCGGAGGGCCAGGATTAGGGGTTGGAGAACTTGATAATGCTTCTTCTTCTTGTGTCAAGGTTGGTGAATTTCTCTTTTTAACGTGGATACTTCTTCTCACCTATTGGAAATAAACACTGAAACTCTAAATCTGTATTTTGCAGGCCCTTGAAGATCCTCTATCGTCAGTAAGGGATGCATTCGCCGAAGCTCTGGGAGCATTGCTTGGTCTTGGGATGAATCCTGATGCACAGGTTATAAGCCTTTTTTTGATAATGTAAGAAAATTTCATTAGAAGAAGGAAAATTATATGATTAAAAGAGAAATATACCAAGACGACGGACCCTAGAAAGAAAGGCAAGAAAATCTGGGCAAAAAGAAACCCTCGAATTGGAGAAGGAGAGAAATATATTCGAAGTGCTTTTAAAAGATTTTATATTGCTTAATCTGACTTTGCTTATGCTCATTAGGTACAACCAAGGGGAAAAAGTCATTTTACTCCCAAGAAACTTGATGGGGGTTTAGAGAGACACTTAACTTCGCCATTTGTAAAAGGTACATTTAACATCTCACCAATATCCTTTTCAGTAAACTGTAATATATATGTTAAAATTGCCAGAAAAATCATTGCAGTGAATTTAGTCAATGTTGAAAGATGGCATGTGCTACTTATTCAGAGCGTTAAACATAATATATGCTGGTGTGACCTTTTCGTTCTTCAACTCTTCCTGAGGGAATTGACTGTCTTATAGAAACGCAACCATTTTTAGTGAGATGTTGTAAAAATTTCAACTTTTAGTAAAAATTCTCTATTAAAATCAAATTTCAAACAAGAAATGGGGAGCTTCCTTCTCGTGCGGTTCTCAGTTTTGCTCATCTTTCAAAAAATAATAATAATTGAGCATTAGCGAAGTTGATTGTCCTGCTCCATTATAATGGTGATTGGTGAGTGGATCTGTCTAGGTCAGACGCCAGTATCCTTATTAGTTACAAATCCATAACCAAAGGAGATTGCTAGTGTATTTCTTGGTGGAGTGACAAGATTCTCTTTCCGACTTACACTGAAGGAACAGAACTGGAACAGGAGGGGCTGGAAATTCATGCCCCTTTCCCCCCTTCCTTCTTTTTCTTTATTCGTTTGTCCCTTCTGTTCCAAGTATAAGTAGTTGCTGCTCCAGAGAAGTATCATGTCTAATCGTTGTAATTTTCTGCCAGAACAATGAACTTTCATGGGAAAGACTATTCACATTGAAAAGTCAGATTTAACATCTCCATGCTTGATTTCTTAGTCTTATGTTTGCAAAGTGTAACTTGACATGTTTGTCTCTCCTCCTCTCCACATTATTTTCATTGTTTCATGATTCTATGTTTCAGTGCGTGTATTGCTTGCTTGAAAATCCTGGGAAGATTTTCAATGATTTCTCAGTTTCTGATTAGTTGATTAAACTGCAGCTAGTGGGCCTCGGGCAAAAGTTCTGCGAGTTGGCCTAACCTTGTCGTGGGTTTCTTTTCTCCAGGTAACGATGAATCAATAAATCCTCTTTTATATTCAAACTTCCTTTTCCCTCGCCCACTGGGACGTTGGATAAAAATTTATACTGTTTGGAGTATCATAGGTACGTATGCATGTGGATGTCTGTCCAAGTTTTTATATGTGAATACTTTTGTAACCATCAAGGATGATTATACAGGCGTTGTCCTCTTTTGATAAAATAGGGTTTAATGTCCCACCTCCACTATAATTGAAGCTGGGAAAAGCATGGCAAAATTTTTCCTAGAAAAGTAGTTAGTTTCAATGCTTGTGGTGCTCTGTCATTTTTTGAGATTATCGAGTTGGATGCATGGTGGGAATTATTTGTCTGAATATGACACCTTCACTTATTAATACAACAGCAACAACATACCCAGTGTAATCCCACAAGTGGGGTCTGGGGAGGGTAGAGGACACCTTCACTTGTTAATGATTCATATAAGCCAGTAGTTTGTTTCTTGTTTGTTTTTTCCTAAGTTCTCTTAAACTAATCGAATATATTTCTATTATTTATTATTACCACAATGAAGTGCGAGTATGATAGAAAGTTTTGGTATTGGGATCCAAAATTATAGGCTAGATAGCCATTTTGAGGTATAAAACCTTGTTAGGCATAAAGTCATCTTTTTAATTACTCTTGTTATATATAGAGGAAGATAGAAATTGCTTCTATTCCTAACTCTCTGACATTCAAATTCTTTAAGTCCTTGGATCCACCAAATATGTTAACGAGTAGTAATTTTCCCATACCTACAAATGCAACCTAAAATTCAATAAAACCGAGCTCTGATATTACAGCCAAGGTGTTCTTGTTCTTTCCAAATCTGAAGCACCCACCAACTCTTGGACTATTGTCCTCAATAATACCACATGTGTGTTGATAGTTATTTTCCTTAGGCTAGTAAATCCAACCCCATTCAACTCTCAGTTTTATCGCATCAAAATTGTAGTCAGTTCTTCTTGCTTTTCTCCAATAGCTACTGGTGATATCAGTCCGCACCTTTACTGAGTGATGTTGTGACACTGGTATTAGTTTGTAGCAACATCTGCAGACGTATGACTTCATTCAATTCAGGTTGTTCTTTGTCCCTTTTGTCTACTTCCGCAGTGATGCTAGCTGAAGACTCAAATAATTTTGTATAGTTTCAGAATATTACTCGAAAGTGAAAGCTTTACAATCCTCATGTCAGCTTCTTTCATGTGTACTGGTCTTCACATATTATTAGTTCTTAATTCTTTTCTGACAGCAACTCAGGGCTCATGTGTATCTATTGCTCGGATAATGTTGAAATGAGGATGTTAGCTTAGTGAAGAATATACCAATAATTGATGAGTTTGGTTTGTGTTCGTGGTCTGATAGCCACAAATATGCTTCTCTAATCTGAACTTTGTGCAGATATAATATATTGACTTTGTACTTTATCAAAAATAGAAGATTGACTTTGTATCTTTTGTCTAGAAAAACAAAACATATTTCAAGATTTTTCTGTTGATGTGCCTAATTTTTTCGATCGTGCATTTTCATAGCTCCTTGGTGCAATCTATATGATACAATCTTTTACACAAAACGCCCCTGACCCCCCCCCCCCCCCCCCCCCCCACCACAAAAAAAGAAAAAAAGAAGAAGAATTTAATGCAAAGAATGTTAGCAGAGTATACCATTTATGAGTTCCTCTTTTCAGGCAATCCGCTTGAAGTATCTTCAGCCTGATACTGAGCTTGAAAAGTACATTTTTCTAGTGATGGATATGCTTCGTGCTGATAGTCTATTTGATGCTCAAGCACTGGTATGCAGTCCATTTTTACTACACAAAATTTTCATTCAATTGTGGCATTTCATTTGACTAGTTGGTGACTGGTCTCATTGCTATATTGTCTTTTTGTCTTTGCTGAAGTGAAAGAGAGTTTATTCCACTACAGGAAGCAAATGATGAAGTGTAAAACTGTCTAATTGCTAATGTCTGACAAATCTTGGTTATAGCCCTTCCCTCACCCTGTTTTTATTCATTTGCACGAGATTGCTGTTCAATATAATGCGTTCGTGCTGTTTCTGAATGAGAGTTTTCATCATTACGTCAAAAGTTCTAAGAATGCTTAAGAATTAATAATTAATAATTCCTCATAGCTTCAAGAATTGACTTATAGACGTTATTATATAAAATAAGATTTACATCTGTAATATACTTGACTGAAGCCTAGATTCAAATTGATAATTCAGGAACTCTGATCATTGCATGCTCTTGGTGTGGCTTGAATTTGATCAATATAATTGTCAATCAAAATGCTTATGGATTTCAATGAACATTCTAATTTGGTTTGTAACTCAGAATAAAATCTAGGTTATGATACTACACCTTATGTGTTTTGTAACTCAGAATAAAATCTATGTTATGATATTGCACCTTATCTCTAGAAAGACTTGCTTTTAAGTACAAAGTTGCTCAGATACTAACTTTGCTCTATTGTGGACTCACCAACTCCGAATTAGCTAGTGAAATTTCTGGAGGAAATCTAATTTAAGCATGGCGTTTTTAGCTGTAAAAAAAAAGAAGCTGAATGTAGTGTTATACAATCACCAAGAGGTAAATTTGTAAAATCTTATTTCTAAATGCCAAAAGGTTAGACTAGTGTCTATTCAAGTTGTATCCACTTGATCTTTACCTTAAATTTTATTCCAGGGTTTGTCCTCTTCATTGCTTCGTAATATATGCTTTTTTTGATTTCGAGATTGTAGACTCAATGTCCTCACCAGTTTTATTGAATAATTGAAGGCATGCATTTTATATATCCTTCGAGTGGGCATAACTGATCAAATGAGCGAACCTACTCAGAGAGGCCTGTTGGTTATTTTGGGCAAGCAGGTTTGTCCTAGTGAATTGTATTTTGAAAGTTTCGTGTTGAAGTTCTTGGCGGTGTTTTGGATGGATCTTATGCAGTGTGTTGTCACCTGAGCTGCTCTAACAGTTTCTTTCTGCAGCTCCAATCGCCTGATGCTACTCCTTCCATGCGAGTTGCTGCTTTGCGCACCATGTCGTATGCTTTAAAAACACTAGGGGAGGTGAAGGACAATATTCTTTGCTTTGCTTATGGTTAACTGTTATTTGTCCACTTTATTAAACATGTATATGATTTGCTTGGTCCACTTATTGTCTTTGATTGGGGATTGGGGATTCTATGCAGCTTGATTTGGTCTGAATAGTGTGGACTTTATTTTGCTATGTGAGAGTGAGAATTTCATCTTTATCTACTAACCTGTGCTCGAAAATCAAAATATTTTGAGCACGAGTCTGCCAGCTGATGCTATTGCTTGGTTTGACTTGGCTGATATTCACCTATCCTTTAACAGGGTTGAAGCAGGGAGGTGATAGGTCTTTGGGTCTCTTGTTATCTGTTTCTAGGATGAATTGATTTGAGCTTATTGCTTGCATAATTAATTGAAATTCATGTTTGGCTCTGCATACATTTTTTTCCAAGAAGCTCTTTTGGTCTATGATAAGTATGTTTAGATTGCTTTGTAGAACTAGTGATTGGTTAGTAATTGGTATGGCCATTATGCAGGTTCCCGCTGAATTTAAGGAAGTTCTTGATAACACAGTTGTTTCTGCAGTTTCCCATCATGAACCATTGGTAAGCTTGTACTATGTTGGTACTAGATGATGAAAGCCCGTGCTAGCACGGGCTCAACACAAAAAATAGTACCACACTTTTCTTTTTAGTCTGTCTTAAAACGAATGATATATTTTTATGTTTAGAAATCATTTAACTTGAAACTTCCCCTTTTACCTTTAATGAAATGATTTAAATCCACACAAATATCTATGACTTGTTTTAGGTCACAAGTTTCAAAGATCTTTCCTTTGTATTTTAAACTTCGTGCCTAGTCAAACTATGTCACATAAATTAGGACAAAGAGGGTACCTTTTAGTAATATAATTATGGAATTTTTATTATAGAAAGTATTATAATTCAATTAATTGAAAATATCAATAAATTATTTTACTTAGTCCGCTTCTCCCATATATGACTTTTCTGGTTTGGTTCTCCAATTGAAAGATTTGAAATACACCTTCTCCTACCGAGTTTCGTGCCATCATCTCTTTCTACTCAACAACACTGAAAAGTGCTTTTATGTGTTATCATTTGTTGTAGTCTTAAATTTTTAAGTATAGACCAACTTAATCATTTTAAGAAATTATGTGTATACGTTTCTTGACCGTTTATATTTCGTCTTTTTGATGTTATTCCTCATTATTTGTGTGAGACGTATGTGTGTATAGGTTTTAAATCTTTTGGTTTTGTGACTTCTTTAGCGGTTTTTGTATTCAATTTAAATCATTATTTCTTTGTTCATGAATCTCTCTTCTTTAAATTTTCTCTAAGCGTACCTTTACCAGTTTATGAACTTATTATCATTATTTAAGTGTCCTATTTTTTTTTTTTTTTTTTTTTTTTTGCAATTGTTTCCTAATTGTTCACGTGGACCCACCTTAATTTTTTTAAAAAAATTTCTACTATTGTAGAAGAGTGGGCCCCACCTTATTTTATTTTATTTTAACTATATTAGAAGAGTGGGTGGACGACGATCCAACCCACTCTTCTAATACAGTAGAAAAGAAGAGTGGGTGGACGACGATCCAACCCACTCTTCTAATATAGTAGAAATGAGGCTTCCTTGATACGGTAGTAGATACTAGCATGTTTCAAGACTTGAGTTTTCAAGGCCAAGCACGTCAAGAGATTCTATAAATCAGGTGCCATAAGCCCAGTTGTGTCTAGCAAAATTTGCAATTTATTTTAACTTGTGCAGAAATGACTCTTGTTTCTATCATGGTGCTAAATAATAGTAAGTTCTTTTTATGATAAATAAGAAAAAAGTTATTGCTTGAGAAAAACTAGCACTTAGATACACGCACGTGGTACTAGGTCAGATCCAGGTATCTACGAGGCGCACATATGCCAATTAGAGGTGTGTATTTAGTCACTTTGGAAAGTTAAGGTGTCTCGTTGGTAGTTGATGGCAACTTTAGAAGGCTATCTATATATCTGACCTATTTATATTCTTGGTATATCTCATGAGCTAGCTTTTGGGGTTGAGTTAGGCCGAGTAGGGAAGGATGGAAAGAGATCCTGTTTATGCCTTAGATTTGTAATAATATGTTTATATACTTCCAAGTTGGAACACCCAAGGTCTTTTATTGAATCCATAATTTACTTTAATTCATTGGTGGTTGCTAACCGTCTCTTAACCCCTTGATTATTGCTTTATTAGGTGCGTGTTGAGGCTGCTCTGACCTTGCGTGCGTTAGCTGAGGTTGATCCTACATGTATTGGTGGTTTGATTTCTTATGCAATAACAATGCTTGGAGCAGTCAGAGAAAATATTTCATTTGAAAAGGTAAAGCCAAGATAAATACTTAGTACCCAATTCTCTAGTTTGTCCTGGCCGTATCAGCAGGTTTAATTTTGTATTTCTCAGTGCTTTTGGTTGTCATGATGGTTGTACTCTGTTCAACATCTTTATCCAATCGCTCCAAATTGCATGTCTTGGTGGAAATAGGTTATGCATGTCGTGTCTAACTGTTATTATGGTCCATGCACTAGGCCAGCCAACCACATCGCTAAAGTTAAAGATAAACAACAACAACAACAACAACAACAACCCAGTGAAATCCCACATCGTGGGGTCTGGGGAGGGTAGAGTGTACGCAGGCCTGACTCCTACCGAGGTAGGACGGCTGTTTCCGAAAGACCCTCGGCTCAATAAAAGCATAAAAAGAAGTCAGATAAGCTAAAGTTAAAGATAAAGTCCCTAATATTTCTACAAATGGAACTGACGTTGGTTTGTCTCTTTTTCTTAATCATAGTCTTGATTCGCCTGTTAATTATTGTGCTTTTGCTTATACTTCCTGAGTTCCTGCACTTCATTTTTTTATGACATTGTTTTCATTTTTGAGATGTTCTTACATTCATTAGTAGTCTTATTTTATGCAACTTCAAGAATTCAGATCAATTAACTATTTGAATTTTAAACTTTTGCGGTGATATTTTCTCAATCAGACAAACTTTTCAACCATTACTTCAACTATATTTTTTTTCTTGAGAAAATTTACTCTAATGTTTTCTTCCGTTCCTCTAATATAGTACGCAAGTCAATTTAACATTTTGGACTCCAGTTCCATTCAAATATACAACAACAAAAAACCTAGTGTAATCCGACAAGTGGGGTCTGGGGAGGGTAGAGTGTACGCAGACCTTACCCCTGCCTTGTGAAGGCTGTTAAATATCTTCATATAAAATGAAAAAATGGAATATTTTACGTTCCACTTTCAATAAGACCTCAATTCAAATACCTCGAGGTGTGTCTTTGTCTTTTCACCAAAAACTTTCCTTAGATGTGTCTCTGTTGAGTTGGTTTTTCTTCTCTGACAATTTCTGGCCTTTCAGCTTTTTGGCATGATACTGTTATCGTGTCCTTGTCATCAAGGTGATTGACAACATTTTGTTTTGCTAGTATACTCCCTCTGTCCCATATTAGTTGTCCTGTTTCGCTTTTCGAGAGTCAAGTTGACCAATCTTTGGAGCTAAGAGCCCTTTTGGATTGGCTTATAAGTGGTCAAACCAGCTTATAAGCTGTTTTTTGGTTTTTTAGGTGTTTGGCAAACCAGCTTATAAGCTTAAAAAGTGCTTAGAATAGCCAAAAAAAATAAGTTGTGGTGGCCCAACTTATTTTTTTTTGGGGCTTATAAGCTATTTTTTGGTCAAACCAGCTTATAAGCCACTTTTTTAAGCTAAGCCAAACGGGCTCTAAATTGGATTAGATCAATTTAATATTTTAAAATTATAATTTAGATATTCAAAAACTACACGAAAAGTACTATAAGTTGCAACTCTTCTCGCTGAAAAATGCTCTCCTATTCCTCTCACTCCATAGTAACCAAATTTGGGTCAAAAGAGCTATGTCCCATGCCTTCTCTCCTCCTCCTGAAACCAGCTGTGCATCATGTCCTATTACAGCGACTAATCAGTTTGATGGTCTATTTTTCCGTGTGATTTACAGGGAACTAATCTAAAGTATGAACTGGAGTGTCTAGATGGTCAGGCTGCGGTTTTGGCAGCTTTGGTGTCTATTTCACCAAACTTACCTCTTGGTTATCCATCTCGGTAAGGGCTTCCTCCATTTATGTACAAGCTTTTACAACTTTCTCCCAACGAAAAGCATAACCCATGCGAGTTATGACTATTAATTAGTTTTTCTTATGTACTTTCTTCAGTTTGCAGAATCTCTGCAGTTTTGCCTTTGTTTCCTTATTAGCATATCTACCTTAGTCTCATCCTTATAATACGAGCTTCCCATTCATAGACGCCTTGGGAAATTTATATAGTCCTGACTCCTAGAAAGCTTCAATCTACTTAACTGGGAGATGTTTAAATATTTCTCACCTGCTAAAGCTGATTCTTTTTTGTGCGGACAGCTTTTCTGATTAAAGTGTTAAATTCAGATTTTCCTTCATAGCTCTTTGAATTGCTGTTCGGTTAAAGCACATTTGCAGATTAATATGATTATAGAGTAGGCTAGCTGTAGAAATCTCACTACTTTTCGTAGATTAGTCATCCATGAACAACTAGTCTAACCTTATATTTGAAACTTTGAAGTTCATGATCTCCGCTAATTAGCGGAATATTTTGTGATAGTATTGAACATTTCTGAAGATGTTATTGCAAACATATTGCTATAAATTGGACTATTATTGTTTAAGGGCGACGATAGGTTTTCCCGGGAAAAGTGAGAAGATTTATTTGACAGGAAACAGTATTTAGCACCTATTGGAGAGCATACTTTTAAATCTTTGTATCGCTGGATATTTGACTGAAAACAGTATTTAGCAGATCGGTTATTAGAAGAAAACAATATTTAGCAAATCTTGCTAAGCATACTTTTTGGCTTCCCGTTGCTGTAGATTAACTAATTCCTCAGTGACTTCTTGTTTTCAAGTTGTATCTGTGCCTAGCTGTCATTACAATTTGAGATACATAATATTTACTTTGTTTAGGCATTCATATTGTTCTGACGAATAATGGGTAGCAGTTGTATCATTGTCATGGTTGTCTCGCATTTAGAGTGTTACTGAGCTGTATATTTCCTCGGAATTGTTTCTCTGTTGTATTGTTCTTTCTCAAATCCATTTCTCTTCGAGTTACCTATTTCTGTCCTTCTGATATTAGGCATCCGAAGTAACACTACTCGAAATTATCTGAAAACAGACTCGACAGGACTGTAGACTTTTCTCCCTTGATTTCTCATCATCTCCGTCACTACAACTATTATCTCTGCCTCCTTATCTTTCCAGTCAAAGGCATTTTTATGGTTGTTCGCATTATCATATATTCATGCCCTTTCATGCTTTTCTTTATCTTTTCTTGTCTTTTCTTTGGGGACCTTATGCAGTTTGCCCAGATCAGTAGTTGAACTGTCTAAGAAAATGATAATGGAATCAAGTCGGAATCCTATGGCAGCAGCCTTTGAAAAAGAGGCTGGATGGATGCTCTTATCCTCACTGCTTGCGTGCATGCCAAAAGAGGTACAGTAATTGGTTTAGTAGATGTAATGTCTCCTCTTTTGTTTCTCATGGTGCTATTTCATTCGGTGCAGGAACTTGAGGATCAAGTTTTTGATATTCTTTCTTTGTGGGCTTCCGCATTCCAAGGAAATCCCGAACGCCATATCAGTGAAGCAAAAGATCTCCAATCTAACATAAGGTTAGATATGTAAAATTTGAGGAAAATTGATACATGGCAGGTTAGATATGTTAAGTTATATTAATTTGACATACTTAACCTGCCATATGTAATTTATAACATATCTAACCTGCCAAGTGTAATTTTTTCCTAAAAAAAGATATGTTAAACTATATAGAAATATTTATTAACATATTGGTAGGATTTTAGGAAAAAATGCATCTGGGTAATGATGTAGTGACCTTGTGTGCATATCTTCTATTCAATATCATTTCAGTCAGCCTAGATAACCTACATTTTGGATAAGCCAGTATATCACAACTCTAACCCACATTAGATGGATGGATAGGATAACTATGAGAGATTTATTGTCAGAAACATAAACAGCTAAAAGTGCTGCATATGTCGTCCAGGCTTTTCGCTGTCAAGTGTGTCAATTGCCAAAAAATAAGAAAGAGAAATGAACTTCAAGATTGATGAAGTCAGATTTGGTTTATAGGGGATAACTAACGATGAAGTCTTCTTTGTAAGAGAGTGAATGCAGGAACAGATGTCCTTGACCCGTGCTTGCACGTAATGCACCAAATGGGAGAGATCAGATATGCAAAGAGATTTGTGGGTGAATATTGTATCCCTATCAATCCTAATCAGCTTGATGAAGCCTTAAGGCCATACTGTCGTTCCGATTAGCTAATTCTATTGGCCAGCAGTGTTGATGTGGAGGAAGTAGATACATACATATATTATATACATACATTCAAACAAATCCGGCCCTTATTGTTTCTTATTCGATGGATTACCTCTTCATCTTACTCCGGCAACCCCCCCCCCCCCCCCCCCCCCCCCCTCCCCTTTCATTTGTTTCTCCGGAAAACTCCTTTGGTCGAGTGGTAATAGCGCATGACGTGTGGGTTAGGCACACGACATTGGTTTGAACCTCGCAACAGACAGAAGGCTGGTATTTAAGTGGAAAAGGGTAGAGGAGTGGAGCTGGCCCACTATCACCGAGTTTTGAACTGTGTGTCACTAGCCCTTGAGATTTCTCGGTTATCAAAAAAGAATGTTTTGCTACTTGGAATTCATGCAAACTTAGAAAATAGAAGAAACACAATGGCGGCAACGTACCCCTAGAGTTGATACCAACTAGCTTTCTTAGGTTTGGATGTTATTGACACACTCGCATTATTCAGGAGTCCTTAATTTTTGCCGGATATTGTATTACATTGTCGGGATAGGTGTGAAATGCAAAGAATCCTGACTTTAAGAGAATCTCTAATTTGTTCTAAAAGGCAATTGAGTAGTGAATGAAACAGGCCTAAATCTAGTGAAATGGATGTAGGCAATTCATATATTTCACTCACCTAATGTGTAGTTGCATTTCTATTGTTGACATATGTTTGCTAGGAAAGCAGATAATATTTGATGCTCTGCTGGGTATCATTAGTATAATTTCTAAACTTCTCTCTCATGATGTTTCTCATTGCAGCATTGTGTACTTGATAAAATGTGTTCAAGCAAATGTCACTTTGTGTTGCTGTACAATTTTATTTCATAAAACTTTCATGTTGTTTTGTGAAGTCTGTGACTATATATGACTTTGTGAAGCTCTTTTCCTTGTTATTTGTAGTGTATGGTCTGCTGCACTGGATGCATTGACTGCATTTATAAAGAGTTTTGTCTCTTCTGGTGCTGTGAACAAGGGGATCTTACTTGAACCAATTTTGCTATACCTTAGTAGGTAATGATACATGTGAAAAATGTTCTTATAGATGTTTATGCATGTAAAGTCTTATGGAGCTGTCACTTATGTTTGTGGAATTTGTTAATATAGGGCTCTATCATATATATTGCTGTTGGCAGCCAAAGACCAATTGAGTGTCAAACAGGCATCAGACCTATTTATCATCAAGACACTAATAGCCTATCAGTCAATTTCAGAGCCAACTGCATATCGAAGAGACCATGCCCGTCTTATTCAGATATGTGCAACTCCTTATAGGTGAATGTTTGATCCAGCTCATTATGTATCTTCCTCTTTTTTCTTTTCATTGTTGGAAGAGCAATTTCACCATTCTTTTTTCTTTTTGGGACAGGGAAGCTTCAAAATGTGAGGAAAGTTCATGCTTGCGGGTGCTGTTAGACAAAAGAGATGCTTGGCTGGGTCCTTGGAACCCTGGCAGGTACTTAGCACTAAAATCATGGAACTTGTTCCTTTCTTTCTATGGATCATTAGTTATTTCTGTGTGAGTAGTTTGTTTTCTTAATCATGGTATGGTTAGTGATGTGCACATCATACATAATGTTGTCTCCTTCTGACTTGGTAATTATAAGTTATAAATTATAATCCAATGTAGATATTAGTCATTCATCTTGTTCATTGTTCAACCAGGGATTTGTTTGAGGATGAACTTCGCTCGTTTCAAGGTGGAAAAGATGGTCTAGTACCATGTGTATGGGATAACGAGCTTCCGAGCTTTCCTAAGGTAAAGAACTTTCATGAAGAGATTGACTTTCAAGGAAAAATATAATTTGATTGACGCCATGTAACTTCAGAAGTCCTGAAGAGGTTTTCAATTTTTTCCCGTTGTTTGATATCCATTACTAATACATGTTACTGATCATGAAGCCGGAGACTATAAGCAAAATGTTAGTGAATCAGAAGCTCCTTTGTTTTGGAAACATATTTGCGTCCGAGGTAAGCGAATATGGTTGGTACCCTGGCCAAGTAGATATGGAGGCATTGATAGCTTGCAACTTAGTATGTCATTGTTCTTCTCAGGATATTGGTGGAATGCTCTCACTCCTAGAAATGGTAGAGCAGTGTCTGAGAGCTGGAAAGAAACAAGCATGGCATGCGACCAGTGTTACAAACATATGTGTGGGCCTGCTATCTGGCCTGAAGGTGATTTAAATATTAGACTTTTTCTGGCTTATCTGGAGTTTTACATGCCTTACATCTGCTTCTCTTGTGCTTACCTTCCTCGCAGGCCTTGCTTGCTTTACGTCCTGAACCCTTACCATTGGAAGTACTTAGTTTGGCACAGTCTATCTTTCAGGTTCTTCTCTATTTTGAATGCTATTTTGGTGCTATTGCCTTTCTTTACCATTTTCAGTGTTTCTTAGCTTTGGATGTTTACTTTGACAGAGCATTCTGGCTGAGGGTGACATCTGTGCTTCTCAACGCAGAGCATCATCTGAAGGACTTGGTCTATTAGCTCGTCTAGGAAATGATGTGTTCACTGCTAGATTGGTTAGTTCCTTTTGTATCTTTTCATAACCTTCTGGTTCTAGGACAGCTTTCTGAGTTGCATCTTGTAGTGTCATGCAACAACTAGTCTTATTGAATCCCTAAGAACCCTAGTTACACAATGAGTTCCTAAGAACCTCAATTATCCACTAAGTGTTCATCTTCTGTTGTCATTCCAACTGGTACGTGTCATTGCAGACAAGAGTGCTCCTTGGTGATATAAATTCAGCCGTTGATTCAAACTACGCTGGTTCAGTTGCTCTGTCACTTGGTTGCATTCATCGCAGGTAAGCTTGGGTGATGTAACTTAGTATTTATCTTTCTTGCATGAACATTTCTTCCACATCTTCTGATAATCTCGAGGTGCTATGGCTTTTTTGTTTTTTTGTTTTGACACTGGTAAAGTTGTATTCCTCAGCATTAAGGAATCGGGAGGTGCTACTGTTTTCTTTTTTTCTCCCCTTCCCACCAAAGAACAGATCTTTGATGTTGGTAATTATGCTGAGTGTTTCAAGTATAAATGCACCATAATTCTACTTGTCCATGAGGCAACATATCAAATTGATGTGCAAAGCAGCATTTAAGGTGAATAAATGTGTAATGGTAATAGCTGATTGTCTGATTATAATGCATTCTGGAAACTAAAATTATCTTCCCACGCTTAAAGGTCTGTCTGAGTATGCTGTTTGAATTGTTGCTTGTTAGTTGTCAAAGTCCTCATTCTTTTGATCCTTCTTACAGCGCAGGAGGAATTGCATTGTCAAGTTTGGTTCCTGCTACTGTTAATTCTCTCTCTTCTCTGGCTAAAAGTTCAAACACTGGCTTACAAATTTGGTCTTTGCATGGTCTACTGTTAACTGTGGAGGCTGCTGGATTATCCTATATTTCTCATGTTCAGGTGACTATATTCTCTAATATGATGCATCAGTGTCTCGGTGTTCATCAGTTATCTACTTTTTTTTTTTTTAAATTATCATGGCTAACATCAGTTATCCATCTTCTGATTTATTGGAGGTCAGAAGTGTCTCTTGAACAAAGTGATAAATGCTAGAAACTCTCAAACTTCAGCCAGCTGCTTATGGCTCTCTCTTGAACATCTTCCTTATCAAGAAACTAATTATCATGTTGGATCTAATGGAAAAAGTCGAGATTAACAGTTTTGAAGAAGGGACCTTTGGATATCAATAATCGTGTCTTGTTAATAGATCCATTAAAATTTACTTGGCTACCTCTGTTCGGAGACGCATCTTTTGTTCATTCTACTAATTTATTGCTCCGTTATCCATAGCATTTGGTTTTGTGTCATCTTGAGATTTGTAAGTGGGTGATCATCCTTCCTCATTGCTCCTCCTATTGAAGCCTGATCAAGATGAATTCTTGATTCAGCAATTTTCTTGAGTTCACTGTTAGGCCTTTAAAGCTTCTCTGCCTGATATGTTATAACTTCCTTTTTTATTAGCCATTTGATGTTTTGATGTTCACAGTGCGGCAAGAGGTTACCCTCTGATATGATAAACAAGAAAGGCTGGATTTGTTATTTGGCACCTCTAGGTTTTTATTCAACTTTTTTGTTTGAAACTGAAGTTTCTGATCTTCTTTGACTTTCAGGCGACACTTAGCCTTGCCATGGATATTCTGTTGTCAAATGAGATTGGTTCGACTAACCTGCAGCAGGCAGTGGGCCGCCTTATAAATGCTATTGTTGCTGTCCTTGGTCCTGAACTTTCCCCTGGCAGCATTTTCTTCTCGCGCTGCAAGGTTAGTCAATTCAATATATAAGCTTATATCTGTATAATTGATCCATATAAAAGACATCAGCAATACCTTAAGAAAACATAAGTGCAAGAACTTCACAAAACTCACATGCATATTCTAGGAAGCTAGTTTAATGTTAAGCAAACTTTCTGAGATTAATAAGTTTCTAGAATTGAGAAACGTTTATGTCATTTCATTACTACCTTTTTTGGTCTCATATGTGCAACTAAGTGTATTGTATTGGTAAATAAAAGGATCACATATGGGTTACAATTGTAGCATAAGTCTCTAGACATTCGTGAAACTCATCATGTTTGTTAAAGTTTCTATATATGTAGTCAAATTTAACTGAGACAAATGTTGGATTTATAATGTACTATTTGTTATGAAATCATTATTTATAATTTCAATCATGTTATGAAAGATGTATGAAATTTCTAGTGTGTGTGTCTTTGTGGGTGTATTAAAGCTTTCAATTATTACTATTTCACATTGTTTTTGTGAGTTTGAACATCAAACTATCAACCTTGGGGGTTGTCTCTTTAATCTCAACCATTTATCTTTTAGCTATTTTCTGGTTAGATAAACTCATAAGTATAAATGAAAATTATAACAAGAAGGTATCTAATAGGTATAAAATATTTTCCCCGGGTAACACATGCAGCGAATAAATCTGCTGCCATATTAGGTTTGTTAGCATATACGTCATTTTGAAGTGGCTTTGTACTTCAGTAGCACTGATTCTCTTTTATGTAGTAGATTTCTGACTTTACTTTTCCAGTTTCATTCTAATCTTGTGTTCTTCTTCAGTCTGTCATTGCAGAGGTCAGCTCCCGGCAAGAGACTGCAACACTTTATGAGTATGGCCACCTGTCTATAAACCAAATAAGAGTCAATAGTTTTGAGACCGGTGTGGTTTAGGTCTCAGGGGCACATGAAAGTTCATTTGACTTCATCTAGCTTTGTAATATTCATGTTGAATTTCTTGAGTGTTTGGAGTTTATGTTATTTTTCTTGTTAATTTGAAGGAATGTCCGATTTACTCAGCAGCTGGTTCTTTTTGCACCACAAGCTGTTACTGTGCATTACAATGTGCAGACACTGCTCCCAACTCTATCCTCAAGACAGGTAGTGCTTTCTCTCCCATGGAAAAAGTGGGTCCGGGGGTCTGGGAGTGACTCCTTTCTTAGATAATCATGTGGGTACTGAAACATCTGAATTTTATTTACAACAGCCAACACTGCGACGTTTAGCTCTATCCACTCTGAGACATCTCATTGAAAAGGATCCAGTAAGTAATTTGACTTCTATGTGCTTTAGATATTTTGATGCCTTAAGGCTAGGTTTTGGAAGTTGTCAGGGATATGGACGGAACTATAGCAGTTTTTATGCTTTAAACCCCTTTGTTGTTTACTAAATAGCTTGCTCAAATACTAATCAAGACAGGCTAATATTCAATAGTCAAATTAATTGCTTAAGCTCTAGTAACACTATTTCTCTGTTCAAATCTATGTCAAACAGGAATATGGTATTTTTTTATTTTTTATTTTTATGGTGTTACAGGCAATAAAATATACTCTTCACAAGTCTAAATGCTTGAATATCCTGCAAGAGCAAAACATCAATTGGGTTCAGATCCCTTTAACCCTATCTAAAGTATATATATCCCATGTATGAAACTAAAAACACCAAGAGGTTACACGTATTCATTGACGACATCCACTGAACAGGTGAAAGGAATGATTTTTTTTGCATATAAAAAGGTCAATCTTCTTCTTCAAACTTTCATCTCCTCTTTTGAAGATCCCCTTTACTTTATCCTCAGCATATGGCTCGCAAAGCACGCACTGTACATTCTCTTAGCGTCCTTAAGTAGTCCTCCCAAGAAACCCGTAGAATTAGAAACATTCTGAATCCAGAAGAAACCTTCTTTCTGTCAAACTGCTCCCATAATTCTTTCCGCATGGAAAACACAACATGTGTAAATCATAATGCTAAGAACAAACTCTTCAAATGAGTAATGTAACGTGTATTTGAGAAGAGTTTATGAAGAGCAATAAGTATATAAATTTCAGGAGATAGTTCAAATTTGTCTGCTTATATCTTAGTACAGATGCTTGAATCTATGCAGGGATCCATCATGAATGAACATATTGAAGATACATTGTTCCATATGCTGGATGAGGAAACTGATGCTGAGTAAGTTGATTATGCCCACACAAGCCTATCCTAACCCTTATCTCCATTAATTGTTCTCTAATTTGGTGATCGCTTCTCTCTCTGTTTGTTTGGGCTGGGTTTATTAGTTTTAGGTCTAGCATCTGGTGTTGGTTTTCTAATTTTGGATATGAGTTATAGATTCAGATACAAGGACAACATAACCAACTTCCAAATTTTTAACTAGTGTAATTCTTGAGAAAATTGTAGTCAAAGAAATAATAGTTGACTACCCGCAAGGGTGGCTTAATTGGTTGAGCATTTGGGATTCCATAATGAAGGTCTCACCTACGACAGCATGGGATTTGCCTTCTAGGTCGAGCTCTTCGTATGGGGCTTGCCTAGTGCGGGTTATCTCTCCTTGTGGTTTGCGGGCTATTGCACAGGAGCAGGGTTTACCCTGGGCGCACCTGAAGTGTAGCGGCTGCGGGTTCCCTTGTGATAAAAAATTAAAAAAGAAAAGGAAACAATAGTTGACTCCCAAAATATTGATATCATCATATATTGGGACGAAGGGAGTAGCTATTTGAATGAGACTAGTTTTTATTACCATGCATCTTCTTTCTTTACCCCCATGAGCAGTGTTTGCTGTATTTATTTTTTTGTTGCTAGCTTGCTTGTCAGAGTGCTTTATAATAATCTTACCTGGATAGATTTACATTTGCTTTTTGTTTGCTACACCTTTTTGCTTTAATTGTCTCAACTTTTACCTTTTACCTATAAGTTGATGATTCCAAATTTTTGGTACTAATCTTGCACCTTACTTAGAATTCTTCCAATTTTTGCAGGATTGGAAGCTTAGCACGGACCACCGTTATGCGGTTGCTTTATGCATCTTGTCCATTACGGCCATCACAATGGCTATCAATTTGCCGCAACATGGTAATTTATCATCTGTATCCCCTACTGATTCTTCTAATCTGGCCAACATCTTCCGGGACTAGTTAAGCTATTCCAAAAATTGAAAGTTTGCAGTTGTCATATGAAACCATTTTACATTTTCTAAAATTAAGCTAGACTGAACAGGGTAAATTGATTCTTCGAAACTCCTCTGTTAAATATTTATGATCTTATTCAAGGATTATGTAGCAAGTTAGATCAGTTATCAATATGACTGCTTGTGATTCACAGCCCTGAGTCGAGCATTTATGCTCTCCCTAATCTATACCTTGCCTGTCTAGCATTTTTGCTTTCTGAAACATGGCGCGTTAAGCTTCCTTTTCTTGTTTTTTCTAGCGTGATCCAAATGCTTCACTTAAACTATTTATTGTGCCTAGATTCTTTCGTCATCCTCAAGAGTGATCAGCACCAGTGACGGTTCACAGAATGATTCTTCAAGTGGTCTGGATGGTGATACTAGACTGAATATCGGAGATGACGATGAGAACATGGTGTCTAGCTCCCAAAACCAAACCTTTCAAGGTTATGGAAGCAATCATCCGATTGCCTATCCTCCTAGGGACAAGCACCTCAGATATCGAACAAGAGTTTTTGCTGCAGAGTGAGTAGCCCGTAGTTTTCCTGGTGTATTGTGACTGATATTAGCTTATTCCACTCTCTGAGCGATTTTGGTTTTATTCTCGGCTCTTAGTTTCCTAGAACTGCAGCTCTCCTGTATGCCATTTGTAAGCATTTTCTTTTGACATCATCTAGATGTTCATTGTTCCCTGCAACACACCGTTCAAACTGGTATAATCAGCCAACAGAGTTCTTATTCTTATGAACAATATAAAACAATTCCTGAAGGATAATGAAATGTCAAGAACAGAGACGGTAAATCATCAATGCCAAAGAAACATGGTGGGAATATGGCAGGCATCTATTTTCTATAATTTTGGTGTCCAACTTTACCTCACACTATAGGTTGCTATTTAGATAGTATTAAGGTTCTTTATATTCAATTCCCAGCTGAAATGTGTTTTCTATAATGAAATTTGCTGTCGCTTTGTTAAGATTACACAAATTTTATATGTCATCCTGCTGTACCTTATTATTACCTTACCCTTTTTCTTTCAGATGGATGCATAGCTATACTATTCTTCACAAAAAGAAGTGCCCAAAAGAATGATTTTTTTTTTTTTTGAGAAGGAAAAGAATGATTTTTTTTGGTACACTGGAAAGAACTAAATAGAACAACTAAGATCTTTCAAAAGCTACATTACTTAAATCTGCCAGGAGCAAAAAATCCATATCCTTCAATGCGTCCTCCCAAACTAGCAGCTCTTGTTCATGTTTGTTACCTTCATTAAGATCTGTACATTGGTTAGCCTCTCTCCAGATGTGTATGATATTTGTCTTGGTGGTTTCTAGCAAGTATCTGCAATCTGCAATAACAGCCCTAAGAGGGTGATACAGAAGGCAATTTGTTTCCACTTGTAACTCTTGATATCCCAGTTCTTTATGCGGCAACTGAAATGAGGCTAAAGGTCAACAACAATAAGTGCAGTTAACTAATTCAGTAAACTTATCTAGGAGTGCTTTTCTTGATAGGTTCACTTGGAAGCTTGTAGCCAAGTAATATGGTTATATCTTGTGCTCAATCCAAATAAGTTATTCATGTAATTAGCCTTTCAGAACTGCTTTTGCTCATTCACATTGTGAGTGCATCAAGATCTAGGATTGGTGAATTGATGCGATTTCATACGAAGTTCTCCAGATCCACAAGCTTATCTGCGCTTCAAATTACAATGAAAACAGAATCCTTATTTAGTTCCATTTTATGTGCCGTACCTTCTCATATTCTCTTTGATTCTCACTTTGATTCTTCCGGAGAGAATCTTTCTCATATATTACATAAACTGTATCCTTCTGAATAATCTTCTCCGGCTTTTAGGTGTTTGAGTCATCTTCCTGCAGCAGTTGGAAAGAATCCAGCGCATTTTGACATAGCGTTGGCAAGAAAGCAGCCTGCCAGTGGATCGACTTCTGGAGACTGGCTGGTTCTTCAATTGCAAGAACTAGTTTCACTTGCTTATCAGGTGCTAAAATTGAAATCAAACCTTGTTGGACTGATGCTATTAAAGTCAGCTTTGGTGAAGGAAAAAAATTGATTCTCTCCCATCACCTCTTACAGATTAGCACAATTCAATTTGAGAACATGCGGCCAGTTGGTGTGACCCTACTGAGTACTATTATAGATAAGGTACTGCTTCAATGCTCATTCAATTATTTGGTTAGACTTATTCACTTACGGTCATTTCAACTGGTATAGCATCATCTATTAGACATCAGACTTTGAGTTTGTTTTTATAGATCTAGTTAACCTTCAAACAGGAAGAATTGTAATGCTAAATATATATGAACATTTTCAAGACATTCCTAGACACAAACAAATTTCTCGTTTTATATTATGTTGGAATTTCAATAAACCCTGATTTACATTAAAAGGAAAATTATTTAGTATTGGAATGAAATGGAGCTAGAGCGATATGGTTAGATGATATAGTCAGCCTCAACTGACTTGGGACAGAGGCAAGGTTGATTGATTAATTTTGATTGCATGATCTTATATGGGGCTTCTAAGAACCTTGAACTTTTAGTGTATCGAAATTAGTAATATTAGTTGTAGACATACTGAACAGTTTCAGCTCCCTTATCTTTTCAATAGAAGAGTTAGTTTTTCCCTTCTTTCCTTTTCCTTTTCGGGTAACTGCTGGTCTGTAAAAGCCATTCATTGATTCCCCGTCTACTTAATGGACTAACATGAGTTGAGGTAAGCGGTAAATAAATTGTCTGTATTAAGCAGAACTTTGCATTATGAGTAATGCTTGAAACTGAGGGCACATTTTTGTTTGAGCTAAGCATTTACTAGTTCTTTCATATATCCGTCAAGACTGACAGTATGCATTTACAAGAGGGCTAAAGGTAGGATAGTAATATGTGAAGAAAAGACATGGCTTCACATTATTTCTGAAAGCAGTGGCTTATGACTTCTGAATACCTCAAAACATTAAGTGCTCTGAGATCAGAATATTAGTTGCAGAGCTCACATACTTACACTGTCAGCCTTTTTCATGTAAGATGGTTTCCTCTTCCTTTTTCTTTTCAATTACCTCTCAGTTTTGACAGTGGATAGTACCAAGCCTGAGTCATGTTTCTGTCATAATTCACCTATCTTCCCTGATTTGCATCTTATTGGTAACTATTTTAGTAGATGAGCACTTGGTTCAACTGCTTATGCACGACTCTGATAAAAGTTTCTCTTGTCTTCCTCGAGAGGACTAATGCTGATTATTCTTTGCACATAGATACTTTGCAAAGTTTGCTGTTACATCTTTGGTCATTGCTGCTCATTTTAGTGCCGCATATAATTGGCGCACCAAGATCCTTATGTCCTTTCTTACTTTATCTTTGTTGAGTTCATTTGTAGTTTGTCATGCTTATCATGTGTTGTCAATGCTGTTACTATAAATTTCAGTTTGGAACATTGGACCCTGAGCTTCCTGGTCACCTTCTTCTGGAACAGTATCAGGCAAGTCCTTGGATCATTCTTTCAGTTTATCCTGCTAAGCAGCTAGGATACTTCCTTAATATCTTAAATAATCCAGTTTAAAGGCACAATTCAAAATGATGCAAAATCCTTACTGATATTAGCTCAACTAAGCTAGTTATGTCACTACTATTCAGGCGCAATTGGTTTCTGCAGTTCGAACTGCATTGGACTCGTCCTCCGGTCCTGTCCTATTGGAAGCAGGCTTGCAGCTCGCCACAAAGGTTGTTGATTACTGAGATGCATTTATTGGTGTAATTTAATTGATGCAAGTTTAAACAGGATCACATGTGAATATTGCAGATATTGACATGTAAAATTGTTAGTCGGGATCAACTTGCTGTAAAACGGATATTTTCATTGATTTCACGCCCTCTAAATGAATTCAGTGACCTTTACTATCCATCCTTTGCAGAATGGGTCTCATGCAAGGTTGGTTCACTCATGTCCAAAATATTTAAAATTTCTTTAGGATAGCCAAATTATCTCTTATCTAATAACCTATTAATCAATGTTATCTTTCCAGATCAAAGTGAGACTCCTTACAGCACATGCCTCTCTGAAATGTTACACCTTTGCATTCTTGAAAAATCAGCAGAAGGAGATTTCTGCTGAATATTTAGCTTTATTGCCTCTTTTCTCTGAGAGTTCAAAAATTCTTGGAATTTACTGGCTCTGTCTTCTGAAGGACTACAGCTATATCAGGATTCGGTCATTTCCTAAAGAAAATGTGAGCTCATAGTTCTTATGTTTCTGTCTTTATTAATTGTTCCTTTTAGTAGGACTCTAAGTAGTTTCTCTCTCTCTCTCTCTCTCTTCTAACTCTGGCAATTTCTTTCCCATGTTGGAATATGCACTACATGCAGTGGAAACCATTTCTTGATGGGATTCAGTCTACCCTAGTTTCAACTAAGTTGCTAGCATGTCTGGAAGAAGCTTGGCCCCTGATCGTGCAAGCCGTGGCATTAGATGCAGTTCCTTCAAACACTTACATAAAAGGATCATCAGAAACTGAGAACCGGTCTATTACAGACTTAATTTCTGGTTACAGCATGGTTGAGTTGGGTTCAGAAGAATTTCGATTTTTGTGGGGCTTTGCTCTTCTTCTTCTATTTCAGGGGCAAGATTCGGTTCTTGGTGAATCTAGGCTAGATATTGGTTCAGTCAATGGTGGCTGTGTTGGTGAAGAAGTAAACTCAATTGCTTTGGAGTTGTGTGAAGTTGCTCTGCCTGTGTTTCAAGTCCTGTTAGCGGAGAGATTCTTTAGTGTAGGATTTCTCACTATGGATTCCTGTCAAGAACTGCTGCAGGTACTTTCAATGTCTTGTTCTTCCTGCTAAGTAACTCTAAATTAGTTGTGTGTTCTATCTGATTCACATTATGGATATGACAACTATTTCTATTTTTCTTGGGTGTGCATTTTAAGGTTCTTACATAGATTGTAATTATTGCTACTGATAAATTTGGTTTCTTAGACAATATCCATGTTGTGGTTCTTCAGTTTGATATTCTAATTTTTGACCTTGATTATCATCAAACAAAATCTCTTTTGGCATGCATGTCATATATATGGTTTTTCTTTCTTCTTCTAGTGTTAGTCCTTTAACAAAAAATTTCCATATAATGATCTCTAATGAAGTTCGAAATGCGAACTTCTGCGAGTGAATCTAGAAATTTTATGATGTGTTTTTTATTTGTGGCTTTGTGCAAATTGCTTACTTGGTAATGAGTGATGAAAGTCATAACCAATTAGTTACTTGATATTATGGAGCCACCAGAGCTCTACCTGATAAAAAAAGAATGGAGCTACCAGAGCTATCATTTGGAGTTCCTTGTTATCATCCTTTTCTGATGCGGTTTTTGGGAGGGGGGATATAGGAAAGTGCTAAATAAAAAAATTTGTGAAAAGGAGAAGGAAAATCAGCGGATTAACCTTTTAGTTTCTACACTAGGATGTGCAGGAAGTCTTCGGTTAGATATTCTTATTTGATGTGCCTTTCGTGAAGTCTAATCATGCTCAAAATTCAAATGGATGCAGGTTTGCTTTTTCTCCATTTTTGTTGTAGATACATGGGACGATCTTGCTATCTCTATTTTATCACAGGTAACATTCCATTTCATATCATGATCACGCTATTACTTTCAAGATGTAGTTAATATAGGGTCTCTATTACATGTCAAGGTCCTTTGCATTGAAAGCATGATGGTATACCAACTTATTAATGAAATTAATATGAACCCTGGTTTTATGTATGTTGCTGTAGACTTTCTGCATTAGTTATGATTTCCTTTTATGTACGGCCTTTTGTTGTCATGTATAATATCTTTCCTGTAACCTAAAGGACTTCATGCCGGTAAGTTCTTTTATGGCTTCATTTGAATGTATTTTCTTATATTAGATGCAGGAACATATTTCAATTGCTTATTTATATGTGCATAAGAAGCCCCATAAAGATCTGTCTTTGAACTTATTGTTTCTTTTGGTTGGTTGGTAGATTGTGCAGAACTGCCCCATGGATTTCTTAAAGACCGAAAGTTTTGTGTATTTAGTATCAGAACTTTATTTGGCGCTTCTTTTTAAATCTTTCACAAGGTACTACTTCTTTTCAATGAAAGTGAAATTATCTTATCCATGAAACTGTAACAAAAAGTAATTTTGAACTAACTTGCTTTCTGTTTGTCAGTGCAACTTCTCAATACCATTCAAGCTGGGGCGATATTGTTTCTGTCTTACTTACCACAGCACCAACACTTCTGAAAAAATGTGAGCCAAAGGTGGGTATCGTGTTTTACAGACAGTTCCTTTTGGTCTCTAGTTAAATATTTTAAAGCTTCTACTGCTTCCGTTGCATCTCAATTTTTCATCCGTTGCATCTCAATTTTTCATCCGTTGAGAGTTGATGTTTTTCATTTTGACGGTTTTCATGCAGATGAGTTTGAAAACAATTCTGGCTTTTCTTTTGGTTGGCTACAAGTGCATTGAAAGGGCTTCAACCGAAATTTCTCTTTCAAGAGTTCATGACTTTGTCCAGCGTCTAACTTCTGTGATGAAAACATATGTTACTGGTAAGCAATTCTCATAAGGAGCATTCAGGTTCTTCCTCTTTTGATTATTTATTAAGTTCCAATCTTAAAGTTGTCCGCAATAACTTATTTAGCATACTTGGGTGATGGTTATTTGCTCTAAATACAGATATCTCTGAACTTGGAAATGATAGCGTTGGGTGCTTGATGACAATAACAAGAACTTGTCTGACTGCGAGTGTTATTTTAGCTGAGAATTGCACTAAAGGAATTCATCAGCTTGAGAATAAGAGGTCCAACTTACAGAAACTGCTGCTTTTGAAGCTTGCTCTCTCTCTTGAACAGACTACCTCATTTGCTAAACTAGCTTTTGAAATTCAACTTCTTGAAGAAAACCAAGGATGTAAGCCAATATTCTGTGCCATGATATGCAATGCCACCCGGTGCTTCAGGAGTGCTCTTACTGATTCTGACATTCAGGTAAGCAGATTTTATTTTGAATTATGATTTTGTTCACTGGTTAATGAACAAAATTTGTCAACTGCAGGTCCAAGCAATAGGGTTGCAAATACTGAAAGGCATGCTAACAAGAAAAACCAATTCGGAGTTTAACTCTTTCCTTATGTTCTTTGTTGGGGAACTTGTTGAAGACCTTGGATCTGTAATCCAGAAACTTTTTAAGGTAGTCAAAGTTCAGTTTTACTTATTTTCCACGTGTAGGAGTTGAATTCTTGTTTTTGGCGCCAGGGGCTCGGGGGAGCCAGTGATTTGAATTTCACGTGCGTACAGAACCTGATTGTTTTCTCTTGATGGCAGACACCTATGAACAGGGAAGTGGTGGCTATTGCTGGGGAGTGTTTGAAGATTTTAATGCTTCTTCAGACTCTCTCAAGAACTAATGAGTGTCAGAAATGCCTAATGAATCTGTTTTTGGAAGCTGTTCTCCTTTTTACAACATCAGAGAATTCTTCTCAGGTTCTGTTGTTTATGAAACTTAAATTTGCTTCATTTTCCTTCACGGGCTGATTGTTCTTGTTTACATTGTAGGAAGCACGTGATTTGAAGATTACAGCTATAAAATTGGTTACACAACTGGCTCAACTCCCTGATTCATCCGCTTGTATCAAGGAGGTCTTACTGACAATGCCCATGATGAGAAGACAACAATTGCAGGTGATAACTTTATTATAAACATGAAAAATATGCACTCTTTTGTTGATGTTCTCTAGTTCTTTGATTTGGTAATATTGATATGCAAGGTCACTGTCGAGTTTAAGAACTTGGTACTACTTTCATACTATATTTTTGGTATTAATTAAATGTTATTGCAGTTCGAATGGTTTTGGTGGACAAAACCTCAGGTCATGGTTAAAGTTTGTTGTGTTAAATTTTGAAACTTGAGTAGAATACAGTTATATTTGGAAGTGTGAAACATTTTCTGAGTTCAAAAGTGTAGCACAGATATTGTTGCCAAGGGAGTGCTTCTCTTATGTAGGAATGCAGCCCATTTACCTTCTTTTGGGATTTTGACTGCCTAGAAAATCAGGCATTAATGATTTTTTCCTCTTTCTTTAACATTAGAAGTCTGGCAATAAGCAATGTCCTCAAAGGGTTTATAATTTTATGCATGTATTGAGTGGCTCAATATGAGTAATACAGTTTTGGTTTAGCAGAAACCAAAAAGAGATTCACATATTTAATGTTATGCTTACAGGATATAATACGTGCTTCTGTGATGCAAGACCAGAATCAGAAACAAGTCAGTTCCACTGGACCGTCTTTAAGTATCAAGCTGCCTGCAAAAATAGAGGAATCTAAAAAAGAGGAAAATATTGTTTCAGCTGCTTGCAGAGAAGAGGTGGAGGACAATTCCGAGGAAGAGGAAGAAGATGATTGGGATACTTTTCAGTCTTTTCCTTCCACTACTGAAGTTGATCCAACTAAAACTGACTTCCAGGATTCTCACTCGGTTGAAAACACAATTTCAGATGGTGACTTTAAGGGAGAAACTATTCCAACACCTGAGAATGAGGTAGGAGAAATTGCTGCTGAAAATCAAATGGGTAGTGACGATAAGACTCTGTTGGGCAATGCCGATAGCAGCAACCAGACACAGGAGCTTAATGGTTCCCAAGATAGCTTCCATGACGACAAGTTATCAGATGCTCACCACATTGAGATGGATAGAGCAGCGTTGCGCCATGATGATGTGATCTTGCCTGATTCTCAGTCTGAGGTAGGAGAAGGCCCTGAAACATGTGAAAACCTGGAGGTCCAAAAGAGAACCAGTGGCAATTTGTCTTCTGAACTCGGGGAACATGCTGAAGATGTAAAAGCACATGATTCCTCTTATGAGGATCCTCATAGCAGTAGAGCAGAATCTAGTGAAACAAATGAAGGTGCTTTGCCGAATCTTCAACCTGCTGAAACAGAAAGCATGCTACTTGGTGATCTTAATGAGGATATGAAAGAACAAATTGCAATTGATGATCACCATGAGGAGAAGGATATGAGAGACATAACCTCAGTCAAGGATCACCATGAGGAAAAGGATATGGGAGACATAACCTCACTCAAGGATCACCATGAGGAGAAGGATATGAGAGACATAACCTCACTCAAGGATCACCATGAGGAGAGAAAAGCGGAAAACGAAGACCAAGGTCCCAATATAGATTTGTCCGAGCAGTCCTCTAAAAATTAAGAAGGTAAGGCACAAGTGAGCCTTGACAAAAAATGATGACCACGTTCAATCGCCTCCAAAAGTCCAGGGTCTCTATTAGCCCTATATGATTGGCAGGAAACATTTAAAAGCCTTTGATGGCACTGTAGGCTGTATATTTAAGTTAAAATACAGACACCAAAATAGGAAAGGTCATTACAATAGGTTTATGTAAAGGCGGTATTATTGTTGACATTGTATGCCAATTTTTGTTGAAGATTGAATAACTATTCTAGTGCTGCGTGAGGTTAAGATTTTTCCATTGTAACGATGTTCTCCATGAATGTACTTCACAGTGTTAGCTATTGTGTATGAGTTAAATGATTTTTCTAAATAGAGATCAGAGATGCAGCCTAAGCTTCGCTTATGCCATAAGAGTCACTTGAACGTAGGTTGTTATCACATGATTCGATTATTTTGACACTTAAGGCAACTTTTTAACTTATCAACATAATCTCACCTAGTCTCTTGAATAAATGTAGACGCAAATAAAACCTTGAACTATAAAATAAAAAGTCTTAATAGCCTCTCTCGTTTTTCATATTTCGCCTTTTGATTTTGAAAAGACGGAAGTAGACTACAATATGCTTTAAGTTTGGGATGATAAACTCGTCTACTATTATATGGTTAAGAATTTAACTAGAACTCAAAAATTTTCCGAGGTCCCTAACTCTCTTTTGGAACTCATCAGCTTTTAAGACGTAACTGTTACTTGTTTAATATTTAGACGTGATCTCTCTCTAAAATTATGCCATACAATAGAAGAAAAACTAAAACTTACGGGACTTTACGATTGTCGTAAATGTGGCAAGAGAATGCTGAAATTGTTATAAAATAAAACTAACCACTAAAATAAGTAAGTAGTATGACTCACACACAGAGAGAGAAATGAAGAATACTTTGTTTTACTAATTTTTGTTGTACTATCCATCAACAGATGAATGGATATATATAGCCTCATACAATGATGGTCATATGGGCTCACATGGCAATATCATCATGACTTTGTCATCAACACTATCTCCACTAATGTCCACTATCTTAACTAATGGCCACTATCTTAACTAATGGACATCCACTATCATTTCATAACACTCCCCCTTGGATGTCCATTAATTAGATGACGTGTCTCGTTAAAACCTTATTAAAAAAAACTGTGGGAAAAAGTCCTAGTGAAGGAAAAAGAGTACACATATCTAGTAATACGCTTTGAGAGCTGCCTCATTAAAAACCTTACCAAGAAAAACCCAATGGGACAAAACCTTGATTAAGGGAAAAAGAGTACAACACGTATTTCACTCCCCCTGACAAAGACCAAAATTCAGATGTCAGAGTGTTCGCATTCCAATCTTGAATATCATCTTCTCAAGAGTTGAAGTTGGTAAAGATTTGGTGAACAAATCTGCAGGGTTGTCACTTGAACGGATTTGTTGCACATCAATATCACCATTCTTCTGCAGATCATGTGTGAAGAATAACTTTGGTGAAATATGCTTCGTTCTATCTCCTTTTATGAAACCTCCTTTCAATTGGGCAATGCATGCTGCATTATCTTCATATAAGATTGTGGGTATTTTATCACATTTCAAACCACACTTTTCTCGAATGAGATGTATCATTGACCTTAGCCACACAACTTCACGGCTAGCTTCATGAATAGCTATTATCTCAGCATGATTTGATGAGGTAGCCACAATAGACTGCTTTGTAGATCGCCAAGATATGGCAGCGCCCCCACAAATAAATACATAGCCTGTTTGAGATCTAGCTTTATGCGGGTCAGATAAATACCCTGCATCGGCATAACCAACAAGATCGGGACTGCAATTGCTAGAATAAAATAAGCCCAAATCGATAGTCCCCTTTAGATACCTCAATATGTGTTTAATTCCGTTCCAGTGTCTCCTTGTAGGAGCACAACTATGTCTCGCTAACACATTAACTGAAAATGCTATGTCAGGCCTTGTGGTATTGGCAAGATACATTAGTGCACCAATTGCACTAAGATATGGTACTTCTGGACCAAGAATTTCCTCATTCTTTTCTTGAGGTCGGAACGGATCTTTATTCGCATCAAGTGATCGAACAACCATCGGAGTACTTAATGGATGTGCTTCATCCATATAAAATCATTTCAACACTTTCTCTGTATAGGCAGATTGATGGACAAAAATGCCATTTTTCAAATGTTCAATTTGCAAACCAAGGCATAATTTTGTCTCTCCAAGATCTTTCATCTCAAATTCCTTCTTTAAATAATTAATTGCCTTTTTGAGCTCTGCAGGAGTTCCAATAAGGTTTATGTCGTCAACATATACAGCAAGTACAACAAACTCCGATATTACTTTCTTTATAAAAACACATGGGCAAATTGCATCATTTGTATAGCCTTCCTTTAACAAATATTCACTAAGGCGGTTATACCACATGCGCCCGGATTGCTTCAAACCATACAATGATCTTTGTAATCTAATTGAATACATTTCCCGAGACTTTGAACTACATGCTTCAGGCATCTTAAATCCTTCAGGGATTTTCATGTATATTTCATTTTCAAGTGATCCATATAGATAGGCTGTAACTACATCCATCAAATGCATCTCAAGTCTCTCATGGACAACGAAACTAATGAGATAGCGTAATGTTATTGCATCCATAACAGGGGAGTATGTCTCTTCATAATCAACACCAGGCCTTTGTGAAAATCCTTGTGCAACAAGGCGTGCCTTATATCTTTGTATCTCATTTTTCTCATTTCTTTTTCGCACAAAAACCCATTTATAACCAACAGGTTTAATGCCATTAGGTGTTTGGACTACAGGTCCAAAAACTTCCCGTTTGGTAAGTGAGTTTAATTCTGATTGAATTGCCTCTTGCCACTTTGTCCAATCACGTCTTTCTTGGCATTCTTTAACAGATTGGGGTTCAAGATTTTCACTATCTTGCATAATTCTTGTTGCAACATTATAGGCAAAGACATAATCCACATTTATTTCCAATCTATTCAAATTAGTCCCAACATTAATTGGATTAATTGATATTTCCTCATTTTCTTGAGTCTCAGGCTCATTGATTTCTTCAAGAATATCACTATTGCTCAAATCTCGAATTTCTTTGTGAGGTTCTTTCGTAGTGTCATCTTGACCATTTGTTTTTCTTTTTTCTAGGATTTCGATCCTTAGAACCCAATGGTCTACCACGCTTCTGGCGTGCTTTGGACTCGTTTGCTATGACACTAGTAGATGGTCCTACAGGGACATCAGTCCGAATCGGGACATTCTCTGCAGGGATATGTGATTTGGTAATCCTTTTCAAATCTGTAAATGCGTCTGGCATTTGATTTGCTATTTTCTGTAAGTGAATAATCTTTTGAACCTCCTGCTCACAAATAGAAGCACGTGGATCAAGATGAGACAATGATGAATTATTCCACAAAATTTCCCTTTTTATTTCATTATTCTCTCCCCCTAATTTTGGGAAAATTGTCTCATCAAATTGACAATCTGCAAATCGAGCAGTGAACAAATCTCCGGTTAATGATTCAAGGTAGCGAATAATGGAGGGCGATTCAAACCCAACATATATTCCTAATCTTCTTTAAGGACTCATCTTGGTGCGATGTGGTGGTGCTACAGGCACATATACGGCACATCCAAAAATTCTTAGATGGGATATATTAGGTTCTTGACCCAAAACCAATTTCAACGGAGAAAATTTATGATAGTTTGTCGGTCTGAGACGAACGAGTGTTGCTGTATGCAAAATAGCGTGACCCCAGACTGTCGTGGGCAACCTCGTTTTCATGAGCAATGGTCTTGCAATCAGCTGCAAACGTTTAATTAATGACTCTGCAAGGCCATTTTGAGTGTGAACATGAGCTACAGGATGTTCAACTCTTATCCCAATTAATAAACAATAATCATTAAATGTTTGGGATGAAAACTCTGCAGCATTATCAAGGCGAATAGACTTTATCGGATTATCAGAAAATTTCCCCGTAATCGAATTATTTGTGCCAATAATTTCGCAAACGCTAGGTTGCGAGATGACAGTAGGCACACATGAGACCATCTAGAAGAAGCATCTATTAGGACCATAAAATATCTAAATGACCCACTAGGGGGGTGAATTGGTCCACAAATATCCCCATGTATACGTTCCAAAAATCCAGGGGATTCAAACTCAACCTTTGTAGGTGATGGCCTAATAATTAACTTGCCTTGATAACAAGAAGGGCAAGAAAATTCATTGTTTAAAAGAATCTTCAGGTTCTTTAATGGATGCCCATTTGAATTTTCTATAATTCGTCTCATCATTATAGATCCAGGGTGTCCCAATCGATCATGCCAAAGTACAAACATATTGGAGTCCATAAACTTCTGGTTTACGACAGAATGTGCCTCAATTACTCCAATTTTTGTCCAATATAAGCTAGAAGACAAAGCAGGAAACTTTTCTATAACAACTTTCTGGCCAGAGACATCCTTGGTGATACCAATATATTCAAGATTCATCTCATCCATTGTTTTAATATGGTATCCATTTTGACGGATATCTTTAAAACTTAATAAGTTCCTTCTGGACTTAGGAGAGAACATGACATCCTTTATAATGAGTTTTGTTCCCTTAGGCAAAATTATGGCGACTCTTCCGGAGCCTTCAATCAAATTAGTACTACCAGAAATGGTATTAACATTTGCCTTACCCATAAGTAAATGAGAAAAATATTTCTTGTCCTTGAAGATCGTGTGTGTGGTAGCAGAATCAATCAAACATATGTCTTCATAATTGGATTTTAATCCAAACTTACTTTGAGAGTTATCCATATCTTCGAATGAAATGACATAAACAAAGCAGAATAAATACTAAGTATTAGAAATTCCAGTAAACTAAATACAAACCAAAGTTGTACAAACAAATGAAACTACATACCAATACAACGTTTCAATATAATAATCCAAGTCAATATATCATTTAGGATATTTACTTAACTTATTAGGTCAACAGACTAATTTAATAACACATTTCTGTGGATAACCAAAAATTTCTTATGCCGAAATAAGGACTCGAAATTAAAAATTATGATTAACAGAGTTGCTGTAAACAATCGCTATAAATAGTACTGTACCCATAATTTCCTTTTCTCTAGTTAGGAAAAATAAGCATTTACGAGGCGTAAAGCAAGTACATAAAATAAAACTGCTTGTAAACTACCAATTGTCTTATATCATATACAAAAGTATCTAACATCTCTTTCTAAGTGTGTCATAGTTCAATTTAATAATTGTGCAACTTCACTTGTTTATTAATGATATAACATTCTTAAACCATTGCAAACGTAATATCTTTTATTAATATCACAAAATATATGCGTACTCCTACTATGCATTAACTACATTCAATTAACACATAAATAATGATATTGTACTATTGCATTAAATATAGTAATCTTACTCACTGTCACATGGTTTTTTATTCATCAACTACTATGATTAGTAAAGATTAAAATAAACAACTCAATCATCTCTAACCACAGAACCATGACCAATCAAGTGATTTATCTTTCCTTCAGGATGCTCAAAGAAATCTGCTACATCCAAGTGTGTGATGTCAACTTGATTTTCAGAGATAAAATTAGCTTCGAGATTTTTCTCTTTTCTTTTAATTGATGCCTGATAAAGCTCAACCAAGTGCTTTGCCGTACGACAGGTACGTGACCAGTGTCCACTTCCACCACATCGATAGCATTTGTTTTCTGAGCCACGTGCTTCTGGAACTTCATGCCTATCATCCTTCTTTTTCCCCTTTTGGTGGTGATTTTTCTTTGAAGAGTGATTAACACCAGGAAAATAATTTCTTCTTTGACCATTATAACGACCACGACCACGACTATTATCATGACCACGACCGGGGCCACGACCTTTTCCACGCCTGGAGTAATGGGCATACACCTCATTCACTTCGGGGAGTGGTGCAGCGCCAGTAGGTCGATTTTCGTGATTTTTCATCAGCAAATCATTATTTTGTTCAGCCACAAGAAGATGAGCAATCAAATCACAATACTTTGTGAAACCTTTCTCTCGATATTGCTGCTGCAGGAGCACATTCGAGGCATGAAAAGTGGAGAACGTCTTTTCCAGCTTATCAGAATCACTAATCTTTTCTCCACATAGTGTCAATATAGAAGTAATTCTGAACATCTCAGAGTTATACTTCATAACTGATTTGAAATCTTGTAGCCTTAGATTGATCCATTCATGTCGTGCTTTTGGGAGGAAGACCATCTTCAGGTGGTCATACCTTTCTGTCAAGTTTTTCCATAAAACGAGTGGATTCTTAATAGTAAGATATTCAATTTTTAGGTCCTCATCAAGATGATGACGCAAGAATATCATAGCCTTGGCATTTTCTTGGTTGGATGCTTTATTATTTTCTTTAATGGTGTCTCCAAGACCCATAGCATCAAGATGGATTTCAGCATCTAGTACCCATGATAGGTAGTTCTTACCTGAAATATCAAGGGCAACGAACTCGAGTTTTGTAAGGTTAGCCATAAAATAGAGAGAATAAAAATATTACCTTAGCCTTCAAGAATTTCTTGAGACGGTAGAGTCTCGTGCTGATAACGTGTTATAAAATAAAACTAACCACTAAAATAAGTAAGTAGTATGACTCACACACAGAGAGAGAAACGAAGAATACTTTGTTTTACTAATTTTTGTTGTACTATCCATCAACAGATGAATGGATATATATAGCCTCATACAATGATGGTCATATGGGCTCACATGGCAATACCATCATGACTTTGTCATCAACACTATCTCCACTAATGTCCACTGTCTTAACTAATGACCACTATCTTAACTAATGGACATCCACTATCATTTCATAACAGAAATGATGATACCAGTGTGCTATTAAGAGAAATTACTAAAATGTTAGATATTTTTGTAATATTTTCTTTGTAATCTCAAAGTTTAATCATTTATATATTTGAAATTTGACTTAAAACATTTTTGTTTGAAGTTCGTAAAACTGTGTGTTTGAATTTTGTTAATTTATGTACTTCATTTCACTCGTGGTACTTAACTACTTATCCATTTCATCCGCGTGTGTAATTTGCTTCATCACCCCAATTTAATTATTCATTTTAAAATCTGAATTTAATTATTTATTTTCAAATCATAATTGTTTTATTCATTTATTCCATTAACACTTACAATACCGCATTTCATTTAATTTATTCAATTACATCATCCATGATATCTCAATACAAAAAATAATTAAAATACGGATATGAAATTTTTGTTAACTAATATCGAGCAAAGCTTTTGACGACGCTCGTATAAACTAGAGCCCGTTTGGATTAAGCTGAAAAAGGGTCACTTTTAAGCATAAGTGCCCATTAGTCGTCAAGACTCCATTTTTATGAGACGAAGCTTCAAATTATGGAGAAGCGAAAGAAGGTATTGATTTTGTATGCATCTGAGACTGGTAATGCTATTGACGCAGCTGAACGTGTTGGCAGGGAAGCTGAGCGTAGAGGATGCCCTGTCTCCGTCCTCTCCATTGACGATTTTGACCCTGTATGTGATTATGCCTCTATCTTAAACTCACTTTTCTAGTACGTAATTGTTACTCCCAATTTATCTGGCACGCACACTTGGAATTTCCACTGTCAATCACGTTTTTCTTTTCTTTTCTTTTTTGTTAGAGTTCTCTACCGGACCAGGAAATTGTCATCTTTGTGGTCTCAACTACAGGTCAAGGGGACAACCCTGATTCTATTAAGGTTTGTTTGTTATTGCCTCTGTTAAGCTTCTCGTCTGTTTATCTATGTTCTTGATACCTGGAGACATGTCTGTACATATTTGAACCTTTATTACTTGTTTTCTTTAACTTTCTTGTAGGTGTTTTGGAAGTTTCTCTTGCGAAGGAATCTTACCCAGAATTGGCTTAGCAGAGTCAGCTATGCTGTGTTTGGTTTGGGCGATTCGAGCTACCAGAAATATAATGTATGCGCTGACTCTACCTAATAATCCCACTTCATGGTTTCACTGCTATTTTAGCATAAGATTTTGTGAACGAAACTCAGTCTGATTTGAAAATTTGTTTCAACTGGTTCAGTTCGCCCGGAGAAACTTGATGTCTATAATTTCAATTTCATTGGGATTCCGTAGTGAAGTCCATATATGGGTTCTTAACAACTCATGTAACTCATCTGGCCCGTCTCTTCGGGTTTTAGGCTCATCAGTTCTTTGATAGGAATTACTTTCCAACGTTGTCTTCCCATAAGATATATTTAGTCTCTTTATAACAAAGACATGTAGTGATCCTGGTCAATTTCTGTGCTTTATGTGTTTCTGGATGATTTTTTGCTTGTTGTCTGGTGTTTCCCCACCAAGTATTTATTCTTGAGAAAACTTTTACTTTTTTGCAATTACGTATTCCATCTTTGGATTTTGATGTGTGGATTTTATTGATGCAGTTTGTTGCAAAGAAACTTGACAAAAGACTTTCAGATCTTGGTGCGACAGCAATGGTGGAAAGAGGTCTGGGAGATGATCAGCACCCTTCAGGGTATTGTTATGCTTTAATCTTGTAGACGAATAGTAGATTTATTTTGCCTGATCATCTGCAGAAATTCCTGCATGAAGATCTGCCCTTCTGCACTGTTTCTGCATGTATTGTGTTGTAGATTGGTTGAATCAGCAAACCACTCATAACAAAATAGGATCTGAATTTCATTACTTCTCCTGTTTAGCCTGTCCTTTTCTTGTGTTGTTTCATCATCTTTTGTTTTTTATTTTTCTTTTGCGTTTTTCTTTTGTGGAGAAAGTAGGATTATAGTGTATGGCACTAAGATGGTGCTGACAGTTCTTTACAGGTATAGTATAAAGCAAAAGTATTCCCTTCTATTCCTGTAGGAATTTCATGAATGCTAACTGTGATTCAGCCTCATCTACAAATTCCTTTCCACCAAAACTAAACAAAACTAAGTAACGATAAAAAAGCAAAATTATGCAATTAAGCTTGATCTTTTGGATTGAGTTAACACCATCTTCAAAGCATCTTTTGTTTCCTTCTGTCCAAACAGTCCTCCAGATGCATGTTTTTTCATCGTCTTTTAAAGTTGTTAAGGAGGAGAATCCAATGTGATGTACAGGATGATTATTTTTCCATTTATTTAACTAAACCACAGGGATTGAATGGCATCAAATTTCTTCTATCTAATTCTTTAGGAGACAGATCTAAAAGAATTACATGTTAGGATCTTTTATCTTCCTAGTTTTGTAGGATATGGTAATTTAAGAATCCAGAAGGCATTGCTCTCTCAGTGATTGAGGTGGAATACATGTGTTGAAGCTTCTTTTTAGACTACAATAGCTTTACTGCTCTGGTGAGGCTCACCTACTTATGTCGAATACTCCTCTTTCCTCGTTTCTTCTTAATTTCTTCAAATACTCAAGTAGAATTTAGAGGGGGAGGGATAGGGCTGGGCATAATATGGTTCAAACCGAAAAAACGGAACGGACCGAACCGAACCGAAGTTAATTTCGGTTTCAGTTTATTCGGTCCGGTTTGGTTTAAATTTATAAGATTTCAACAATTCGGTTCGGTTTTCGGTTTATGCAAAATTTAAGTCGGTTAAATCGAAAAAACCGAATTTTAACAAGCCACTTTTTTCTTGAAACATATATTATATATTCCTTGTACAATTCCTTGTAGATTTTTAATAAATTTCCTCAACAATGTATCTTAGAACACCCATTAGCATATTTTCTTGTGACAATGGGTGTTATCTTAGTAACATTAACATTGCAAATTGTGAATAAAAAACTCTTGTTGGTTAGTGGTAGGAAGATGTGATACGACAAAGTTTGATAAGTAGGAACTACTTATAATCTCCATTCCCTCTGTCATATCTCTTGGATTACAGTAGAGAAGATGTTGGCTGATAAACAAGAAATACTAGTAATAGAGGACTTAAGTGAAATGTGGGGAAAAGTTCTGCCACTGCATTAATTTGTATTTTGGCTTGATGAAGTGATTATTATGTAGTCAACACTTCTACTGTCTCACACCTAGCTCTATTAGGATTTTCTGGAATGATGAAGTATCGGCTTGATGCTCAACTATGTCATCCATATCTAAACCGAAGAAACCGACCGAATAAACCGAACCGAAATTGCAAAAACCGAATTGAACCGAAGTTATTTCAGTTCGGTTTCGGTTCCCATTTTTTACAAACCGAAAACCGAACCGAATTTGTGAAACCGAACCGACCGAACGCCCAACCCTAGGGAGGGAGGTTGGAGGGGGTAGAGAGGTGGCCTATTATTGAGCGAGGTTCGAACTGCTATTTGCCTTCTCTTCACTTTATAATGCCATTCATCTGGTTATCATGGGCACCCAGAAGAATGTCTTGTTATTTAGCAGCTGTTCTATTGAAAGGTTTAATAGATGCATCGATTTCTTTTTGCAGGTATGAAGGTGCTCTGGATCCTTGGATGTGCACCTTGTGGAAGGCTTTATACCAAAAAGATCCGAAATTATTCCCTAAAGGTCCAGAATTCATGACTTCAAATATGAGTTTGATGGATCAACCTAAAGTACAGATTACATATCATGATGTTGATGAAGGGACTTTAAAGTTTTCATCTACCCCAGGTAACTTACTAAATTGGACTTGAGGAATCAACGTTCATTTTCATCTTCAGGTTCTTGTAGGTTTAGAGTTCTGGCTGACAGTCAATAAAATATCAGTCAACAACAACAACATACCCAGTGAAATCCCACAATGTGGGGTCTGGGGAGGGTAAAGTGTACGCAGACCTTACCCCTATCTCGGAAGATAGGGAGGCTGTTTCCGAAAGACCCTCGGCCCAAGAGAAAACACGACGAGAAAAGGTCAGATAAGCACAAGTAGTTCAAAGCAAAATGAAAACGAAACTAAAGAAAGCGAATAAGTCATGATAGAGCAGTTTGAAAAAAGGAAGCAGTAGTTATGTCGATAAAATATCAGTCGTTAAAGAATTTATAAACCCGGATTATATAGAAACTTACCTCTAAAAGGAAAGATCAGTATGTATCTCTAAAATCTTGTACAATACTAAAGAGAACTCATCCATAAGTCTCTGTAGTTTGTTCTGCGGTAGCTTCAATCAGGAGTACCATGAGATTCTTACTTTTATCTTGTCATTAAAGCTTTGGAAAATCATTTTCTTGATATCATTTTGATGCATGAGTGCATCTAAATATTGTTCCTTGTGATTTCCACTATTTGGTTTTTGAATAGGTTTGTGCTTCTCACTATTTGTTGTATGGCTTTATTGGCCTAAAGGTTTCTGGTAGTTGTCTCTCAACATGTAATAATGATAAAAGCGGTGAAAATTGCAGATTCTAAGCTCCTTGAGATGCAGATTGAGAGCACGCGCTTCATATTGCCAGGAAAACTTTCTGGAAAGCACAGCCCTGATTGCTTCTTGAAAATGGTACGTGACCTCTATATACATTTATGTGCCAGTGCATGCACTGGAGCTGTCGCCTGCAGAAGTTGAAGAGCTCCTAATCTCTGAAACAGGGAGTTCGGTTGTGGATCCACTTGTGGTTTGTACCAAGCAAAAGTGAAGTTTATTACTTAAAATCATCTATTGATGTCCTTAACCAGGAAGGTCTATAATGGAGGTTTTGAAGTGATTGTGACAAATTGATAGTGCATAGTATACTGGGCGTCTCTTAGCTCCAACAGAAATGTGATATATTTGATGTCATCCTTGAATATATAAAAACTTGTGTCACTCAATCGAGGAACTTTATTTTTTTACATTAAGATAGATTCTAAACTACTACATCAACAAGATATATAATTGTTTTTTTCCTTGTGAGAAGTGCACATCATTACTTACTGAAAAATATGCCACCAAAAACCCACTAAAAAGAAGATGTTGCCTCCACTGGTTTGAATATGTTAAAGCTATCACACACGAAAATCCTTCAAGCTTACTATATACTCCCTCTGTTTCAATTTATGTGAACCTATTTCCTTATTAGTCCGTGCCAAAAAGAATGACCTCTTTCTATATTTGAAAACACTTTACCTTTATGCAATGATTTATAGCCACACAAAATATATGTGACTCATTTAGGACCACAAGTTTAAAAGTCTTATCTTCTTTCTCAAACTTCGTGCCCAGTCAAATGGGTTCACATAAATTGAAAAGGAGGGAGTAGTATATAGGCAAGCGTAGAGTACCACTCCATCCCATCCACATGGTGAGAATATATCCCTTCCTGAAATTCCTTTTACAATTCACACAAATCAATTGTGCCAAAATGTTGGAAGAACCATATTTACCATTTTGTTTTGCCTCTGTATCTTCTGCTACCTTTCTTTTTTGGAGAAGGTGATTAATTGTAGTAACAATGTTAAATCTCTCGTAGACAAGCAGTATACTAAAAAGTAGAGAATCTACAACATAATATGATTCTACGCCTCTGTAACTGCTATTTTAAGCCATAAGATTTAAAGATGTAGAAGTAACTCAACTTGCAGGAAATAGGGTATGAGTTATCAAATTTCCAACATGAAAAAAAAAAAAAAAAAAAAAGAAGCTCCAACATGACTTGGAACAAAGGAACAGTGCTACAACGAGTGGTTGCTTTGCTTCACTTAAAATAAGTGTAATCCTGTAGTCAATAAATTACACTAATCAATAGAGAAGAGCGTTTTCTGAAATGAGTCCTCTTTTTTTACAAAGCAGTTCTATATTTTATGCGCATTTCAGAAGGATGCTTTTATGCTCTCTCTCTCTCTCTCTCTCTCTCTCTCTCTCTCTCTTCGAGGTGTAAGATCTTTTCTCCTTAATGTGATGGTTCTTCTGTAGGCAGATATACCCGTTCTAATTCACTCTATTGATGTAGGTTAAAAATGATCCGTTAAGTAAAGCTGACTCTGGGAAAGATGTCCGCCATTTTGAATTTGAAGCTGTTTCATCTGTAAGTCATGTTGTACATTCTGGTATCTCTTTACTCCTTTCACCTTATATGATCCATTTGATGATTTCCTTTGTAATCTCAGAATATTGAGTATGAGGTTGGTGATGTTGTTCATATTCTCCCTGGACAAGATGCTGCAGCTGTTGATGCTTTCATAAAGCGCTGTAATTTGAACCCTGAGTCATACATCCAAGTATGTACTTGTCTACTTTCTTGACTCTCTGGCTGTCACTAGTACCCTGCTCTCCTTCAGATCTTCTTCCTAGACTTTATTTTGTATTCATGCATCTTTGAAGGTTTTTGTTGTGCAATTTTTTATGGAACACGATTTACATTTCCATGTTAATATATCATGTGGATTGCAAGTATTTTGAAGTGTTAAGAACATCCAAATTTACCTGTAAAAAAAAAAAGTGTTAAAGCGTAACTTGAAAGAGAAGTGTACAAGTATTGTAAAGGACTTGGGACACGGTAGACAAGGGAGCGATACCCTAGTGGCAAAGACCCTGCACCTCTATGTTGGGATTTGGGTAACCAAGGGAGCAAATGGGAAGGAACATTAAGGGACTCCAGGGTAGGGAGTTTGGGTACTGCAATACCATATCGAAAAAGAATAAAATTAAAGGGGTACAGTTAAAGCTACTTCTTCTACATTTATGTAAATAAGGAGTTAAAATCACTTATACATTTATGTAAATAAGGAGTTCCAATCAATTTATATTATTTTGGAGAAAGACCTTGTCAGCTCAGGGTATCCATAGTTAGAGGTCCACTACACTAGTTTTGCTTTTGACATGAAAGTATGAAATTTAAAGATCTTGTATTTTCAAAACAAAAAGAAAAAGGATAGTGTGTTTTCTTCTGGCTTAAGTGACATGAATGAACCAGCAAAGTCCTTGGTGCTCCAACCTAGTGTAGCTAGAACAAATATGGTGCTAACCCCGTGACTGAAGTTCATTTGCTTTGGATAAGTTAATGACTAATGAGACTGTTATACAATGTGGAATTTCAGATATTGTCTATTTCCTTTTTTGCCTTCTTTGTGATGAGATTAGGGTTTGCAATGTTGGCTATTTATCTATTGAAAAGTCGAATTTATCATGAATGAACTCTCTAATTCTTATATTACTCTTTGAACATATTTTCAGGTTGAGCCTAAAGATAATAAAGAAAATGAACAAAGTCATGATCTGAGAAACACATTGAAGGTCCCTGTAAGATTAAAAACTTTTGTGGAACTGGCAATGGATGTTGCATCAGCTTCCCCTAGACGATATTTCTTTGAGGTAAGACATGAAAGGTCTGAATTTCTTATGTGTTCTTACCAGTAATATCCCATGACATTGTATAATTAATATATGTATAATTAATATCTTCTGCTGTTGTCTTTGTTATGTGCCTGGAATTCACTGATGCATCTTGTGTTCATCTTCTTTGTGCTGCTTGTGGAATAGCATGTTATGCATTATCACCACATGTCATTGTAATTTGATAAGCCATTTGGATTGTTGACTTTTCAGGTTATGAGTTATTTTGCCACTGCCGAACATGAGAAGGAGAGGCTTCAATATTTTACCTCACCTGAAGGAAGAGATGATCTTTATGATTACAATCAGAAGGAAAGAAGAACTGTACTTGAGGTGATGAGAATATTTCCATTTTAATGAAGTTGCCTTTGAGTGGTCATTGACATTTCCCCTTGCTGTTGGGTTCTTCAATAATATGGTTTCTCTTATGGTAGATTTTTATTTCATGGAATGTATAGGTACTATAGTTTAAGGAGACATACTAAGAAGCAAGAAGTTGGCCCAGTTCTTTTGGAAGCGAAACTGGTTAGCCAACATCAACCCTGTCATACATTCACATCACAGCTTCTTGATTGTCAAATAAGAAAATAGCTCTAGTTGTTATTCAGTTTAGAAATCAACTGGACTCTCTAAATGTGAAATATTGGAATGAGCACATCTTCCGCTAGTCCCTTTACTTGCAAGCAATGGAAGCTTGATATGTTAGTTAGGTAGCCAACACTATTTTTAGCTGAAGTATGGGATAAAGCAAGCTACAGACTCCATGTTTTCATTTTCGAAAACATGAAAGCACTTGGTCCTCTCGTATAGAATGCTCCTTCTGTTAGCTAATAATGCCTTTTTATGGTTAAATTATCGATTCACAGGAGATTACTTTTTGATTTGGAAGTGAATTATAGAACTGTTTCTGCTGTTATTATCTCTTTTTCTTTCAGTGTTTGATATTTTACTTTCCCATATTGTGTTTCAGGTACTGGAGGATTTTCCATCCGTTCAGATGCCGTTTGAATGGTTGGTTCAGTTGGTACCTCCACTAAAAACCAGGGCTTTTTCCATCTCTTCTTCTCACTCAGCTCATCCAAACCAAGTGCATTTAACAGTTAGTGTGGTGTCATGGACAACACCTTATAAGAGGAAGCGCACCGGTCTCTGCTCATCATGGCTAGCTGGGCTTGATCCTCAGAAAAGTATGGTTTTTGAGTAATTCATAATTACAATGCCTAATTCATTTACTCATTTACGTCATACACCTCTTGTAGCTCTTTTATGATGATTTTTGGATTATGCTAAACAGGAGTCCTCGTACCGGCATGGTTTCAAAAAGGTTGCCTGCCTTCCCCTCCACCTTCACTTCCTCTTATTCTAGTTGGACCTGGCACAGGGTGTGCACCTTTTCGTGGATTTGTGGAGGAAAGAGCCCTTCAGAGTCAATCCGGTCCAACTGCTCCTGTTCTTTTCTTCTTTGGTTGTAGAAATGAAGACAATGACTTCTTATACCAAGATTTTTGGTTGTTTCATTCACAAAAGGGTGGAGTCCTTTCTGAAGAAAACGGTGGCGGCTTTTTTGCTGCCTTCTCCAGAGACCAGCAACAGAAGGTTTATGTGCAGCATAAAATGAGAGAGGAAAGCTTTAAAATATGGAATCTATTAACCGAGGGGGCAGCTGTGTATGTTGCAGGCTCTGCCAATAAAATGCCTTCTGATGTGCTGTTGGCATTTGAAGAAATTGTATCTAAAGAAGGCGGGGTTCCAAAGGAAGCTGCAGTGAGATGGCTTAGGGCATTGGAAAAGGCAGGCAAGTATCATGTTGAGGCATGGTCTTGACCGCTGCTTGGTAATTTTTCCATCTTCACCTTAAAATATAGGGATGAGGAGCCAAAAATCCGTGCCCTTTTCAGACATGTTATTTCTACATGATTCATAGTTACCATATTCATTTGTGGAATTCGTATCTAGTGTTCTCAGCTAGAAGCTGGCTCTATTGATCAGAGAACACATGCACCAGTAAGAAGAGCCAATTATTGCCAAGGACAAGTTCTCTTATCAGTTGGAGAGGATTTTTATCTGCTTGTCAGAAGAAGTTCAAAATGGAGTTTCCAATTGGAGCTGTAAATCCAGAGCAATCCCTAATATGGTGCAACATTATGTTGAGGAAATACTATTCATGATTTGAGAATTGAGTTCATGTGAGGTTAAAGATAATAAGATGTTGTAATTCTTTTTATGTAGTCCAAGAAGAAACAGAAAATAGCAAGGCTGGACCTAAAGAAAGTATATCAACATTCTCAAGTAGCATGGTTGATTTCTTTAGCATGACATTGAATTTAGATGTATTTGGCAAATTGTATTATTGATTAACTAGTAAATTTGCTCGCGCTTCGCGCGATTGTAAAATACTTTACTAAATTCTTGAAATGATTTTTAGATGGAAATTTGGATAAAACCGTAAATTTTAATTTCTACATGCTTTTTAACCTCTCCATTCTCTTCACAAATGTATAGTTTTATATGTGCGAATATATTTTAACAAAACTCATTTTGAGATCCTTAGTTGTGAATTTATTATCAACATTTTTTAGCCTAGAAAAAGAAATAATATTGTTTAAATTTTCTTACATAAATTATGGGATTCCATATTTAGTTTTATAAATATTACATTTTGTTTCTCACACACTTAACTTTCTTACTTTTTAAGTGGGTAAAAGTAGGTGTAAATATTTGATTTCTTCCCTTAAAAGATAGTAGAAAATTAGTACTCGGACTTTAATAGCTTTTTCATGTTCTAACATGTCACGAGAAGTAAAAGGTATGTGAAAACTAAAAAAACAAAGGCTACTACGACTTCATTAAGCAGATTTCCGACCTGTAGGATATTGGACCTCATAGAATTGAAAAGAAGTCTATTTCTTTTCTCATCCTGACTATCATCTTTAGCTAGAAAATTTTGATTTTTTATTGTTTCTTTATCTTGTTCATTTATTAGTTTTGTTCTTCCTTTTCTAGTAGCCGTGTTTTCCTTCCTAATTTTTTTTTTGGAATTCTACATAGCGTAACTAACTCTACTACATATTTATATATATTACATCTCATAGCTAAAAGTTGTATGTTAATGACACTTATTAGCTATTAAGGTAAAAATACAGAACTCTCTCCTCCTCCTCATCTCTCTAACGTCTACAACTCTCTCTATGTCTGTCTCTCTCTCTCTCTCTCTAACGTCCCTTCTGCTCTCTCTTCCATTTTATCTCTCCTTACCGCCACCACCATGGCCGACGTCACCACCATCCTCAGCTCTTTCCCCTTCTTATCGATCTCAAGAAATAAGGATGGAGGAAAAAGAAACAGAAGTTGGGGAAACTTACCAGAACATCGATCTCAAGAAATAAGGATGGAGGAAAAAGAAACAGAAGTTGGGGAAGCTTACCAGAACATGGAGAAGAGCAAAATGAGCCATTATGTATCAATTAAAAAGGGTCGAATTAAGACACACCACCTCATTTTTCCTCCAGATCTGTCACCACTATCGGCACTGCTCTTTCCCCTTCTTTCTTCGGTCATCATCTTCTCCAGATCTATTGAATTTTATTTTTTGTATTCAGTATTTGAGTGTATTCGTTAGTTGTTGTTGAGTGTATTCGTTAGTTGTTGTTGAATACAGTGAATTTTGAAGTGTATACAAATGAATATAGTGAAATTTATTTCTTTGTATTCAGTTTTTTAGTGTATTCATTAATTGTTTTAGTGCAAAATTATGTGTTTTGGGGTGTATTTTGAAGGGATTTTTTTTTGTATACAATCGGTTTTAAATACAATGTAAAAGTAGCTATAGATGAATACATTTGACATGAATACAGTTGAGTTGAATACATATGACTTGAATACAGTGAAAAGAATTTTTGAATTTTTTTTATTCGTTGTATTCATGAATACAGCTAGGCCGTTTTATGAATACAGCGAGCCATTTTTCGAATATAGCGAGGTAACTGTAGCTACGAAATATAAATATTGAAACTATAGCTGTGGCAAAATTTAAACCCCCAAAGTGTAGTCATTTATGTAAAATTCCCCTTTTTTTTTTCTCAACTTCCTTTCTTCTTTCTCCCCTAAACTTGGCACATACTGAGCAACTAAAATCATTGCTCTAGCCTCTAAACATTAACAAAATCAATTTTCCTTGAAATTGCACTAAATGTAAAACGTAACTTCTAATACAACAATATCTTAAAAAACCATCTTTATCATTTACAACTTTTCATCTGTTTCTTACATATAAACACAATAATCTAAAAATAAAGGCATCACGAGTCAAAGTTCAACAGAAACAAAAAAGAGAGTATAATATGAGATTATGAATAGAAAAAAATTTGTGAGACTTCGATTTGTTTATCATGTATAAAATTATATTATATGATTTATATGTAATGATACTAATCACATACCCAAATGTTTGTGAGCGTTACTGCATCTCCACGGCTTCTCCCTTCAAAGCAATCATTTTTGCCGCCTTCGTAGCCATGTAGTCATTTTTTGTTGTTAAAATTGTCGTTAATCTCATACTGTTGAGTGAAATTTTGGTATCTTCTATCGATGGGTATGACATTTTTTTCAAGATTTAGCCTCATAACACCAAAGAGCTCTCCCCATAATTCTAAATGAGAACTTGAGAGAAAGTGTACTACTCTTTCATTGGCACTTCATTTTTATGGCGAGGAGAGCCATTACGCCTTTATTTACTTTCACTTTATCACATTGAATTTAGCGGTGAAAACTGAAAGTGAGAATTAGATGGAACAGTAAGATGAATGGAATCTGTCATTAACATAAAAATAAATAATTGAATAGGTGAAAATGAAATAGAAGCAAGAAAGGGAGAATAAATCCAAAACGGTGCGTGGGATAGTAAAAGATAAAGTTAGACAATTAATGTAACTCACGCTCTAGAGAGTAAAAAGGCACCAGAAGTTATAAAGTAGTAAACGGTTTTGGTTCCGAAAAGGCACCATCATTTTAAAAGAGTAATTTTTGTGCTTGAGAAAATTAGAGAAAACTCAAAAAATTGAGAAAAAAAATTAGAAATTCTAGCTTAAGGGAGTGCCACATCACCTGCCCCATGTCTTTGCTTTATATATTTATATAGATTAGATGCTACTCAAAGGTAAAAAAAAAGTGCATTAAGAAAAAAACACCCAAACATTATCTTTCCATCAGGAAAAAAGAAAAAAAAAAAAGACAAAAGACAAAAGCAATCGTCCAACTAAAATGCAATTTTGTATAACAAAAACACCTTACATATAAGAATTTTACATATCGACAATACATAATTAATAGACAAACACAAAAAGAAAGGAGCAAAAAGCTTCAACAATTAATTTTCCAAATGATCAGAATTTCTAATAATCATAATTAAGTTGGTAAGAAAAAATCAACTCAATTCAAAGGAAACAAACTAACAAAAATGATTCGGAGAGATATGTAAAGAGAATTCTCACCTGAATTTAGTTTGAAGACGATTACGGAAATAATAGATTATGATGTATAAATTCGTACATTTGGAGCACTTTTAAAACTAACACAAAACTAAACTATTTAAATACTAACGAAGAAGAATTTCAGCAATTAGTAAACTTAGAAGTGGGGAGAGGGGGAGTCCTTTGCTTTTACTAAGAAAAAATTACTACAAATTAATCACAATTAATTACCGGAAGGAGTCAAGAGGAGTAAGTTATATCAGACGTGGGGAGTGGGAAAGTTCTTTGTTTTTCTTTGTTAACTTCATAATTAGTCATTGCCTTTATTGATATTAATTTTGTCATTATAGGTAAACATTAAATTCTATATAATCACATAAATATATTAAATTCTAATAAAAAATTACTTAAAAGCCAAAAAAATGAGAAAAAAGATAAATGCTAATGGAGGCTATAGAGAGGTGCCACATAGGATTGTCTATGCATAGCTTTATATTATATATAGATTATGTGTTATTCCTATTCTTATACAGGTTGACAGACTTTCATATAGGGATAGAAATTTCGTGCTGTTAACTTATCTATCTGATTGAAGATCCAATTGCACATTTTCTTTATCCAATAGAAGTATCATCTCCCAAACTCTAAATTTTGCAGAAAGAATGTGATTGTTTACTGTTCTATATCTATACGCATGTTGTCTGTCCGCATAAACCATCTGCAGAAATGATCTGGTTTAAACATAAAGCTAAGAGCTCTGCCAACTCCCTTACACCCCCGCCCCCCGGCAACCAAAACCAACTGCACCACACACAAACAAGCAAATTCCTATCTAAGAAAAGAATGTGAAGAAGCTCTAGCTAGGCACTCGATGCAGCACCAATGGGTCTGATGCTGGAGGTAGCAGTTCATTCCGGTCTGTCGCATGCAGCTGCTCTATCGTTGTTTTCCTGTAACATTGTGTGCGGATGCTTTTTTTTTCGCTGAGCCCTGTTGCATCCGTTCTCGACTTTGTCCCTTCCGAACGCGTTACAGTTGCATGATTGCAAAGATGCTTTCCAGTCAACCATGCCCTAATGATTTCCCTTGTTAGGCTTGGATAAATCCAAACAATTCTTGCTTAGTGCTGCTATTGCATTAGCTGCTGATAGAGAAGCATCAGGCATTTTGTACTATCTGACTATCCTCCAATATGATAACCGAAGCTGCTTCTATGCCTTGTTGAGATCCCTCTTGACCTGTAATGGCAAAAAAGTGTCATTCCATTTGAAGTTTCAATCATTTTGTTTATAAAGTAAGCATTTGAAGTTCCACTCACAAGTAGTAATTGCTAATATAAATAGTCAAGAAAATACCTTTAGCACAGTCATTCTCACTGTTAACCTCTGGCCTCGATTGTGATATGTGAGAAGTCTCATCCTCTACACACAGAGTGATACCACAATTAGCAGCAATATCATTAAGCATATTCTTTCTTTTCTCTGATCCTGAGTGACGTTTTGATAGCTTGGGTATCATCTGGAGAAATTTCATGATCAGATTAGTTTGAGAACTCAAATCTCCTATAGATTTTACATTTTAGAGGGGACGAGAAAATAAAGCGCACAATCATTCAGATCCTACCTTTGGCTGCACGCTACAATTATTTCTTAATTCAACACATTGAGCCGCAAATTCATTCCCATATCTTGACGTGAAAATCTCCCGAAGTTCATGAAGCTCTGGGAACTCTCCCCATCTTGAAGCCACAAAAATCAAGCTTGAGATTGCCTCTGCAAGCTCCTCAGGACATTCCCTGTTTAAAAATAGGTGGGTATATTGTCAAGCATTGGAAAAAAAAGATGGCAGGATTCTTCTAGTAGTAGATATCGATAAGATACGAGAAGTACTCACCCTTGAGTTTTTATCAGCACCCTTTTTTCTATTAGGAGATGGCAGTAGTTTTCCATCATTGCAAGTGCATCTACAGCGTTCTGTTCCTTGATAACATGTTCAACCTGATAAGTAAAAATGATGATGTGAGGAGGAGAACATAAGAAAGGTAGAAGAGAAAGGAGGAATGGGGTATATTCTGGGGACTTACTCGATGAAGGGCGTCTCCTTGGCGACCAAGATGGAGCAGTTGAGCAACGTCAGAAAGGGCTAGTGAGCACCTAACCTGGTGCTGATTTTTGAGAATGGCAATCCTTGAAATGGCAAGGTTAGCCAGTGTTGTAACTTTTGATGCCTTGAATTTTCTTCCAAAGAGTCCCATGTTTGTGTGATTGTTTCTTGGTATTCTAGTAGGAAGTGTGTTGAGAGAGGCTGCTACTTACTACAAAATGGAGTGAAATCTTGTTTATATATCAACACACAGACACATGCAATTGAAGAAGTCATGTTGAAGATAAGCAGTTGTAGTTGACAATTTGATTTCTTAATTCCCTTTGTTTTTATAACGTGTTAAAATCTATTTTTTCAACCTTTGAAGTTGTCAACAACTTAGTTCAATTCACGGATCCTTGACGGCTGTCGTGGAAGGAATACTTCGATTTGCTGGCAGTCTTTTTACACTTTTTCCCGTTTACTTTTAGATAAAGACGTTTTCCTGTTTATTAACCAGTCCAACAACTATTTTGTGACCTGTTCAGCATGATTGATTTCGTTCTTTTTTAAGCTTTCACTTTCCAGTTATATTTTTCTTTCTTCACTCAGAGGTTGAATGTTGTAGAACTTATTTTATAGGAGTTGATTAGTTGAAGCTTCCCATCTTTCGACCCTCTCCAACCACCAAGGGGCAACCAAAGCAATTGTACTAATCTTTTCAATTGTGAAATTTCTGAACCACCATGTAAGAAACCACCAGGAACTACAAAAAAAAAACAGGTTTTAAAATTTTCGAATGCACTAAAAAAAAAAAAAAAAAAAAACAGGTTTTAAATTTTTTGAATGCACAGTCAAAGCTATTTCATGCTTGGTTTTTCCTTTCGCAGTGACTATTAAGCAAGAAATACTGTCTCTATGTTATATGACATACGTTTAAAATTATACTGGCAGCCACTCATTGACAAATATACATTGCTAAAAGTTTAAAGTGAAATATGTTGTTCTCAATAGTTTTGCGTAACCTATATAAAAATAAGATTTGACATAATGGGAAATAAAGTAGAGAAGGTTTCTATTTATTTTGTTCGGTACCAAAAACGCCATAAATATAAGAATTGTGGCGTAGCTCAGTGAAAAGCAACAGAAGAAATATAAAAAAGGACCATCATAATATCCCAAGGGATAGACTAATTTCCCTTCCATAGTAATTCTTTTACTAGAAAGTTGGAAAAAACAAAAAGGATTTGATTGTCACAGCAGAGAGCCAGCTCGGAGGAAACTCTCCTCTGGACTGTGGTAATCTCACTATATTAACGTTACACATTTGATTGAATAGTGAATATCCACTAATATACTCCTTGCACTTTAAGGAATGGCTATTTATATACGAGATGACTTCTATCTGTTTGAGGGGGGTACAAATTATAGTACACCTCTCCTTGCCCTATAAATGAAGAAATAACAATCTTGAGGTTTCATGTCCAGGTACTTAGTCAAGTAACTATCAGCATTTGAGACGTCAGACGAGGGATATTAAGTTCACATCCTGTAAATTAAACACAAAAGACACCAAGGCAAGAAATCGATTTGGCGATTGAGTAGCCATAACTAGCAGCCACCCAAATCGAAAAAGACAGTGACACCTAGTCTTACTTGAGGAATGACGAGAGAGTTCGCCGGCACGATTTTACTGATATAAATGATCCATTATACAAAGGGTCCGAGTATCCAAGGTTAGCCGCTGCAGGAAATAAAATGTACTCCACATGGCAAGATATATAGGGTGTCATAGATTTAAAATGAAGAGAAGCAAAACTAGTATAATGGAAACTAAAACAGGTCAAATAGCACCCTGTTCTAACCAATGTCATTCATCAAACTCATGCATGTGATCTAACAGATAGTTTGCAGCCAGCTCCTCATTTTTGTTGCACGCGAAATATACTTCCAATACTAAAGCTCGATCGAACCCCATAGCTTCAAGCTGCCAAAACAATATCACAAAGCATAATTAACAAAGTACAAGAAAAGTATGTTAGCTGACAATCTTGCCGCGCAGATCCATCAGCATTTTCAGCTATCAAAGTAAAAGCATTCACAGTAAACCATCAATAATTGCAAAATGCAATGCCTCTGTCTCCTTTCACAAAATGGTTGTGTCGTAATCCAAAAGCCAACTATCAATATGGCCTGGTGTTACGTCAAAATATTTGCAACAGTGAATTACCCATTTAAGTTCCCAACGAAACTCTACCCCTTCATAGAATTTATTACGAAATAAGCTTCTACCACAGAACACTTTATCTGATGCAAGCTAAAGAACAAATAAGTAACATACACGTTCAATAGCCTCACGCTCTTCAGGTGTAACAGTCACAGCTTGTGGTATTGCTCCCGCTGTCTGCCCTAACGCATTCCTGATACTCCATATATAATGAGAAATCAGTCTCGCATACAGACACAAGATGGTAAAGAAAGGATCTAGAATAGAATGACTCAAGACACATAAAACCAGTTTTTAAATGCAGTCCTATTAAAAGCACTTTCAGTAGAAAAATGGATTTGTCTCAAATCAAAAGACGAATAGCAAACGTTCTCACCCCTCCCCTTCAACAGGTTCATTGATGAGGCGGAGGAAGTCGGGTTGATGCTCTTGAATAAGTCGAATCAAATGCGGATTTTGCTTACCCAACTCTTGGAGCATAGGCTGCAGATAAACAAAAGTCATGGTTCTAGCAAGTCTGAAAATACTAGGAGCAAACAAACAACTGATCTTAGCATAATTTCAATACCTGCAAGATTTGTGGATTGGCTTGCACCATTGCGCGAAGGGCCTGGAACTGTAAAAGGAGAAGGATAAGAAATTATGCTTTCAAATTTATAAAATCTAATTTGGAGAAAGCGTATAACTCACCTGTGGACTATTGCGAAGAAAATCCAAATTTCCAGCACCAGCATTTGAGCCCACATTTGTTAGACCCTGATTGGGTAAATACAAATTTAGGATAAGGCCACAACGAATAATTAGGCAAGTTTAAAATTCCAGGTATATTTACTACCTGAGGAAACAGATCTAAAGGATTAGCATTTGGTCCACTGGGAGGAACTGTTGCTTGTGAAGCCTCCTGAGCTGAAGGGTTTACAGCTTGTCCACTGGTAGGATCAGTAGTGGCAGGAGCAGCGGGCGCACGGGCAACAGGTGGGATTTCAGGTTGAGCAGGAATACCCTGAAAGAAATTCATGTGTTTTCAGGATAGGTAAAAGATGCAACCACAGAAAATAAAGGAGCATACCAGTATCTGACTTACTAAGGGCACAAACTGGGACCATATAACTATTTTTTTTTTTTTTTGAATAAGGTAACATTGGGACCATATAACTATATTTTCTTACTTCATGAATCAGTCCCATTTCCTAGCAAAACAGGTTTAGATGGATATGAAGCTCTAGGGATGAATAAACTATAAAGGCAATGCAATGCACAAGGTTTAGGAGGCCGTGTTTTGGATGACCTAGAAAGAAACGCAATGGAAGGGCATTTTTTAGGAGAAGATGAATCAATCTTACATCACTCTCACATTAGCCAGACAATTTGATTCATCATATTAACCAATAAAATAAGAATAGTGAAAGAAAAATTTCCTCAATTATACCCGCAAGGGTGGCTCAGTTGGTTGAGCATGGGGCATTCATAATGGAGGTCTTGAAGGAAATTAAAATACTCAAAGGAATAATATAAGCACAAGCGGAAGACTCAACAATGACTATATAGAAGAAGTTTATCAAACTAGAGAGAGAAGGTAGGAGACTTTACTTAATAACTCAAAAACTCTTGAATCTCACTACAATAAAATATGTGACATAGCATCCCTATTTATAATACTAGAAACCAAAATAGACTAGGACTAGAAAACCCATTCCAACATGAACTAGACAAATAAATCCTAACTAAATATGAATTAAATAAATACCAAATACCAATTCTAAACAACTTTGGATTAGTAATCTTGGTTTAATTCCAACATAGCCTCCCTTAAACCAAGATCTTCAACCTTGAGCGTGCCCTTAACAGTATCATATCTTGTAGAAGTCAACCACCTCAGACTCTCGAACAATTTCCTGAAGTACGTAGCATCAACAAACTTGCGAGTGCCATCATTAGTCAGCTTCAGTTTCTCTTCAACAACATTCAAAGTTAATTTGGCTTTCTCCATCTTCAAAATATCATGAGCATATTTGTTCTTCTTTTTGTATCCTTCAATAACTCGTCTTGATTTAAAATCATCTGCTTCTTCACTTGATTTGTACTTGGTCTTGTGTGCCCATCCGACTCTAGTTGACCTTTCAATAGGTGGTAGAGCAGTATCATCAACAAATAATTTTTCTTCAAGCTCCTCAAAATATACAATCTCAAATAATGGTTCAAAATTGATTGTGTTTTCAATATCCAGAATCATGCACGTCAATTGTGGATCTGGACCCTTAATTATTTCTGCTTCAATTTTGGGTAAATCATCAAAAACTTGCTCTTGATGAACTCTTTTGCTTCTTTCATCACTAGATTCATCTTCAATACCTTCAAACAATTTTTCTTGTGTGATAATGGCGGGTACTTCTATTCCTTTTTCAATAGCCTCACATTGTATAGACCAATCATGTCTATTACATATTTCATTACTTAAAACACTAGTAGCCTCTACCGAAAGAGCATCAGTCCCAATCAAATTATCCTTTTTAGCTATCCCAGAAATCATTGATAAATCCATTTGAACATTATTGGATTCTGCGTTGCAATCAAAGACATCTATACCACAACAAAAATTACCTCTACCTTCTCTTCTTTTCTTCATAATTTCTGAATTCTGGCCTTCTTCATTTATTTTTGCCAGATTCAATGACTCTTCTTTATCTTTTGGTTCATCCTTTGTTTGCAATGCCTCATCCACTATCTCATGTGTTTGCCGATTCAATGACATCTCATATGCCACCAATTCATCTTCTAGATCATCAACTCTCAACGTATTAAGATCCTGGGTTGCCTCAATATCTGTTTTCTTAATGTGAAATTCTAATCTTAGAGACTGCAATATCTTCTCAACAACTTTAACATCTTCCAATACTTCTCCATTGGCCTTCATATCATTAACTATTTTTATAATTCTTGACAGATTCTGGTTTCATCTGGGCCAACTTATACTGTCTCCAAAGCTCTTGAAGTTTCTCTCTCTTCACATCTGCAGCACGCCTATATGATTTCACCAATATTGTCCAAGCCTCTTTTGCTGATTTTGCATGTAAATATTTGTTATATACATGCAATTGGACTTTGCTATTGAGGTAGTAGAATGCCTTATAATTCAATTGCATATTTTTCTCCAATTGTGTAGCTGCTTCACCAGTCAATGTTGTGCCTTCTGGGGTTTCCACGAACCCTTCATCAATAATGGACCAGAGCCCAACAACATTGAAGAAATTCTTCATCTGTTAATACCAACTCTCAAAATTATTTTTGCCATCAAACACAAAAACGGGACAACCTGGTAAATATGGAATATTCATATTCTTTTATGTGTCGGATCTCACACAGGCTCTGATACCAATTTGAAGGAAATAAAAATACTCAAAGGAATAATATAAGCACAAGCGGAAGACTCAACAATGGCTATATAGAAAAAGTTTATCAAACTAGAGAGAGAAGATAGGAGACTTTACTTAATAACTCAAAAACTCTTGAATCTCACTACAATAAAATATGTGACATAGCATCCCTATTTATAATACTAGAAACCAAAATAGACTAGGACTAGAAAACCCATTCCAATATGAACTAGACAAATAAATCCTAACTAAATATGAATTAAATAAATACCAAATACCAATTCTAAACAACTTTGGATTAGTAATCTTGATTTAATTCCAACAGGTCTCAAGTTCGAAACCCCCTGCCTACGACAGCAGGGGATTTGTCTTCTAGGTCGAGCTCGTCGCACCGGACTTGCCTAGTGCGGGTTACCTCTCCTGTGTGGTTTGCGAGCTATTGCACAGGAGTTGGGTTTACCCTGTGCGCACCCAAAAGGGTAGCGGCTGCGGGTTCCCATGTCATCAAAAAAATATTTCCTCAATTATTTGGAAGCCAGGAAAAGAGGACACCAAATAGAGGGAAGGAAGGTGGTCAGACACCAAAGAGAGGGAAGGATGGTGGCCATATGCAGAAAGGAGAATAAGTCAAACACTACCAGCGTAAATTTGAGTTTACCTCATGGAAAACTCTAACGAGGAATGAGGTGCAAGAAAATGAACACGAAGAAAGATCTCAAAAGAAAAGCTAGCTGCAGACTCACAGAATACAAGTATTCAACAGCTCTCTCTGGATTGTTATATGCAGCACGTAAAGCACGCACAACTGTATCCCTATCCCAGCTTCCACCACCCATATCAAGAATTTGTTGAACTGTGCCCTCCAAGTTACTTCCAGCAACAAGGTTTGATGCTGCTTGGTCATACACATCTGTTACAGGACTGTTTGCAAAAAGGAGTAATACTCAAATAAAGATAAGACTACTCACATAGTAAAAACGAATATAATCAATAGGCAATTCCCTAGACAAGCATGTCATATGTGTTCACCTAGCAGCAGCAGGCACAGGCACAGGGGCAGGAGCAGACTCAAAAGCAGATTGTGGACTGCAGAGCAAACAAATCTTAAAACTAAACCCACAAAAACAGCAAAAAGGAAAAAAAAAAAAAAAAGGTACAGCCGACCAGTGAAAAAATCAAGGATGAGAAACTTACGGTGCAGCACTTGCAGCAGTAGCTTGAGGTGCTGTTATCGTCTGTCTAGCTTGGTCAGTGGAATCAGCAGGTTGTGCCTATTCAACCAGATGTTATCAGCTCTCAAAATCTAGATTAACATAACCATTTCAATTGTTTAAATAAGAATTGTTACACTTGCTACACAGGAATGGCATGTGAATTGATACTCTACAAGAGAATGAAAATATGGCCACTTCTCAAAGCACTAATGTCCTTATTCTCTTCCCGCAATAAATTATGTTACAAAAATGACTTAAATGTAGTCTCAAGCATCAAACCAGGGCTGAAGATCGCCACACCCACCAATAGTTAGAAGTGCATAAATGCATCTAAAGCAAAGAAATGTTTGTTCTGAAAGCAAAGAGGAGGGTGGTCGAGGTGCAAGCAAGCAAGAGAACGATCTGAACCTAGGAAGGTAATTAAGATCTCACAGTATTTGAAGGAGCTGCCGGTGTAGAAGAGGTTCCAGTTGATGAGACCTTATTCTACAATGACCACGAAAATATGGACAGTGCCAGCATTAGCCAACATATAAAAAGACATTCGCACAGCTCACAGAAGAAAAACTACCCTTGCAATTTCAAATCCTTCCCTTAAACAACAGGTTTTCTCAAGCCAAACAATAGAAAAGCCGATGTTTCAGCACATGCATGTAACTGCATAGTTGGTACCTTGGAAAGCATAATGACCACAAAACTATTTTCAGCAACTTTGTTTTCCTCAAGTGTTGTAGTGTCCTTGAGAACTTTACCCTGATGGATAAGCATCTGTTGTGCAGCAGGGTAGACATCTTGCCCCTGAACTGATTCTATGTTTTTCTTCACATCCACAACCTGATTAGCCATACTGGTACATTAGCTTATGCAAAAAAGAAAAAGAACAAGCAGGGGAGGGGGAAGAGGAACCATTACCATAGAAATAAATAATGCAGCTTCGAATACATTGGATAATGAAAAACTATTCCACGATCATCCCCCCCCCCCCCCACCCCCACCCCCAAAAAAAAAGAAAAAAAAGAAAAAGATAAACTATACCCAAGCTCTACGTCCCAAGGTAGGGGTAAGGTCTGCGTACATTCTACCCTCCCCAAACCCCTCTTGTGGGATTACACTGGGGTGTGTTGTTGAATACCCAAGCTTACACCTCTTGAACAAACAACAACTTGAAGCTTTCTTTTGCAACCTAACTAGTATGCAACTAGTCAAATTACCGTGGGCATTATGCCAAATGGCACCAAAAGCAGTTTTACAGCACCAGCAGTCAAGTAGTGTAGTATTTGCAGTGCAGCAATTAAAACTGCTAACTAAGAAACAACTATCCAAGGAACACCAAATTAAGTAGTATACAAGCAGTCACATATGTATGTATGTATGTCCCGAAAAAATATTAATAAGCAGCATTCACACGTATACTGAAGAGCATAACTTAACCTCGAACAAAAACAGATACACATTCAGAATTACTACCAAAGTAACGCCCTAAAACCACATGAGCTGCCACTCAAAACCCTAATCATACTCGAATGCCGCTAAGAGCCATTTAATTTGATACACACATTAGATTACAGACGAATAAGCATGTTCCAGCAGCATAAACGAATAGAAATATAAGAGAAAAAAGTAATAGTAGTTAATTACATTATCTTCGGGTTTTACTTCGATCTCAAAATGAGTGCCTTTCAAAGTTTTCACAAAAATCTTCATCTTCAACCTCTTGTTTAACCTGTTCCTCAACTGACAGCCACGTGTAAATTCTCGGGAGAGAAGAAAATGTGAAGTCGGAGCCACTGTGAAAACGTTTCTGTCGTGGTTTATATAGTCCAAGCAAAGGCAATTATCTGGTCACCGCCCGTCCTTTCCTTTGGCAACCCAAATCATTTGACCAATAATATGATGCCACGTAGGGTGCAACTTCACTGTATCTTCGGTTTACTGTTATCAGCAGTATCTAACTAAGACTATAATCTATGTTCAATGTTAGTTATCATTTAAGATGGAGTTTAAGTTGTATATACTGCTTAGGTGTTTTTACGAATGCATCATGATTTAACTGTGTGATTCCTTAAAATGCTATTGTTATCCTTAAAACAGTACAGTTTGAATTTGTACACGTGATTTGTGAACACGAGGATTGAGATGATTAAATTGAACTGACAAGAAACGTAAGAAAATTGTATGACCGAAGGACAAAATAACAAGAATTATATAATTGAATAAAAGTAGTTTGAATTTTTATGTTATAGGTTGACAAAGCCGTCGGGAACGGCCGTCAAACGGAGTAACACAATACTGAAATGAAACTAAAGATGAGCAAGAACTTCAAGAATTACAAGTATAAGCGTGATGCCCGTATGTTGATCAGAATTCAAATCTCTTTCATGAATCACATTCTTCATTTAGCTCATTTAATGTCCATTATCAACGTTGAGTAACGGTGGCAACGTCCTAGGAATCTTTTATAACGGCTAACCTCCGGGGCTTATCTTGTCTGGTCAATACCCTATGCTCGGTTCCTCTTCTCTAGAGCTATGATCTCAGTGATTGTTGGGTCAAGATGCACGCTAATCGGGCGCATGAACCGAATTTCTCTGCCGACTCAGACATGTCCCTATTGCCATGTGTCATCACCTGATTCTTTCACCTATCAAATCCAAAATTCTCCTCGTACAGCTACGTAGTTAATCACGTTGTCTTTTATTTTCTTGTATATTGAATCTTCAAAAATCAAATTCAAACATATATAGGCCTAAGATGGTAAAATGGTCGGGAATTGAAATGCCTTATGTTATTTGTACCTTTTTGTATCAAGCAGAGCTACTTGATACGTAATCGAGTTGACGAAATATAAACGTTATTATTATAAAATATTGTTGGATAATGTCTAATATTTCTAAATTCGCCATACAATCTTAGGTGTAATGACAAAAGAGCGCTTATATTAGGAAATAATGTATGTAGTTTATCAATGAGAGAAATATCACTAATTCTTATGTCCTTTTTTTTTTTTGTGATTGCTACTTCAGCCAAATATTAAATTTCATATTGTGAAATGTTCGTTGCATCAATTGGATATCCTAACAATAAATTGCGTGGAGTAAAGAAAAACATACATACGTGAATAGAAATTGTATAATCTCTATCCTCAAAATTAAATCTTATTAAGTGATAAGGAATTGGATTTTTTTTTTTCATCTTGTCTTGGTAACAAGGATTGCATAACAAATTATTATCACTTTTAATTTGCTTATATGCAATCCTATATAAAACTTAACGATAAACATCACATAACAAAATCAAATAAAATGAAATTTATTGTGCTAGAGTAGCATTTTGGTCATTTTTGGCTCTTATGGGATAATCCTGACTCTTCCTTCCAAACATGACATTATAGTGAGTGTTATTTAATTTGGCCTGAGGATGACTTGTGGACAGGGGCTTGATATTTCAAGCATTCGGTATTTTCATGACGAATATTCATGATTAGTTTGTGGAATTTATTTTTGTAAAGCATTCGGTATTTTCATGACGAATATTCATGATTAGTTTGTGGAATTTATTTTTGTAAAGCATTCGATAAGATAGAAAATTTACCCCGATAAAAGGTCACATGTATATAACCGAGATATTATTGCTTATGAACTAAAAGATATCTTAGAAGCTCATAAGGTTCATTTACAGGTTAGGGACATCTTTATACGAGATCTCAACAACGTGATGACATGCTATTATGCTCTTTAATTATTATTGTTGCTCATCATATGTATTTCATGCCACTTACCCGCATCTAGCCACCACGGTCATTATTCACACTCCACATGTCAATTAGCGAATTTCTCATAGTTGGTGTTGCCACACATGCATCCATTTTTATGGTAAAAGATTATGATCAAATTACTCGGTACAACGATCTTAGATCATAGTACTTAGGCATCACGATGCAATCACATTTGGAATGTGTGTTTTTTTTAATTACTACTATTATTATTATTATTATTAATATTAATACTGTTGTTGTTGTTGTTGTTGTTGTTATTATATCAATAAAGCAATAATATCTCACTCTCAAAGTAGAGATAATGTTTTATAATTAAACACATGGTCAACAATCACTTTATTAACAAATATGTGTAGGGGTTGTTTGATTGGCATATTAAAAAGATTTATCTCCACATAAAATATGTTAGTAATAAAAATGCTCAATAATTACTTTTAGTTTATCATAAATAATATGTGAAAAACTATATGTATACTATTTTATGAAGAAAAAATATAAAGCAAAAAATAGTAATGCATGAACTAAAAATACTAAAATGAAAAAAACTAACCCTTACAATAGTTTACGAACATTATAATATAATCAATAATTTATAATTTATACTAATGACATGTCTTTAAGCAAAAGCAAAAAATTCCGTGACAGGAGCAGCCCGAATTCGTTTCTCGGGTTGAACCAATTCCTTGTTCCCCGAAATTGAGTTTGAAGTTGCAGTTTGTCGTCTCCAGTGAAATTTCAGTGAGTAAAATGGAGAAGAAGAAGCCAACACACAACGATTCCTCATCCAACATCTTCACATTTCTGACTCAAAGAAGCACTACAGTTTCCTTCATTTGCATCACTCTCTTTGCTATTTTTGTGCGACTTGCAGTATCAATCCACCCTTATTCAGGCGCTGGAACTCCGCCTAAGTATGGAGATTACGAAGCTCAGCGGCATTGGATGGAAATTACCATTAATCTCCCTGTTAAAGAGTGGTACCGAAATAGCACTGTTAATGATCTGAAATACTGGGGTCTTGATTATCCTCCTCTTACAGCGTATCAGAGTTACATTCATGGCCTTTTTCTAAGATATTTTGATCCACAATCAGTTGAACTTTACACTTCCCGTGGCTATGAATCTTATATTGGGTATGCCCTGGCAGATCAATTTCAAAGTTTTGATATTTTTGGGGGTTGGATTTCTCTCAAACCAATACTAGTTATTATCGCAGAAAGTCAATTTTTGTTCTTGATTTCAACTGACTTTTTCGGATAATTACTGCCCATATTTTTGGGAGGTTTGATATTTGGTGGTGGTGGGGGGTTTGATTTCTCGTCACACAAGTAATAGTTATTATCTCACAAAGTCGGTTTCTTTGTTGAAGGAAATTGAATATCAAGAAGAAAAGTGACTTTAACTATTAGTTGAGTGATCATCTGTGAAATGTAACTCTATTTTTGGAGTATCTATGGGAAGATGAGATATTAAACGAATTTTACGTGTGTTGGTTTTTGATGCAGAAAATTGTTAATGCGGTGGACAGTGGTATTATCCGATTTGCTGATATTTTTTCCTGCTGTTATTTATTTTGTTCTGGTATATTACTCTGGTGTTCATGAGGGGTCGAAAAGTGGTATGTCGTGGCACTTTGCCATGATTTTGTTGAATCCATGTCTTATTTTGATTGATCATGGTCATTTTCAGGTACTATATGTCTCCTGGTTTGTGATTTGACAATTGGATTTGAAGTGCTTTTTCATTTGTTTGAATGATTTGGTCTTTGATTGAGTTTCTTTGATGACAGTACAATTGTATTAGCTTGGGGCTTACTGTTGCAGCTGTGTCTGCAATCCTATCTGATAGAGACATTGTTGGTTCAATCTTGTTCACTCTTGCTCTTAACCATAAACAGGTAGCATTTCTTTCTGTACATATTTATCTCAACTAACATAGCAAATCTGAACATGTAATTTGTACATATCTGTGCTTGGATATAGAGATACCAAATTGTCGACGTGCAAGTTAACTTTTCATTTCTTGGTGGAAAAACTAAGATATATAATTATACTAATGTCACAAAAATAGTATCTCTTGGTACTCGGTTGAGGTGCTGGCCGTGCTTGATTTCTGAGTGGTGACTGAATACCTATACTAATTTGTATTTGGTAGTATTCTTAATGACCTAAGAGAAGTAGATCTTGAATCTAACTCAACTCCAAAGGTAGTTTATGAGGTGAGAATTATCCAAGACCATTTAAAGAGAATACATCCGACACCCTCAACCAATGTGGGAGTCTTAACAAGATGAAGCCAATTTCAGAGATGAAAAGGATAGAATTTCTATAGAGAGGAAGTAGAGTCATTCTGGAGAGATGAAAAGGAACGAATTTCTGGAGAGACGAAGTAGGGTCTAAGCCTGCATAAAGAAGTAGTCAATGACCAAAGCAGTTTACAGAAAGGGAAAAAAGTGCAAAGATCTAGGTTTTAAAGGTTCTACTATACATGTTTGTAAAAAGAGTGTAGTAGACGTGTTGGACTAAGTGATAAAGATTAAGCCTTTAGGATTTGCTATGAGCTTCCCACGTATATTTTACTAAACGACACGGAGGAAGTTTATGAAGTAACTTCACATTGAACCAATGTAGGACATATGGTTGTGTTACGAAGCTGTTGAATCAAGATCAGTAGGACCATATAATTCTCATTAGTAAAAAGATCTTAGCTTTCATGTGCCAATTTATTGGCAGTGAAGTCATGTGCACAAGAAATGAAGGAAGACTGGTGCGACTATAGTAGAGTTCCCCAAAGAGCTTGGGGAATTCGGATCCAGTCAAGATTCGAACAATAATAGCAGTCAGTTTCTAGTAAAAGAGGAGAAAGCTGACTTTGAGAAACAAGGTGCATCTTGTGACTTTATTAATATGTAAGCTTGTTCTATATCTCCTCAAGATGGCTTGAGTAGGACCTTTCCCTTTCTCTGCTGTCTGTGCCTTCCTCTCCCTCTTTGAATAAATGGCTCTCAAGTTTGCTGAATCAAGGATCAAATAGGTTTTAACTAAGAATTGATGATCCACTACCATGAATAAAGCATGCAAGTCATAACAGGTCTTTATTCACCTAAACTTGTCCAATAGTGTCAACTGAAATGAGGAGAAGGTAGTACCCCCTTCATATCATTTTATATGATACTTTTTTCCTTTTTAGTTTGTTCCAAAAAGATTGATATCTTTTTATACTTGAAATGTTTAGTTTTTAAAATTCCCATTTTACCCTTTATGACACTTTCTTATAGGAATAACATAACATGTCTAAAACTAGAAGATTCTGAGATATTGTTGGTATGTTGTGCATACTTGGCTTATGTATAAGTCTTTCTTTCTTAAACTCCATGCCCAGTCAAATGTTGTCATATAAAATCAAACGGAGGGTAATAATTATCTGGAATTAGCTATGTGATTTAAAGTTGATGTTGAAGTTATGATATTTTGCTTGAGTAACTTGATGTGATGATAAAACTATGCCAGAGATTTGTTATCATGCTTGACTATCTACTAGATTTATTGGGTGTTACTCTTTAAAGTTATCGGTGTTTGGTCCTCTGCTCCGTTGTATTATCAAGTATTACTTACAGATCTTGCTTTCTGCAGATGAGTGCCTATTTTGCACCTGCATTTTTTGGCTATCTCTTTGGAAAGTGCTTAAGGCGCCAGAATCCTTTTCTCGAGGTCTTGAAATTGGGTTTCGCGGTGTTAGGAACGTTCATTGTTATTTGGTGGCCATATCTTTATTCTTTGGAAGCACCTTTGGAGGTAAAACAACGGTGCTTAAAATTACAAGTACATCGAATCATGATTTACGTGCTTTGGGTTACTGGTTCCTTTGGTTTGAAAGATGACATCCAATATCCTAAAATCTCCTCAGCTAATAATTGGAGGAATTACCATTATTATATATGTTTTTTCAAAATACAATTACATGACTCATGCTAAATTTTGCTTGAGGTAAATTTAGCTCCATCGGGCTTATTTTTTTTTGTTGTTCAACCCAAAAATCTAAGCAAGTAGGATGATTTTTGAGTCTCAATTTTGCTAAAAAGATAACGAAAACAGATGATATACTTATGTTAAAATCTTTCTGAGAATAAGAGAAATGGGAAAAGTCTGTTTTTGGTGGTCGCTAGCATACCCTTAATGCTGAGGAATACAACAGTACCCGTTCCTCAAAAAAAAAAAAAAGAGAAGTGGGAGAAGAATTGAATGAACATGTGAATTCTAATTTCTAAGCGACATATTTTTATAGGCACATTGTACATCAAACAACAACTACAATAACAACCCAGTGTAATCCCACAAATGGGGTTTGGGGAGGGTAGAGTGTACGCAGACCTTACCCCTACCTCTGAGAAGGTAGAGAGGCGGTTTCCGATAGACCCTCGGATCAGAGAAAGAATTGAATGAACATGTGAATTCTAATTTCTAAGCGACATATTTTTATAGGCACATTGTACATCAAACAACAACAACAATAACAACCCAGTGTAATCCCACAAATGGGGTTTGGGGAGGATAGAGTGTACGCAGACTTTACCCCTACCTCTGAGAAGGTAGAGAGGCGGTTTTCGATAGACCCTCGGATCAGAGAAAGACGAAAAAGAAGGCAGTAGCAACAAGCAGAAGCAACAACAAGGTAATAATCTAAGAAATCTAATAATACAACAATCGAGGCGAAAGAAACAACAAGTAGTAATAGAAATCTAGTCATACTTTAACTACAAGAATAATACTAATACTCTGGGAATGGAAAGAACTACACCCGACTACTTACTAGCCTTCTACCCTAATAAACATGACAAGTATGACAATTTTTCTTGTAACTATCTAATAATTGTATCATAAACATTCACTTTATGTTAAAAAAGGAGTGCAGAAAGTCCCAATGCCAATATTAGTTTCTAGGTTTATTTGAAAATGGAGCTTTTCTTTCTAGAGTTTTGTCACCATTTAGTTGATTTCTGTAAGAACAGAACAATTCAAATCAAAGGTCATCTAATTTAACAAATATGTTCTTGCCCCCAGAGCTTTGGTCTAGTGGTAAGAGCGCAACACGTGATTGTGTGGATTAGGCACACATCATGGGTTGAACCCTACCATAATCAAAAGCTTGGTATAAGTGGTGAAGGGTAGAAGAGGTTGGTGGGTGGGGTGGGGTGGGGAAGGGGGTGGACATTATCCACCGGGTCTCAAACCGTGCACCATGTGCCTTTTGGATTTCTCGGTTATAAAAGAAACAAAAATTTAACCTATATAAAAAATAATTATCTGGAAGGTTTTAGCAATGCTGAGCATTCCCTCATCTCTAACCTTTTTAGTATTTTTTCTTTATTCAGATAGTATGTATTGTACTAAATGTGTACAATTTTAAAACTCATTTTTCTACATGCCTCTTTCCTTAGGGTTTATATCCGTGCCAGATTGAGGTAAAATGTCATACCTTTGCCTTTAAAATAATGGTTCTACCTTGTTCTCTTGAATCTGCATATTGCATCTGTAAAACTTGCGCGTACAGTAAAAAACAATTTAGGATTTCTCTATTGATTATGCTAGAAATTCTTAACAACATAGACGTTTTAACAGTTCTTATTGTGCTGGATGTCATTTTTGATTTTATGAAAAAAGTGATGTAGTGCCTCACAATGGCGTTAGAGTGGGCAATTGCAGATGTTACCATACTACCCAGAAGGTTGGCCTGGGAATGACTTTTGCATGGAGGATTAATTTCACATACATGGTGGAATTTGCATATAAATCAGAACATTGATTTCTAGTCATATTAAATAAATGAATAAGGAAGAATGAGCTAGTGATGAAAGTTAAGTACCCTTGACAGAATGTGTTCTCGTTTACTAGTTCTATAGGAGAATGAGAATGACTGCAGGAGCATATAGTGGGCCTTTTCATTTTAGATATATGAGCAACAACCTTTAAGTAGTAAAGTACAAGAGGACAATTGCACAAAGAGGTCAGCTTTTGCATGGATGATGGGAGGTGTTTTGAGTGAATGAGAACACTGGTAAGAGGGTCATATTCTGGGGCAATTGATTTGAGGTTACTTGTCTATGGAATGAGAAATCCTGCTGGTTGTTTCTTCCTTCATAACAAATCAAATGCATAGAAGTCTCAAAGGTCAAGCGAACGTACCATTGAAGTCGGTTACCAATTTATATTTTTCTTGACAATGGAGGTATATGATTAGCTTGCGCACACCTTGACTGTTCCACCGGGTATTTGTTAGCTCCCATCAACACAGGTATCGGAGTAACTCTCTCCTCCAAGGCTTAGGGGAGGTTGGAAGAAATCACCTAGCTCTTTTTGCCTCGGGTGGGGTTTGAAATCTGATCTCTCATGATTTTCATCCTACTTTATTGACTGCTAGGCGATTATATTTGTGACCTGATTATATTTGTGTCTTCCTTTCTAAATGGAAATAGCCGACCTGATTGAGGATTGGGTCCTTGTCCATCTTGTTTGGCAAAGATTTCCATCACAATATGCGAGATTATTGAATCAGTTTCTTTTGATGCAGGTTCTTTCCCGCCTAGCTCCTTTTGAGAGGGGCATATACGAGGATTACGTGGCTAACTTCTGGTGCACCACTTCAGTCATTGTGAAGTGGAAGAGATTGTTCGGTACCCAATCACTAAGGATTCTTAGTCTTGTTTCAACTGTTTCCGCATGCCTGCCCTCAATGATGCTGCTAATATTGGTGCCGAGCAGAAGAAACTTCCTGTTTGGACTGCTCAGCAGTGCTTTATCATTCTACTTCTTCTCATTTCAAGGTACAAAAATCGATCTGATTCCCTTATCGATGCATTTCTACTTATGTGATTATGCTTCTCTCATCTCAGTATAACTCTAGTTGATCCTTTTGTGGCTGCATTACAGTTCATGAGAAATCTATTCTGCTGCCTCTTCTTCCAGCAAGCTTCTTGGCGATTGACGAGCCTCTTATTTTTCGCTGGCTAACTTATTTTGCCTTGCTCTCTATGTTCCCTCTTCTAAGGCGTGATGAATTGATTCTTCCATATATTGCTTTATATGGTCTCTTCGTCCTCCTGTACAACGCACCTGCTCAAAGAGAAGACACAAGGGAGACCCGCTCTCGTTTTACAACTTTAAAATATTTTCTCATCACCTTCTCTCTTCTTCTGCATATCGTTTACTTGATGGTAACTCCACCAAGAAGGTACCCATTCCTCTTTGAGGCAGTAATTATGCTCCTCTGCTTCTCGCAGTTTCTTTTTATTTTTATGTACACAAACATGAAACAATGGGAGTTTTTTAAGCTTTCAAGTCAAACAATTAGAGAAAAGAAAAATATTTAGTACGTATTTGGTGATTTTCTTGTATTACATTTTGGAAGGGGTCATATAGTTGTCTCGGTTGAAAATGTGTAAATGAAAGCTTTTAGTTTCATTTCCAAATAGGAAAGATGCTTATACTTTCAAGTCTTGTGATTTACCTTGTATGACTGAGCTTAGCAGAACTATTAGGAGGGGACTCTCTCCTATTTTAGCCCATTTCCTGTGGATTGTGATTGCCCGTATCTCAATTTTCATTGTTTTTAGAGTTACCTTTATTTTGTTGGCCCCTCCCGCTGCTCTCTCTGTTTGCACCCCCTTTTTTGGGTTTGCATGTTGTCTACATGTCGTAAGAGATGGATATCCAGTACGTAGTTCTCTTGTGTGTGACGTGGTTAACTATGTTTTGTACATTATTCTCTTACGTCAAAAATGAATGCTTCGTTACGAATGTTTTTCATTCGAGGAGATCAGACACCCGGTAATACTAATAGGAAAAAATGAGGAAACAGTACCCCTTAACTGAGTTAATCTTTCCCTAATGCCATTAATCATGCCTCTGTGTATAAGCTGGTCTTTCCTTCAGTCTTTGTGGAACTAAAACATAAGAACGAATAGATCTTTTAACCTTGTCCAAAAAAGAAAAGAATGAATAGAAGCTAGCGGGATGAATATCAAGTTCCTTTCTCCTTTTTAAAAAAATATTTGGCGGGGTGTAAGAACTACTCGCCTAAGCTCTCTCACTTGCTCTATCCAAAGCTTCTAACTCTAGGAAAATCTGTCAACGCTTTCATTTCTATGACCAAGTGAGAATCATGCACTATGGCTTAAGATTGATATATCATACGACATAATGGAGATTTAGCGCTTTGCAGAATTTGGGACTTTATGATGCTTGGTTTGTCATGTAACTTGGACAGTAATAATCTATTACCCCTTCCACTTCGTGCGAGCTAAATTGCATCTAACCTGATCTCTCTTCCGGAAATGGCTGCAATCACAAGCAAGTTTTTTTTTTGTTCTCTCTTCTTTTGTTTGAGGGATTCAGTTGGTTTATTGATGTAGTTGTAATTGTACTTGTGAATGTGTGTAGCCGCTCACACTTTGAAGTCAAATAGAGGTGACTGAAGTAAGGAACTTAAGACTCTAAGGGGGCGTTTGGTTCAAAAACAAATTACGCTGGGATTAGTTATTCTGGAGTTATTTTTTATTGACTGTTTGGTATGTTGGACTAAAAGTATTATACATTGAATAATTTCTAAAAAGAAGAGGTTTCTTCCTTATCCCGGGATAACTTATTCCACCCTATGGCAGGTATAAGATATCCCAACACTATTTTTAGTCCTGGGATAACTTATCCCATGATTATTGACCAAACAAGGTATAAGGAATTGCTAAATTCTTATCCCAGGACTATTTATGTTTATCCTTCGTACCAAACGACCCCTAAGACAGTTATGACTGGGGGGTTTCTCAGTCCAGTTTGGTTTAAGTCCTTTTCCATAGTACTTCATCCAAGATTGCCAGTATCAGATACCAAGTCAAGTTAATCAATGTTCCTAGCTGTATTATTAGAGAAGTTGAATAGTTAGGGCCGTGTTCATGGGTCGGTTTTGGGTTAAAATCAAAATCAAACTAATATAGTCGGTTTCTAAAATTATTAAAACCAAACCAAATATAGTACATATCCATTGGTTTGGTTGAGGTTGGTTTGGTTCGGTTTGGGTCGATTTTTCAGTTTTTAAGAAAATTAACAGTATTTCTCTCTTTCATGATATTTTTCCTACAATTAGGAGAGAATTTTCTATCCTTTTCCAACTTGTAATCCGTTAGTACCCTTTTATTGCTGTAGCTATAGCTTCTTACGTTATGGAGAAAATGTCTTAGGATTTATGATTTTAATTAAGTGAATAAAATTTATAAGAAATACAAAAAATAAATCCAGGTAAATCTCATATAGTTGTTTTCTTGAATAAATGAGTTTGAATTCATGGATTTCTTCTTTAAAATCGGTTTAAGGTATAAAGTTCATTAGCCTATTAGAGATAAATAAAAAAAATTCTTAAAAAGTATATAAATTATTCAAAAGTATTTATAAAAATCAATATATTGTATATATATAATTATAAAATTATATATAAAATCTGTCGGTTCGGTTCGATTTTTTCTTCGGTTTGCTTTTAGTAAAACCAAAACCAAAATCAAATCAAATATTATTGGTTTTTAAAAATTCAAAACCAAACCAAACCTAACCTAAGTAAATATCGATTTATTTAATCGATTTGATTTTTGTTTTCGGTTTGGATCGATTTTTAATCAAACCGTGAACACCCGGACCTTTGAGGAGGAAGCTGACTTTAACTCTTCGTCTTATTCAAACCTTACATTTGGGAAGATTGTGTCTGTTCTCATTGATTATTTCTTCCATTTTTAAATTTATTTTGGGCATATTCTTATCAACATGCACCGTGAAAGTCTTATTTAAATATTATTATGGGGTCGGGGGTTGTGTGATGTAGCAAACAAAACATGGTAGAAGTTACTTGTTTTGACCCATTTGTAGTTTTTTCCTTTTACGGAAAAGAAAAGGGCCAAAATTACTCCTAAATTATTCGAAATAGACCACATATACCCTTTATTTATTTTTGGTATCAAATATGCCCTCGCCGTCACTCCAAGGGGCCACAAATGTCCCTCTACTTGACAGACCCATTTGGATGGTTGACGGGGCATCCTACGTGGATTTTTTTTGCCACATGACCATCCACATAGGCAAATAACCCGACCCACCCATCTACATAGACAATTAACCCGACCCACCCATCTTCTAACTAAAGGGGTAAAAGGAATTTATCCCTCCACATGTGGCGGTGATAACGAATTGGCATTAGTTGTAGGTGGGGGTGGGAGCAGTTGCATAGAAGAATCAATATGTGGTTGTAGCTCAGTGATGCACCGTTGGAATGCGGAGAGGGAGTCAGAGAGTTTGAGGAGATTGGCAATGATCGAGTCCCTTGAATGTGTTGGTAATTCTTGCAATTTGTTTCCAGTTACTTGTCTCTGCTCTGCTTGGACCAATTGGGATGGCTGTGACAGTAGCGTACCACTGACGGAATCCGGTGGTTTATCCATCCGACTAGAAGTGGACGACAAAATTGACAAAGGAGAAGATGGATTAAAACCACTAAATCCTGGTGATAGGTTTTGTTAACTACAATGGCGGAAAAGTGACGTATCTTTTAGTATGAAATTGAAAGCATAATTGATAGAGTACCATCTAACAAACGGAGACTGAATCCGAAAAAGAAAATTGTGGAACACTATAAGAGTACATATTTCTTTTTATAAAAATTAAAGACGTTAAATACTACAGACTGAAGCATATTAATGTATAATATATGATCTTTCGCACAGAAAATTAAAGAAGAGAAAGAGAGCATAATTGACGGGTGAATCAATCCATTTGTTTGTATTAAGGACAAGAAGATGGGTGGGCGGGTTAATTGTCTACGTGGATGGGTGGGTCGGGTTATTTGCCTATGTGGATGGCCATGTGGGAAAATATTTCCGCGTAGGAATGCCCCGTCAGCCATCCAAATGAGTCTGTCAAGTAGAGGGGCATTTGTGGTCCTTGGAGTGACGGCGAGGGTATATTTGGTACCAAAAACAAATGGAGGGTATATGTGGTCTATTTCGGATAGTTCAGGGTAATTTTGGCCCTTTTCCTTACCTTTTAAAATACAACCAAGCCAATATGAAATTCCATAGAAGCTTTTACTAATGGTTGTAAATTTATGTACAGTTGCGGAGCGGTTGACTTGTTTGAGATACCAAATATGACAAAAGAACCCGGTGGGGAAGGGGCAATAAATATGGCTAGCTATTTGCCTATTAGCAGCGTTATTAAAAATGATCACATTTTTGTGCTGTACAGAAAGGGATATATATATAAACAATGACGATCACGTTAAGTGGTTGGGAGTTGGATACAACTCCATTAACTCCTCTTTTGCTCTTAATTTTGATGTGTATTACTTGACCTAATTGCCATTGGTTGTCAAATCTTGCAACTCTTCCCCTATCCTCTAAGCAGGAGCGACAAAGGGGAAGATGAACATAGGCGGATTCAGAATTTTAAATCAGCGCGTGCCTATGTTTTGTTGTACCTTTTACTCTTTTAGATTACATCTTTCGGCCTCAAAATATTAGGTGTTTTAGATCGATATATAAGAAGTCACCTATTACTCATTTCTCTAAATTACCTTTCCTGCTCCAATTAGTAGTGAAACGCTTAAGCGATAGATAAGTGGTAGTTTAGATTAATTTTCTTATGATAAAGGTTATTCAATCTCTTTCTTAAGGGTGTGCAATAATCTTAAAAGACAGATAACACGGACTAGAGAGAGTATTGTTTTGTGACCATGGGTGCACTGTTAATTACTCTTTTGTGCCAACTGCCAAGTATACAACTTTAACATAAATATATGCTACTATTAAAAATTATTTTCAATTATACATACATTTTAAGTTGAGCATTGACTATGAGCACCCCAAAGTAGGGGCAAGGTAACGACGTTGAGAGTTAAATTTGAGTTACCCACTCTGGTAGACCGGGCATATAACAGCATGCATGCATTTATTGGCCAGCAAATTTTGTTTGTAATTCAATCATTTTTAGTTTTATATAGTGTGTATATGTGTATATGCAGCAGTATTTATGTGGCAATATATGCTGCGCTTGCCATTAAATGGTAGCTTTTGCATCCATACTGGTTTGTTTAGTTGCCTTTTTATTTCTTCTTTAGGCCTTTATTGCCTTGCTATTTGTATTTCAAGACCACAACGTTTGTGTCTTTGTTGTCTTCCAAGTGTACATCTTACGTTGATTGGAAGAAGTAGCAGAAAACATGATGATTGTAAGTTGTAACTAAAGTAGCCTATGTGGAAGAGAGGACAATGACCCCTAAAAGAAAAAAGAAAAGGTATACTATACTATCTTGAATCAAATCTAAAAAGAGAAAAATAGAGCAATATTACTACCGAGGAGTGTCGTGGGCCGGGATAAATGGAAACTCTCCTCTCTTAATTAGTATTTCGAATTTGAGTTTTGAGAATAAAGAACCTTTTAGCAGAAAACGTTTTACTCTCTTGGTAGGCCTACTGGACACGAATATGAATTAGGCAAGCTAATGAAATTTCGAATACTGGGATGATTTAAACCAAGAAAAGCAAAACCATATTGTGATAGTCTTTTGGTGGAGTTTTCTGCACTCTAATTAATCAGGTGAAGCTACAGTTTTAACCCATTTCACACAGCCCACAGTATAAAAAAAAATTAAATCACGAAAACATTTATACCGCTCATGCATATATTTCAAGAAAAAGTTGGTTTAGTTGTTGATTTTGGCTAGAATGGAAAGGAAAAGTAAAGGTGATAACTAAACAAGAATAAGCTAGGAAATAGTATAAAGTTATTTATTTACATTTAAAAAATTGCAATGTATATGAAATTTTAAGATTTTGAATCAATAAAAAGTTATATAGTTAGTTGTTGAAGACAGTAAGGTTTCTCTTGAAACTTTTTAAGTACTTAGGTAAAGGAATCCTAAAGAAAGATAAAATACAACATTTCAGCATAATACCACAAATACAATAAATGTGAACTGCTATAGTATACGTAGTTTTCGGAGTTCATGCATTCAAAATGCCTTTCTCGTGCCAGAACCTTTGGTATGCCACTGTCTCCTTAAACGAGATTGCAAGATAAAGCTTTGTGCAAAAAATGGGATTACTTTATACCTCAAATGGTAAGTATACACGGTCAATATATTTAATTTATTATAACAGTTTAATCAAATTACAAATTGTTATTTTATGTCATTATCTCATAAGTAACTTGATTGACTAAATATAACACATAAGCTAAGGGAGCATAAGAGCAACAAGTTAGAGGCATAATCAAGTAAGTGTCACCTTTATCTTTAATTTTGTTTTCCCTATTAGGGGGTTGGTAAAGGAAATACTAAACTTGGAGGACTTTTGAGTTCATGAACGAACTCCTGATCATTGAACAGAGGCGGATCCAGAATTTGAAACTTATGGGTTCCCGTTTCCCAGCGATCTCAAATATATATATACATAACCATTTCGAAGGGTCATGAAATGGTTAGAAAAAATTATGAAAACTTGTATAGTTGTATTACAATATAAGAGGAAAATAACCAAAAAAAAAAAAAAAATGAGGAAGAAGAATGAATTAGCGCCTGAGATTTGGGCTTCAACAAGTTTTAAATTTGGATGGTCTCTTTTAATTAGACTTCTATGATTTTTAATGAGGAAAAGAGAAATAAAACTGATGTTTTGTTAAAAAATGAAACAGGGCCGCCCAGCTTGTTTCGAACCCTGATCAATGGACAACAAAGCTTTAGCCAACCATTTCTTCGCCATTAGACCAACAACGAATCTTTGATGTGGGTTCCCAACGAAATATATTTATATATTCAACGGATTTCACAGTATAAATACAGGGTCAGGGCAAATGTTAGTGGGTTCCCGAGAACCCCCACCGGACACTGTAGATCCGCCCCTGTCATTAAACCAACCCGTTAAACCTAATGGGTCACATATTGATGACATGTATAAGGCATAAAAGCATATTGATTTAAATTATGTATATTGATCATACACATAAATTTATGTTACCAGTGTACGTAATTTATCATAGCAAATAATTACTTACCTCTATACTTATCTAGATGTAACCACGGTCCCTGTATGGTAGTAGGGTGACTAAATAAATGTCTCTATGGGGTGTACTATTGATGATTCAACCATCGTTGAGAGAGACACCTAAACTGTAATGTGGCCTTATTTTGAAATAAAATATTATGCTTGGAGCCAAAGTTTGCTTGTATGAATGAGAAATTTTCGATTATTTTTCATTTTCTTTTTCCACAACTTGGAGGCCAAGTTTGGCCCCTATAAAAGGAAAGCATTTGTCTCCATTTGAAGACACACCAAAACAATTCAAGAGCTTCTCATCTCTTAGCTTTATCTTCTTCTTCCTCCCTTTTTAGTTAGAGTATTATTGTAAGAGAGTTATGTGTTGGGAAACACTTGTGTGAACCCTTCTTTGGAGTGATCTTGTGAGGTTATTCTCTTGGGATACTTTTGGGGTAATTAAAGTATTTACTCTAATTTTGTACTCTCTAATGTACTCTTGTTGATATAGTGAAATTGCTCCTTTCCGCTTGTGGATGTAGGTCACACTGACCGAACCACGTTAAATTTGTGCCTCATTTATTTTCTTTACTTGCTGTTGTTATCAACTAACTATTGTCTTTGTTATTGTCATTATAATATTGTTTGGCTAAATTTCTCATTACCCGGGTTACCGATCCTAACAAATTGGTATCAGAGCCGGATCTAATCAGGTAAACTTCAGTAGCCAAAAATGATTGTAACAAAAACTTTTGTTGAGAAATTTGACCGAAGTGCAAACTTCGGGATGTGGAAATTGAGGATGGAAGCTATCCTAATTCAGGACGGCTTAGATATGGCACTGGAAGGAAAAGAAAAGAAGCCAGGAAGTATGACGAACCCTAAGTCTGCCGTCATAGATAAAAAGGCAAAATCAGGTATCATTTTAAATCTCTCAAATGAGGTTTTACGTGAAGTATCCGCAGACACCACAACCAAAGACATGTGGGAAAAATTTAAAACCCTATATATGAAGAGGACAGTGGAAAATAGACTTTACCTGAAGCAAAAACTTTACACATTTCGTATGGTTGAAGGTACTTCTATACTCTCACATCTTGATGCATTTGATTCCATTCTTACGGATTTGAGCAATATTGATGCTGAAGTTAAAGATGAGGATCAAGCCGTGTTATTGCTTATTTCCCTTCCCAGTCATTCAAACATATAAGAGATACTATGCTTTATGGAAAGGATAATATCTCTTATAGAGATATCAAATCTATCTTAAAATCAAAAGAACAGATAGATAGAGATACTACTGGGGAAACTAGTGCACCCCTTGGGGAAGGCTTGTTTATAAGAGGTAGATCCGATAAGAAAGAATCAAGTAGTGAGAGGTCTAAATCAAGGTCAAAGTCTAGATACATAAATGTTGTGTGCAAATATTGTCATAAGAAAGGTCATATTATTTCTGAATGCTATAAGTTGAAAAACAAAGAAAAGCATAAGGAAAAGAAAAATGAGCACCAAAATACTAACACCGCTGAAGCAAGTGTAACTGCAGATGAGACCGAGGGAACAATATTTTTAGCTACTAACAATAGCTTTAAATCTAATGATGAGTGGATTTTAGATTCAGGTTGTTCTTATCATATGTGTCCCAATAAGGATTTGTTTACCACATATGAATCTGTTGGAGGTGGAGTTGTCTTGATGGGCAACAACGCTCCATGCAAAGTTATTGGTAAAGGTACAATCCGAATCAGAATGCATGATGGTGTGGTGAAAACTCTCACTGATGTTAGATATGTTCCTGACTTAAAGAAAAATCTCATCTCATTGGGCACTCTAGAATCTCTTGAGTGCAAATACACAGGTGAAGGTGGAGTTTTGAAAATCTCTCTAGGTGCTCTTGTGATCATGAAAGCACGCAGATCTGGTACTTTGTACACTTTATTGGGATCCACTGTTACAGGTTCTGCTGCAGTTTCCACATCAAATCAACCTGATTCCGACATCACCAAATTGTGGCATATGCGATTGGGGCTTATGAGTGAGAAAGGTCTTTCCATTCTCAGCAAAAGAGGTCTCCTATGTGGACAAAGTACTGGAAACATAGAGTTCTGCGAACACTGTGTGTTCGGGAAGCAGAAAAGAGTCAGCTTCAAATCTCCAGCAATTCATCGAACAAAAGGTACTTTGGATTACATTCATTCAGATCTTTGGGGTCCTTTTTGTACCCCGTCAAAAGGTGGTGCCAGGTATATGCTAACTTTCATTGATGATTATTCAAGGAAAGTTTGGGTTTATTTCCTGAAAAATAAAAGTGATGTTTTCTTAAATTTCAAACAATGGAAAGTTTTGATTGAGAAGCAAACGGGAAAACAAGTCAAGCGGCTTAGAACAGATAATGGCTTGGAATTTTATAATGATGAGTTCAACGAATTTTGCAAAAATGAAGGAATTGCTCGACATCGCACTGTGAGGATGACCCCTCAGCAAAATGGTGTTGCAGAAAGGATGAATGGAACTCTTTTGGAAAGAGTTCGTTGCTTGATTTCAAATGCTAGGTTGACAAACGCCTTTTGGGCAGAAGCTATCTCTATAGCTTGTTATATTGTCAACCGTGCTCCTTCTGCACCTTTGAACTTTAAGACTCCAGAGGAAATGTGGTCAGGTACTCCTGCTAATTATTCAGATTTAATTTTTTTTTGTTGTCCCGCGTACATGCATGTGAATGAAGGAAAATTAGAGCCAAGGGCTAAAAAGTGTATCTTCCTTGGATATGCATTTGGGGTGAAAGGATATAGACTATGGTATCCTGATCCCAAGTCACTAAAATTTGTAATTAGTAGAGATGTAACTTTTGATGAATCTTCTATGTTACATCCCAGAAAAGAGTCTTCTAGCTATTGTAATAAGAATAAAGAGCAAGGTATACATGAGCAGGTGGAGGTTGAGCTTGGCAATCCTTCTAAGCCAAGCTCATCAACTGTGGAACAAAATACAGTTGAAACTCCTGAAGTTGAGCCAGAAGCTAAAGCTCCAGAAGTTGAGCCTGAAGTTGAACCAAATGAGTATTCCATAGCCACACACAGACCAAGGTGACAAATTCAAAAACCAGGAAGGTATGGAGATTATGTTGCATTTGCTTTTTCAATTGCACAGGAAACTGAAGAAATTGGAGAACCATCAAAATATTTAGAAGCAGTTTCTGGTAGTGATTCAGCCAAGTGGCTGATTGCAATGAATGAAGAAGTTGAATCTCTCCACAAGAATGGTACTTCGTCTCTTGTAAAGGCGCCATCAGGAAAGAGAATTGTTGGTTGCAAATGGGTTTTCAAGAAAAAAGATGGCATTTCAGGGGTTGAAGATGCACAGTATAAGGCACGATTAGTTGCAAAGGGCTATAGTCAGGTACAAGGAGTTGATTTTAATGATATTTTCTCACCTGTTGTTAAACATAGCTCCATTCGTGTTTTGCTTGCCTTAGTTGCCATGTATGATTTGGAGTTAGAACAGCTTGATGTTAAGCCAACTTTCTTACATGGTGAACTTGAGGAACAAATATACATTCATCAATCTGAAGGTTTTGAGATTCAAGGAAAAGAAGATCATGTTTGCTTGTTGAAGAAATCCTTGTACGGATTAAAGCAGTCTCCAAGACAATGGTACAAAAGGTTTGATTTCTTTATGTTGGGTCATGATTATTCGAGGAGCATGTATGATAGTTGTGTTTACTTCCGGAAGTTATATGATGGTTCATTTGTTTACTTATTGTTGCATGTTGACGACATGCTCATTGCTGCTAAGGATTTGACAGAAATTCACAATTTGAAAAGTCAGCTGAAAAGTGAATTTGAAATGAAAGATTTAGGAGCAGCTAAGAAAATCCTTGGCATGGAGATCAAAAGAGATCGAGGAGCCAACCGGCTATTCCTGACCCATAAGAAGTACTTGGAGAAAGTCTTGGAGAGGTTTGCCATGAAAGATGCTAAACCAGTGAGTATCCCTCTTGCTGCTCATTTTAAGTTATCAGCTGCTCAATCACCGCAGTCAGAGGAAGGAGAGAGGTATATGGCACATGTACCATATTCTAGTGCAGTTGACAGTATTATGTATGCGATGGTGTGTACACGTCCAGATATTTCACAAGTAGTGAGTGTGGTAAGCCGGTATATGGCTTGCCCTGGTAAAGCACATTGGCAGGCTGTGAAATGGATTCTCAGATACTTAAAAGGTACTTCAAACGCATGTTTGGAGTTTGGGAGAAATACTGACCTTTTGGTTGGTTTTGTAGACTCTGATTATGCAGGTGATCTTCACAAAAGAAGATCACTGACACGCTACGTGTTTTGCATTGGTGGTTGTGGTATCAGTTGGAAAGCTACATTACAACATGTAGTAGCTTTATCTACTACCGAAGCAGAATATATGGCCGTAACTAAGATGATCAAAGAAGCCTTATGGTTAAAGGGTCTATTTGCTGAACTTAGCTTACACCAAGGTGGTATTACCATTTTATGTGATAGTCAAAGTGCCATTCACTTGACTAAAGATCAGATGTATCATGAGAGGACGAAGCATATAGATATCAAGTATCACTTCATTCGGGAAACCATTGCTGAAGGAAAGGTCTCTGTTAAGAAAATCAACACCAGAGACAATCCTGCCGACATGTTCACAAAAGCTCTTCCAGTTGGCAAGTTCAAGCTCTGCTTGAACTTGATTGGCATTCATGAAGAATGATTTAGCCCATATGGGCTTTTGCGGAGAGGGTGGAGCAAAATTACTGTATCACTCAAAATTAGGCCAAGGTGGAGATTTGTAATGTGGCCTTATTTTGAAATAAAATATTATGCTTGGAGCCAAAGTTTGCTTGTATGGATGAGAAATTTTTGATTATTTTTCATTTTCTTTTTCCACAACTGGAGGCCAAGTTTGGCCCCTATAAAAGGAAAGCATTTGTCTCCATTTGAAGACACACCAAAACAATTCAAGAGCTTCTCATCTCTTAGCTTTGTCTTCTTCTTCCTCCCTTTTTATTTAGAGTATTATTGTAAGAGAGTTATGTGTTGGGAAACACTTGTGTGAACCCTTCTTTGGAGTGATCTTGTGAGGTTATTCTCTTGGGATACCTTTGGGGTAATTAGAGTATTTACTCTAATTTTGTACTCTTGTTGATATAGTGAAATTGCTCCTCTCCGCTTGTGGACGTAGGTCACACTGACTGAACCACGTTAAATTTGTGCCTCGTTTATTTTCTTTACTTGCTGTTGTTATCAACTAATTATTGTCTTTGTTATTATCATTATAATATTGTTTGGCTAAATTTCTCATTACCCGGGTTACCGATCCTAACATAAACCATAGTAATTTTAAACTGACAAATGGATCTAATTTTCAGTATTGTCCATTGAGGTTTTCAGTATTAATGTCCCTCATGAAGTCACTAGTAAAATCAAATTTGACCACCCATTGGATTTGACACAGGATGACTAGGCGTACGTAAAAGTTAAAAATCACACGAAACGAACTTCCTAACACAAGGAAAGGGAAATGCTATTAATATATGCATTATCAGGTTTCGTGTAATCAAACATGTTTTGTCTAGTGAGTAATGTACGAAGTAGTTATAGCAATTTTACGCAACCAATACCAAATATAAGTAAGTATTGGAAGTATTTATATGTAGCTGGGGAAAATCCTAAAAGAAGGAAAAAGAAAGGTTTTATCAGTGCTGTATGAGTTAGAGCCATGTAAGGTTTATTAGTGCTGTTTGAGCTAGAGCCATGGAGCTCGTTCAAAAGCTTTAGGATCATAACTTCCTTCTTTTTATTTGGTGTCAGGTATCCATTTTAGGGTCCTGAATTGATTCGGATTCATTCGACATATGTTTTTTTTTTTTTCATTTCCAGAACTCAAACACAAGCTCTGATTAACCTTGAGAGACAGAGGCGGAGCCAGGATTCGAAACTTGTGGGTTCGAAGTTCTAATTCTTTAAAGTTACTGGGTTCTTAATTAATAATTTATACATATTTGACAAAAAATTTAATACAAATATATAGTTCGGACAAAAGCTACTGGGTTCGGCCGAACCCCCACCCGAAGGGCTGGCTCCGCCCCTGTTGAGAGATCTTATCCATTTGATCAGAACCGGCATTGGTTGAACCTCCCTCTATCACACCTTTAAACTAGCAATAGTCAATACAAATTTTCTGACAGTGGACGCACACCCTCAGTTCATCTTAATGCATGCGCCTGTTTTCTAGGAAACATGTGTTTTAATCTTCAAAACATATTTAATTTAAGAGTAAATTCCGCTTAACACCCTTAAAATTTTGAGTTTGGGAAACAATATATATAATACCCCTTTTACCTTTTAAAAGGTACAATAAACCCCTCGATCGTAAAATTAACGGCCAACGTGAATTGAATCATTGCATGTATATTTAAAATGTCAAAAATAGTCCTCAATTTATAATTTTCAATAATTTAAAATTTTAAGCAATTGAATTGTATAAAATTTTAAATTTTCATACCTCTAGTTTTTTCTTCCTTTGATCTTCAAAACCTCGTTTTGCTTCATGAAAGCAAATTTGATAGTTGATTTATGATCAAGGGGGTTGATTAGCCCATATTTCAAAAGGTGAAGCGGTATTGTTTCACAAACACAAAAGTTAATGGGGTTAATTAGGTGTGATTTAAGGGATAGTTAAAAAAATAAACAAAGAGTAAATAAATTCTTAAGGAGGATTCAAGGTTTATGTGCCCTTGCTATATGTATCAGGAAAAAAACAAACTTTTTATATCAAACAATATATTTGTTTATAGTAGGTAGTGATAAACTTGAGATGACAATATATATGTACTAATTAACTATATTAAGTAATCATATATAGTTAATCGAAAAGCCAAAAAAAAAAAAAAAAAAAGACTATACGAGCAACTGTGACCTTAAGCTGTTTGGAACATAATTTAATTTTTCATGCAAGACTCGATCGTACATTTTTTACACCTAAAGAGTTGGGTTAATTATAACGTTTCCGTAATTGTAAAGAGACCTTATTAGTTACATCTTCAAGTGCCACGTGTGTCTCACGTTTGGAAGATTTAGCTATGAGTGGAAAGTGGAAACTTTTTAATTAATGTCAATTACCTCACTACCGGGAAAGCTTGTAGCATTTGCACGCGTGTACACATTTTGAACTAACGTACTAACATTAATAAAAGTAGGCAAATGTTAGTAGTCGTTTGGCCATAAGAATTATTAACTTTATTCCGGATTTTTTTCTCTTTTTTCGCTTTTCAGCATTTGGCCATAAGAATTTCAAATACAACTTGAAGTTGTATTCCGGAATACTAAAAACTCAAAAAATTTATTTTTTAAATTTTTTCACTTTTTTACAACTACATTTCACCAAAAACTACAATTTTAAAAACTATGGCCAAACACAACTCCAACTCCAACTCCAACTCCATAATTCTAAAAAAAGTGAGTTTTTTTTATTTTTTTTATTTCTATGGACAAATGGGGCCCAGTATATTTCTATATCCAAAACTCATGTTTCCAGTTTATTTCCTATCTCGCCATGAATACTTTGTCACTTGTATTCAAATTCAATGAAAAAAGAAAAAAAAAATGTAACATTGGTTAAAATCTTTTGTCCTTTTTACATTGTTCATTTTCCAAATTAACTTCTGCAACCCTATAAGTTGAAAATAGTGCATCTTTTTTTTAACATCATCAGGTTACGTAAGTGAGAAAAAATGGGAAAAATGTCAAGAAAAGTCAATATTTTATAGTAAACACGAATGAAAACCATTAACAAGAAGATCAGTATGTCTTCTAGAAGCTGAAAAAACAAATACTAAAAAAATAGCGACAAGAAAAATAATATACCGAATTTTTCTTAGCAATAATTGTGTTTATTTTAGTTGACAAATTAAATAAAAGGAGAAGAAAGTAGATGAATAAATAACGAGAGGGACTTTAATAGTCCTGACTTGAATATTGATGGGAACAATTGATTAGGGTTGGCGATCAGTACCTAGCGCATTCAAGTTTCACAACAGATATTCAAGTGAAAAAAAGAAGCCAATTGTAAATTAATTGTACCCCCACAAAATATTAATTGAGCTCAAAGGCTAGCTTCTCAGTGCTCAAACAAATTATGCATCATAAATATTCCACCAAGTCAGTGGTAGAGTTGGTGGACTTGTTCATAGTAACTTATTTGTAGCACAGAAATATTTACATCTTGTTCGAAAGTTGTTGGTCATAATAATACTTATGATTAACGGGAAACAAGCTTACTTTTTTACGAAACTTTATTAATAATGGTTTAACTTGGTAAGCGCTTTTTAAGCAAGTAATTATTTCAATCCGTAATCCATATTATCCTTTTGGTATTGATAAGTGTTTTAAGTAGCAACATATCTTGGTCAGTGAATTAGTCATAACCAGCTTGATGGTCCAATTTTTGCAAATTTGAAACTTATCAGAACAAAAACAGAAACTGCAATATCACGACTAGAAACACTATTGTGTGATCATAGAGTCATTGCTGACTACGACAATTGATAACTTGACAACATGGTCATTAAATGAAACCACTTAGTCATCGGTTCTAAAGACAGTTTTTTTTTTATGATTTTATTCCTTTTCTTAATTTTGACTATCGGTTCAAAGCTGAAAAAAATTGCCCCCCTGCACCCCCACGCCCCCCCCCCTCCCCACACACACACATAGATTTTTCCTGGAAGTGATTCATTCCTCCCAAACATAGCATACAATTAACCCTCGGTTGTACTGCGCTTCAAGCTAAGTATGTTGTTCTCCTATTTTTTTTTCATTAATTTCTTGATAAATCTTTTGAAATAACTCGGATGAGAAAAATGAAGCAATTAAGCATCCATTTTGGCCCAATCCGCGACACTAAGATTCTATACATATATTCGACTAAGTTAGATATTCCAACTGAATGTCTAGCTCATTTTAAATACTATTGGATTCGAGGTGCTTTATTTTTATTTTTTCATTTAGTAGATCTTAGTTACAAGGTTGACTTGTGTCTTTACATGTACACAGTTGACTCATTTTATCGATGTAAGATGGAGTTGATAGGAGTCCGGAGCCAAAATGACTTATTTTTATAGCCATTAGACAAAAATAGTATGCTTTTTTTTTTAGACCAAAATGGGTATTTCGTCAACGTACTGTTCCGGTGCCGATGAATTTCTTGCATTTCGCTACATGTGTAGCGAAATGCAAGATTTTTTTTTTTAAAATTTTCCTTTGCATTTCGTGAATCAATTCACGAAATAGGCATTTTTAATATTTTTTTTTTTTTTTGCAATTCGTGTAATTAAAACTGTTTTTTTTTTTAGCATTTCGTGATGCAATTCACGAAATGGATTTTTTTTTATTTCGTCAATTAAATGAACGAGCAAAAAATTGCAAAAAAAAACCTATTTCGTGATTTGATTCACGAAATGCAAGATTTTTTTTTTATTTTCCTTTGCATTTCGTGAATCAATTCACGAAATAGGCATTTTTTTTTTTTTTTTTTTTTGCAATTCGTGAAATTAAAACTGTTTTTTTTTTTTGAAATTAAAATTAAAACTTTATTTTGAATATAAATCTAATTCAATTAGATAAAAATATAGGAGAAAGAGTAGTTGTAAATTGGTGAAAGAGTAGTTGTAAATTGGTGAAACTTTAAACAGTCATAACTTTGCGCTCGGATATCCGATTTATGCAAAATCAAAAAAAAAAATTGCATAAATCGGATATCCGAGCGCAAAGTTATGACTGTTTAAAGTTTCACCAATTTATAACTATTCTTTCACCAATTTACAACTACTCTTTCTCCTATATTTTTATCTAATTGAATTAGATTTATATTCAAAATAAAGTTTTAATTTTAATTTAAAAAAAAACAGTTTTAATTTCACGAATTGCAAAAAAAAAAAAAAAAAAAAATGCCTATTTCGTGAATTGATTCACGAAATGCAAAGGAAAATTAAAAAAAAAATCTTGCATTTCGTGAATCAAATCACGAAATAGGTTTTTTTTTTTTTTTTTTGCAATTTTTTGCTCGTTCATTTAATTGACGAAATAAAAAAAATCCATTTCGTGAATTGCATCACGAAATGCTAAAAAAAAAAACAGTTTTAATTACATGAATTGCAAAAAAAAAAATATATATATTAAAAATGCCTATTTCGTGAATTGATTCACGAAATGCAAAGGAAAATTAAAAAAAAAAAATCTTGCATTTCGCTACACATGTAGCGAAATGCAAGAAATTCATCGGCACCGGAACAGTACGTTGTGTGGGTATTTCGTTGGTTATCCAACGAAATACCCATTTTGGTCTAAAAAAAAAAAACATACTATTTTTGTCTAATGGCTGTAAAAATAAGTCATTTTGGCTCCGGACTCGAGTTGATAGTATCTAAAAATTTGAACAGGGACAATAAAATTAAAGTTGTACCAAAAAAAGGAAGGAACAAAACGAAAGCCGGACCAGCACTTTGGTAATTTGTTTGGGTAAATTTTGAAGAGCGAAGTAATGAAATTGCTCAATTATATCTTTCAATGTTACTGCAAACCTAAGATCTTCTAGTTCGCTACTTTCGTGTTGTGTCTATTTCTTAAAGTAGAGTACTTATTTTCCTTGTAATTTCTTTGGCTGATACATACACGTGTCAACATAAGCATATTTGTACTGAAAACACCTTTATAGATAGTCCTATGAGTAATGAGGGAGTGAGTTTTTAACCAAGTAAATCAAATGGATCCTTAATTAATACCATATTCATAATTAGAAGCAATTTAGGTACTTAAATTGTTTTTCTTTTTTCTATTTCTTGACTTATATAATTACCAAATAACGTCAACAATAGATTAGTGATAGTATTCCAAATAAGGTTAATCATATCCACCACAAAAGCGTTGCTAATAAAAGCAAAACAAAGTTTAAAAGGAACAGTAACAATTACGTATTACTTTGATTTATCGGGCATCTAAGATTATTTTTGTACCATGGGAACTATATTCTCCAAACTAAATTGTAACAATGAATGCATTTTACGAAAAAGGACGATAATGTTAGCTCAATAGATTAGTGGTTAGCTGTATGGGTCTGAAATTTAATACTCCTATTGAGAAAAGAAGGTAATGGTCACAACCCCAACTTACAACTACCCCAACTGTATACATTTTGCTTCAATTTATAAACCTTGACTGGAATTAAGGGGTAATGTGTCAATATCGTAACCTAAGCTGATAATAAGGTGCTATTTCGTCATATTTGTGGGGCAAAATGCTTTTAATGTCAGTTTTTAATAGGAAAGTAACTGGACGTTATATACTGATTTTTCCCCAGTCTTTTCGTTCTAATTTTTGGACCCTCTTCTCAAGATCAATATGTTTTTATTACATTTTTCTAATCTTAAAGGGTCACCTATTCTGCTGTATGAAATAGGAGAAAATATAAAATCTCCCACCCCCCAAGAAACATAGAATATCATGTATGGTGATGCATATATGAATTCTGGAATTTCACAAGTTCTTAAAGGGAGATGATTAGAGAGTTAATGCTATATGTGGGCCAGCAATTTGTTCCCACTTCATTTTATATCATTAAGGTCACTGTTCCGGTGGCAAATGTGTGAAGCATCGGCATATTCATACTTGTATTTTTCAATGTTTTGGCTTATAGTCCACTAGGGGTGTACAAAGTAAACCGATAAACCGCACCAAACTGATAAACCGAGTCAAATCGAGAAAAAAACCCGACTAGTGGTTTGGTTTGACTTGGTTTGGTGTTGAGAAAAAAAACCCGATCATAATTGGTTTGGTTTGGTTTTAACTAAAAAAAGTCAAACCAAACCAAACCAACCCGACATTACTTGTATTCAATTTTTAAAATATTTTATACATAAAAATATTTATTTGTAATGGAATTTATAGATATTTCTTTTATTTTTTCGTAGTTTTTTTTTTATCTATTATCATATTATTCAAGCTTGAACTTAGAATTTTGAATGTCAATAAGTTTTAAATCCTATGGATACTTGTAACTCAAATAAAGTTCAAACCAAAACCAGCTCAACACTAACGCTAACAAAAGAAATTCAATTTACCACTAGGAATGACAATAATGTTGGATATCTATTCTTTAGTTTTGCATAATTAGTTTAGAGAGTGAAAATACATAACTTAAGTTTTCTTTCTTTTTTATGTAACTAATACTTATTAGCCGTGCTTATTTTAGCATGACTTAGTATTTTTAGATTATGGTCATTTTCTTTATGGCTTGTTAATTAGCAATATTTATTTTAACCAATTTTATTAGTTTTTGTTGAATATTTTAATATAATGTTATCACTCTTCTCACATTTTGTGTTATTTTCTTAAGAAACACCTTAATTATATAGTTGTATCTTACTAGGACAGAAATATTTGAAGTAAAAGTTATATGTATTGTATCAAGACTATTCCGAAAAAAAAAAACCCGAAAAATCCGAGAAAACCGAATAACCCGAGAAAACCCAAGGTTGAAAAACCCGAATTTTATTGGTTTGGTTTGGTGTATAAATTTAAAAACCCGACGCAATTGGTTTAGTTTGGTGTTTAAAAAATCCGAACCAACCCGGTCCATGTACACCCCTATAGTCCACAATGGAAGAGTTTTAATTAAATAAAACAAATAAAAGAATAAATAAATAAAAAGAAAGAAGAAAAAAAATAGAAGAACGTTGCAGTTAGAGACTTACCCTTGTTTGGATGGTGGTTTCCCGTGGTTCATTAATGTATGATTTTGTATGAAATCATGTTTGTTTTCATTGTTTTTAAAATTATGTGGTATGGTGTTGTAAACTCGTGGTTCATCCCATGGTTATATAACTATGAAAAGTACCAATTTTTGTAACCACAGATTTGGTAGTTTTTCTGTGGTTACGTATTTCATTTCCACATTATACCCCATCCTCCACCATGCCCCACCCCACCTCCACCCTACCACTCACCCCCACCCCACCCCGCCCCACCCGCCCCACCACTCACCCCCGCCCTACCATGCACCCCCACCCTCATCCCACAACCACCCACCCCTCCACCACCCCTCACCACCACCCACGCCCACCCCCACAACCACTCACCCCCACCCTACCACCCACTACCCCCATCTTCATCCCACAACCACCCACCTCACACCACCCACCCTTCCACCACCCCCACTCACTACCTACTTATTTTTAAAGTTCCTATTTTATTCTTTACCTGAGTTTTATTAATATATATAAACTAATTTCTAATTAAGAATTAAGGGTATTTTAGTAAGCTTACAAATTATTATACAGTACCATACAATCAAACCAAACAATACAAATGTTATTAAACCACAACAAACAATACAGTCTATCCAAACATTGTATTCATTAATACAGTACAATACAATACAACACCATATTGTACCATACCATACTGTACATTAATGAACCACGGGAAACAACCATCCAAACAGAGGGTTAGAGCATTTAACCTTGAATTCAAGACCAGAACGGGCTATGAATTATGATTGTGGTTCATTCCTTCAGCCTGAAGCCAATATATCTATCCATTCAAAGAATAAAAAGTGAAACTACTCTGGCCAAATTATCCATTACTCCCTCCGTCCAAATTTATATGATATAGTTTGACTAGGCACGAAGTTTAAGAAAGAAAGGAAGACTTCTGAAACTTGTGGTCTAAAACAAGTCATAGATATTTGTTTGGCTGTAAATATTTTCATTAAGTGTAAAAGGGAAAGTTTTAAGTTAAATTATTTCTAAATATAGAAATGTATCATTCTTTTTAGGATACACTAAAAAGGAAGGTGAATCACATAAATTGGGACAAAGGGAGTATTATTTTTAGCTTCTTTCTTGAGTTACTAATTAATTAAATCATGTGATCTTGGATCAACGTTTTCACTTAAATAATCTCAAGCACATCCTCCATTCTATTTGCTGCTTGAAAATATCGATAGAGTCGTATTACTCTTAAAAATGACCGAGTTGTGATCGTCGAACAACGTATTATATATCAAGCTAAGCGTTTAAAGGATCACACAATTAACTAAGTATTATATATATATATATATATATATATATATATATATATATATGTCCCGCCCATTTTAAGATTGCTTAAGAAATACATTTGATAGTGCTAATCAATATTTATCTAAATACATTTTATCTCCTTAAATGTCCTAAGTACATAATTAACACTAAATTAATTTGAACAGTACAAAGAATGGATTGGGTAAAAGGTTAATAAGTGACTTCTTGACTTCTTGTTCATATTTTAATGTCAAATATATTTAATAAAACAAAATCAGTTTGATAAAACGACATATTTTTGTGACCGCCGGGGTGGGGTGGGGGGTGGGGGGTGGGGAGTGGAGTAACAAGGCAATCATTTCATCTCTAATTACAAACGTAATAAATTAAAGTGCATGACACACATCACCATATATCCAAAGGTAATTGCTTAATCATCATTCTTAAAGATGATTGATCAGAATTCTCTAGTAGTAGACTAGTTGTTGAAACTTGAAGCACAATCTTTAATTAAATGTGTTTGGTTAATCACACAAGATAAGATTAAACTTTTGGTCCTTAAACATAGACATATCATTTTGTAAAAATAAATAAACATAGTATAATCTTAACACGATAATACAAAATTGACAAATAATTTTTTTAAAAATTTCTAGCTAAGAGGAAGTTGTGTGACGTGAAAGTTGGTTCATTTAATCCTCTCATCTGCCCCTCCATTCATTTAATTTTTTTGCCCCTCATTTTACTCTTTAAATTCCCACAAATCTTTCCCTTCTATTGTCTTAGCTACAATCAAACAATATTCCTCCTTTCTTCTTTTTTCATCTCCCTAAGAAAATTTCTCTTCATTTTTTTGTTGTTGTCAAAATGCCAGAGCCAGTCCCAAATTTCTCCAACTCAGTTAAGCTGAAATATGTGAAGCTTGGGTACCAATACCTTGTGAATAATTTCCTAACATTCTTGCTAGTCCCTATAATGGCTGGGCTCTCCATTGAGGTAATTAAATTAGGCCCTGAAGAAATACTAAGTATTTGGAATTCACTCAACTTTGATCTTATCCAAATCTTATGTTCTTCTTTCCTCATCATTTTCATAGCCACAGTTTATTTCATGTCAAAACCAAGATCCATTTACTTAGTAGATTACTCATGTTACAAGGCTCCTGTTACCTGTAGAGTACCATTTTCAACTTTCATGGAACACTCACGTTTAATCTTGAAAGACAATCCCAAAAGTGTCGAATTCCAAATGCGAATTCTTGAAAGGTCAGGCCTTGGTGAAGAAACATGTTTGCCACCTTCAACTCATTACATCCCTCCACAACCAACAATGGAATCTTCTAGGCAAGAAGCTGAGGTTGTCATATTCACTGTTATTGATGACTTGATGAAGAAAACAGGACTTAAGCCTAAAGATATCGATATTCTTATCGTTAACTGCAGCTTGTTTTCTCCAACTCCATCTTTATCTGCCATGGTGGTGAACAAGTACAAGTTGAGAAGTAACATAAAAAGTTACAATCTTTCTGGTATGGGATGTAGTGCTGGTTTAATTTCAATTGATTTGGCTAGGGACCTTCTTCAAGTGGTTCCAAATTCATGTGCTTTAGTTGTAAGTACTGAAATTATTACTCCTAATTATTACCAAGGCGCAGAGAGAGCAATGTTACTTCCAAATTGTTTGTTCAGAATGGGAGGTGCTGCTATACTTTTGTCCAATAAAAGAAAAGATAGTTACAGAGCAAAGTACAGATTAATGCATGTGGTGAGAACACATAAAGGTGCTGATGATAAGGCATTTAGATGTGTATTTCAACAAGAAGATCCACAAGGGAAAGTTGGTATTAATCTTTCAAAAGACCTTATGGTTATAGCAGGGGAAGCTTTGAAGTCCAATATTACTACTATTGGTCCTTTGGTTCTTCCAGCCTCGGAGCAGCTTCTTTTCTTATTCACTCTCATTGGAAGGAAAATTTTCAACCCCAAATGGAAAGCTTATATTCCAGATTTCAAGCAAGCATTTGAACACTTTTGTATCCATGCTGGTGGAAGAGCTGTTATTGATGAGCTTCAGAAGAACCTCCAGTTATCTGCTGAGCATGTTGAGGCTTCAAGAATGACTCTCCACAAATTTGGTAAGCATACTTTTAAGTGCACTTAATCATTAGCGGAACCAACATTTCTACGAAGCAATTCAAAATATAAAGAAGTAAACAAAAAAGTCTAGGGGACATCTATTATATATACATAAAAAATAACTCTAACCTTGTATATACAGTTTAATTTGAGAGAAGGGAGTTCAGATGGAATTCTATTATGTTTCAATACGTCCCCTCGCGAGTGTGTCTGATTCTTTTTCACAAGCCTATGAACACATGAAAAAAAAATGTGTGGCAGTGAGACAACAACTGTGTGACTCAAGGGCGGATCGAGAAGAAAACTTACGGGTTCACCGGAACCCAATACTTTTACCCATATTCTGTAATATATCTTAAGTAATTCAGTAAATATCTACAAATATTTGATTGTATACCCATGTTTTTTTTTTAGTTTTTTTATATTAACTTGATGTTTTTGTAGTAACCCATAAGTTTTAAATTCTAGATCCACCTTTGGTGTGACTACCTCATCTAAAAATTTAAACATCTACATTTTGAGCATTCTTCTGATTATTTAATTATATTATATCTCATCAGGTAACACTTCGTCTTCTTCACTATGGTATGAGATGAATTACATTGAGGCAAAAGGAAGGATGAAAAAAGGTGACAGAGTTTGGCAAATTGCATTTGGAAGTGGATTCAAGTGTAACAGTGCTGTTTGGAAGTGTAATCGCACAATCAAGAAACCAACGGATGGACCATGGGCAGATTGCATTGATAGGTACCCAGTGTTCATCCCAGAGATTGTCAAGCTGTAACAATTTAAGTACACACACCCTTTAATTCCAAAGCTATATATTAAAAAAAAAATAAAAAAATATTAGGGTGTTATTCAGCAAGTATTCTTTGTTAAAAATTTCTATGTGTGATTGAGTTTTCTTCCTTAACAGCTGGAGTAGATTTTTTCTTGGCTACATGTAAAATGGTTGTTGGTCAAATGTCTGCAGCATACACACCATTTGCATTTAGTTTTAGGGTATTTATTACTGTGTCCAAAAACGCTGTATAATTATTTATTTTTCTCAGCTACTACAAATTTATATCATGTACCCCTCCTTTCAGAACAGTTATAAATGAATGGCATACACTAAAACAGAAAGATAACTGTTTTTTGATAATCGTGCCGTTCTTCATTCCGAAGTCCTTTTACCAGTAATAAAATTGTTCGTGCGAGCACTAGTTAACTATCTTCCAATAGTAGTAGATTAAAATTAAGAATTTAACTTATATACAGATATGTAAAGAACTTTTATACCATCACGTCAATTAAAATTCGGAAAAGGGCCAAAAATACCCTCGAACTATTAAAAATGGAGCAAACATACCTTCCATCCACCTTTCAGCCCCCAAATATCCTTATCATCCACCTATTGGGTCTAAAATATCCTTATCACTAACAGAATCTTTTCATTAAACACGTGGCATTTTTCTATTGGTTGGCTTATAAAATTAATTAAACTAATTAACTTTTGTAATATTGACCAGATAGTGCCCCCCACCCCCCGACCCGACCCCCCCCCCCCCCGTGATTTTTTTTTTTTTTTGAAAAAAAAGTTGACTTTTTGTTGCACCCCACCCCGCACCCTACGCCCCCCCCCCCCGATGCAAAAAAAATTAATATTTTTGAAAAAAAAAAAATTGACGTTTTTTTTTGGTTTTTTTAGCTGGGAGGGGAGGGGGGCGTAGGGTGCGGGGTTTGGGGGTTGGGGGGAGAGGGAGGGTGCGGGGTGGAAAAAAAAGTCAACTTTTTTTTTCAGCTGGGAGGGGAGCTTTTTTTTTCAAAAATATTAATTTTTTTTGCGTCGGGAGGGGGGGGGTAGGGTGCGGGGAGGTGTAGGGTGCGGGGTGGGGTGCAAAAAAAGTATTGTTACGCTTCTCAACTTCCTAGTAAAAAGGACAAGTACTCTGAAATGTCTTGATAAATTAAAATGTCTAATGTAATTGCACCCCACCCCGCACCCTACACCTCCCCCGCACCCCTACCCCCCCCCTCCCCTCAAACCCCGCACCATACGCCCCCGTCCCCTCCCAGCTGGAAAAAAAAAGTTGACTTTTTTTTCCACCCCGCACCCTCCCCCTCCCCCCAACCCCCAAATATTAATTTTTTTTGCATCGGGGGGGGGGGGGGGGGAAGGGGGGGAGGGTCGGGGGGTGGGGGGCACTATCTGGTCAATATTGCAAAAGTTAATTCGTTTAATTAATTTTATAAGCCAACCAATAGAAAAATGCCACGTGTTTAATGAAAAGATTCTGTTAGCAATGAGGGTATTTTAGACCCAATAGGTGGATGGTAAGGGTATTTGGGGGCTGAAAGGTGGATGGAGGGTGTTTTTGCTCCATTTTCAATAGTTCGAGAGTATTTTTGGCCCTTTTCCGATTAAAATTTTAGAGCAGTTCTTCTATTTTCTATTACCATATTAGACTTGCTATTATGATACTGTTATAAGTGAACTTAACTTGATAGTAGTGCACGTAACAAAAAAATCTATAGATAAATAACGCAAAAACTTAAGAACTCCTAAAATTAATTACTGCTGGAAAAAAATGTGTGCTTGCAAATGAGCATGTCCGAAAACCACAAAACTGGAAGGCAGGTGCAACAACAAGAGTAGTGCTGAGAATTGAATGTGAAGGAAAGCAGCTAAGCAGCGGAAGTTAATTTACCAAACACTTGGCACATATAATTGAAAGTAGTGAGATACGTATATCTACGAAAGCAAAGACGAATTTAGAATCCTGATTCAGTAAATTCAGAATTTTAGAATTAGTATGGAATTTTGTTTTTATTTTTAAATATATACATACAGGGCGGAGCTACGGTGCATGTTGTGGGTTCGGAATTATGAGCCAGTTACTTGTTGAAAAATTCATATGATATCTCAAAAAAAACAATATAAACTTGTCTAAATTCATTCCCCTTAATACCATTCAACTGAGTCTTATTATTCAAGTTGACTAACTCTTAAATTAGCCATTAATCCTTCTAATTACTACGGAACAACAAACTTCTAGAGCTTTGATATTCCATTCTAGTCACTTGAATTGTCTTTTAATAGCATTCAATATAATTGAATGGCTTTTATATTACGGGAAAGGGTCAAATATATCCTTGTACTATCAGAAAAGGATTAAATATACCCCTCATTATGCTTTGGGTCCAAATATATCCTTCCTGTTATTTTTTGGTTCAAATATACCCCTCCGTTATACTTTGAGTTCAAATATACCCTCCTCCGTTAAAATTGTTCACGATGGACATGAGATATGACATGACACTGAAAACTCGGCGAGATGGACACCACAAGGCATGCCACCTCACCACACTCACCCATTTACCTCTCTCTTCCCTTTCTTCTTCCACCGCTATCATCTCCTCACCAGACTCACCCATTTACCTCTCTCTTCCCCTTCTTCTTCCACCGCTATCATCTCCTCCCCTCCCCAGCCTTTTTCTTCATTGGTGGTACCATAGTTCTCTCTTTTTAATTTGGTTTCTTACTTATGGCTTTATGATTTTGATTTCCATAGAGGGCGGGAGTTTGGATGATATATATGCGTACAGAAACCAGTTATTTTCTATCTTTCCACATATGACAGCAGGATGTTCTATGTGTTAATTAATTTAGTTGCATATAGTACAAGTTATTCAAGGAGAAGCTGCCTCTTCAAATCATTTGCTTTGGAAAAACCAATTGTCTGAATAATCTCATCATTTGTGAGTTTATAAATTTTCGAGTTTGATATCCTCAATTCTGCGGAAAAAGAGAGACAGAGGTACCTATTAAGTGTTTCGGAAAATTGATAAATTGGTCAGGTCAACCGATTTAGATTTAAAAGTGAATAAGTTTATTTTTAAAATTAAATAATATATGTGGCCAATCATAATAAGGCATGTGGCTGTTTAATATTGAAAAAAGTCTTTCAAGTTAATGGTGGTGTGATGGTGCTAATGGTGGCAAAGGTTGTGGAGAGGAAGAGATGGTAGTGGTGGAAAAAGAAGGGGAAGAGAGGGGTAAATAGGTTGGTGGTGTGAGGTGGCATGTCATGTGGTGTCCACCTCACCGAGTTATCAGTGTCACGTCATATTTCATGTCAGCCATGAACAATTTTAACGGAGAAGGGGTATATATGAACCTAAAGTATAACAGAGGAGTATATTTAAACCCAAAGTATAACGGGAAGGGTATATTTGGACCCAAAGTATAACGAGGGGTATATTTAATCCTTTTCTGATAATACAGGGGTATATTTGACCCTTTTCCGTTTATATTAATTATCACAGCTAAACGTTTGGTAACAACAATAAGAGGTTATCTGTTCACTTATAAATTCTGATTTGTTTTCACTTTGAGGCGGTGGCAAATGATACATTTTCTTCTTCTCATTTTCTATTTTGCTGGGTTACTTTTTTTAATCTTTGTCAGATTTTAATTCCTAATTTTATACTAGAAGAGCTTGCTGAATCCTGGGGGTACACTCACACTGGTAAAATATCCTTAAGGACGGTATCTTCGGACACGCCTCAAGCTCTCAAGAATCCCGTATAGTGTTTGTAATCCGGTATTTTTCGTAAGATTTTCAACATAACTTTGGTCCAATTCCTATAGAATCTCGAACATAAGCTTCAAATTCCGGCTCCGGCTATATATATATATGAACCGAAAGCAATGATTTCAGTTATGATCCCACAGAATTAAGCTGCTTTAAAATCCGCCTCAATACTAGCTACGGGAGATTAATAGGTTAGCTGGCTAATTGACCACTGTTTCCTACTCGCGCTGTAGCACAATATAATAAATAGGACGAGCTGGAATGGGTAGGTTATACTCCCTCCGTTAATTTTACTTGTCTACTTTTGACTATACACACCCCTTAAGAAATAAGTAATATATAAAGTGCACAATTTATCAATGTAGCCATATTAATTGATGCATATTTTTATTGGATTTGAAAAATATGAAGTGAGCAAATACTAAGGGTAAAACAGGAAAAAAGAAATTGTATTGTCTTAATATGCTATAATTGACAAGTAAAAATAAAACTTTATTTTTAAAATACTAAACAAATAAAAGTGAACGGAGAAAATATACAGGAGAACATAATCGAATACTGCACGTTGGAAAGATATAAATTCTTCATTTGGTGGGCAGGGACCACGTAGTTCTACTTCATTAATATTGCCATTAATTAACCAACTGGTATCGCTGCCAATTAGCCAAACGCCATAAATGGCCAGTAACAGTAATATTGGGCCGGTGGAAATGTGCAATGTTTTAACCCAGAAAAAAGGATCATAGACGTGGAGAACACGAGAATCCTAGTAGCTCAGTTAGTTGACTATCAGAACTTTCACCTTATTAGTGAGGGCTCATTTCCACCTTGTAATCTCCTTCTCCATTTACCTTTTCTCTAACCCTAATTTTTTTTTAAAAAAAGATTGACGTGTAAAAAGCAGTGACGATATTCAGAAAAAAAAGATCATAGACATGGAGAGACTCGTCAAAGCAATATATAGCATCATAGTAAATTTAGATTTATAGAGTTAATTAGAAATCGGAATTGGTTATGGAGCAACTGATTTGTTCACATGAATATAGTTATGAAAAAACAACTAAATGCATGCTGCTCAGTTGCTAAATTAAGTTTCCACGGACCACGATATGGTGTATTCCTAGAATACTGCTATTATGGAGCAAGATGGGTAGGTCACCAATTCCAGGACTATGTAATGTACTTTAACTGTTGAGTTACGGTCAGATATTTTATTAGAGATTTCTAATCTACCTTGTGTGATTCCTGTTGAAGCATATGCTCGGGGGTGGGCCCTTTCCAAGTGTGATTTCAATGTATGACCGTGTCTAAGGAAATATCGGTTGAAGTAGATTTTTTTTTTTAATCAATCAAAACCCCCTCCGTAACTGTACAAGCTTCTTCTAAAGCATTCGACTTTCTAAAAACCACTTAAAGATACCGTAATAATAATCGTCTTAACAAAGCAGCTTAGCAGATAGTAGGGCAAGATGTTATAGATGCAGTGCTTGAGTTCTTTCAGAATGGTAAATTACTAAAGCAAATCAACTCAACATAAATAGCCCTCGTTCCTAAGGTAGAGGTACCAGAATTTGCAAGTCAATTTAGACCTATTTCCTATTGCAATGTCATTTATAAGTGCATATCCAAGCTGATCTGTAGTAGACTAAAAGCAACGGTTAATCATATCGTAGCAGACAATCAATCTGCATTTGTGCAAGGCAGGTCGATGTTGTATAATGTATTGATCTGTCATGATCTTCTAAGGCATTACAATAGGAAGAATGCATCTTCTAGATGCCTAGGAAGAATGCATCTTCTAGATGCCTTATGAAAATTGACCTTAGAAAGGCATATGACATGGTGAGTTGGGAATTTCTAGAAGAGGCATTAACTGGGTTTGGTTTCCTTGATAAGTTCATACAGTGGATCATGATATGTGTATAAACTACCAAATTTTCAATTAAGATTAATGGTGAAGGACATGGTTATTTTGCTGGTAAGAGAGGACTTAGGCAGGGAGATCCTATCTCTCCTTTGTTATTTGTTCTGGTGATGGAATATTTGTCAAGGTGTTTGAAGACAATGAGTAATTTGCCTGATTTTAGATTTCATCTAATGTGTAAATCCTTGCAACTAACTCATCTCATATTTGCTGACGACTTGATGATATTCTGTAAAGGAAATGTGAGCTCAGTAAGTAGAGCCATGAAGGCTTTGACTCATTTTAGTGCAGCTACTGGTTTGGTAGCTAATATGGATAAATCTAGCATTTTCTTGGCTGGAGTAGATGATAGCACCAGAGATCAACTGTTGGCAAGAACTGGGTTTACAGTAAGTACATTTCCCATGAGATATCTAGGGTTGCCATTATCACCTAAGAAATGGACTAAGCTTGATTGTCACTTATTGGAGGAGAAGATAACACAGAGGATTAATGTTACTTACTCCAAGCATCTGTCTTACACTGGTCGACTACAAGTGATAACTGCAGTCTTGTTTTCTATTCATAGTTTCTGGGGAACTGTTTTCATACTTCCCCAGAGCATTTTCAAAGAGGTAGACAAGATATGCAGAGTTTATCTGTAGGGCAGAACGGAGGAGAAGCAAAAAGTTGTGCTAGTTTCATGGGAAAGAATCTGTTATCCTAAGAAACTAGGTGGACTAAATATTAAAAGCAGTAGAGACTGGAACATCGCTTCTGTGGGTAAGTTGTTATGGCAACTGATCATGTGTAAAGAATCACTATGGGTCAAATGGGTTCACGGTATCTATATGAAGGACAACATTAATATTTGGGAGCACAAACCACCCATAGATTGTAGTTGGTATTGGAAGAAACTTAATTCACTCAAGGCCACAATGCAAGGATGGTATGTTCAAGGCAGGTACCACCTTATAGAAAGGGGTGAATACTCCATTACTAGAAGTTATTTGGCAATTGTGGGACAATAAGTCAGGCTAAGGACAACTGATTTAATTTGGACATCTATGGCTCAACCTAAGCACAGATTTATAGCATGGTTGGCAGTCCAAGGAAGACTATTTACAAAGGAAAGAATGCTTAAGCTTCATATCCAGGTAGATGAAGTAAACTGCTGCTTATGTGCAGCTCAAGTTATGGAGACAACTGCTCACTTGTTTGTTGAGTGCGAATGGACTAAAGCTGTATGGCATGAAGTGAACCAGTGGACAGGTGTAACAGTGCAAGCTGGAGGCATCAAACAAGTCTTGGAGGGCATTAGAAGGAAGCACGGGAAACAATTTAAAAAGGAGATAATAGCTGCATTGTGTGGAGCAGTGTTATACCACATCTGGCGAGCAAGGAATTGGAAGTTACACAAAGGTATAAATGTACATAGAGAAGAGGTAGTCTTACAGGTGAAAAAAGAAATTGTAGGAAGATTAAACTTACTTAGAAATTCCAAGAAGGCACAAAGATGTAGGAGTTTAGTTCAACACTTACTTTGTAACTAGTTTTCTGGTTTTGTTGGAGGCCTAACTTTTGTTTCCGGAAGTAGGTGCTCTTCATTTGTATTGGTTGTTCGGTGTTCTGGTAATATATTGACAGTTGTTACCAAAACAAAAAATCATCTTAACATATTATTCCACCTTTGTTCCAATTTTATGTGACACATTTACATTTCTTAGTATTCTCTTCCCCTTTAACTGTAATCAAATAAATTGGTAACTGCATATTGTAACACATGCGACCAAGGAATACCTGGTAAATAGACTTAAAAACTGTAAATTGAATGTATTAGACCTGAATTGAATTGATAATAATGATTGGAATGTGATGACACATATATGTGGTTGTTTTATCACTACTCAGTACAATCTAACCTATTTTTAGACATTAAACCAGTTGTTAGGCTAAGTGGCTAACCTAACCAGTTAGCCACATTTTCAAAACTGTTGTCTAACATCCTTGAATGTTTTGGATCACGACATTTATCATGAGATAGCTGACAGCAAACATAGACGATTGATTGGCCTCTATGGTAGGGATTATACATAGAATTTAAGTTATCTACATTGACAATGTAAAAGGAAAAAATTATAGTTGTCATTCATCGATTTGAGGAGGATTGGTGATTCGTTCTTCTGGTGTCAACACCTCTTTAAACTCAGTCAAATTGGCTACCTGAACTTTCACCTTGTTGATGAGGGGTCGAATTCCCACGTTGTAATCCCCTTTCTCATTTCCCCTTTCCCTACTCCTATGAAATAAAAAAATTAAAAAAAAAAGTTTAAAAAAAAATGCTTAATTGAAGCTGAGCATTCTTCGGTTGAATTTTGCCAACTCTTGATGGACTGACTAAAGCCTATTATAGGCCAAGCCCATTTGCTATGAAAATCCATTATTCTCACCCCCGTTAAGTCATTTTTTCGCGCGGATTGTCCTTCAAAGGCACTGGTCTTTAATTTTTGTCCTTCTCCTAATACTTCGAGGTTTGGGATTCAAACCCCGGCTCAGTAAGAAAAAAAACCGGAAGGCAGAGTTTCATAGAAAAATTAGGCCTATTCGGGCAAAAGTTAGGCCTTAAGGCAGAGTTTTGCAAAATTCCAGTTGAGTAAACAAAAAAAATTACCTTAATACAAACCTCTACAAAACTCTGTATTAAGTAGAGTTTGCAGTCAAACTTTGCCTGATAAGGTAGAGATTGAGGCAAACTCCCCCTTAAGGTAAAGTTTGAAGTCAAACTTTGTCTTGCGATTTATTTATTTATTCAAAATGTTTGATTGAGCAAGGGTTTGAACCCGGAACCCAGAAATTTTATGCGAAGGGCAAAAATTAAAGACCAAGAATTTGACGGACAGAAATTAAGGACTACCCCCGAATAAGGACAATCGTGCAAATTGTCCCCGCTAAGTAGCTTAGACGAAGAAATTGCACGGTTTGCCTTTCAAATGGGCCGGTCTTTAGTTTTCCCTTCAAATGGGCTTGTCTTTATTTTTGTCCTTCAAAATCAACTTATGCTAGCGGGGCATAAGTTTCTCAAGGGAATTGGGCATAATTTGTGAATTTTATGATGCGAAAATATAAACTTATACGCCGCGAAAAAATTTATTTACATTGAGAGATAAAAATTAAAGACTAGCACAAAATACGGAAAAAGTGCAAATGATCCAGCTTAGACACCCGCTGGATAGCCCATTTTCCAAACACTTGACGGACTGACCCAAGCTTATTATAGGCCTAGCCCATTTTATACGAAAATCCAATAACATTCTTCTCATTCTCGCCGAATTAACCCTTCGACAGATTTGGCTCAACATTTTATTATTAAAAAATAAAACCTGCATCTTACGGTAGGCACTAGGCAGTTTTACTAAGATACAATAAAATTTCTAATTCATCTCTTAAGCATATATAATTAACAATTTGTTATATTACCGGTGAGAGAACAACTAATTCATGTTCTACGGGTCAAGAAAGTAATGAATTTTAATCTTATTATGACTTGATCGATTGAGAGAGCAATTGATTCGACAGGAATAGTGGAAAGTGAGATTCACAAACTTTTTACGTTTATTTTCTAACAAACTTTGAATGAGAACAAAATATCTTAATTCCCTCCCAACCGTGCAAATCCTTCAAAGATTAGATTGAAGAATAAACGGAATTAAAATATTATGCAAGGATAACTGAAAGCCGAAAGGTTCAAGGAAAATTCAGACCATCTCCTTTAGACTTAATTAGTTCTTTTAAACCATGCAAAAGGGTCAAAATTCTATAGATATGTTCACACTCTAGCTAGCTCATGCAATTTTGAATATGTTACATATATGCACATGTGAATCACGAATATAGGTCGGTGTCCAAAGGAAAAAAGAAGAGATAGAATGGATGTTTTTTACTTTATAGTAAAAGTACAAAGAAGAATTGAGTAAACCTTAGTGATAAAAAGAACAGAGATACGATATTCAAGATTTGGGGTAAGAAAGTTAAGGTGGTGAAAAAAATGTCATCAAAGGCGGAAAGGCAGGGGTGGATCTAGTAAGGCGGGTGGGGATGCCACGCCACCCGCACACCTCGAGCAAAACCTTATATATATATATATATATATATATATATATATATATATATATATATATATATATATATATATATATATATATATATATGTGAGTATATATGGGAAATAGTATAAATATGTAAAATGACACCCCTACTAACAAATGATTGTTTGGTGCCACTGGTGAAGAGCCGAAAGTTGTGCCCACAGCACCTGGAATCAAGTCTAACTTGCACCAATTCTTTTAAAGACTTCTCTTTTATAAGAAGCTTACAGAAGATTCGTTCTCCTTTTTTCTTATTTTCTTTTTCTATTTTGCTTCTTCTTTACTTTATTTTCCTTGTTTCTTCTTTTCTTTTTATTTACTTGCTGCTGGTTTTTTTTCCCCTAATGAGTCACATTGACTTTTTAAAATTTTATATATCCTTGCTTCTCTTTATAGTTAATAGTGTTCATTAATTTTTCATTTTGATATCTAAATGTGCATCTATGTTGAGTTCTAGTTCTAGTTGATTAGTCTTGAGTTAGCTGATAGCTTCAAAACATAACTCTCAATTATAAATGAATAATATATTTTTGTAGATATTAGTAATACTATTGAATTTTTATGCTTTGTTTAAAATTATCATAATTATTAAATTATTTCGTTTAATCGATGTCTATATAAATCGAAAAGATGAATAACCCAAATTGCGGCAGTAGAAAAAATAAATCAAGTTGAAATCCAAAATAGTGTGACAATCGGTTTGTCTATATAAACGGACGGAAGTTGCTGCACTCCCCAACTCGTTTAAGTCAACTGATGCATTGGGTCATTCCCTTGATTATGGAACTGGGCTATGGAACGCGTCGAGAAAGCCGACGCTTCTGCCTTTCCACGAGTTAAAAATTGTAACAATAGAAATACTTGTAGCTAAGATGAACAACCCGAACCGAAGCTCAAAATAAATCAAGTCAAAGGCCAAAATAGTGTGATAATTGGTCGGTCTACATAAATTAGAAGGCTGAATAACCAGAATCGAAGCCCAAAATAGTGTGGCACCCGGAATCTCAAATTCCTGGATCCTCCTCTGCGGAAAGGGCTTGAAAACGAGAAATTAAAGAATAATTAACATTGCCATGTTTGTATGTGTTTTTTCATTGTTCTGATACTTACATTTTCATGTATGGAAGGAATAGTTGATCTTATGTAAGTGATTTGTCTAGTAGTCAAAGAAACTGGAAGTTAATATTAATGGTAAATTTATCGAGAGGACGGATGGACTATCGATTGTAACAAAAAAATAAAGAAGCTTAGAGTTATATGCGTAATAAAATTTTCATAATGTCGCTGCAATTTAGCCAACTATAAAAAATTTGATTGGGCTATTTTTCTAATCATTAATTTCCTATTAACCATGACAAGTCAAGCGATCCAGAATGAAATAGCTATTCGAGTTATGCTCATTTAGGTTGACGAAATTGATTGAATCGTCCCGTTCATAATAGAAGGGGAGTCTTGGAGCAACGGTAAAGTTGTCTCCGTAAGACCTATAGATCCCGTGTTCGAGCCGTGAAAGCAGCCAATGCTTGCATTAGAGTAGACTGTTTATATCACACCCCTGGTGTGACCTTTCCCCGAACCCCACTAACGCGGGATGCTTTGTGCACTGACTGCCTTGCCCGTCTAGTTCATAATAATTAATTAGTACTCCTAATATAATTGGTGTCACGTCTGCTCATATCTCAGAGGTCAAAAGACATTATATTTCAACAATCTAAAGAAGTTACAGAGTAATATCCATCCTTCTTGGGAGATCGAAGCAGATGAGCATCTTTGTTATTATTCACTGCTAATGTACCATTTTATAAAACGGAGTAAAATTTAGTTCACTGCATGCGTAGTTCTAAATGTCAATATATGATACTAAAGAGATCCTATTCTTGAAATACGAAATGGAATATTGAAATATATAAAGACGAAAAGAAATAGTAGAAATTTACAGCCCTCAATGCTTTCTCTTCTTTTTCCTTAACCTTTTTGTTTAAATTCAACTTAACAAATAACATTAGGAAAACAATGGTTATTTTTCTTCTGGGTATCAAAATGAATAATGGAAGGGGTTATGATGACGAATATGTCATAGTAGACACTGCATGCGATCTGATTCGATCTGAATCTCTGTTCCAATTATTTTATTTCGAAGTTTTGGAATACTACACTGGTGGCGATAATTAAATTATATTGAGGGCTAGTTGCAAAATGGTGATCAGAAAGAATGCGCCTCAAGCCCAAAAGTAAGATGAACAACGAGCAGAAGATATGTTTAATCAATAGCCTATCATATTAGGAGTCAAATCTTAGACGCCTAATAAAGTCAAAGGGCATCTCTCTTTCCACCAAAAGGTGGAAATAAAGTGATATTGATAATTAAAAATAAAAATAAGCTATTGTTATAAAATGAAGCTAAAAGAGTTGTATACGGTAAAAACCGGATGCGAGACAAATCGGTGGAGCGAGGGGACCGACTGATCTGCCTTCTTCGTCATTGGAACGACCAAGCCCGGTGACCCGAGCATTCGTGGCCGTTGGTCCGTACGGCTGTTGGTTCGAGTAGCCGTTGGTCCGAGTAGCCGTTGGTCTGTGTGGCTGTTGGTCCGAGTAGCCGTTGGTCCGTGTGGCCGTTGCACGCGGGTCACGCGTCAGTAACGTCCTGTCCTGGTCAACTACCCACCATGCGTGTGTCGGACGGCGCCGTCAGTCTAATCCCACCAAATCCGTGCAGAGCTGTCCTTGTTGCTATTATTTTATTAGTTCACATCATATGAGACTCATGGAGGTCACACCATAAATAGAGCACATCCCCCTCCTTTGTAAGGGTTGGCATCTTTTACCTTCCAAGAACATTTATAATAGAAGAGCTCATATATTCAATCTCTCTCTCAATATCTGATCCGGCCGAGGCCGTTTGTTTCCATTTACGTTGTGTTTCTTCCATTAAGTATTCAACATGGCTTCTAAACGTTCATGTCCGTAGCAAATTAAGCAAATCACCGTTACTAGCCGTTTTATTACCAAATACTCACACGCTTATTTTCTGCTATCAAATATATATATCAAGATCCAAGCACACATCCTATACCCGCGTACAAATTCAATTGGTTTCCCAATTTCGGGGTAAACAAGAGTCACAATATTAAAGGATGAAAACCATAGAAATAGAATGACAAAAGAGGAGAGATTTTTACTATTCTTCCAAGATGTGTTTCAAGTGTATTTCATATGAAAACTTATGCCTCTATTTATAGTGCTACATATGCATTCAATATATGAGAAAATGGAGGAACCATTAAGATGGTGGAGGAAAATGGAGGAACCATTAAGATGGTGGAGGAGAAGCATTATATTTGTGTATTGGACATCCATAATATATTTCATAGATGATGTGTATCGTTAAAAATCTTATTGGGAAAAACCCTGTGGGAAAAAGCCTCAATGAAGGAAATAAAAAAGAGTACACATATCTAGTAATACACTTTGAGAGCTGACTCATTAAAAACCTTACCAAGAAAACCCAATGGGACAAAACTTGGTTAAGAAAAAAAGAGTACAACGCGTATTTCACTCCCCCTGACGAAGACCAATATTCAGATGTCGGAGTCTTCGCATTCCAATCTTGAATATCATCTTTTCAAGAGTTGAAGTTGGCAAAGATTTGGTGAACAAATCTGCAGGATTGTCACTTGAACGAATTTGTTGCACATCAATATCACCTTTCTTCTGGAGATCATGTGTGAAAAATAACTTTGGTGAAATGTGCTTCGTTCTATCTCCTTTTATAAATCCTCCTTTTAATTGAGCTATGCATGCAACATTATCTTCATATAATACTGTGGGTAATTTTGTATCACACTTCAAGCCACATATTTCTCTGATGAAATGTATCACTGATCTCAACCACACACATTCTCTACTTGCTTCATGAATGGCTATTATCTCAGCATGATTCGAAGAAGTAGCAACAATGGACTGCTTTGTGGATCGCCATGATATAGCAGTACCTCCGCATGTAAACAGATAGCCTGTTTGAGATCGAGCTTTATGTGAATCAGATAAATAACCTGCATCTGCATAACCAACAAGATCTGTACTACCTTTGTTAGTATAAAACAGACTCATATCACTAGTTCCCTTCAGATATCGCAATATATGCTTAACTCTGTTCCAATGTCTTCGTGTAGGAGAAGAGCTATATCTTGCTAGCAAATTAACAGAGAACGCTATATCAGGTCTTGTAGCGTTAGCAAGATACATAAGTGCACCAATTGCACCAAGATATGGTACTTCAGGACCAAGAAGCTCTTCATTTTCTTTTTGAGGTCGGAACGGATCTTTACTCACTTCAAGTGAGCGAACAACCATTGGAGTACTTAAAGGATGCGCATTGTCCATGTAAAATCTTTTTAAAACCTTTTCGGTATAAGCAGATTGGTGGATAAGGATCCCATCTGTCAAATGTTCAATCTGCAAACCAAGACAAAGTTTTGCTTTTCCCAGATCTTTCATCTCAAATTCTTTCTTTAAATATTCAATCGCCTTTTGGAGCTCTTCTGGAGTTCCAATTAGGTTTATGTCATCAACATAAACAGCGATTATAACGAACTCCGATTTTGCTTTCTTAATAAAAACACATGGACAAATGGCATCATTTATATAACCTTCTTTTACCAAGTACTCACTGAGGCGATTGTACCACATGCGCCCTGATTGTTTTAGACCATACAACGATCTTTGTAATCTGATTGAATACATCTCCCGAGACTTTGAGTTAATTGCTTCAGGCATTTTAAATCCTTCAGGAATTTTCATATAGACTTCATTATCAAGTGAGCCATAAAGGTAAGCTGTAACCACATCCATCAGATGTATTTCAAGGTTTTCATGTACAGCTAAACTGATGAGATATCGAAATGTTATGCCATCCATAACTGGTGAATATGTTTCTTCATAGTCGATACCGGGTCGTTGAGAGAATCCTTGTGCAACAAGGCATGCCTTGTATCTCACAATTTCATTTCTCTCATTCCTTTTTCGCACAAAAACCCATTTATGGCCAATTGGTTTTACACCATTAGGCGTTTGGACTACAGGTCTAAAAACCTCATGCCATTTTGGCCAATCATATCTTCGTCGACATTCTTCGACAGATTGGGGTTCCTGATCGTTAATGTCTTTCATAATATTTAGGGCAATATTATATGCAAAAACATTATCCACCATAATCTTCGATCGATTCAAATTTATCCCATCACCAGAAGAACTCAATGATAGTTCTTTATTTACTTGAGTCTCGGGTTCCCTAATATCTTCAGGAGTATCAGGATTAGTCAGATCTTGAATATCTTCATGATATTCTTTCATAGTGTCATTTTGATCATTTTTCGTGTTTCTTTTTCTAGGATTTTTATCCTTAGAACTCAATAGCCTACCACGTTTCAGGCGTGCATGAGATTCAGAGGCTATGACACTAGTAGATTTTCCCTTTGGGACATCAATTCGGATAGGCACATTCTCTGCAGGGATATGTGACTTAGTTATCCTTTTCAAATCAGTAAATGCGTCTAGCATTTGATTTGCTATTTTTTGCAAGTGAATGATCTTCTGGATCTCCTGTTCACATATGGGGGCACGTGGATCAAAATGAGATAGTGATGGAACTTTCCACACAATTTCTCTTTTGATTTCTTTTCTCTCTCCCCCTAATTGTGGAAAATTTGTTTCATCAAATCGACAATCTACAAATCGGGCAGTGAATAAATCTCCCGTCAATGGCTCAAGATAGCGAATAATAGAGGGTGATTCAAAGCCAACATATATACCTAACCTTCTTTGGGGGCCCATCTTAGTACGCTGTGGTGGTGCTACAGGCACATATACAGCACAACCAAAGATTCGGAGATGAGCAATATTTGGTTCATGACCAAATACTAATTGTGATGGGGAGTATTTATTGTAATGAGTCGGTCTGAGGCGAATAAGAAATGCTGCATGTAAGATAGCATGTCCCCAGACGGTAGTGGGCAACCGTGTTTTCATAAGTAGTGGTCTTGCTATCAATTGTAGTCGTTCAATAAATGACTCAGCAAGACCATTTTGGGTATAAACATGTGCTACAGGATGTTCAACTTTTATCCCAACTGATAAACAATAATCATCAAAAGATTGAGACGTAAATTCTCCGGTATTATCGAGACGTATAGCCTTAATGGGATAATCCGGACCCTGTGCCCTTAAGCGTATTATTTGTGCCAATAATTTCGAAAATGCCAGGTTTCGAGACGATAGGAGGCACACATGAGACCATCTTGAAGATGCGTCTATTAGGACCATAAAATATCTGAATGACCCACAAGGTGGATGAATAGGTCCACATATATCCCCATGTATACGTTCTAGAAAAGCAGGGGATTCAATGTCAACTTTCATTGGTGATGGCTTAGCTATCAACTTACCGTGATAACAAGCAGCACATGAAAATTCACCACTTTCAAGAATCTTCAGGTTCTTAAGTGGATGTCCATTTGAATTTTCAATAATTCATCTCATCATTATTGATCCAGGGTGACCTATTCGGTCATGCCAAAGCATAAAAGTACTTGAATCATTAAACTTCTGGTTTACGATCGAGTGTGCTTCAATTGTACTAATTTTTGCATAATACAGACCAGAAGACAAAGTTGGCAATTTCTCCAAAACATATTTCTGGTCGGAGACATTCTTTGTAATGGCAAGATATTCATCATTTATTTCGTTTAATGTCTCAGCGTGATATCCATTACGGCGGATATCTTTGAAACTTAACAAGTTTCTTGGGGATTTAGAAGAAAATAATGCATCTTCTATAACAAGTTTCGTCCCCTTAGTCAGAAATATAGTAGCTCTTCCGGAGCCTTCAATCAATTTTGAATTGCCAGAAATTGTATTAATATTTTTCCCCTTTTTCTATACAAGTGAGAAAAGTATTTCTCATCTTTTAATATGGCATGTGTTGTTCCACTATCAATCACACAAATATCTTCATGATTGGTCATTGATCCAAATAAAATTTGAGGAATTTCCATAGATTCTTCAAAATGAAATAATAGATAAAGTGAATATCAAAGTAGATATTACGATTAGGCAAAGCATTACACACATTTTATTACATATATTACTATTTAAACAAAGCATTACACACACTTCATTTACATAAACATGGAAACATAACCACATACAAACGACACGTATGAAATATCTAAGTTTTTACAGATCCATCACCGATCAAATGATCTATTTTCCCTTCAGGGAGTTCAAAGAAATCTGCCATATCTAGATGCATGGGCTCAACATTATCTTTAGAAATAAAATTTGCTTCGGCATCCTTTTCTGCCCTTTTGAGAGAGGCTTGATACAAATCAACTAGGTGCTTTGGCGTACGACAGGTACGTGACCAGTGCCCCTTTCCTCCACATCGGAAGCATTTATTTTCTGAATTTTTCTTTTGCACAGCTTTATGCTTTTCATCCTTCCTTTTACACTGCTGGTGGTGAAGGATATTATTTGGTGCAAGACGAGAATCATGATTAAAATTGCTTTCTCGACCACGACCATGACCACGACTGGGGCCACAAACTCTTTCACGCCTAGAATGACGAAAATTTGCCTCATTCACTTCAGGGAATGGGGCAGTACCAGTGGGTCGGCTTTCGTGATTTTTCATTAATAATTCATTATGTTGTTCAGAAACTAAAAGATGTGCTATTAAATCAGAATATTTCTTGAATTTCATCTCTCGGTATTGCTGCTGCAGGAGCATACTCGAGGCAGGAAAAGTGGAGAATGTTTTCTCCAGCATATCATGATCAGTAATATTTTCACCACATAATTTCAACTGAGAAATAATTTTAAACATGGCGGAATTATATGCCTTAAAGATTTAAAATCTTGTAGCCTTAAATGGAGCCAATCAAAACGTGCTTGTGGAAGTATGACCATCTTCAGGTGGTCATATCTATCTTTTAAATTATTCAACAGAGTAAGAGGATCTTTAACAGTGAGATATTCCATTTTCAAGTCCTCATCAAGGTGATGGCGGAGGAATATCATAGCCTTGGCACGGTCTTGGTTTGATGCCTCATTTTTATCTTTGATGGTGTCTGCCGGACCCATCGCATTAAGGTGAATTTCGGCGTCAAGAATCCAAGACATATAGGTATTGCCGGATATATCTAAAGCTACAAATTCACGTTTGGTAAGTTTTGCCATTAGTAAAGAAAGATAGAAAATCAATACATTCGAGGCTTTAAAGTATTTGCTCGGAACGGCAGAGTCTCGTGCTGATAACGTGTTATAAAATGAAGCTAAAAGAGTCACAATATTAAAGGATGAAAACTATAGAAATAGAATGACAAAAGAGGAGAGATTTTTACTATTCTTCCAAAATGTGTTTCAAGTGTATTTCATATGAAAACTTATGCCTCTATTTATAGTGCTACATATGCATTCAATATATGAGAAAATGGAGGAACCATTAAGATGGTGGAGGAAAATGGAGGAACCATTAAGATGGTGGAGGAAAATGGAGGAACCATTAAAATGGTGGAGGAGAAGCATTATATTTGTGTATTGGACATTCATAATATATTTCATAACAGCTATAAATAAAGTGAAGGGGAATATTCATGTGTGAGGTATATTTTGAGGAAAAGGTGTGAACTTATTTTAGAGGACATATTATCTCACTATCATTTTAAGAGTATCATTAGGCTAGTTTAGGGCAATAACTGGCCTGATAAAGTTATGTAAAACTTGACTCTTGGGGGAGATTGTTAGGTGTGCGAATTGCTACAAAAATTTTAAAAAAGAAAAAAAAATTACAGATTGAGCTTAGGATACTTTTAATAGTATAAGGCTTATTACAGAAAATAATGTAGATTTGATCGAAAGCAAAGAATAACACTGCATATTAATAATATTGTTTACCCCGAATTTGGGAAACCAATTGAATTTGTACGCGGGTATAGGATATGCGCTTGGATCTTGCTATATGTGCGGTAATGGAAAGTAAATATATGAGTATTTAATAATATGACGGCTAATAATGATAACTTGCTTGAGTTATTATGAACATGGACGTTTGGAAGCTATCGTCAACACTTGATGGAAGGAACACAATATGAATGGAAACAAATAGCCTTGGACGTGTCAGATATTGAGAGAGAGAGATTGTATTTATGAAGTTTCCTTATTAAAAAAGGTTCTTGGAAAGTAAAGGAGTCAACCCCTACAAAGGAGGGGGATGTCCTCTATTTATAGTGTGACCTCCATGGGTTTCATACAATATGAACTGATAAAATAATAGTAATAAGGACAGCCCTGCACGGATTTGGTGGGATTAGACTGACGGCGCCGTCTGACACACGTATGGTGGGTAGTTGACCATGACAGGACGCTACTGGCGCGTGGCTCGCGTGTAACGGCCACACGGACCCACGCCTACTCGGACCAATAGCTATACGGACCAACGACCACGAATGCTCGGGTCACCCGGCTTGGCAACTCCAATGACGCAAAGGAAGATCAATCGGTGCCCCCGCTCAGCTCCGGTCCAAGCGTTACCTCGATCAAGGACGAATAGTATCCGGCACATCCTCATTCCTTCCACCGGTTCCTCGTTCCACCGATTTGCCTTGTATCCGGTTTTTACCGCATACAGATAGCCCCACACTCCCCGGATCTCCGTTCTATCGGAGTAACGGGGAGTCTATAACTTCTGAAACTGGTGGCTCTTTCAGCTCGTCGTTATCTTCTCATTTTGGCGGAAACGGATGCATAACGCCTCCCCTTTTATCGGCCACGTGTCTCACCCCGGGTTGTCCGCTTCTGCCAACCGTCCTTTTCACGTCGTTTCAAGTCGCTTCGCATTAATGATGGGGGCACGTGGCGTCGTCTGATTGGTCATCCTCGGTAACCGCTCCTCTTTCACACCTATATAAGGCCTTTTACCCCTTCATTTTATCATTTTCACGCTTTGCTCTTCTTCAACTCTACTGCATTTCTGCGTTTTTCCCACTTGCATCACACACAATTAACTCCACATTTGATCTGCTTGTTGATTCATTACTTCATACTACGTGCAAAAGAACCAACTTTGTCGCCATTTCTGTCGAATATTCTTGCTCGATTGTTGTTGTTTCTTACTTTTCCACTTCTCAAACCGCCAGCTCCTTCGTTCGTCCTAAATTCCCCTCTCGAATCCTCTTTCTTTCATATTTCCAGGATGTCTGAAACCACTTCCCCTGATGCTCCACCGGTGTCTCCCTCGGCGACCGAGCCCGCATCCCCGGCTAAATTCGAGCCCACGGCCTCGGACATCATACCGGCTAAATTCAACTTCAACAAAGATCTTGAGGTCGAAAAGCCTTCCTCCATTTCGGACAGAGGATACGATGTGAGGCGATACCCCTCATCTATTACCGAGGAGAAGCTCGATATAGTCCGGGCTGACTGCGGGTGGGACACCCGTCCGGTAAGGGTCTTTGCACTCGGTCCGGATGAATCCATCACCGACTACCGAGAAGGTTTTTTGTACGTATACACTTATCCCTTCACCCTCAAGCTCAATCCTCCGATTGATCCGGTCATTCTTGATATGTGCCGGACCTATGGCGTGACTCTGGCACAGATCGGCCCGATCGTTTGGAGGGTCGTTGCGTGTATCCGGTTACTGGCCAATAATGCCGAGAAGGAATTCTCACTGGGTCACCTGATACACCTGTACTTAGGGCTGTGCATGTTAACGGTTAAACCAATAATTCGAACCGATAATTGGGTTATTGGGTTAATGGTTCGGGTTAGTGGGTTAATGGTTCGGGTATCGGGTGGTGTTCTATAGTTATTGGGGTATTGGTTCGGGTCTCGAGTTCACCACTTTTGTTAACGGGTGAACCGATAACCCGATAACCATTTATTTAATTACAATTATACCCTTCCATATATAACCTTTCATATATAATTTGTGGAGTCCAGCCCAGTGAATTCATTCCATTATTACCCTTCCATATATAATTACTTAGTAAATCCTAAGTCAATTTATTTCTCACTAGTGAAGTTTGCTGCAAGGTTTTACAAGAACTTAGCCCGAATGTCAAAGCTTCTAATTGCTTCCAAAGGTGTAAAACAAACTTTACCAAGCATCAAGTACCAAATGCTTGTGGAAATAACTTGCAGGCAGCTAACAGCTCCTCTCTACAAGTTTGTGCCACTGATGCAACGGGTAAAGAGAGCAAAAATGAGGAGAGTTGTTGAGGACTCGGATGAAGAAGCATAAAAAGACAACTTTGTCAAATTGGAAAGCTGTCAGCAGCGGTCTGGGAACTAGGATTCATGTAAATATGAAGAAAAGGTTTCAAGTTTTAAACGTCTGGGAGATGTCAGCCAGCTTTCATTTTAAAACTCCATTTATAGCTAACTACTGCAGGCACTTTCTTTTGTAGCTACTTTATTCATTTTGCATCTCGTTAATTCGTTTCTGATTCTGCTTTGAAAATGGGTTCTTTGTTCTTGAAAAAATTTCGTGTGATATCTTAACGGTTAAACCGATCACGATCAAAAATCGATTAACCAATAACCCATTAACCGATATCTTAATGGTTCTTTAACGGTTTAACATGTCTGCAAACCGATAACCGATAACTTTCAAACCCGAACCGAACCACCCGATACGTAGCCCTACCTGTACTCCCCGAGGATTTTCCAGGGCGGCGTAATAAAACTTGCCAAGCGCAGCTGGAATCCACTCTTCTCGAAGATGGATGAAGACCGGGACAGGGGCTGGTTAGAGCGATATGTCCGGGTGAAAACCGAGGACATCATTCCGGCCGACTACATGCCCTTCCTCGAGAACTGGAACAATAAGCGTAAGTTCGAATCCTTAAGCAATCGTTTTTACGTGTTTAGCCATTCTTCAGTCTCGTTTTCTCATTGCCTTTTCCTTGCTTTTATTTATCCAATGGGTACGTTCCTCCCGTTATTCGCAATCTGAGAGAATGGGTTACTACACTACTCTGCCAGCATCCCTACGATGACCGGACATGGGCTTACCTGTCTCGTGGCCGGTGGATCGCACAAAACCATGGTAATATTTCGGTTTTCTTCATGCTTGCTGTGCTTTCCACTGCCCGTGGCCTTTTGCCCTCTCAACCTTTGCTGCTGTCTTTGCTTTCCAGGTCTGCCCAAGGGCTCGGTGGCCTCGACCGGAATCGGGGACCGCGCCCCCTGCACTGGCGTCAGATTTTGACAGGGCGGGGTCTTCCCGTGTTCTTGCCGATGCTGCAAAAAGAAAACGGCCCTCCGAAAGGGGGCAGACGCCAAAAAAGAAGAAGTCAAGAAGCGTAGCTCGGTCTTCAAAGGAAGAGACGGAACCCGACATCATTATTCGGAGAGTCGGATCGCTTCCCTCCGTGGCTCCAATACCTGAGGAGACGGTCTCCGTTCCGCCCCTTCCTTCTATCGGCGAAGGTCTTTTGGTTCGCGCTCCACGTTCAGGTGCAGAAGAAATACTTTCCCCGACTCCTCCTCGGTCGATTGACTTTGTCGACATTTCAGGTGAAACTTCATCAGAAGACACTCCTCTGCAAAGGAAAAGTAGGTCCGAGGAAGCGGCTGCTGCTGAAGCCGATCAAAAAACCTTTCCAGCACCGGAGATTAAAGCCCCCATAGACATTAGTTCGTCTCCTGATCGTGGGTCTGCTACCTCTGCGGAGCCCCCGGCCTTTGCCGAAAATATTGAAGCTGCTCCGAGTTCGTCTACCCCGGCTCTGCGGGTGGATGATTTTGATGATATGTTCTCGAGGACTCCCCCGCCACTGGTGAAGCTGCGAACTTTGGTCATCTTCCTATTCCGCGGGCCACGAAGCCGGTTAACCGGACCTCCGAATCCGGCGCCAGAGATAGTTTGGTGAATATCTTCCCGGCCCCGAGCGTGGAGCCAAGGAGAACCCGATCGGCAGTAATCACCGTCCCCGAGGACTGCAGCTTCCTATCGCGTCCGGTGGGTGTAGCGAGTTATTTGCGACCCCTCGTCTCTGATTCGGACAGGCGCAAAATGACCAGGGTCACTTGGAAGTGCCTTATTAATGAGGGCATGCACGCGGGCAACCGGGTAAGATTCTTGGCCATCCCTGTATAATTTATCTGAGGATTTTACCCTTACTTCGCCTAAGTCTTTTAACTTGTTTTATCTGCAGAGTGTGGTGCTGGTCAATGAGACCTTCATCCGCGCCCAACACGAGATAGACGATCTTCGGGGTCAACTGGATACCCAGGGCCGAGAAACGGAGAAATACCGGCATCTTCTTTGGGAGAAGGAGGAAGAATTGAATCGGGCGGCCGTGCTGGCCAACCTTCGCCCTGAGCTTGATGCGGCTAAGGACGAAAACTGTCGTTTGAAGAGCGAACTGGCCGCTATGACCGATTATAACCAGAGCCTTGAGGCTGACAAGATCAGCTTCAGCCGGGACAAAACCCAATTTTCCTTGAGGCTAGATGAGCTCGAGGCCATGGTTTCCCAACTTCGGGGAGAACTGGACTCGATGAAGGCTGATGCTACGGGCTTGGCCGAGAGGAACCAGCTGCTTGAGTCCGAGGCTGCTTTGTTCATCGAGCGCAGTAGGGTATTCGAGGAGAAATCCGAGGAGCGGTCTCGGATATGTGAAGGCCTAAGAGCTGAGCTCAAGGAAGTGATTATTGTCAATGACGGCCTTAAGGCCGAGCTGGGTGCGGCCACCCGTATGAGAGATGCCCTTGAGAAGAACCGGGTTGATCTGGAAGCCAAACAGGCCAAGGCTGAGTCTGATTTGGAAGAAACCTGGAAGAGTATGGAGGCGGACGAGGCTCACACTGCTATTGTCGCCGAGTATGAGAAGTAGAAGTCTCGGCGTCTTACCCTCGAGCAAGCTGAGCACGTCTTTACGGATCTTCCGGCCCTGATATTCGAAGCCAAAGGGATGGAGAAGCAGGCTAACCGTGCTCTCGGGTCCGAGTCAGACGACTCCGAGCGAACCGAGTCCGATCATTCATCCTCCTCTAGTCATGCCGAATAGCGTAGGGCCTGTGCTTGGCTTTTATCTCTTTATTTTTTTGTCTTCGTAAGACTTTGTTTTTCTTTTGATGTAAAGAACATCCGTTGTATAAAAAGTGCATCTTTCTTGCTTCTTCGTTTGAATGTTTGTTATTATTTTTGCTACAATATTTGGTCCGCTTTTGGACAAGGCGACTCGTAGTCGTTGATTCATCGTGCCCGTAGGAACTTATCCGTTGTTTCGTAATTCGGACATCCCCAAATTACGAAGAGCATTTAATTAGGGCCGGTATTTTTCTTTGGCTATATTTCAGGACCGGTAGCTTTTCGACCTTGGCTAGAAAACTTTTTGACGTAGCAGTCCCCGTTCGGGGGGTTTATCAAATTTTTGGCTCGGATCATTGTGACCTTGTTGCCTTTGCCGAGTTTCGACCTTGGTACCCGGTATGGGGTATGTGAATGAGGTAGCGTCGAAATATGGTGGTTATCACCGCGGCAGAGTACATTTAACAGAAAGTTGCTATCCCAGCTTTTGATAACTTTGTTTTTGCAAAATGTTTGTACATATGAGAGTTTTAACTCTTTCTTCCTTTGCCGTAGCAAAACAATAAAGAAAATGGGGCACGATTCGCTATGATCGTTTGGTCCCTACATTGAAGGCTATGGCCAGTGGCCGGGCCTTAGTTTTGCCGTAGCAAATGCTAAATGGGGCACGATTCATTATGATCGTTTGGCCCTTACATTGAAGACTACGGCCAGTGGCCGGGCCTTTGTAATGCCGTAGCGAGTTTTGAGTTTCTCCGTTTTCTTTTGACCGGAGTAATCTCCGATGCGGGCATAGTACTCCCCTAGCACTTATCGGAGCTCCAAGGTCGGGTGAGTGATATTAACTCCCCAATCGGAGAGTGTGGCCTCGAATTTCCGAGCGCTGGTCCCTTATCTTTGTCGAGTAACACGTTGTACTTGTTGCCTCGTTAAAAACCTTGTCGGAAAACCCTTTTTGGGACAAAACCGTACTAAGGAAAAGAGTGCAACACGTGTTTTCATGCCTTAATTCTAGCTTTATCCCGTTCTCGACTCCCTGAAAAAGTGAAAGGTTAATGAGAAAATACGGGGAGACCATACCTTAGCAGTAGTATCTCTTCAGATGGGCCACGATCTAGTTATTACGCAGACGCTGCCCGTCCATGGACTCCAATTGGTACGATCCTTTGCCCGTTATACCGGTTACCTTGTACGGGCCCTCCCAATTTGGACCCAGCTTTCCTTCGTTGGGGTTCTTGGTGTGCAAGGTAACTTTTCGAAGCACTAAGTCCCCAACTTGGAAATGTCGAAAGTTTGCTCTTCGATTGTAGTATCTTTCCATCCTCTGCTTTTCGGCCGCTATGCGGACCGACGCGCTTTCGCGTAGTTCATCTGCGAGGTCGAGCTTCACGGCCATGGCCTCCTCGTTTGACTTGTCGGTGGTGTACCTAAAACGGAGGGTCGGTTCGCCGACCTCGACGGCAATAAGGGCTTCGGCCCCGTAAACCAACGAAAAGGGGGGTTCCCCCGTGCTCGATTTGGATGTAGTTCTGTAAGCCCACAGCACCTCCGGTAATATCTCCCTCCAATGGTGCTTTGATGCTTCAAGTCTTTTTCCTCAGATTTTGGACTATCGTTTTGTTCGTGGATTCTGCCTGTCCATTTGCACATGGGTGATACGGGGTTGACACGATTTGTTTGATCTTCAACCCCTTGAGAAAATTGTTGACCTTGCCACCCACGAACTGAGGACCATTATCACAAGTTATCTCGGCAGGGATGCCGAAACGGCAGATGATGTGATCCCATATGAAGTCGATGACTTCCTTCTCTCTTATCTTTTCGAAGGCCTGTGCTTCAACCCATTTAGAAAAATAGTCAGTCATAAACAAAATGAAACGGGCCTTACCTGGTGCCCAAGGCAACGGACCTACAATGTCCATACCCCACTTCATGAAAGGCCAAGGTGAGATCACCGAATGCAGCAACTCCCCGGGCTTGTGAATCATCGGAGCATGCTTCTTACACCCGTCACATTTTCGGACAAAACTTCTCGCGTCTTCATCCATCCGGTTCGAGTAATAACCGGCCCTGATAATCTTTCGAACCAGAGCTTCCGCACCGGAGTGGTTGCCGCAGGTTCCCCTGGGGCCCAAACACTTAGCCAGGGGACCGAGGAAAGAGCGTCGATACAGCTGGCCGTCCACTAAGCAAAACCGGGTAACCTTGGTCCGTAGTGATCGTGACTCCTTTGGGTCATTTGGGAGCTTACCACCACGTTAGTAGTCGATGTACTTATTGCGCCAATCCCAGGTTAAGCCCATTGTGTATATTTCAGCGTGTCCGCTTTCTATGGCCGTGTTTGATAAGTGCACCGTCGCCCTGGGGTCAATTTCCTCCCCCTCGACCGAGGATCCCAAATTTGCTAATGCATCGGCTTCGCTGTTCTGCTCTCTTGGTATGTGCTGCATGGTCCATTCTTTAAATTGATGAAGCACCACTTGGGTTTTTTCGAGGTACCTCTGCATCCGCTCATATTTGACCTCGAACACGCCGTTCACTTGGTTTGCGACAAAAAATGAGTCGCACTTTGCTTCGATTACTTCGGCTCCCATACTTCGGGCCAGTTCCAGACCTGCAATCGTAGCTTCATACTCGGCTTCATTGTTAGTCAATTTAACAGTTCTAACGGATTGTCGAATGACATCCCTGGTAGGGGTCCTAAGGACAATCCCTAGTCTGGAATCTCTAAGGTTCGAGGCCCCGTCCGTGTGTAGAGACCAAATGCCCGTGGTCGTTCTCGAGGTCAGCAAAAGTTTCTTTTCGACCTCGGGGACCATAGCTGGGGAAAAGTCTGCCACAAAATCGGCCAAGATTTGGGATTTGATGGTCGTTCGAGGTTTATACTCGATATCGTAACCGCTAATTTCTATAGCCCATTTTGTTAACCTACCTGATAACTCTGGTTTATGCATGATGTTTTTCAAAGGGTAAGTGGTTACTACGCATATGGGGTGGCATTGAAAATAAGGTTTGAGCTTTCTGGAAGCGCTTACCAGTGCTAATGCCAACTTTTCCAAATGGGGGTAACGGGTTTCCGCGTCCCCCCAAGTTCTACTCACGTAATAGATAGGGAATTGCGTACCTGATTCTTCTCGGACCAAAACGCCACTTACCGCCACTTTGGAGACAGCTAGGTAGAGGAAAAACGGCTCGTCGACCTTCGGTGTGTGCAGCAACGGGGGGCTAGACAAGTACCTCTTCAATTCCCGTAGAGCTTCTTGAAACTCCAGCGTCCACACGAAGTCGTTCTTCTTCCTGAGTAAAGAGAAGAAACGGTGACTCTTGTCCGAGGACCTCGATATGAAGTGACTCAGCGCCGCTATTCTCCCGGTGAGCTTTTGCACCCTTTTTATGTTATTCGCAACCTCGATGTCCTCGATGGCTTTGATCTTGTCCGGATTGATTTCAATTCCCCGGTTTGACACCATGAAACCCAAAAATTTACCGGACCTTACCCCGAAGGCACATTTCTCCGGGTCGAGCTTCATGTTGTATCTGCGGAGCACATCAAAGGTTTCCTGCAAATGCTTTAAATGGTCCTCTGTCTCCAGGGACTTAACAACCATATCGTCAACATAAACTTCCATCGTTTTCCCTATTTGTTCTTCGAACATTCCATTAACTAGGCGTTGGTAAGTTGCACCGACATTTTTTAATCCGAAAGGCATGACATTATAACAGTAAGTCCCATAACGGGTGATGAAGGATGTTTTCTCTTGATCCTCCGGGTGCATCCGGATTTGGTTATACCCGGAGTAAGCATCGAGAAAACTTAACATTTCATGCCCGGCCGTCGCATCGATCATTCTATCGATGTGAGGCAATGGAAATGAATCCTTCAGGCATGCTTTGTTTAAATCCTTATAATCAACACACATTCAAAATTTATTACCTTTTTTGGGCACCACCACCACTTTAGCAAGACAATCCGGGTATTTCACCTCCCGGATGGAATCTATTTTTAAAAGCTTTGTTACCTCGTCTTTCACGAAGGCGTGTTTTGGCTCCGCCATGGGCCTTCTTTTTTGCTTCACCGGGGGAAACTTCCCGTCCAAGCTGAGCTTGTGAGATGCTATTTCCGGTGATATGCCTGTCATATCTATATGCGACCATGCAAAGCAATCGGCGTTAGCTTGAAGAAACTCAATTAATTTGCGCCTGAGCTCCGGGGTAAGCCCCGTGCCCAGGTATACCTTTCTATCCGGCAAGAACTCGAATATGATGATCTGCTCCAGCTCCTCTACGGTTGAGTTGGTTGCGTCCGAGTCATCCGGTATGACAAAAGATCTGGGTATCCCGAAATCATCCTCTTCATGAACCGGATCTGGCCCGGAGTGCTTTGATTGCTATTGGGGGACCTCCCCTACGGTAACACCCCTCTCTTTCTGAGCCGGCTCCTTGCGCTGGGGCGCCGCCTCCTCTACTGCGAACATTTTCTTTGCTGCGGGCTGCTCACCTCGGATTGTTTTAACCCCCTCTGGGGTGGGGAATTTCAGCAACTGATGCAGTGTTGAGGGTACTGCCCTCATGCTATGTATCCAGGGTCTACCCAGCAATGCATTATACTTCATGTCCCCTTCGATCACGTAGAACATTGTTTGTTGAATGGTGCCACCAACGTTTACGGGCAGCGAGATTTCCCCTTTTGTGGTTTCGCTTGCCATATTGAACCCGCTGAGTACCCGGGTTGCTGGTACGATCTGATCAAGCAACCCTAGCTGTTCGACCACCCTCCACCGGTTGATGCTGGCCGAGCTACCTGGGTCGATCAAAATACGTTTAACCTTAGTTTTAAAGACAAGTATAGAGATTACCAACGCATCATTGTGCGGTTGAATGATGCCCTCTGCGTCCTCGTCATCGAAAGAGATAGAGCCCAACGCATCTTGGTTCTCTTCATTACCGGCCCCCGAGGGGCATCGACGCCCCCAATTATCATGTTGATTGTATGCTGGGGCTCCACCGGCTCGGCCCTTCGATGAGCTTCTCTTTCCTTGTAATGGTTTTTGGCTCGCTCGCTCAGCAGATCTCGGAGATGACCGTTTTTCAATAACCGGGTGTTATGCCCGTACTTTGTCCATGGAGCTAGTCTAGAATAATTATGATAAGTTAGGAATAAGACTATTTCGGAACACGAGGTAGAGGCTCTTAACCCCGACTTTATTTTAATGCACGAGTTGCCTATTGTTGGTATGGAAATATTGAGGAAGGTTAGGGATGAAGATTATGTTATATGAGCATAAGTACATATATATATATGGCATTTGGAGAGTGTAGGAAGTAAATCGGTTAACATGATCACTCGATGATAGCCCTCGTAACCATAAGTCAAGGTGGGGCCCACACGTCGGGACTTTATAAAAGACATATGAAGAGATATATGGGTATTACATGTGAAGTTGAGCAAGTCCTAAGAATGACCCATAAGCCAAAAATGAGTGTAAGCCCTCCAAAAGGACGATTTAAGAAAACGTTTTCGGATGACCTGATTTGGAGGGGCAAACACGGCATTATAAGTTTGGAATTGGGGAAAACTCCAAGAAATAAAAGTTGTCGATAATTGAATTAGCTTTCCAACGGTAGGTCGTGGGCCTACAGGTGACATCGGGATAAGGAGATATGAACGTTTTAAGGCAGAAGGGTCGAGTTGAACAGTAAATCCGGCCCAACCCGAATCCAATTCGGGTCAGGCCCATTACCCATGCTTTTTAATTAAAATTTTCGGTCTCTCTCCCTCATTTTCAGACCAGGAGCACCTAGAAAACTCTAGAGAAAAAGAGAGAGGAGAGCCTAGAGAGAAAACTAATTTTTGACCAAAATCGGAGCCCCGAATCCCCAAGCCCATGAAGAGAAAAGTGTTCTACGTCGCGTTGCCTTCGATTTGAGCTAAAAAACTACTAAAGAGAAGAGGGTGGACGTGTTGGCTGTGAACTTAAGGTATGAATAAGGTTCCTTTTCATTGTTAACAAGTTTATTTAGTGTTTTAACGGATTAGAACGAAGAAAATAGCTTGATAAATTCGTTTGTTGGTATGGTTGAATTGTGGAATGGGGTTTGAAGAAAATTTTGGATGAAAACAAATGTATTTAACTTGTAGAATGCGGAGGATGTTGTTAGTGTTAATTTCGACTTCTTTACGGAAATAAAATTATTAAATAGTTATATCGCAAATTGGTTGGTTGGAAAATTTGGAAAATAATGTGCGGGCTATTTTACGGCATATGTTGGTGTTGGAAATGATGTTAATATATTTGGTATTGTTGTTGATGTGTTGGTTGCTGAATTGTAATTCTGGGCTAGGCATATAAACAGGGGAGATGCTGCCGAAATTTCGGCAGATTATAAATGAATTTATTTGAAGGACTAAGACAAGCGTATAATGATGAGTCTAATGATAGTGTAAATACTCTTGAATGTAGCTAGCAAGTTTGGACGAACAAGCGTAGCTAATAGGACGTGGAACAGGTATGTAAAGCTTACCCTTCCTTTCTTTTGGCATGTCCTAGAACCAAATAAGGTATGATATGCATTTTGGGGAAATCCTATTCTTGAATTCCATAAGCTACTTCATATGGCTTGGATATGTATCTATGTTCTCCGAAGTTCTACTTGATGTGTTTTCGAGCTTGTTAACAATTCTTATTCACTTCTTGATGTGAGTACTCTTAGTGTAGCCGAGCTTATTGTACGATTGAATAACAAGCGAAGCATAAAAAGTTCTTGTTTTCTTTTAAAAGAGTTATGTAAGTAGTAATGCTCCTGACTTTCGTATGTTAACTCCGAATGCTTTAAAACGTTCATAATGGTTTCTGTAATGAATAACATTTCTAACTTTCATGTGCTAGCTTGGATTGTTTTGGAAATGCTCGTAGAAATTTCTGTAATGAATAACGTTCATAAGTGTCACAAGCGAACTCGAATTGTTTTAGAAACGTTCATGGGGGGTGCTATAATAGATGATGTCCATAACGATATTTGAAAGCTACTTGGTATGATTGTTACTTTAATGTTCTAAAAATAGCCTTTGAACGTTCGTAAAGGTTTCTATACTAAAATGTCCATAACTTTCTTATACTAAATCCGATTGACCCAAAACTTGTTTCTGAGCCTTCAGGTGTCGGTAAGTATACGAGTCTATCGAGTCTTAACATTGATTTGCGCATATGGCTTCTTACTATTCTGCTCACACATATGGTCGTTAACTTTCTTATACTAACTCGGATTCACTTGAAATGTGTTTGTGGTTTACTAACGATTTCAAGAAAACTAGTTTTGTACTAAAGGAAGTATAAAGTCGATTTTTCCAAAACCGCTCCGAAGGGAGTGCGAGATTTTATTATTTAGACTTTCAAAACCACTCCGGAGGGGGTGCGGGATTTTACTATTTCGTTTCATTTACGATTTGTGCTTACACTCCATAGCCTCACTTCTTTGTATTGATATTCGTGGATTAAGTTGTGTTGATATCATTAGTATTATGTCGCAAATGGCATGCCCGAAGGGGACAGGGCTAGTGCGATTATGTCATGAGCGGCATGCCCGAAGGGGCTAGGACTACTATTATTATGTCGCGAGCAGCATGCCCGAAGGGGCCAGGGCTAGTGCGATTATGTTGCGAGCGGCATGCCCGGAGGGGCCGTCATTATTATTACGCCGGACGCGGCATGCCCGAAGGGGCCATCATTGTTATTATTATATCGGACCGGCATGCCCGAAGGGGCCAGGACTAGTGCGCTTATGCCGGCGGCATGCCCAAAGGGGCCAGGACTAGTGCGATTATGTCGACCAGCATGCCCGAAGGGGCCATCCTTATTGTTAAGCCGAAAGCGGCCGTCCGAAGGGACTATGGTGATGTTATATTTAGATTGTGTATTCTGGAATTTGTTTATGCTGTTTTTATGTTGTGTATGCTGGAGTTGGTGTAAGGCACTACATGGCACGGTTCAAATACTATTCCAGGTTGCTCTCGGGTTGTCTCTAAACTGGTTTACTGTTACGCTTTTTTCGTTATGATTCAGTGATGCTTTACATATTCCGTACTGACCCCCTTTCTTCGGGGGTTGCGTTTTAATGCCACGCAGGTACACCCAGATGAGTAGAAGACCTTGCTAAAGGTGTTCCAGCGGGATTGGCGAGCTCCATCTCAGTCCGGAGTGTTGCCGAGTCAAGTATTTCTGTCATGGTATTTTGTATATGTTAAAGACTTTGCAGACAGTGTCCTGTGGATAGGGCGTCGAGGAGTGCGAATCATTTATAGATATTAAAAGAGTATGTATTTTCAGATGATTTCAGTTGGTAAAAGTACGTAATTGATTGAAAGTTTTTCATAATCTGTATAAAGATAATGATTTTTACTTGGAAAGGTTCCATGTTTTAAAAAGTTTTTTTGGGATAACAGGTTTTGGTAAAGCGAATGTTTAAGGGTTCGCTCGACTCTGAAGAGAGTCGGGTGCCCATCACGCCCTATCAAGGTTAGGGTGTGACACCGGGCTACCTCTTCTGATACAACTCGAATGGCATCAAGACCTTTTACAAGGAGCCAAGCGAGGGAACTTCAAGCTATGCAAGCATTGTTCATGAGGAGGGACATACTTGAATACACTCTAACACCTTTCCGGGGATTGCAAGTGTTCATGATAGCATGGGAGGATGGTTTGGAGAAGAGGTTGGAACATGGTCATACTTTCAATGTGACTATTACTTGAAGATTTGCAAATTCAAGTTTTGTTCCCAAAAGAAGACACCCAAACAAGGCCCTTACTTCATTAAGGGTAAAAGTGTAATAGTGTAGTTGTCTTCTTTTGAACCTTAGTATAAGTAGTAGTCTATTTCATTTGGAAGACTTAGTCTATGTTGAATATTGATGTCTTGAAATTGTGAACTCTTTTGAGTGTTGAGAGCTTGCTAAGCTAGAGATTGTGAATCTTGTGAGAGGATTGGTTATTAGGGTATCAAATCCCTATTGGTCATCCTAAGAGTTTGGTGCTCTTTAGTTCCTAAATTAGAGGTCAAGTTAATTCAAGAACTTTGGTTGCTAATTTGGGTCTTTAGTTGTGTCAAATTATCTATCCTTTATGTTTCTTGTCCTTTTTTCTTCATTTTCGTATGGAATATTGTATCAATTGGTATCAGAGCTTAGTTTAGATTTGTTCTACCAAATCTAATCTTGGGTTTTGATTCAACAAAAAAATAAAAAAATCCGAAATTAAAAAAAAAAAAAAAAAAAAATTCGAATTTTCTTGTTGATTTTGTTGAATCTAGTGTTAGATTAGAGTTTCCTAGTGTTTCTAGAGTCTAAATCTTCCATTTCAAGTCAATTTGGAGTTAGGGTTTGTGTTCCACCATTGTTGAGCTTCAAAGCTTCAAGAACTTGAAAGTGGGTCTTGTTGAAGAAGGTGAAGTTGAAGGTTGAAACCTATTGGGCTTTGTTCTCTACATTGAAGAGAACTTAAATCCGAAATTTGAGTCAATTTGGAGTTGATTTGAGGGTAGTTGAATTTTTGAAGTGTTCTTGTGTTCTTGAAGACCTTCAAATCTTCATAAGGAAGAAGGCTCTCAAAGGGCCATTTGATCCAAAAGTTGTCAAATATTTCTGATTTTTGCGAAAAAAAAAAAAATTCGAGTTGGCCCACATGCGACACAACATGCGAATCGCATGTTGAACCTGCGAGTCGCAGGTTATGTCGCATCTTGTGACAGAAAGTTGAAATTTGGCTGCCTCATATGCGAGACGCATCTCACCATCGCATGTAGCACATGCGAGTCGCACATGGTGTCGCATCTTGTGACAGAGAGTTGATACCTTGGTTGCATCATCTGCGAACCGCACATCGCCATCGCATGTTTCACATGCGAGTCGCATGTGATGCACAGCCGTCGCATATGGCGCATTTCAGGTTTTTTTTTTCCAACTTTAATTCTCTTTGATTTCAATTCTCAAAACAAAAATTTCTTGATCCTTAGTTGATGATATTGTGTCCCTAATCCTTTGGTAGGGAACAAAAAAAAAAAAAAAATTCATTATTTCAAATTGATACCTTGGATCAATTGGGGCTTCCTGGTCGTGTTTTCAAGTTATCACCTACCCGGGCCCGAAATTTAGTTATTTTCCCGATTTTTGCATTCCAATTTTCTTGTGTCTCTCAACTAGTAGCCATTTAGTAGTTGTTCCTACTTGTGTTTGCTAGTTCTAGTGTCCGCATTTCTTTCGTGCCAATTCTTTCGTGCTTTTTCTCTTTTTTTTTACTTCGTTGTTCATTTCTTGGCTCAAGTGCGTTTGTTTTATTGAGTCATCCTCGTTCTTTTTGATAACAAGAATCTATTCCGACCAAGAGTAGAATTTGAACCCTTGTGACTAGTCAACATTAACAAGCACACAATCTTTGGCGGAAGCAATTTGTGAGGCAATCAAAGGTGCGCATACTTGAGCGATTGTGAGTTGATTTTACTAATCTAACGTGTTTGCTTGCTTTGTTGAGTGTCTTAATAGGTACCATGGCTACGGAGGATGAAACTCGAGTTCCCACCGGGGAACTCACACTAGTTGATGTAATGAGAGCCTTACAAGCCTTGAACGATAAAGTGGATAGTATGGGTGGTCGAATGGAAAACTTGGGAAGTAGGGTGGAAGCAATTGAAGGCGGTAGTAGGGAGGTCTCATATTCGCCTCAAGTGCAATACCAAGGTGGCACAAGTGGAGCTACTCGAAGCACTTCACCTACAGTGTCACCCGGCACCTTCCATCATCTATATAACCCCACTTCCCAAAACACTCCTCAAAACACGACTCTTACCCCACCAAACAACATTCCCATAGGCCAACGGAACAACCTACTCCAACAAGATCAAGCTCCAAATGACCCACATCCAAATGACCCACCCCTAAATGACCCCCACCCAAATGCACCAATGCCACCCCAAAACCGTCCAAACATCCAACAACCAAATGAGGAAGGGATAGAGGAAGCTCTACTTGAGCACGAACATTATGGTGACCAAGGTTGGAGGCCACGAGGGCAAGCACAAGGAGGTTATCGAGGAAGGGGGGGAATGCATGGTCCTAACCCTCACATGGGTAGGCAAAGAGGGTACCAAGCTCGTGAAGGGTACCAAGGTCGTGACCATCAAGGTTATGACGACGATGGAGATTTTAATAGGAATCACGGTTATGGCGGAGGGCGAGACACGAGTCTCAATTCCATCAAGGTTACTCTCCCAACCTTCAAAGGAAGTAGTGATCCCGATACATTCCTTGATTGGGTGATGCATTGTGATAGAATCTTCTTGACGAATGACATGTCCGAGGTGAAAAAGGCTTCTTACGCCATTGCTCAATTCGAGGGGTATGCCTCCACGTGGTGGGAAACTCAAGTGAAAGCAAGAAGAATTATTGGACTCCCTCCCACACCTACTTGGGATGAATTGAAGGAGGCCATGCGGCGTAAGTATGTCACCGAGCGCTACAAACAAGAACAACTCAAGAAGGTGTATACCTTAAGGCAAAACAAAAAGAGTGTGGAAGAATACTATGATGAGTTTCAAATTGTCAAGATGAGAATTGACTTTGACGAGGATGAGTTAAATGCTATGACTCGGTTCCGAGCCGGGTTAAATGGTGACATTGTCTCCCAAATGAGACTCCACAACTATGGGAGCATTGAAGAAACCCTTCAAGCGGCTATTGAAATAGAGGAGGGTCTCAAGGAGGACAAAATCAATAAATCAAGGGGCTATGTGAGTTCATGGAACCATAACAAAGAACGAGGAGCTTTCTCCTCCAATTGGCAAAAGAATAAGGGCCCCATGCAAGAAGCCAAGAAACCATTTGTGAAGAATTCTCAAGTTGAGAAGCAAGTTGACAAGCAACCTACGAAGTTTGCTCCAAAAGAAGGAGGTACGAAAACTCCTATTCAATGCTTTAAATGTCATGGCTTCGGTCATAGAGCAAGTGAGTGCCCTAATCGTAGAGCGTTTATTTTGAAAGACACTTATAGTGAGGATGAGGAAGAATGTGAGGAAGAGGATGAAGAGGGCAATCATGAGGATGAACATCATGATAGTGAAGGGGATGGTGTTGAAGGTGATGATGAGCCTATTGTACCTCTATATGTGGTGCGACGAACCATGATAAGTAAAGCAATGGATGACCCAAGTCAACGGGAAAATCTCTTCCATTCCAAGTGCATCATTAACCAAAACACTAGCATCATGATCATTGATAGTGGGAGTTGTGCCAATGTTGCTAGTACCACCCTTGTTGATTTCTTGAAACTTCCCACCACCCGCCATGAAAACCCTTACAAACTTCAATGGCTCAATGAATGTGGTGAATTGAAGGTGACTAGACGAGCTATCATCAAATTCGCGGTTGGGAAGTATCATGATGAGGTGTTGTGTGATGTTGTTCCCATGCAAGCGTGTCATCTTCTACTTGGCCGACCATGGCAATATGATAGGTCCGTCAACCATAATGGGCGAACTAACCAATACACCCTTGGCCACAATGGTGCCAAACATGTCTTGAATCCCATGACCCCCTCCCAAGTGGGTGAGATCTATAACAAAATGAGGGAGTTAAAGGAGAAGGGACATGGTGCATTGCAAAAGAAGAATGTGGGGGACGAGGGAGTAGAGGAGAGTAGTTCTCAAGAGTTGAGTGGAAAGAAAGGGGAGCTTAGGGAAAAAACTAAGGTGTCGCTTTTGGCGAATTGTGGGGAAATTAGGGAGGAATTGGGGGAGAGTCACCCGGTGATTCTCCTCATGCATAGGGACTATGCATTGCACACTAATGAACTAACCCCTTCTTTTCCTAGCTCTATTTCTTCTCTTTTGCAGGAATTTGATGATGTGTTCCCAACGGAACTCCCAAAGGGGTTACCACCCTTGAGGGGAATTGAACACCAAATTGACTTTGTTCCGGTGTCTCAATTGCCAAACAAGCCAGCTTATAGAGCTAACCCGGATGACACTAAGGAGCTTCAAAGGCAAGTGGATGAGCTCCTTGAAAAGGGAGTTGTGAGAGAAAGCATGAGTCCTTGTGCTGTGCCCGTGATCTTGGTGCCAAAGAAAGATGGATCATGGCGCATGTGTGTTGATTGTCGGGCCATCAACAAGATAACGGTAAAGTATCGCCATCCCATACCCCGTCTTGATGACATGCTTGATGAGTTGAATGGTTCATGCATATTCTCTAAGGTAGATCTTAGGAGTGGGTATCATCAAATCCGGATGAAACCCGGAGATGAGTGGAAAACCGCATTCAAGACCAAGTTTGGTCTATATGAATGGTTGGTGATGCCTTTTGGTCTCACTAACGCTCCTAGTACTTTCATGCGATTGATGAATCATGTGATGAAACCTTTTATTGGCAAATTCGTGGTTGTTTATTTTGATGATATTTTGGTGTATAGCAAAACCATGGATGAGCATGTTAGTCATTTGAAATGTGTGTTTGCAGTGCTTAGACAAGAACAACTTTATGCCAATGTTGATAAATGTTCCTTTTGTGTGGATGAAGTTGTTTTCTTGGGATTTGTCGTGAGCTCAAGGGGGGTTGAGGTTGATGAATCCAAAGTAGAAGCCATAAGAAATTGGCCCACTCCAAAATCCATTGGAGATGTAAGAAGCTTTCATGGCTTGGCTAGTTTCTATAGGCGTTTTGTTAAAGGATTTAGTACCATAGCCGCTCCTTTGACCGAGGTAATCCGAAAGGACAAACCTTTTTCTTGGGGTGTGGAGCAAGCTAATGCCTTTGAAACTTTGAAACAAATGCTTAGCTCCGCACCATTGTTGCAATTACCCGACTTTGACAAAATATTTGAGATTGAATGTGATGCAAGCAAAGTGGGTATTGGAGCTGTTTTAATGCAAGACCAAAAGCCCATAGCCTATTTTAGTGAAAAACTCAAGGGAGCGACTTTGAATTACACTACCTATGATCTTGAGTTGTATGCCTTGATTCGTGCTTTGGGAAATTGGCAACACTACTTGTGGCCTAAAGAGTTTGTAATTCGGACCGACCATGAGTCCTTAAAGCATCTTAAGGCCCAAGGTAAGTTGAACAAAAGGCATGCCAAGTGGGTTGAATTCCTTGAAACCTTCCCTTATGTAATCCAATACAAAAAGGGAAAGGAGAATGTAGTGGCGGATGCCCTATCAAGGAAACATGTTTTGATTAATACCTTGTCTTCCAAATTGATGGGTTTTGAAAGCTTGAAGACATTGTATCCCGAGGACCCCGTCTTTGCCAAAATCTTTCTAGATTGCGAAGAATGGGAAAGGGAGAGGTGGATTAGGGATAGGTCTTCTACTTCCTATTCCAAGTTTGATGGTTTCTTGTTCAAGAACAAGCGACTATGTGTGCCCATGAGCTCTTGGAGGGAGTTATTTGTGAGAGAGGCACATAATGGGGGATTGATGGGACATTTTGGGATTGATAAGACTTTGGGGATTCTTGAGGAACAATTTTATTGGCCTCATATGCGGAGGGATGTGGCTAAGATTTGTGGCCAATGCATTGAATGTCGCGGCGCCAAGTCTAGACTCCTTCCCCATGGTTTGTATACCCCTCTCCCCACCCCTCAACAACCTTGGGTTGATATTTCAATGGATTTTGTGTTGGGTTTGCCTAGAACCAAAAGGGGTAAAGATAGCATCTTTGTTGTGGTTGATCGATTTTCTAAAATGGCTCATTTCATTGCTTGTCATAAAGTTGATGATGCTCCTCATGTTGCCTCTTTGTTTGTTGAACATGTGGTAAAGTTGCATGGTATTCCCAAAACCATTGTGAGCGATAGGGATCCAAAATTCCTTAGCCACTTTTGGAAAGAATTGTGGGGACGACTTGGTACTAAATTGTTGTTTTCTACCTCTTGTCACCCACAAACCGATGGCCAAACCGAAGTTGTCAATAGGACCTTGGGTTCTATGCTTAGGGCCATGGTTAAAGGAAAATTAACATCTTGGGAAGATCAATTGCCTTTGGTTGAATTTGCTTACAATAGAGTCATTCATAGCACTATTGGCATGTCACCTTTTGAAGTCGTTTATGGTTTTAACCCCCTAACCCCTTTAGATCTAACCCCTTTATCTCAAGATGTTGTGTTGAGTTTAGATGGAAACAAACGAGCCGAGGCCATGAAGAAGTTGCATGAGAAGGTGAGGCTTCACCTTGAGAAAAAGAATCAAGAAACGGCCAAGAGAGCAAACAAGGGCCGCAAACGAGTTGTGCTTGAACCGGGTGATTGGGTTTGGGTACATTTCCGAAAGGAGAGGTTTCCCAACAAAAGAAAGACCAAGTTGATGCCTAGAGGAGATGGTCCATTTGAAGTACTTGAACGACTCAATGATAATGCATACAAAATTGATCTTCCACCCGAATACCAAGTTCATAACACCTTCAATGTGTGTGATCTCTCTCCTATGGTGGTGCAAGATGTTGATCCCTTAAATTTGAGGACAAATTCTCTTCAAGAAGGGGAGAATGATACAACTCGAATGGCATCAAGACCTTTTACAAGGAGCCAAGCGAGGGAACTTCAAGCTATGCAAGCATTGTTCATGAGGAGGGACATACTTGAATACACTCTAACACCTTTCCGGGGATTGCAAGTGTTCATGATAGCATGGGAGGATGGTTTGGAGAAGAGGTTGGAACATGGTCATACTTTCAATGTGACTATTACTTGAAGATTTGCAAATTCAAGTTTTGTTCCCAAAAGAAGACACCCAAACAAGGCCCTTACTTCATTAAGGGTAAAAGTGTAATAGTGTAGTTGTCTTCTTTTGAACCTTAGTATAAGTAGTAGTCTATTTCATTTGGAAGACTTAGTCTATGTTGAATATTGATGTCTTGAAATTGTGAACTCTTTTGAGTGTTGAGAGCTTGCTAAGCTAGAGATTGTGAATCTTGTGAGAGGATTGGTTATTAGGGTATCAAATCCCTATTGGTCATCCTAAGAGTTTGGTGCTCTTTAGTTCCTAAATTAGAGGTCAAGTTAATTCAAGAACTTTGGTTGCTAATTTGGGTCTTTAGTTGTGTCAAATTATCTATCCTTTATGTTTCTTGTCCTTTTTTCTTCATTTTCGTATGGAATATTGTATCATCTTCCCTCAACTGGCGGCAATCCTCGGTTCTATGACCATGGGTTCCGAGATATTCACATACCATGCTCGGATCTCGTTGACCCGAATCCGTCCTTAGTGGTTTCGGCCATCTTACATCCGGGACGCGGCCGATGGCCGAGACGAGACCGGAAGTACTAACGTTGAAGTTGTATTCCGAAATCTTTGGTGGACCCCTATTACTAGCAGAGCTCCCGGCGTCGCTCCTGAACGAGAGCCCTCGGCTGTTTGACGGGCGCTCGACCTGCTTGCTACCCCGACCTGTGAAGCGGCTCGGGCTCTCCCTCGATTTTTACGACCTGAAATTTTGCCTCTCCGAATGGGAGTATGGCCGAAACCTTTCCTTCGATGATTCGGCCTTTGTTTCGTACCCCTTTCTTGGTTTTTCAAAACTTCTATCCCTTTTTGGCTGGACCAGGGGGAGTTCAAACTGGTCATCCTCCACCCGAATCTTCGATTCATATCTATTATGGACATCGGCCCATGTCACAGCCTCGTATTCCAGCAAATTTTCTTTCAATTTGGACGAAGCAGCGGAACTTAGCATGTTGAGCCCCTTCGTGAAAACTTGTGCGGCCCATTCTTCCGGAACCGGGGAGAGTTCCATCCGTTCCCTCTGGAACCGGTTGACAAACTCACGCAATAACTCGTCGTCCCTTTGGGTTATCCGGAAGATATCGTCCTTGCGGGCCTGCACCTTCTTGGCACCGGCGTGAGCCTTTACGAATGCATCAGCGAGCATTTCGAAATAAGTGATCGAATGCTCAGGTAGGTGGTAGTACCACGTCAGTGCTCCCTTCGACAGAGTCTCCCCAATTTTTTTCAACAACACTGACTCAATCTGATCTACCTCCATATCATTGCCCTTTATGGCACAAGTGTATGAGGTTACGTGCTCGTGCGGGTCCGTTGTGCCGTCATATTTCTGTATATCGGGCATTTTGAACCTCTTTGGGATCAGTTTCGGGGCCGCGATCGGAGGGAAAGGCCTTTAGATGTACCTTTTTGAGTTTGGCCCTTTTAGTAAAGGCGGAGCCCCCGGGATCTGATCCACCCGGGAATTATACGTTTCGACCCTCTTCTCGGTCGAGTCCACCCGCTTTGCTAGAGTTTCGAGCATCTTCAGAACCTCGGTGGAGGAGCCAGCTCCGGAACCGTTACTCTCGACCATCCGTGGCTCATTCTTTCCGATTTCGGCTACGTCCTTTGCCCTCACTGGCTCCGTTTCACTTCTTCCGTTTTGCAGCCGGTCTATAGCGATTCCTTGCTCGGCGATGGCCGATCTCTGTTCCTGCAACATTTCCAAAATCAAACGTAAGTTAACATTGCCGTTCGGTTCACCCGGTTCTCTTTGGTCTTGTGTCCGGGACAGGGTAACCGAATTGTGGGTATTTAGAGGATCGGTGGTCGGCACGGCGGTGTTCTGCTGATTGAGACCCTCCCTCAAATTAATGGGGTTCGGGTCAGCGGGGTTTGGCAATCCCCGGGATCTGTTGCCTTCGTTTTCTTCCACGATCTCGGCGTCGTTGACGTGACCAGATTGTTCGACGACAGCCATTAGTCCGCTTTTGAGGATACGGACAGGAGAGGGAGATGTTTTTGATTTTGACGGATATGATAGAAATCAAGGCCAAAGAAAAACGCTATTATCCTAGCCCCACGGTGGGCGCCAAACGGTTTACCCCGAATTTGGGAAACCAATTGAATTTGTACGCGGGTATAGGATATGCGCTTGGATCTTGGTATATGTGCGGTAATGGAAAGTAAATATATGGGTATTTAATAATATGACGGCTAATAATGATAACTTGCTTGAGTTATTATGAACATGGACGTTTGGAAGCTATCGTCAACACTTGATGGAAGGAACACAATATGAATGGAAACAAATAGCCTTGGACGTGTCAGATATTGAGAGAGAGAGAGAGAGAGAGAGAGAGAGAGAGAGAGAGAGAGAGAGAGAGAGAGAGAGAGAGAGAGAGAGAGAGAGAGAGAGATTGTATTTATGAAGTTTTCTTATTACAAAGGTTCTTGGAAAGTAAAGGAGCCAACCCCTACAAAGGAGGGGGGTGTGCTCTATTTATAGTGTGACCTCCATGGGTTTCATACAATATGAACTAATAAAATAATAGTAATAAGGACAGCCCTGCACAGATTTGGTGGGATTAGACTGACGGCGCCGTCTGACACACGTATGGTGGGTAGTTGACCATGACAGGACGCTACTGGCGCGTGGCTCGCGTGTAACGGCCACACGGACCCACGGCTACTCGGACCAATAGCTATACGAACCAACGGCCACGAATGCTCGGGTCACCCGGCTTGGCCGCTCCAATGACGCAAAAGGCAAATCAATCAGTGCCCCCGCTCGGCTCCGGCCCAAGCGTTACCTCGATCAAGGACAAATAGTATCCGGCACATCCTCATTCCTTCCACCGGTTCCTCGTTCCACCGGTTTGCCTTGTATCCGGTTTTTACCGCATACAAATATATTTAGACTAGTTTAACCCAACAAGAGGTAAAACTTTAACATAGATTTTGGACGATCAGATATGGGGAGGTGCTTGAAACTGTAAATTCCTACTATTCCATCGATCATCAGAATTCAAAGTAGTGGGGGGGGGGGGGGGGGGGGGGGAAGGTGAGTTCTTATAAGACATATTCCACTTTCTTCAAAGATTCAAGGTGAGATTCTCACTAGATTTCTCTCTTTTATTTGCTTTATTATAATTACGATTTCTAAATACTTGTTTATCATGTATTTGCTTTCAGATCACACACGTCCTCATTGAACTACTCACTAGCGTAGACACAATTAAGAAGAAATTTGTACCTGCCTTATCAGATAGCTATTATCAAAGAAAGTAGGCATTACAGGATTAATTTGGCTGGTAAAAAGATCTGCCAAATTCTTTCAAATTCAATGAGGCAGAAGAATTCCAGCTAAAATTATGGCATGGGTCAAATCTTCAGAGCATTTTAGCTTAAATAATGAATTTCTATTCAATCAACATAGCAATATAAAGAGAAAAAAATTAAATAAAAAGTTGAGAATGCACTAAAGGGCCAATGAGAGGGATATTGAGAACCTTCCAAAATTCACTTTAGAGGAGGACGAGGTATTATACAAAATCCTGGCCCACGAATTAAAATACATTTTTAAGCACTAAAATGAGAAAGAAACTAAGGACTCAAAGTAGGTTAGATATTTATTTTAGTACTAAAAGAACACTTCAAAATTAAAATCTCCTTTTTCCTCTATCTTGATGTATAAAATATATATTACGAGCATTCAACTTCTTCTCAATAAATTAATTAGAAAACAATTCAAAAGAGGTGTTTCCATCAAATGACATCATCATTCACTCACTTCACTTTTGAACCATTGTGTGCCCATGAAGCTTTTTAGGCCATATCTTCCCATATTTGTTCTTTTTTTAATTTTCTTTTATTAGCCAATATGTTAAATAACTCTTCATAAGTGTATTTTTAATTAATAGAAAATAGTTTGTTTTTCAAACTTAAAAATAAAAAAGGGGGAGGGAATGGCCAGACAAAATGGTTCCAATGAAGAGATCAGGCCCCAACTATATTATAAATATACTATTCCCTAAAATTTTATACTTTTAATTATTACATGACATTCTGTTAAAGTTACTATAAGATACATTCTGTAAAGGGGACTATAAAATAATGCTGTATAGAGGTTGAGCAATATTAAACTCCTCAATTTCTCCAATAAAATTAAAAACATACTAAAAATAAGACATAAAATCTCAGGCCATATTAGAGGCAGTGATGAAATTATGATAACCTAGCGAAATGAAAATGTAGAAAGAAAATATTAACTACCAAGACAAAGCAATCCCCGTGGTATTCTTGTATCAACCTCCCAGAATGAACTAATATGATGCATCACTTCTTTTTTTTTTTTTTTTTTTTTTTGTATAAAAAGGATCTTAATAATTTTCTTTTTAGAAGGTGTCTTGAGCTTCTCAATTGCTCCGGTTACTCAAATCAAAAGCAAATACATCAAAAATAAAAGATGGTGAGACATACTCTCATTCCATCGAACCAGACATAAAAACAACAATCCTAGCTATAACGTGAATAGCTTGATTCGCTGATTTTCTAACTAGGATTAGAGAAATATATACTAATTGAAAACCCTTCTTTAGTGTCTTACATAATAATCTGTCTCAATTACCAAACGATTATTAGCAAAGCCACTCATTAACCAATTGAGAGCTTCCTGTATGTCCATAATCTCTGCAAATAACATGCTAAGATTATGATATTCAACTAATTAGAGGAGACCACTATGAAATCTCCTCAAACAGTGCGTATCAATATTGTCATTCCTGTAAGACCACTATGAATATCAAAACTAGCATATGTGTTACATTTAGAAGGGAAAAGGAAGTCTGCCAAACATTACCAAAAAGACGACACTTTCAACCTATAATGTTGATTTAAATTGAATTAATGAGTGTCCACTAATTCGGTTTGATAGAAAGAGTTATAAAGCCTAACACTTAAAACACTGAGAGGAAAAATGAAACTGAACAATTTAACAGACTAATAACTTGAACCCCTTCCCCACGCCCCAACCCCCGGGTCCCCGCATCCCCCGTGTTAAGAAATCGGAGAAACTAGAGAGAAAATTCAAAAAGAGATTGGGTCATAATTTATTGCATTGATTCATTGTATTGTTTGAAAATAGAAGAGTATATTAATATTTATAAATAATAAAAATAAATAAAATAAGGAGAATATGTTATTTTCCTTATAGATCCTAAATTTAATAAAAAATAAATATTCTAAAATTAATGGAAACCCAAACATATAGTCTGTTTGGCCAGCGTTATACGTTTCATCGCACTTAATTGTATTTATGATATATATTCCAACGTTAAAAGTATGCTCATAATAGATTAGTTCAATATTAACTCTTGACTAATAACTTAGATCTGATTGTCTATCATGTCTCACCCTAATTTTGGGAGTAACACTAAGATTCTCTTTCTATGCCTCTAGACAAACATTTTTTTTTTTTTTTGGCTCTTTCTTTTCCTTTCCCTTTTCGGAAGGCTCGCATATACTGACAAAGGAGTTTCTTTTTTCTTTTAAGAGGATCTCTTTAATTAATTAATTGGTAATTGAGGTGTCTTGCATGTTTACTGAAGTTTGTCTTCCCGAGTCAGAATGAGGTCTCCATTTGACCCTTCGTGAAACACAAGAGGCCACGTTCTACATTTGGTGCCGTCGCTCTTTTTATTTTTCAATTCCAACTACACAAAATACAGCACATTAAACTTTTTAAAACATTTTCTTAGCAGTAAATAAATATTTCTTGTCCTTAAGGTTAGTTACCCCGGCCACTAATGCATTTAGTTTCTTTCATACTTATCTTTACTTCGGGCAAATGCAAACACTATTAATCAATTTATTAGAGATAACTAGTATTCGTACTCGCGCGATGAACGGTCAATATTAAAAAACATTAATCATACCACATTATAATCATTTGTTAAATCATATTAGATTATGTTGCTCTAAGAAAATCGCAATTGTCATCTTGTTATTACTTTATTAAGCATTAATATCATCCGAAAATGTTAAACAATTTTATTTATTTATTTGTCATTTGATTTGGTGTCCTCGCTCACCAGCCACGATAATCCACATACATATTCCTTTAGAAATGTAATATAAATATCAAATGTAAGTAATTTTCTCTCTGATTGTGTTATAGTTTTCTCCCTCCAAGCTTCTGCCATACCCAAGGCTGAAAAATTTACCATAGCTTTTCATTTGTCATGTTACTTTCTCCAAAGAGACTCTCTGTATATATTTGGTATTTAAATTTGTTAGGCACTTCTCATCTTTCTCTTTTTTCTTTTTCATTTTAATTCTTAATTTGTTTTTTTAAAACAATAGTTTCGCATATGCATATAACAAAGGCATGAAATGGAATTACAACTAATTAAAGAATTACATATTTTATTGGAGAGCCAGAAAAGCAAAATGCATGACAAAAGCATATATAATTTTAGCTAGTAACAGTAATGATAAATTAAATTCTAATTCTATTATTTTTGTAATTCCATACAAACCTGATTTCTCACTTGCACGTATAAAGAAATTTAATAAACGTGAGAATATGACAAACAAATTCAACGACAAAGAAAAATGCAAGTATATTTGATTCGATGAAAATTAATAAAAATAATTAAATAAGGTATGTATCACTACTAAAAAAACAGGTTTTACCGATCTAAAAAAACCGACCTCAGTTGAGGTCGGAAAAAAACCGACCTCATGAGGTCGGTAAAGTCGTAATATTTATTTTTTAATTTTTTTAAAAATAAACCGACCTCATGAGGTCGGTAATATTGTACCAAAATTTGAAAAAATAATGTACCGACCTCACTAGGTCGGAAATTTATTTGATGATAAATATTATAACTTTATTTTTAATTTAAAGAATACTGACCTCACGAGGTCGGTATTATTTTAAATAAAAAATAAAATTATTAAATATACCAACCTCATGAGGTCGGTATATTTTGTCAAAAAATAATTATTTAAGTTATAATTGCTCTAATATTATAAGTCAAAAGATTAAAGAATACATGAAATGAAAAAAGAAAATTATTCCTAGATAATAATGTCATTCTTTATACATGAAATGAAAAAGAAAATTATTCCTAGATAATAATGTCATTCTTTGGTTTTCCTCCTTTTTATTTTTTTTTATTTTCCTACCCACTACAAACGTATAGGATCTGTTTGTCACAATGATAAAACATTAAATGATAACCCCTATTGCGCACTAATTAGAGTTAGCGGTGGCCATCACAATTAACTCCTATTGCGCACTAATTTTATGCGCAAAAAGTACTTTTGTAACTTTTTATTTTTTAGGTTATTTTGGATCAAAATCTAACTTTTGGGATCATTTAAGTTGCGGACTCATTACATCTAGTTTTATTTGTGCACATAGTAGTTGGACTTCATTCCAAGCCACACAAAGTAGGCGGCAAGCCGGCAATATTATGCAAAGTTGCTTTATTACTAAAGAAAAAGTTGCATGCATTATGTGAGAAGATTTTTGAAAGATTTTTAGAAAATGAAAAAGAAAAAAGTTTCTTTGAAGCTTCAATTAGTATTTGGTGTAATTACAAAAGAACACGACTCTAGTCTAGTCTCTATTGTGTAGGTGTTTAGATGTTTGGCCTATCTTTAAGTTGTTAACGGGCTGGTAAATGACAACTGCTCCCATTGTGTGATTGCATTTGCATGTCAAAAATTACACGAAACGCTTTCCTTTCGTTTGATCCATAATTTTATTGGAGAGCCAGAAAAGCAAAATGCATGACGAAAGCATATATAATTTTAGCTAGTAACAGTAATGATAAATTATTTTCTAATTCTATTATTTTTGTAATTCCATACAAACCTGATTTCTCACTTGCACGTATAAAGAAATTTAATAAACGTGAGAATATGACAAACAAATTCAACGACAAAGAAAAATGCAAGTATATTTGATTCGATGAAAATTAATAAAAATAATTAAATAAGGTATATTTAACTGCATTAAATTGAATAAAAAACAACATACTTCAATCCCAATATATTTCAATCGAGAAGATTCGACCATTACACATGCATGAACTAAAACTTGTTGAAATTTTCTTCACTCAATGCTTCTTTTTCGTATTAAATCGAGTCTAACATTGGAGCTTCTAACTTCTTTAAATCTATCTATTACTATTTTAAGTGTCTTAACCGTAACATCTGTATAAAAACTGAAACCATGGAGAAAAAAATGAAAAAGATGTATGTATATCTTATCAGAATTATCAAAAGGTCTATAAAGTATAAGAATTTATGTTTAGTAATACACACACAAAATTGAAAGCATAAAGAAAGCCAAAGAAATTTTCAAGATTACGCTAAATTTGCATGCCTTTTTATTTGAAAAGTCTCATAATTCGTTCTCTCTCACACACACATAAGAATCTATAACAGTCATCTACTCTGGAATTGAAGCATAACAATTTAACAAAAAATAATCTAATGTGAATACTTTTAAGGATCTCAAAAATCTGCATAATAATTTGAGAAAGAATAGAAGATTATAATCTGTATTGAAATAAAAAGCTATTACCAAAGTTTCTTTTCTTTAATTCTGGAAGTATAATATAGGAAAAATAACAAAGCAATATGACATGCATTGAAGTAACAAATTTACAAGAACAAACCTTACAATGTGATTTATCCGGAGATATCAACAAAATGTTCAAGACGGGGAAGTAACCTATTTAACAAAATAGTGGAGAAAATTATTTGAAATTAGAGCATAAAATATTCATCACATGATATAGCCACATTTAACCATTTTTTCAAAATGGAGCTAAACAAAAATTCTCACTCAGCTCACACGGAAAGTCATGCCTTTATCCTTTGCCATGACATTCCGCACAATGAAATACGACAAAAACCAATAAAATAATTTAATCAAACGGTGATACCTTATTTTAACCAATGTACGAATACATTAAGGGAAAATGACCTAATAATACTATTTAAGACTTTATATTACAAAATATAAGGATACTTTTTCTTATTTACAAAATATACCAATTTAATTACACAACATATCGGATTTAAAAAAAAAAATGCCCACCCTTCCCTTCTCTTTTCTATCACAATCTATCTAGATCTGGAAAAAAAAATTCAACCGACCCTTGCCTTCTCCTTCTCTATCACAATCTGTCCAGATCTGGAAGAAAAAATCGCTTGTCGATGTTCTGTTTCATCCATGCTTTCCGACACTGCCCCAACTTTTCAACGAGGCGATTCTCAATCTCTTTCTCTTCTTCATCAACAAAGCATACTTGTCGACAAGTTTTTTATCTCCTATTGTTTGTTGCGATCTTAACCATAAGCCAGTATGGTTAGAGTTGTGGTACTGCAAGTAGTTCAGACCAAAGCGACACCCTCACTGATTTCATGGACCCTTGATCTAGCGTAATGTTCATTAGGCTTTTGATTTAGCTCTTGTATAACAACTAGGAAGCATAGAACTTAAGTTTTTTATCTCTTGTTGCTGAAAATTTTGAATTTTATATTCAATAAATTTTGTATTAAATATTGTATGAAAGTTGTATACAAATGTTGTAGTTGTTTTATATTTCATCCGAATTTCGAAGCGAGATTCAAAATTATATTAAATTTGTATCCGAATTATATATAATGGTGTTGTAGTTGTATATATATAGGTTAGTTTATCTTTGGTAGTTTCAAAATAAAAAACCAAAATTATTATCAAGTGTTTGGCTTAGTGTAGAAAGTGATAATTCCTAACTTGTTTAAATCGCGTAGCATATTGTTCCCTGTGGGATCGACCCCGACTCATACTTGGGTAAATTATATTGCATACGACCGTGTACACTTTCTCTTTGAGGAGTGGATTTGGACGTTATCAATTTTGGCGCCGTTGCCGGGGAACAATTTGGCGTATTTGAGTTAGTTTGGGATTTAAGCTTGCTTGCTTTGGTCCAAACTTGTGAATATTTGTGTTGTTGTTTCGTTGCTTTATTTGATACTTATATAAAAAAAAATTAAGAAAAAAAAATGGCATCATTCCATGAGAATGGGTCGGATGGAAGTTGTTCATACTTTGATGACCCTTGTCCTTATTGTGGAGGACCCCACTCTTGGCAAAGTCTCCCGGGGGAGGATTGTGCGCACAATCTCGAACCCATGAGTGGAGCATATGTGATAGATGTGGTGGTCGAAATGGCCATTGGGCTAATTGTGCTTATGCGTCCTTCCCTTCCCCGAACCCCCACTATGACGATTCTACTTTTTGTTGTGACAATGATAGGGAAATGGAAGTGGAAGAAGTTGAGAATGGTCAAAATGGAGAGTTCAAGCTCATGATGGAATGCCTACTTGAAGGAGGAAATGAAAAGCAAAAAGCCTTGGAGGAGTACTTGGAAACTAGTCTCTAAAATGGCTTGATGAATGAAGACGAAAATCCTCTATGGACATTTGAACAAAATCAAGAAGAATTCTCAAATGCTCAATATGAGAAGAGAATGCCCATGTTGGAGGCCAATCATGAAAAGGAGGAATCAAGAATTGAACATCCTCCAACCGAATTCATTTTCATTAGAGATACCAAAGAAGAAAAGAAATTAGAGTCAACTGTTGTCTTGAGAAAAATGGTGGAAGTTGACTCTAGTTTGGGGGAAAATGAAAATGTCAGAATCCGAAAGAATTTGCAAATTGGGAGGTTGAAGTCTCACTCTAAGCATTTTTCAACATTGGATTTGTATGGTGATATGGGAATTGATCCACATACATCCATGTTGGATGGTGAAGAAGAAATACAAGTGCCTTACATCTTGCAATTCGAAAGAGTAAGAAGGCAAAATGACATTCCTCATTTGAAAGCCAAAAAGTGCAAAATGAAGAAATTAATGTTTGGCTTGTTCATCTACTTACCACCCCTCACCGCTCATGGTCACAAACTTGAGTCCAAGTTGGATGCCCAATTCATAAGCTCCAAATGGAGAGAAAAGCGGTAAAGTTGGCAATCGTCGTGCTGCGATGTTAAATTAAGCGCTTGGTGGGAGGCAACCCATCTTTTTCAAAATTTTAAGTTGTTTTTGAATTGTTCTTTTTTAGAATATCTTAGTAGATTATTTTTTACTAATCCACAAAGTTTTAGAATTTTTGGAGTTGTTTTGAGCAGGTCGGATTTTCAGAGCAACCCCAAACCAGTAGTTGCTGCTGAAAAAAGTTTTCAGGTGACATCACCTGCGATTCGCAGGTTATGCCTGCGTTTCGCAGGTGCTGACAGTAAAAGAAAAAAAAATCAGGTGACATCACCTGCGAACCGCAGGTCATGCCGCGAGTCGCAGGTGCTGACAGAAAAAAAAATTATTTGCCCGGAAACTATTTTATGTTTTGTTTTGATTATGTGCAGTGAGGACACTGCAATGTTTGTAATTGGGGGTGGCATGTGGTAGCACATTATATTTTGGTTATGCTTGATTTGTGCCCTTGCCGGGCTTTTGTCTTATGTATGGATATTGTGTGCCCTTGCCGGGCTTTTTTTGTGACTGTTGGTGTGGTTGTGAATAGACGTTGTTGCAAATGGAACTTGCTCAAATTTTTGAAGATTTTGTTTTGTTGGCATATTGTGGATTAGTGACTTTTATTATTTTATTTTCTTTCCTAGCTTCTTTAATTAGTCTTGTAGTTTAGGTGTAGGTGCTCCTTTGAGGAAAAATATGGAAACTCTTGGCTTGTTTGGTACTAATAGAGTTAGTCTCTTGCATGTGAAATGTTGAAATGTGAATACCCTCCAAATTTTTTTGTGAAAGTTAAAAAGCAAGGTGCATAGGAAAGAATGACCTTTGTGACAACCTTTTGGCTCATTTGCTGACTCTTTACCTACTAGTTAGGTTTACTTTGGATTATGAGATATTGCTCTAGTTGTTCTTGCTTAGGAAGTGAAATTGCTCCATCTTGACTAGTTCATATGCCATGTGTGGTGAGTGTTTGTTGAATAATTATTGTGCTTACTTTTATTAACTAGAACTTGCCCGGTTATTCTTTCAATGCTAATTTTGATTATGTTGGTTGGAGAGATAACCTTGGGCTATCTTTGTGATTTTTGAAAAAGCTTCTTTAGCCTTTCTAGCCTACCATTGCATAAATAATATCACTAGTAACCCCATTTGAGCCTATGATCTTTCCTTTGATTGCCACATTACAAGCATTTACCCTTCTTGACGAAATTCTCTCTTTTGAACCTTTTCCTCCTTGAACGTTAAACTGTGAATTTGAGGCCAAAAGCCTATGTTGGGGGGTGTTAGTGTTGCTTGAGAAGTGGTGAAGATTGATGTTGTGGAAAAGTCAAAAGAAATTAAGAAAATTTGAAAAATACAAAAGGTTGCAAACTTTTTGTGCAAAAAAAGATGTATCTTTGTGAAAAAAAATAGAAATCAAGAAAATGGTTGCACAAAAAGAAATTGGAATAATTGGGGAAACTAGTATGCAAAGGAAGGAGTGATGTTTTGAAATGAAGAGAAAAGTGGACAAAAGGTAGTGTGTAGTGTTCAAGGAGGGCGTAGTCACTTGTATCCCAAATACTTATCCTACCCTTCCCTAAGCCCACATTACAAGCTTAAAAAGTCCCTATGTGATCTCCAACCGAATGTTCTTGAGTTAGTGATGATTGAAAATAAGGGCAAGCTTATGGTGTGATATTTGTTAGCACTAGAATTTCTTTATTGAGTGTGAGTGATTGTGTTGTTGTTGTGAATATAGTGATTTTGGGACTTTCTTTCTTGTGAGGGCGTATGAATTAAGATAGATTGGCAATGTTGAAAAGTTCCAAGTTGAGTCAACTGGGCACATCTAGTAAGCTAGTGGTTTTGAGTCACTTATTGAGGCTTAAGTGTTGTTGCTTGATTGTTTTGAATTTCTATTGCATTCTTGAAATTGTATTTTGAAATGGGGGAGTTATTTGGTTGAAGTTTCACATGCTTGTAGCCTAATTGTTGGTGCTAACCAAAGTCATGAGGGTTGTGCTTAGTTAAAGAATGCGCTTTGAAAATGATAGTAGCACTACCTAAGCTTGTATTGATGAATTCTCATTGAGATTTTAGTTTTGTTTTGCTTGAGGACAAGCAAAGACTTTAAGTTGGGGGTGTTGATGTGCCGCGAAATTACGGGATATTCGATGCTAATTCCTTAAGCTTTTGTGACTCTTCAAGCACTTTTGTTGTTACTTTTTGTGTATTTATGTCGTTTTGTAGGATAAGATGCCCGGAGAGCATAACGGAGCAAAACAGAGCAAAATAGAGCAAAAATAAAACAATCAGCACTTTCTGGCAGCACATGCTAGCAACACTTACTACAGCATGTTGTGCATGCAGCATCTGCGAGTAGCACTTGCTGCAGCATGTTGTGTCTGCGAGTAGCACTTGCTGCAGCATGTGCTGCACGCAGGACATTTTTGTCTATAATTTGTTCCCGTTTTGGAATGTTATAAATACTCTTTTAGGGTTTGTAAAACATTATCTTTGGCCATTTTACAAGCTTTGGAGCTAGAGATTTTACACCACACCTTTGGAGGAGAAGATTGGAGCTCTTTAATGATAAATTTCTTAACCCTTTCTTCAATTCCTTGCTTTGTATTGCATATTTAAGTGTGTTGTATTTTATCCCATTGCTTGAAACTTGTTTATGGAAATATACATTATTAAAGTTTTGGATCAAACTCTGGTTTTGCTTATGTATTGAATGATTTTTATTTCTAATGAAGTGGGTCTTTGTTGCTTTAATTAATCTTGTTCATTAATGTTTCTTAAGGGATTAGCTAACCCTAGGACTCGCCCATTTACTTTGATTGAGCTCGGAAGAGGAAATCTAGGTTGGAAAAGATTAATTAACAAGAATTTTGGTCATTAAACCCATCTAATAACTTGAGCTAGGACTATGATAGTTACTTGAGGTTAAATTGATTGTGCTTAATATCACACTCTAAGGCTTGGAAAAGCTTAGAGTGAAATTCATTGATTTGGTTGGAAGACTTTCGATGAGATTTTAGAAATCATTATCTATCAACATAAACCTGCTATTAGTTGTAAAATCATAAAATATATTGGATCGTTACTTGAGAGTTCCTTGTATCCATGCTTGTGGCCATTGATCATTTTACTTGCTTTCTAGGTTAGTTTATCTTTGGTAGTTTCAAAATCAAAAACCAAAATTATTATCAAGTGTTTGGCTTAGTGTAGAAAGTGATAATTCCTAACTTGTTTAAATCGCGTAGCATATTGTTCCCTGTGGGATCGACCCCGACTCATAGTTGAGTAAATTATATTACATACGACCGTGTACACTTTCTCTTTGAAGAGTGGACTTGGACGTTATCAATACACATTTCATACACAAAAAATTTCGTATATGTGTTGTAAGAAATTTGTTGGTATGTTTTGTAAACTGAAAAGTATCATCATATTTTGTAAATATACCCTATTCTTATGTATATATAGGTTATTCTCCCATAAATTAACAGACCATCTATCGATAGAAAAGAAAAAAGGGAGAACAAAAAACTATTGCAAAAGACAGTATGGCAAGGAGAGTAACTTCAAGGAGAAAACTTTATATTGATTTTTGTGTTACTGATGGGTATATATAAGAGGCTAATAAGTTGGAACTTCAATCCAACTCAAATTCGAAAACAATACGAATATTGATTTTTGTACCTTTTTCTACCTAATTAGTTTCAAAATTATATAGTAGATATGCTTTGGCTAACGGCCCTACATTGCAGAAAAGAAAAATGGCTTCTATATATGAAAACATTACTTGGTGTAGCTTCTTTTAAAAGGTAATTATTGATAATAACTATCTTTTAATTTATTTATATTTAGTAACTAAATTAATTTTCTAAATTACCATTGGTAGCTATACAAAAATACATATATTTCTCTCTATTTTCCCTCACTACACATCTCAGATTTTTCATCTTCTCCAAACTCTAAAAAACTTTCTCCCTCCTTCCTGTTCACTAACACAGCCGCCGCTGCTCCGCTGCATGAACTCCGTCGCCGCCGGTCATCTTCATCGGTCACCATGTAAAGCACCACGGCGACACCACCAAATTCGAGACACCACCAGATCTGAGAAAACACAACACTGCCACACTGTTTTTCGGGGCACCGCCACACCTTTTTCCAGCCAGATACGCCTTTCACATCATCTATTCTCTCCGTTCCAAACTCTGACTAACGTTCCATTGTTGAAGTTCCATGGCTTTTTGGTGTTTAAAAAATGAAGCAGAAGTTGTTCCATGGCTTCCATTGTAGAAGTTGTTCTTCTTTTGCTAATGCTTATGATTACTTGTTGATGTTTTTTGGATCCAGTGGTGCTTGTATACGCGGTGGAATTTTGTATATATCTTCAATTCTTTGAGTGTAAATACAGTGATATTTTATATTTCGCCGGAAATTCGACCGTTTTGATTGTCTTCTTCCTTTTTAAATACAGTGCATTTTGTATTTTTGCCGGAGATTTGATTGTATTTTTAATTTCGTCATTTTTTTAGTGTAAATACATTCACAGTCGAATACATTTAACCTTGTGACGTCCGGCGACGACCTTGCTGATCGGAGCTTAAATACATTCAAATACAGCCAAAACAAAAGGATAGATCAATACACACACACACACACACACACACACACTAAAATACACAGCTCTGTCATGTATTTAAATGCACTGGAATATAATCAATTTGAATACACATGTATTCAGAAAAATTAAGATTGCATGTATTCAAATACACGCAAATACATATGACATCTGATGTAACACCTCGTACTTTTAACGTAAGCTTTAACCATGATCCTAGACTTGGAAAATCAGCTAAAGAATGTGGGAATTGGAATTTTCCGGTTCAGTTGTGAGATAGTGGTTTACGCCCATGAACAGTGGACGTATTTCAGTTTACGGGCCGTAAACCAAGTCGTAAATTGGTACCAAGGATTTCTGAGCATTCTGGAATTTGGAAGTTGAATGTCATATGGTTAAATACGGACCGTATTTCACTATACGGCCCGTATTTCAAATCGTAAACTGAAACCAAGAATTTCTGAACATTCTGGAATTTGGCATTTTGATGTCACATGGTTAAATACGGACCGTATTTCGATTTACGGTCCGTATTTCAAAACTTATTTGGAATTTGGAAAAACTTCCTTGATGAAAGTTGTAGATATTTGAAATACCTTTCCAACGGTATATTATGGGGGTCAAACGGACATCTGTGCAAAGAGTTATGGCCATTTTATTGAAGAGACGCACTGAAGTCCGTATTGCAAAATACGGACCGTATTTCAGTTTACGACCCGTAAACTGAAAATACGGCCAGCACTGTGCTGGACGTAAACTGCAATTTCCCAGGACAGTATATATTCGTCCATACCGGTTCAAGTCATTATTTTTCATTCCTTCAAGCCCTAGAACGGCTTCCTACCCTCTTCCATCATCAAGAACACCAAGGTAAGCCTACCCTAATTATTCCAACTCAATTCTAATACCTATCTTTGTAATCTAAACAAGAAATTATCATTCTAAAATTAGGGTTTTCAAGAAAACCCATCTCAAGGTTCAAGAATTCAAGATTTTGAAAATCTTCTTCAAAGCTCAAGTCTTTAATTCAAGTTTTGGAGCGACTAAGGTATGTAGAGTTACTATCTACGTGTGGGAACATCATTATTCTTCCCCACGCCTCATAATCCATAAAATTATGATTCTCTACTAAAACTAGGGTTTCAATACCATGTTCATGATAACCCTAGGTCCATGTTCATGATTATATTATGTATGAATTCTTATAATTCCATCATTGAGTTCTTAATATTTCTTTATGATTATTGAGAATCCGTCCGTAATATATGAAAACCCATATCTTGTATTCCATGGGTTCTTGCATGCATGTTTTTGACTAAGAATGATTGTTTCATGAATATCCTACATGTCTACAAGTTTTCATGCAACTGTTTTATATAATTACTTTCATGCTATGATACAAGATACATACATACTAAATACAAGTTATTTCATGAAACCATATTTACAAGTTATTTCATGAAATCATGCTTACACGTTATTTCATGAAACCATGTTTACAAGTTATTTCATGAAATCATGTTTACAAGTTATTTCGTGAAATCATGATTACAAGACAAGTACAAGTTAATTCACCAAAATCATGGGCTTCTTAGCCAATTATATTATGTTCATGTTTTTGGGAGTTGCACGAATTACCGAAAAGGCTCAGATAGCCTGAAACTATGTAGCCACCATAGGACAAGGATCGCTCCGCCCAGTTAGGACGATACCTTAATTTTACACTGAATGGATCCATCAGACACGTTACCACCTTATACCCTGGCAAGGTATAGGGGCTCTGCTGGTCCGGCGAGGTACCAGACTCCATGTATCCACGTGGTGATATCATGTGTCGGTTTATGAAATGCTCTCCCTACTTATCATGTTTTACTTATGTTATATATATATATATGTACTCATGCTCATGTTCATGTCCAGGTTTTCAGTTTCAGTTCTTATCATGTTATTCCATGTCCTATGTTGTTTCTTTCAGTTGCTTTACATACTAGTACATTCAATGTGCTGACGTCCCCTTCTATTGCCCGGGGGCCTGCATTTCACGATGCAGGTACGGATTTACAGGACGACGCTTCTGCTCATTAGGATCTGCACGTACCAGCTTATTGGTGAGCCCCATTTCATTCGGGGTTTAGGCATTATATTTCTTTATCTAGTTTTGCATCTAAAGGTATGCTGGGGGCCTTGTCCCAGCAAGTATGTTACGTGTTTTTTTCAGACTCATGTTAGAGGTTTCATAGACAAGACAAGTGTCATGTTAGACTTCCAGAGTTGGTTAGCCGGTTTGGCTCATTTATGATATTGTCCGCATTCATGACTTAATCAAGTATTTATGTTTAATATTATGACTTACTATGTTTTATAAAAGCTCATCATGCACTTCACGTTATATTTCCGCTTATGTATGCCTCATGATGGTTCAGCAAGCCATGTGGTTCGCTCGGTCACATGCAATCAGGCACCGAGTGTCGTGTTACGCCCAGGCCATGGTTCGGGGCGTGACATCTGAAATACAGTTAAATACGGCGAAATTGTCTAAATGTAGCTACTAATTGTAAATAGCAAAAAGGTAGCTACGGATTGAAAGCAAGCATTAAAAGATAGTTATTTATGTAAGTCTCCCTTTATATATTTCACTAGTGTCATTCGGCCCGGGCTTAATACTAACATTAAACATTAAATGCGTAATTAGTTTTTATTTTTTTCCCGCTCTTTACGATATTAAGTCATTGAAAGAGTAGTTCGACATTTTCTGCACACTCCTAAAAAATAAATTATAGTATAAAAGTATTTGAAAATTAGGGAAGAATATCTTTTTATTTTCAAACAAATGCATGATTTAAAATATATTCTCTTTTTATTTCATTTAATGTTTGTGAGAATATAACATCTAAAAGTTGAAATTAAACTTTATCATATGTTGGATTAATACAACAACTTACGAGTGAAATTTCACAAAGTGGGATCTGGAGAAGGTAGAGTGTACGCAAACCTTACCCCTATCTTTGGAGGTAGAGATCTTACCCCTATCTTTGGAGGTAGAGAGGTTGTTTTCGATAGACCATCGACATATATGTTGGATTAATCTCACTCATTTTTTTTCTTAATTTAAATCAATGTTGACTGCCCAACTATTACAAAAAGATATCTGGGGCTCCATAAAATGCTAAATAATTTTCAACTTCAAGTGAATAAAGAAATAATGATTTATTAATAGTGACAAGTGGCATTATAATGTGCAAGGAGACTATGCATTACAAAGCAATAATTTGTCGACGAAGCTAATCATTTATATACAAGTTATTTTCTTTATTATGCTTTATCACACTGAGAATTTTAATATTTATTGTTGAAATTCAAAATTAGAGGTTAGTTTATTATCTTTGCTAAACATTCAGAGAACAAAGAACAATTATATTCACTGATTTTGTTAGTTATCATAAAGTCATTACTTTCAATAGCAAGCTCATCATATTAGAACTCCACAAATTATTCTTGGTAATGTTAAACTCTAAAATCTCTGGAGGAGTGCCACAAATAATGACAGTGGAATCTATATTTTTAGCTCAAGACAGACGAATAATATCTATAAATAGATTTATAACTATCTGTGTTAGTGATATCCATCTCAGAAGATAGAATCATACAATGTCTAATATGCCTTAGTAGATTTATTGTGGCATAGTGCAATATGTCGCTTGAAAGTATTCGTTTGTTAAGGATAAAAAGTATTCCTTCCACCTCAATTTATGTGATGTAATATTATTTGGGTAATCATATCGTTTTTTCATTTACTATAATTTTTTAATTTATTTTAAGTATTTTGAATTATTAACTATGTCGACTTATAGTACGTTTGAATCATTCAAATAAAATTTACGTATTTAAAAATTTTAAAAAAATAAAAAAATACATGAATTATTAGCTATTTTAGGTTGTGAATAGTTGCACTCCTGCGTGAATCATCATACGTTCTAAGATTACTTTTTTGAGGCCAACATCTTATAAGTAAAATAAATACAAGCGGCACATATTTGTTTACCACGTGAAAAATTAGTGACAAAACATCATGTAACACAAAAAAGGAGGTGTGGTAGGGGTTGGAGACTCTTTTAAAATAAGCACTTTTTGGGGGGAAATTCAACACTTTTGACCTAATTAGGGTCATGCAAAACATCTCAAAAGTGCTTTTCCTTAATTTACAAATTATATGATGGCAACTCACAAGTATTACTTTCAATTAATTACCCGTTCCAATCCATGTTACTATTGTTTGGAAAAAAAAATCTATATTAATGTTTTCATCTTTCAAATTATTACTCCTATAATAATTTTTTCTTTATACAAACGTAAATGTTTTATATATTCAATTAAATGATAAACTAACTATATTCAATTTTAAAAAATTGTATTCCAGATCAAATTCAAATCACATACTTAATTCAAAAAGTATTTGTCTCATGGTATCCTGCTCCAGTCCCCTTACGAAACTTTCGGTATTGAGTTAGCCAATTAATTCACATGTTTCTTGCGATTCACATGACGTCATCAAATGATACACACTTCATGTTATTCAATTGCCCGTTAATATTTTCCATAAATTACCATGTGATTTTATAATAAGTAATTTGGGTAAATCTTATTTGCCTACTACGCACACACGCGCGCACACATGTATGATTGAAATTTATTAGATCTCCTTATAATTAACCAATATGATTGTCACATATTACTTGACATAGCAAATAAACCTATCTTTTGTAGCAACTTTTTCCATAATGTGTGATCTAGTGATTGTATCAACCTTTACGGAATCATAAGCTATTATTCAGAGAAGAAGGATCCAAAACGTAAGTTTATCGATTAGAATTCAAATTTAAAAATTAAATCTGATTTGTTTTAAATAAAAACTTTCGTCTGTATTAATTAGGAGAAAGTCATACCTGTTTGGCCATTAAAATTGTTTACTTTTTTTGGAATAATTTTTCATTTTATTTGAAAATCGGTGTTTGGCCGTGAAGATTCCAAATTCAACTTGGAGTTGTATTTCAAATTTGGAAAACAACTCATAACCTATTTTTCAACTCATTTTTCACTTTTGAAATTGTATTCAAGTACATTTAAACATGAACACAATTCCAAATATTCTTTTCATAAAATATAATCATTCGTAAACTCATTCCATAAATTCCAAATAAAGTGAAAATTTTGGAATATATGGCCAACGCCAACTCAATACTTTAAATAGATTATAATATAAGTTTCAATAGTAAACAAACTCTCAAGAGGATAGACCAATAGAGTTGTATCTTATTCAACTAGTATGAACTATATTACCAAACTAGTTTTAAATTCTAACTCCTAAAATTAATAAAATATTTGATTTATCCTAGAAAAATCTAATAAAATAATAAATAAAGTAGAACAAATATCTTAACGTATATGTAGGTATTTCAAGCTCAAATGCTCTCTTTTATTTTTGATATAAAATTTGAGTTTTGATTTTAATTATTTAATTTCTATGTGAGAAGTTTAATCTTTATTTCTTAGTTTAAATTTTATGTTACTAATACCCACAGTAAATACTGCCCTAAAATTGTGGAGTTGCTTAAACTTAAGGTCGCCTACATATTATATTTATAGGTTTCAAAGATAATGCCATCTTTTAACTTCTTCGGTATTGATGATTGTAAAACATTTAGCATCTAACAACAACAACAACAAAAACCCCAGTATAATCCACCAAATGGGATCAGGAGAGGGTAGAGTGTATGTAGACCTTTTCGATAAACTCTCGATTCAAGGAAAAACATTTTAGAAAAGTAGCTTTCATTTTAAATTTTAAGACTTTATTTTATCAATTAAAGAATTCAATATTAAATATCTCGGTTGCAATTACATTAGACGTTTCCATATAATAAAACTAACATTTCTATCATATCCCATTAACATATATAAAATATTCAATTTATAAAATATTAATATAGCTAAACTTTGATTTAGTAAAACTAATGCTTTTATCATCTCCAATTTGACATATTTACAACTAATTAAAAACAAACATTAAACATATTATAATAAAGCTTTTTAACATTAGCAACAATGGTATTGATATTTTTATTCAACAAGTAACGTGAAGATCATATAGACAATATAATATACACGGAGAAAAAAGGTTTTATTCTTGAAAAGAAAATAGAATCTACACAGTTATACATAATAACACTATAAAAAAATATCATTTTCTTTGCTTGTGTCATCTCCTTTTGTTGGATCTCATATGCCGAAAGAGAAAAGTACTCTTCTCTGCCTTTTGTTGTTTCCTTTTGCCTCTACTATAATTTTTTTTTTAAAACTGAGAATTAAAATATAGAGCAACATTCTTCAAGTTCAAAAAAGCATTCAAAATATGAGGAAAGTCATTTAGAGAGAGTTAGCAGATTTAATATACTGTCTGTTATATCCCATTTTAACCGGAGTCAAAATGGTTTACAACATCCCGGTAATTCCGGGGTTGATTAAAGTTAGGGAGTCGCCACCTAATTACTTATGGTGAATTAGGACACCTAAAGTTTATTAAAATTATTTTCTAAAGTTAACTCCATTTTTAAAGTCTACTAACTTAAGATTCTAGGTAAGGGTTCGAGTAATCTAAAGGGAAGATATTAGGCACCCTTTAAGATCTATTAAAAATGGTTAACCGTCCGAACTTAAATCAACTAGGCTGAGTATATAAAAAAAATCTAAAAAGTGCGTTTAAAGCCAAGCATCGAAAGAAAGTGATTAACTAAAATAATTTGGAAGAGAAGTGTCAATTTGTACTGTTTAAATTAATTAAAGTAACTGATACTTTAACAAAATGACTTCTAATGACGGGTTGAAAAGTGAAAAAAAAGAGCTTCAGATTTAAGTGAACTAAAGAATCCAAATACATGTTTTGTGTGAGAAAACAATTAATGTTTAAAGCAAGCTAAACCAAAACGTTTTTTTTAATATAAAAATGGATTCATTAATCATTCTTGTAATCTTTGAAAGAAAATGTTAACAACTCTAAGCTTGAAACCAAAATAATGTCTACAGTCGCACGAATTATAAGAATACATTATCCTAAAAAAAACTAATGAGAGGTGAGGGATTATTGAGTTATGGGTCCTAAAATGGATGTCATAAAACAGAGAGTCTAAATGGCTAACTACGGATGAGGCATTATATAATAAATCCAACCCTTCTAACAGCAAGCATATAATATAAATAACGGTCGGTCACCGACATAAGTAAATCAAACAAGCAAAAAATAAATTCAACTATCAAGGGGGTATGTTCGGGTTCAACACGAGCAACAAATCTCTTATGTATCTCACTGTTGAACAGGACGAAGTTGAGAAAGAATGAGGATATTATTGCGATATAATATCTTTATATTATTTGATATTATTTGGTAGCATATTTGTAGGGAGATATTATCATATATTAGTTAGTTTCTTTGTTTCACTAATTACCATATATTAGTTAGTTTCCTTGTTTCACTAGGATCTTAGTTTCCTTGTTTCACTAGGGTTCACGATTGTATCCTATATATATTCTCTCTTGGTGAATGAATGGAATAAGTCAAGATTGTATAGTTTCTACATGGTATCAGAGCCACACGTTTTTTTTTTTCTCTTCATCGTAAATTTCCATGGCCGGTGACGCCGTACCTCCTCCACCACCACCCAAAATTGAGTCTAATTAGTTAAGTTGCTTCCTCATGTCAGTAGTGATAAGAGTAGTTTAGCAAAGGATTGTGAAGTGTGTTTACGTGCTAAGCATCCTAGAGACAAATTTCCTTTAAGTGATAATAATGCATCTAGAATATTTGAGAAAATACATTGTGATTTGTGGGGCCCATATCGCCATGTTTCGTCGTGTGGAGCTCGTTATTTTTTAACAATTGTTGATGATTTTTACCGAGCTGTTTGGATTTACTTGTTGGTTGATAAAACAGAAGTGTTTCCGATGTTTATGGCTTTTGTTACTATGGTTGATCGACAATTTAATCAAACAATTAAAGTCGTACAAAGTGATAATGGTACAAAATTTAATTGTTTGATCGATTATTTTTCCGCCACTGGTATTTTATTTCAAACCTCTTGTGTGGGTACTCCGCAACAGAATGGGAGGGTAGAGAGGAAGCATAAACATGTGTTGAATGTTGCGAGGGCTCTCAGATTTTAGGCCAATTTGCCTATTTTTGTCTGGGGTGAATGTGTTCTTGCTGCATCTCATCTCATAAATCGTACCCCCACACCCAAATTGAAAAATAAAACACCTTTTGAAATTTTATTCAATAAACCTCCTTCTTTTGATGCTATTCGTACTTTTGGGTGTTTGTGCTTTGCTCATAATCAAAAAACTCAGGGTGACAAATTTTCTAGTCGGAGCAGAAAGTGTTTGTTTGTGGGATATCCATTTGGTAAGAAGGGGTGGCGGTTGTTTGATCTTGATACGAAGGAATTTTTTGTCTCTCGTGATGTAAAGTTTGTGGAGGATGTGTTTCCTTTTGCTTGTCCGGAAATTGTTAATATTTCGTCTAGTTTTTTTGATGAGGGTGCTGAAATTGATCGTGATGTTATGGTGTACGGGGATGAATTAGGGGGCGAAGTTGATAGTTCGGAGGCTGCCGAGCAGCTGCCGCAAACCACTGCCCAACCAGCGCCTGCTGGCAGCCAGGCCGAGCTGCAGCCAGCGGCCACTGTCCAGCCCGCTGGGAACCCAGCGCCAGCTGCCAGCGAGGCTGAGCGGCTGCCAACAGCCACTGCACAGCCCGCTGGGAACCCAGCGCCCGCTGGCAGCGAGGGGGGGCAGCAACACCATACCCCAGTCACGAATGTGGAAGGTGGCTTGGGGCGTGGTTTTCGGGAGAAATTTCCCTCTGTTGTGCTTCGTGATTACGTGACACACTCAGTGTTTGCTAATAGTCCGTCCCCTACAACTCCTGTTAACAATCAATCCTCAGGTACTCCTTATCCTTTGGCACACTATATTAATTGTGACAATTTTTTTGTAAATTATCGTAAGTTTCTTGTAGCTATTATTTCGGGTAAGGATCCTAAGACCTTCAAAGAAGCCATGAAACACGAAGGTTGGAGACATTCAATGAAAGAAGAGATACGTGCATTGGAAGACAATGGTACATGGACTTTGGAACATCTTCCTCCGGGTAAGAAAGCACTTGGTAATCAGTGGGTGTACAAGACCAAGTTTTTGCCAAATGGAGATGTGGAACGGCTCAAATCGCGCTTGGTTGTGTTGGGAAATCATCAACAAGCGGGGATTGACTACAATGAAACTTTTGCTCCGGTCGCCAAAATGACTACTGTTCGAGCCTTCCTAGCCATTGCAGCATCCAAAAATTGGGAACTTCACCAAATGGATGTTCATAATGCCTTTTAACATGGTGACCTTGATGAGAAGGTGTATATGAAGCTCCCTCCCGGGTTTGAAAGTCCAGATCCTACGTTGGTGTGTCGTTTGCGCAAATCGTTGTATGGGTTAAAACAGGCCCTTAGATGTTGGTTTGCAAAATTGGTGACTGCTTTGAAAGGGTACGGTTTCCTTCAATCTTATTCTGATTATTCTCTTTTTACATTTACTAGAGGAAATATTCAGATTAATGTCTTGGTTTATGTTGATGATCTTATTATTTCTGGGAATGATTCCGCTGCACTTGCAATTTGCAAAGCCTATTTGAGTGATTGTTTCAAAATGAAAGACATTGGGTCTCTCAAATATTTTTTGGGTATTGAAGTAGCTCATAGTTCATCAGGGTTGTTTTTGTATCAACGCAAGTATACTCTTGATATTATCTCTGAAGTAGGATTGTTAGGTGCAAAGCCAAGTGGATTCCCTATTGAGCAAAATCATAAACTTGGCCTTGCAAATGGAGATTTGTTGTCGGATCCGTAGGTCTACCGTAGATTAGTCGGGCGTTTGATTTATTTGGGGGTCACTCGACCGGACTTGGCATATTCTATTCATATTTTATCTCAATTCATGCAAGAACCCCGGATTGAACATTGGGAAGCGGCCTTACGAGTGGTCCGTTATTTGAAAGGCACACCAAGACAGGGTATTTTGTTACGTGCCGACAGTGAGTTGACTTTGCAAGGATGGTGTGATTCTGATTGGGCGGCTTGTCCGCTTACTCGTCGTTCGTTGACAGGTTGGCTAGTATTTCTAGGTCAATCTCCCATCTCTTGGAAGACAAAGAAGCAGCACACAGTTTCTAGATCTTCTGCAGAGGCTGAATATAGGTCCATGGCTGCGGTCACTTGTGAGTTGAAGTGGCTGAGAGGTCTGTTGTTGAGTTTAGGTATACAACATCCCAAGGCGATCAAATTGTTTTGTGATAGTCAGTCCGCTTTGCACATCGCAAAAAATTCGGTTTTCCATGAACGAACAAAGCACATTGAGGTAGATTGTCACTTTGTTCGTGATGCAATTAATGAAGGTTTGATTTCTCCATCACACGTTTCAACATCTTCACAATTGGCAGACATTTTTACCAAAGCTCTCGGCAAAACTCAGTTTGACTTCTTGCTTTCCAAGTTGGGCATTTTTTATTCCCATGCTCCAACTTGAGGGGAGGAGGGGGGGGGGGGGGGGTATTGCGATATAATATCTTTATCTTATTTGATATTATTTGGTAGCATATTTGTAGGGAGATAATTACCATATATTAGTTAGTTTCCTTGTTTCACTAATTACCATATATTAGTTAGTTTCCTTATTTCACTAGGATCTTAGTTTTCTTGTTTCACTAGGGTTCAAGATTGTATCCTATATATATTCTCTCTTGGTGAATGAATGGAATAAGTCAAGATTGTATAGTTTCTACAGATATGTAGATAATCGGCCCGACGTAGTGGCCTCGTCGGGTCCTAAGATGCCGTCGAGTCCCAGGGGAACTCTTCAACTCCGGCATTGTCATGCAAAACAAAGTAAAAAGAAAAAAAGGGAGATTAGAAGCAAGAAACAGACTTTAATATGATAATAAATACACAAAACAAATCATTAGAATGTGACCCAATAATTCTCATATAGTTCATTTTGGAATTGCGGAAACAGAAAAGTTATGTAAATCAAAACAGATTAAAATGGATTATCAGCTTATGAATTGAGACAGGTAGAATATCTAAGTAATTCTTAAGGGAAACTATCCATGGAATTTGGATAAAATTGAGGTCATATATATATGCTTGTCTTCTTAATAATTGAAATCTCTAGTTTGTTTCTCGGTCAATCTGGAAACAGCAGTCTATGATCTCTCTCTATTTCTTTTATAAGGGTCTATAGTCTCCCTATATTAAACCACTGAAGTTGTAAAGCTAGATCTTTTTTGAGCTTTGCATTAATCAACAACACGATTACTATATAAACTAACACCATAAGGAAGAGATACTAAATTACATCATATTAAAGAAACTGAACTAGTCCATAACTTATATAGAGATTGAAATTGCAAGGAAAATACTTTAGGACAACATAAAAGTATAAGGTTTTCAATGTCAAACTTTCCTTATTCAGAAATATTTATCCGAAAGAAGCATATCTTAAGAGATAAGATAAGTACAATTATTAGAGTTGAACATAGCAGTGTCAAGATCCCAGTTGAAACTCTAAGGTCCCATTTGACCATGGATGGTTTTTCACTTTTTTCCGGAATATTTATTCTAGAAAACTGTTTGGACATAGAATTGTTATAATTTTCGAAAAACTCCAAACAGCTGTTTTCACGATTTTCAGCCCAAATCACTCGCAAAAATCCAAAAAAAAAAAAAAAAAAAAACTCCAATTCGTATTCATGTCCTTCTCTTGCTTAAATATTAAATAGCCTATTAAAATGAACGAACAACGCCCAATATTCTCATTTGTTAGACAAGTTATTAATCCTATAGACATGATATGTATGAGAACGTGAATTTGCAACATGACTTCTATGAGAAAGGTGAATTTAAAAGTAAGCTTCGACAACTTAGCCAAAGGTAAGTTTAACATTTTTTAGATTAGTATTATGAGCACAAAAGGCACAACTCCAGTCAAAAAAAAAAAAATTCATTGACGAACAGATCTAACCCACTGTTTTCTACGCGACAGGAGAAGAAAACATACTCTATGCCCTTTTGGAAATCGCTTTTAATTTTAACAAATGATGTCATTTTCTATAAAAGATCCCTAAATACACCGGATAAGCAAAGAGAGTTAAATATGATTCTTTAGTAACTAAAATACCGATGCAGATCCGCGTCTCGGACCTAAGCAAACCCAACGATCAAAAGAGAAGCAAGTTGAGTATCAATTTCCTTGATTTCTAAACACAATCTGTAATTTCTCCAATGAGCCAATTATTTGAAACACACAATTTTTCTTCTCTATTCGAAATGCCAAAGATTAGCATCACAGATTCATCGCAACTCCTTAAAATGCATTTTTATAAAGGGGCAGTGAAAGAGGAGACCAAACTTATATCAATATTCACTACTAGAACATCGAACTATCTTCAAATTCAAACAAAGTATTCAGCCGAGATTTAGTTGACAACTTAGCCTTGAATGATATTTCCATATTACACTAACTAACAGGGCATATTAAAGTCTTAAACTAGTAAATCCAGATTAAAAAAAAAACAAGCATAAGAAAGAACATGAAAGGAAAACTACGTTATCACAACTACGCTTCCATAGACTCGACGGGTGACACCCACAATAAAGTTAATAAATAATTTAAGCAAAAATAGGTCAGATATCAAACCTATATACATGACATCTAAAATCATTTTACGTTTTCATATGTTACGTTTAAACATCATATAAAAACAGGAAACAAACACGTATTTTTTCACGATGCTTGACATATAAAAATTTTAAAGAAAAACAACACTTTCGACCCACATAACAGAACATGAACACAACAAAATGTTAAAGTCAAAGTAAAAGAGAAATACGCTCACCTTTTGTTGGTGCAGTGAACGGGGTTTGGAGTCGTCGATACACACTCGAACACTAACAAATTCCCAGTTTGAATATGCTCGAATTTGAACTAGTAGCCGAGGAAAAAAGAAAATAAAATGATTTAATATTTTGAATCAACCCCCAAAGGTATTAGGGCTGAAGAATATTGATATTTCAAGAGAGATAAAGGCGGCTCTGTTTTCTCCCCCTTTTTTTGATTCTCGAACGCGAATATTTATAGGATACAAGATAGGGTTTTCAGATTCGAAGTTTTTTTGGGCGGGATTCGAATTACCTAGGGTTTTTGAAAACGAGTCAAAACGGGATCGTTCAAATCTGAACAGATTTTCACGTGGTTTGACTTAGATCTTACCCGAAAATGGCTCGACCACTTGTGGTTTTGGAGATTGTCCCGTGTCTTGAAGCAAGAGTGGGCAGACCTTTCCCTTTCAATCGACAAACGCATGCAGGTAAGCAGAAGGAAAGACAAATTTTGGTATGAAAATGTGGTAGACAAGACTGTGCATGGTTAAAGAGAAATAGGGTTTGCCACAAATGGAGGAAGAAGAGGGAGAAGACGACAAGGTGTGGCTGTTGTCTTTTTGTGATGAAGAGATTAGGGCTTAGATGATGAAGTAACGGAAATGGGCCGGTCGGTTCGGGTAGTGGGCTGAACGTATAGTAGGCTTGACTGTTTGGGCCATTAATTGGCTGAAAGTATTGATCCTTCCTCCTTTATTTTAATTATTCTTGGGCTTCTAATTTAATAACTAGTACAATATATACTATGTGAAGACAATTAGTAATTAATATGTAGAAAGTAAAGGACTTACTAAAGTATTGACTTATAATTAATTTAGCGAATACAAATCCTAAAATGAAATGATGACGAACCATTAAAATTTGTGATAAAGTAATGCTAGTAAGGTTGATAGTAAAATAGTGAAGATGTAAGTAATAAGAAGGATAACGATATTAATAGTAGTAGCAATAAAAAAAAAATAGTGTTAATAAATTTAAAAACCCGAGGAAATAAATTGAAATAAAGGAGGGACAAAATTCGGTGTCAACACCATCATATAAGAAACTGACAATAAACTTGATGTTGTTGCATGACTGCATATAGAAGAAGCGGGAAAAGTTAACATAAAAAGGTTAAACTGCACCACCAAAAGCAACAATAAGGTAATTAACATAAAGTAACAGTAACTAAGAACATGAATAATAAGGAAAGAAAATTGTAACACGGTAGACAAAAAAGAATTCCAAATTATGCCACATGTAAAGAGAATATCACAAACAAACAAAAAAAATGATGAGAAGCATAACCAAATAGCTTCGTAAATACTGAAAACAATAAATAAATAAGAACTAAAATTCCCATTCTCATTTCAATGAATAACGTAGTGAGCTTTGTAAATGTCGGCTTCTACTTCAAATTTTAGGGGATTAAATAGGTGAAGGAAAGAGAGATATTATTATAGATACAGATAAAAATATAAATAAATTAACATGTAAATCAAAAGATTATCACAATACTATGATGCAAGCAAAATGGTGCGCAAAGTGCAACTTTATCTTCTTGTTTTTTCCTCCTTTCTCTTTCTTTCTCTTCTAACGAAAAAAAGAAGCAAAGCTTATCCATATTCAATTTTACTTTTCAAGCCCAATTGAGATTTATATCTTTTGTAAATTTAAATACTGGTATACTTCAAATCAAATCAAATATCTAAATTGATCTCAAAATAAAATTATTTAAAATATTAAATAAACATCTATCATTTATATGACAGTATCTAGTTTATTATTGTTATTACCTGTTTTAAAATAATTGTCTTCAAATTGAAAATTTTAAAAAATAATATCATAAATTAACTATTTCAAATTCAAAAATTTCAATTGTGCTAATTTGGATAACTACAATGTTAAAAAACAAAAGAAAAAGGAGATACAACCTTGTGATTTAATTGCTATAAAAAGGAGCCAAAAACGTGGGTTTTATTGGCTATAGTCTAAGTATTTCAATTTATATTTTCTAATTAAAATTGAAGTTTAATTTCATTCGTATAGAATTTTGTAAAATTGGAGAAGGTTTGAGGTGATTTATAATTTTTGAATTTGACTTTAATGTTGTTAGTGCTTATCTTTCAATTCAAATTTAATAACTTTATTTTTCAATTTTTGTTTAAAAAAAAATATCTTTTAAATTTACTTTGTCCTGATTCTCATTAACTTTGTCTTAAAATTGTCAAGTGGCTTGTTATTAGCTTGCCACTTGGCTTAACCATATTGCAAGCATATATATATATATATATATATATATATATATATATATATATATATATATATATAATGTGATTTTTATCAAATGTTTAAACAATCCTACTTGGTACTTTTTCACCCCTAGATGTCCTCTTATCATGTAGTTATATTTCTAAGTTTCTGTTTATCTCCCATTGTTTACATTTTTTTTTTTAATAATCTGGACTCTGTCCAGTCATGAATCTTGTTACACTGTTCATCTCTTTCTCTTAACCTTCGTTCTTAATAACCTTCTTCTTTAACCACATCCCGGCCATGGCCAACATCGTCCTTTATCATTTTGGACATTAAAACGGCCTCTTTATCACCTAGGAATTTACAGGTTAATCCAGCAAATTTATTAAGAAGTTAAGAGAATAATCATATACTAAGAGTAACAGATTCATAATAACAAGCGATTACTTATATATATATATATATATATATATATATATATATATATATATATATATATATATATATATATAGATGTTCACTGGCCACGTTTTAATCATGTAATTGAAAAATAGTTACTATCATGAAATTTCAAATTCTACATAAAATTACATGGCAATCCTAAAGTTTTACCAGTGAAATTTATAACTTCATAACGATAGTTATTTTTCAATTACAATGAGTTGTGAATTTTACCCCTTTACAACAACTCATGACTAGAAAAAGAGAAAAATAATTTACTCACATTAGATGAATGACCATATATATAACACTAGCTATATACATATTTATAACTTAATCAATTTTATTCTTAGCTCAATACATTACTTACCAAGATTAATAATGTGGTTTGGTGTGAACACCGAGTCTTAGATTACTCACATCCGATGTTTACATTAGATGAATGACCATATATATAACACTAGCAATATACATATTTATAACTTAATCAATTTTATTCTTAGCTCAATACATTACTTACCAAGATTAATAATGTGGTTTGGTGTGAACAGAGTCTTGATAAGCATTAGGCTTAGTGTGAATAAGCTTTTCACGTGAAAGAGTCACAGTTTTTACTTATAGTCCATAATAGTGCAGTCTAGTGTAATTAAGGGAGTAATTTGAGAGCTAGATTTCGTAGTAAAAGAAGTTTATCCCATCTACTTTCATTTCTTTCCAAAATAACCCGTAGGAAGTAATGATTGGCCCATCTTTTTTTCATTCTAATTCTATATATAGCCCTCAAAATCTCCCAAATACATCAAGCCCACAAATCTTTTTTTTTTCCCTCCCTCTCGTTAGAGTTTGAGCCTTTGGAGCAATACTAAAGTAATACTATACCTATAACCCACCATGGCTATGGTGGTATTGATACTTGTCATATGCATCATTTTGATGTCACTGAAAATTGCCTATGAAACTCTCTCATGTTACTGTTTAACTCCCAGACGGATCACGAAAATCATGGCAAAACAAGGTGTGCGTGGTCCGAAACCTCGGTTTCTTGTTGGAAACATCTTGGATATGGCTTCTCTTGTGTCCAAATCAACCAAAAATGACATGGATTTTATTCACCATGACATCGTTGGTCGCCTTTTGCCTCATTATGTCGCCTGGTCTAAGATTTATGGTAAGTAATATTAGCCTCATTTTATTACTCCTTTCGTCCCAATTCATGTGATGGTATTTGACAGAATACAGAATTTAAGAATGAAAGAAATTTTTTTGAAACTTATGATTTAGAGCAAATTAGTGATATTCCTACCCCTATAAATCATTAAGGGTAAAATGAAAGTTTGAAGTTAATTTTTTTTTTTCCAACTTTTAAAATTAAATTATTACTAAATATAGAAAAATATCATTCGTTTGGAAATGAATAAAAAGGAAGAAATGTATATAAATTGAAACAAGTGAAGTACATGTGTGTGCTAACTAGCTAGTAATGAATATTTTAGTACTACTTACTAGATATGGAGTATTAAATTCATGGTTTGTTGTTGAACTGATTAATTAACAGGAAAAAGATTCATTTACTGGAACGGGACAGAGCCAAGAATGTGCTTAACGGAAGCAGAATTAATCAAAGAGCTTTTCTCCAAATACAATACTGTTTCTGGGAAATCATGGATGCAACAACAAGGTTCCAAACATTTTATCGGCCGTGGCCTTTTGATGGCCAACGGCGATGCCTGGTACCACCAACGCCACATTGTTGCTCCCGCTTTCATGGGAGATAAACTGAAGGTACGACCTCTTTTTCTTAGACTATCAGTATTTAAAAGTTAGTATAAATTTATCAGATAGGGTAATTTATATTATATGGACAGAGTTATGCAGGGTACATGGTGGAATGCACTAATGGGATGCTCCAATCACTAGGGAATGCGGTTAAATCAGGCCAGACAGAGTTCGAAATTGGAGAGTACATGACTCGGCTCACAGCAGAAATAATTTCCAGAACAGAGTTTGACAGTAGCTATGAGAAGGGAAAACAGATATTTGATTTATTAACACTTCTGCAGCACCGGTGCGCGCAAGCTAGCCGGCACTTGTGTTTTCCTGGAAGCAGGTAAATTTATTCAGTGGTCAACAATCTTCTCTAGCAAGAGTAGATTTTAGATTCTTTATTTGATAGAAAATGCCTATTTCCTGTTTCTTTTTTCCCTTTTCAGACTCTATTGGAGTTATTTTTTTTTTCTAGTTCATAAATGTTTGGTTAAAGGTTAAAATTAATTCCAGAACATTTGAATATGTTGAAAAGATTAAGAAAAAGCAAAAAATTCAGTTTCGATTCTCGGAATTGACTGGTGTGACTCTACCTCCGAGTAATCGCATCAATGTGATATGCATTGGCTGATGGACTGTTTAATTCAGTTCCATCAACATTTTCGACACTCAACATAGATATACTCTCTCCGTTCCCTTTTACCTGTCTATTTTTGACTCTGCACAATCCTTAAGAAATAATAAATGAAGTGCATAATTTACCAATGTACCCATATTAATTAGTGCATATTTTTATTGGATTTGAAAAATCATTTAAACCGAGTATTTAATAGTATGGATAAAACAGGAAAAAAGAAATCATCTTGTCTTAACATACTAAAAGTGACAAGTAAAAATGAAACTCTATTTTTGAAATACTGGACAAGTGAAAGTGAACGGAGAGAGTATATATGTAAGATATCACTAAAGTTTCAAGGAAAAAAAAAAACAAGAATTTCAAAAGTGGAACGAGTTCAGACTCAAAGAATTTAAATTTTTAATTCACCTCTATCTATATGTTTAATAATTTATGAAGCGGGAAAGACGTTAATTAACTGATTTTTGTTATTGTCCTTGTACAGGTTTTTCCCAAGTAAATATAACAGAGACATAAAAGCATTAAAAATGGAAGTGGAGAGGCTACTGATGGAGATAATACAAAACAGAAAAGATTGTGTAGAAATTGGGCGAACCAGTTCATATGGGAATGATTTGTTAGGAATGTTACTAAATGAGATGCAAAAGAAAAGATCAAGCAATGGATTCAGCTTGAATTTGCAGCTGATTATGGATGAATGCAAGACTTTTTTCTTTGCAGGACATGAGACCACTGCCCTTTTGCTAACTTGGACTGTCATGTTGTTAGCAAGTAATCCTTCTTGGCAAGATAAAGTTCGTGAAGAGGTCAACCAAGTTTGCAAAGGAGATTCACCCACTGTTGAACACCTTCCAAAGCTTACTTTGGTAAGTGAAGTATATAGTACAAAATTTATTATGCATTTTCAAGACAAGAAACGAGAGTTTTTTTAGCAACCAAAAAGAATTATAGAAAGCTAAAAAGTCGTCACAGAATGATGAATGATGTAGTCGTTGAAACTTATTCGTGATGATCTCTAAAAGTCGACACGAAAAGTTACTTTCCCTGGTGATTTTAGATTTTTATAATAAAAAAAAAATGGTCATAAATCTACTCACAAAAATGTTCAAATAAGGCCGTCAAACACCACTTATTGCAAGCATTCCACATTTTGACAATTCTTTTTCTTTTTTTGGGTTTGTCATTTAGTTATAGAATTACGAAAAATAAAGCTTATCACTCTTGATGTCCATCTGTCAATAAAAATTTGATTTGTCAATAAATTCCACTCTTTAGATCCTACTGCCAGCTTTGCTGGCATTGGGGCAATATCTTGGCAATTTTTAAAGCACGAAATGCCAGTGAAACATTTAACTATTATTTTACATTCATCATGTAAGAAAATGGTGGGAGTAAAGTTCATTCACTGAAAATTAGAATGATTTTTAATAATACCTTAGGTCCATTTGGCTCCTCATGCTTCATTGGCTATTTATGTCACTACTTGTTATAGTCCTCACTAGCACATACATTACATTTTAGAAAATTCACCGTATATACACTAACAGTATAAATAATATTTTCTTTTACCGTATGCAGTTAAACATGGTAATCAACGAGTCGTTACGACTTTATCCACCAGCTTCTGTACTACCAAGAATGGCATTTGAGGATTTCAAGTTAGGTGACCTTAATATTCCTAAAGGTTTATCAATATGGATTCCAGTACTTGCCATACATCATAGTGAAGAAATATGGGGTATAGATGTCGATGAATTTAGGCCTGATCGTTTTGCATCAAAGTCATTTGCCGCAGGCCGGAATTTTCTGCCGTTCGCTGCCGGTCCCCGGAATTGTGTTGGCCAATCTTTTGCATTAATGGAAGCTAAGATCATATTAGCCATGTTAATATCAAAATTTCGTTTCACAATTTCGGATAATTATCGCCATGCACCTGTGATTGTCCTCACAATTAAGCCTAAATATGGGGTACAAGTCAAGTTGACACCTTTGAGTCCTTGAAGAAATTTTGGCCTTTAGAGGATTACTTTCCTCTTTTTCCAAAATATTGTTTTCGTTTCTGCTTAAGAAGAGATTTTGCGGAGGATGCAATCTTGGACAATAGTACTAATGATATGAGTAGCTTTATTTTATTTCTTATTTTGTAATAGCAGATTAAGATGAGTTTAAATGAAATGACAGACCGAGTCACTCTTTAATGATTCGTATATATAATCTATCTCGGATTACTTAAAATTGACGTGTAACTGTTACTGTATCTTTTATTTTGTTTTTTTGGAAATTTTAGGCTATTTGTTGTTATATAAAGAGATGGAGTGATCATGTTGCGCTTGTAAGATTTTTAACAAAAGATAAGTGAATAAAAAGAGGGGAAAAGATTGTGCTCTGGCTTTTGAGGTCGATCAATTATCAATTCATTCAGTGGGCTCAGAAAAAGATGGTTCGGAGATTCATGATTAGAATAAGTCAGACAAAAGAAGATATGATTAAGTTGATGATGGTCTTTTTTTGGATAAGCACCCACAAATATATTTAATTAAGTGATCACAGCACAAAAGTCGATTATTGTTAAAAAGGTTTTCCATAACATTTTGTTTGTTTTAATCTGATACGGTACGGAGTTTAAGATATTAAATGGAGTAAGATTTTTTTAATTTTATGAGCTTAAATTAAAAATATGTGTAATAGATCAAAATGTATATTGAATGATTTTAAATATGCCATATAGGATATCGAATAAAGAGTTACTGCTACTAAATATAAAAAGTTAAAAAGAAAAGTAAGACTAATAAATTAAAATAATGTAATAATATTTTGATTCTTCAATATGTAGCTTTTTCCCTAACTCAACTGGTTCAGCATAGTGCTCACTTTTCAAGTTGAAAAATTATAGATCAAATTGGATTAATTTTTAAGACACAAAGGGTAGGATCGAAAAAACAAAAAAACTTTGGAGGACACCCCATCATCCGCCTACACAATCGATTCTGCTCCTGCCGGCTATATAATGTACACTATACACTATAATCGAGATTATAATGATGAAATTATAATAACTAAATTATAGTACGAAAATTAAATAATAAATTATTTAATAGATATATTTTTATTAATATATTTCGTTTATTAAATTAAAAATAGGATATACCAAATATAATAATTATTATGCTTGATTTTATACTAGATCCGTGCAGCTAAACTTTTACTTCTAATATTAATAACATTATATTTTTAAAATTCTGGAATAAGAGCCATGGAAAAGGATAATTTTATCATTCATATTTTTTCGTGGGATAAGTAATCTTAGAATTATTATCCTGCATTAGAGATGATATAAAAATAATGTCATAATTGTGATACAACTAATTCTGAAATAAAAATCTAACCAAGTGCAAAATTAAATAATCTGACATTTTATTTAGAAATTATTATCTATCATCACACGAACCAAACAGAACCTTAACAATACTTTTTAAAATTGTTTTCTTCACTAATTTAGATTAGCCCAAAATGTTCTATAAACAAGAGGACACGCTATTTTTTATGCTGCTCAACTTATATATAGACACGTGTTGTTCATTTTAAAATCACGTTGACGTATATTTCCTCATCTCAAATATTGGTCATTTTAACAAAATAGATTTATTCCAGTTTTTATTTTTATTTTTTATATATATTTCACAAAATAAAGAAATTATTTACTACTCTTTTTCTGAAATTATTACTTCTTTTAATTAGTGAAGTGTTATTAAGTGATGTTTCAAGAGAAATACAAATTCGTCTAGAAGAATACCTCTTATGTCTAAATCAGTCTAATACCATTAAATATATTTTTTAAAGGGCGTAAAGATATTTTAAAAGCATAAAATATAAACAGGGTATTATTATTATTATTATTATTATTATTATTATTATTATTATAAATTTATAATATTCTTTAAGGATGTCGGCCTTCTTTATTCTACCATACAAAGAACTTCTTTGGATGTAAAAAATTACCGCCCTTGGCAAAAGATTTATAGCCTATTTGGCCAAGCTTATTTTCCCCACAAAACTACTTATTATTTTAATAAGTGTTTATTTGAAAAAAAAATGAGGTGTTTGGCCAAGCTTTTGGGAGAAAATAAGTGTTTTTGGGGAGTAGCAGAAGCAGTTTTTCAGAAGCTAAAAAAAACAGCTTTTGCCCGAAAGCACTTTTTTGAAAAGTACTTTTGAAAAAAATACAAATAGAAGCACTTTTTAAAAGCTTGGCCAAACACTAATGAATGCTCAAAAGTATTTTTTTAATTAATTGGCCAAACACAAACTTCTTTTCGCTAAAAGTGTTTTTTTGAAAAGTACTTTAAAAATAAATACTTTTTAAAATAAGCAAATTTTAAAAATTTGGCCAAACAGGCTATTATTCGACCAGTGAGCAATGACAAAGGATCGAGTAATTAATTCCCATAATCTTTTTCAGCTGCCGAATAATTAACTTTAAAAATGATTAATCTTTTCTCGAGATTATTCCAATGCCTTTAGTCATCCCTAGGTGCATATTTAGGACTTCTTTGGGTCCGTTGACCTACAGTAAATATTGAACACTGCTTTTTCATAAACATAAATATTTCTAAAGTTTTATGTAACAGCTTGGAGCTGACTTAATGCTTCGTGAGATTCACTAATTTGTAGAAATTTTATCTTCGTATTTGAACATTTTATATCCAATAAATTCAGAAGTTTCAAATTAAGACCGACATTATTTTTTTATAAGAGAAATGCAAGTTGAATTTTAAATCAATTAAGCAAAATGAAGTTAATTGCAGCAAATTAGATGAAGTTGTCTTTGTCTACGTCCGTTGTACTGACGGACAAGGAGAATCTCTATTAGACAATTACTAATGCTTCAGAGGATCCACTCTATTAAATTTAATTTTATGAGTTCTCGAATTTTAGAAAAGACAGTTTATTATATTATGAATTAATTTTTTTTTTATATATATATATATATATATATATTAAGTGGATTTCTTCACGCAACTATAAAAATTTGATCAAACTATTAAATTCTATCGAATTCTTAACTAAAACTTTAGCTCAGGCCCAACAACATTCAAGAAAAAAGAACTTAATTGGAGGAATACTAGCACTCTAGCAGTATTCTTCTTGTCCAATCACCAGCAAAGGGAAGGTTATAAATTTCTAGAGTTGCCCCATTATGGCATTTGGACTAAGATGTAAGATTTTTGGTAAGGAATGTCAATTTATTATCCTAATTCAATTGATACGTTTAATTCTGAGATTATGATCATTTACGGATTTATTTTTGGTACTAAATTAATACTTTGTATTATTTTTAGGCAATATCAAATTATCTTATGTTTGTCGGTGTCCGTACAAAAAATTAAACATATATATAAAGAATGTTCTTTGTGAAATGGTTTCTGATGAAACTTTGCCCCCGTTTGGCCATAAGAATTATTCACTTTATTCCGGAATTTTTTTTTCACTTTGTTCTGAAATCAGCGTTTGGCCATGGGAATTCCGTATACAACTTGAAGTTGTATTCCGGAATACCAAAAACTCAAAGAACTTGTTTTTCAAAAAAAATTAATTTTTTCACCTTTTTACAACTACATTTCACCAAAAACTACAATTTCAAAAACTATGGTCAAACACAACTCCAACTCCAAAATTCCAAAAAAAGTGAATTTTTTTGGTATCTATGGACAAACGGGGCCTTAGTATTACTAAAAAGTATCTCAGCCAGAGTCTCTGATCCCACCTTGCCTTCCAATTCTCCCCTTCTCCAAATTTTTTAAAACGGAAAAGGGCCAAAATTACCCCTGAACTTTGGAAAATAGTTTATCCATACCCTTACCGTTATACTATGAGGTCAAATATACCCTTTTGTTTAACAGCTGCCACGTGGCATCATCTCAGCCCTTCAAAATTATTTTCCCCTTAAATAATTTTTTACTCACTAAAATAACCCAACCCGACTCGATTTTTTTTCCAGCCAAACTGATACGGACCCAACCCATTACCCTTGGCTGGAAAAAAAAAAATCGGGTCGGGTTGGGTTATTTTAGTGAGTAAAAAATTATTTAAGGGGAAAATAATTTTGAAGGGCTGGGATGATGCCACGTGGCAGCTGTTAAACATAAGGGTATAATTGACCTCATAGTATAACGGTAAGGGTATAATTGGCCCGAAAGTATAACGAAAGGTATGTATGAACTATTTCCCAAAGTTCAGGGGTAATTTTGGCCCTTTTCCGTTTTTAAAAAATACTCCGCAAATATTTGAATTTTGAGATTAATAAAGAACACCATTTTGAATATTAGGAATTTCGTTTGAAGTAGTTTAAGCTAAAATAAGCAAAACAGAAATAAAAATTTGAGATGGCAAGTCAATATAATGCATCGGAAAGGATGTTTAGACCAGAAAAATACTATGGGTCTTGAGGTCGAGTGATAACACACTTCTAAATAGTCTATGAAATAAAATAAACAAAGCCGTCAGAAAATAAAAGACCCTTTTCATTTTATAATAATGAAATAACGCACTCATACTCATAAAAGAATTTTATCCTATGATAATGATTAGATGATAACACTTCACCACTTATTTTAAACATTTCCTTGCACGAGTGAATCAAAAGTGCCTTTAAGTTGATGGCTACAATAACCACTTCCTTTTTTTCTCTTTTTTTCTCTTTTTATTTTTTATTTTTTATTTTCTTTATTGTTTTCTTTTGATTTTGTGACAAATAGCTTGATGCAAAGCTCTCCTCTACTAAGAATTACAATGTTAAATACCATTCTTTTATCACATTTTCACTGCTTTTAACCATGACAAATGAAATGTTGTTTGTTAGATATATTCTCCTTTGAGTCTTAACAATTAATTGTGATATACAGTTGACAAAACTAACTACGAGGCACTAAACAACAAAGAGCTTATTATAGTTAGCTAGAGTAAAATTGCTTTTAAATTTTTTTACTTTCATCTTCATGTTATATGAGTAGATGAAAATTTAAGGATTTTTTTTATTATCTAACGAAATAAATATATCAGGATATACACATGTATTCAATAACGTGTGCGCTAAGAGATTCATGTGCTACAGTTATGCACACATTCAACCACATGAAGCAGGGCTACTTCACTAGTGTTAAATATGACGGAAATCATTTTCGCCGAAAGATATTTCTAGTAAATATAATATTTATCAACATTTAATTGTTTAGATGAAAAGATTTTAAAAAATATTAGCATATTAGATAATAAAAATAAATACTTATAATTTGTTTTAAAGTGTTAATTGAAGCAGTAAATATAAAGTTAAAAAATAAAATTTTTGTAAGGAACACTACTTTCGCGTATAGATGAGGAACGTCATTTCCCAAACCCCCCCCCCCCCCCCCCCGGGATGGAAAACGTTTTTCAGTGAAACATTTTCTGATAACTTAACATTAGAAAATGACTTTTTTATTAAAAAAATTAAAATATTTTTTGACTTCTAGTACTTGAAGATCACAAGGGACAATTATATACCTAATGAGCCACAAAGACTCAGTTGTTTTGACTCTTAAAATTAAATTAGTTGTTAAACTTAAATCTAATTCTGATCCCAAATCCCATGATTAGACAGCTTCTTTTGGAGTCAAACTAGGGCCCTTAATCATAATCCCCTTGATTAAATATGTTTTCAACTCATGCTTGATTTTTAAGATTTGTGATCCACTATCAACTTCACTTTAACCACCTTGATCCACCATCAACTTCACTTTAACCACCTTCCCCCGCCACCAAGCCTTGCTCCCATAACTTTACTTTTTTTTTCCTTTTTTTTATTAGCAAATTCCTCACCGGTATGAGAAGATAACTTATATTTTTATTTTTAAAAGTACTTAATTAAATCTTTTTTTTTTGGGGGGGGGGGGGGGTTAATAATGATGGTGATTTTTTCCATTATAATATGCTTCCTGCTAAAGACAATCTTTCCTTTTTAACAAGTAATCGTGGCTTGAAATTTTCCAACGCCATTTTCCAGTTTTCTGCATAATGCAAACTCAAGTGGCTGGATATACTACTTATTACGTGATTTATGGCATGTGTATTAGTGTAGATATGCATAGTTCGAACTGAAATAATGGATTTAATTGAACCCGTCCTAAATTGGCCTCTGACTGCATTTACATAAATTCGACCTCCTGATTCTTTTATTTGTCTTTCATCCTCTAAATAAGTGAAATGCCCTTTTGAAATGGCGAAGGCCTATGCTACGGCAAGAACAAAAGAAAGACACTAGACAAACTAGAAAATTATAAGGGAGAGTTTGAACCGAAGATGAACCCCTTATAAAGTTTAAGATTCTACAAATTTCTTTACCTTTATTTTAGACCCCAATTATCCCTCTAAACATAGTCAAATTTTAAACTTTTATACAATATGTTAATAGTTGCATCCAAATCTATATCTATATATAATAATAAAGCTAGGAATGGGCATGATGATGTGGCATGTCTCATTGGCCAGCTTTACTATTTATCTTTTTTCTCATAATTTTGAATTTTTACCCTCATTTTTTGTCATAAAAACCTCCAAAAATAATTAATATATCTCCTCTCATTATTTGACAGTTATAACATTTATTGAAATCCCTCTCTGTCTTTAATATTTCGTAAAAAAGTAACCGAAAGTGATTAATTTTTAACCTTCTGTTTGTACCAGCACCACGATAAAAAAGTCCATAAATGGGTACTTTAAAAGTTTCAGTTTTTTCAGCTTTGATTACATATAATTATTATATCTTAACAAAAAATCATTATCAACCATATGGTATAAATTTAATCACTGCTTCCTTAACCCAACCAATTTTGTCATTCTCTTTCACGGTGAGTTCTTTTGGCTCTCTTATTTTTACAAGTTTTTAGAACATTATATTATTTTATACTTTATACATGGCTGTGATTTTTTTTACAGATGGAAAATAGGTGCGTAATGTGTTTATATGTGGATGCGATACTCCCTCCTCTATACTTTATACATGGCTGTGATTTTTTATTTTTTTTATGATTTGATGATACTGTTATTTTTAGCAGCTTATTATGATTTCAATTTCTGGTTTCTTCTTCTTTCTCTTTTGATGTCCAATAAATATTAACTTTCTTGGACTGCAAGCGGGGTTTTCAGGTACTAAAGTTTTACCCAATTATTGTCTATTTATTTTTTTAAATGATTTATACTTTTCATTCTCTATCCTGTATTTTATAGATAGTGTAAAAATGCTTTTGTTGCTTAAATATTAACGGCTAAGGTTGAAAAATATATGAATGATAATAAGTAAAGATGTTATTTTACAATTAGATTTACTAAATAGTTTTACATCTTTTCAATGAAAAGAATTAGTAAACGATAAAGTTCTCAATTGTCAAAAGGATTCTCAATGAACTTGAAGCTTGAAAATTTTGTTTTATTTTGAATTCTCTCTCCTTTTTCGATGATGTCATGTGTTGAATTCGTAGAACATGCAATTTTTTAGATTTTATGACATTTTTGTATGGTTTCGATGATTTCGAGGATGGAAAATAGTAGTTTTAGAGTGAAGTTGCTGGTTATAAAGAATGTAATGTTCCGATGAAAGAAGAAAAGGAAAAAGGTAAATATTGATTGGGTGGGGAAGCAAGAAAGAAAGAAGATGAGAAAAGAAAATAAAAAGAAAAAAGGGCAAAAGGAGAGGAAAAAAGACAAGGAAAAAATTAATCCAAGAGATTTTATATGTATGCTTTTCTTTCCTTTCCTTATTATTTTTGTAGTAGACATTGTTGATGCATTTTCCTTTTTAAAGATTTTTGAAAAGAAGAAAGCGTTAAAATGTAACTCTTGAAAGGTAGAGATGAGAAGTTAGCTAGATACTTCATATATTAAATGAACAAGGAAAATTATAGTTAAAATTTATAAGCATAGCAACATAAAGAGATTAAAATACGTAAAATAAAAACAAAGTAAAATTACGTTTAAACGACGTCTCACCTATATAGATTATATTATTATATAAATTTCAAGTATTTCTGGAATAATGAAAATCCTAATTGTTAAAAAAAAATAAACAAAAAGAATAAAACTAAGTGACTAAAATCTAATCCATTTCAATTTGAAGACTTAAAAAGATCTAACTATATTAAATATTCGGATATTAAAAAATATATTTCATAAATTAAATAAGAGTTTTATAATCGCCCGAAGCGCGAACCAATTCACTAGTTAAAACATCATCTAGCATTACATTCCTGCCCTTGTTGGCTTTGTTCAACTATTCTGAAACTATAGTCCCTAAATTACCAAAACGAAAGCCCGTAAAGAAGTTCAATTTACCCGCTCCTATTCAGTTGTTTTCTTAAATTATTCTCGTTAGGTATTATATTGTGGTTTAACAGTTACGAAGAGCATTGACACTGACCAACATACTTAGAAAGTGTTGAGATAATGAGTGGAAAATCTTACCAAAATCCGCTCAATGCAGACTAATGTGTTGACTCTGCTGGGCTCACATGGCAGCAATAAGTGCGAGGAGAAATTTGATCTTATTATTAGTGGCAATGGCCATTGGTCAATGAAGATTTACCTTCTTTAATGTGCTCAGATTTAATTGTCCTGGATAATATATTTGAATACTACATCAAATCAGAGCCTGCAAATAGAGCTTGCCTACGTGTGATATGGTCTGTTTTGAGGTAAGTTGGCACGAGTATCACTACACCTCATATATTGTTGTTGAATTTCCTTAGAATTTGCTGGAGTTCTCTTCTCTTCAAAAGGATGATTACTAGGAGAGTCTGACTATCTAATTGAACCTTAATTTGAATGCTGGTTCCTTAATATTTTTGAATTAAACTTACACAATTAGAAAGTACACAAAAGAACTATAACTCTACAAGTCACAATATCATCGACCACTTGAAGAAATTTGAAACAAGATTCAAACTAGAAAAATAGTTGTACGTTGATAATTAATAATACTCCACTAGAAATTGCAGAGATGGCTACTGAATCAAGGCATTGGAACTTTATTTTATATATCGGAAAATCTGTTTTCTTATTAATAAATTAGAATAACTGAAAGAAAGTTAATCCTTGGTAACCGACGATAGGCGATCGCAGACCCAAATATCGGCAAATGAACGTTCCCCGGTGCTTCCAGACGATCACTAATTACTTAAAAAATGTCTAGAAAAGTTCTATTGCAATATTAAAAAATGAATGGAAAAGATACTTAAAAAAGACTCTTCGACTTCTGGTCACATATTAATGACATCATGTTAAATGATACAGAACGACCAGTACTATATCTTGAAATGGTATTGTCAAATTTTAAAACTATGTTATTACACAGTTTTAGTACTGTTGACTGGAAAATCTTTACAATGTCAATAGCAACAATTTTAAAAAATTACATGAAATTAGAAAACACTTTAAAATGGAAATCGTGGCAAGTATAGATAGTATGTACGACAACATGATGTCAACTACTAAGTTTCTGTAACTTCTAAATGCACTAATACAACTAGTTTTGGAGGCAGGTTTTCATTAACTTTCCATTTCATTGTGATGATAAGTCCCAAGACAAAACTAGACATAAATAAATCGCACTGAAAGTGGTTTAGCCCGACATAGAAGTCAATGATAAATTAGTGTGCGACATCCTTCCGTGGTTTAGTGATATAGTCTCCCCATTTTTGGCTTAATTCTAAAATTAAAAAATTGATAAAGTTAATTAACTAGGTGTACAATAATAATAATTTCACCTCACTCCTAAATAAATTGGAATCGACTATATCAATCAGCGCTTCATTTAAACTCAACTCCTATCATCGTGTATATAGCATGTTTGATGTTTAGGCGACGAACAAACCATGCCAATGACTACGAAGAAGTCAAACTGCTAATTGATTTATAAAAAATAAAAACAAAAAATCCCCATGCAATACGTGAGGAAAATCCTTTGAAAGGACTTGGCAGAGATTAAGGCACTCATAAACCAGTTGACTAACACAAATTGTATGATATTTCTCTATGGAATTCGTGTCATACCCTGGAAATATAAAGCCTCTAAGATAGGTACAACACTACAATCTAACCTATTAATTAGCATCTATCGATAAAAGACAGAAATTTAAAGAGTAAGATAAAACTCTAGAGAATAGATGCCTATCATCTAATTCCACTAAAGGAAGAAGTAAAAGCCAAATTGTGATTTACTTATCCCCCTTTTTTCCTTTTATTTTTCCTTTCTAGAGTCAATTACCACAAACGAAAATGGCAAAATATTCTGACACCAGGATTAACTGAAATTTAGTGGTTTTTTCATGGTGTCTGTCTAATTCACTTGAAACATTACCCCATATTTGAACCATTATTTCCCAGGTATCCTTTCAGATTGCCGGCCATAAAACCATTATCTAAACACAAGATGTTATAATGTGATTGTTCTATAATGTCATCTCTTTCTTGTGCCAAGACGTGATTTTCTGATGCAGATGTCAAGCACCAAATAGTGGATAGACTCTGATTGGAATAGTAAGTCATTCTGGCCTAACGAATATAAGTGACAAACTAAGAGGGTGTTTGGATTGACTTTTCAAAGATAGCTTATAAGTAGGGGTAGAAAATGGGCCGCAAAAGTTGGGCGGGTCAAGATAGGTTGAACCTATAGATGGGTCAAACCCCAATCCTACCCGAAAAGCTTGTTTGTGCTAAGATGAGTTGGGTCAAGATGGGGCTAAATGAAAGGTCATAACCCAACCCGCCCAACTTAACCCACCATTTAAACATTTTGAGGAATTAAAAATATCGATATTCTTTGATTGCAAATATTCTCTCGCTCATGCTTTTCTAAATAAACGATATTTTGATTTAAATACTTTTTGGATATAAAAAACTCAAACATATGCTTTTGCTCAAAATAATAAAGATATTCACTGTAAATATTTCCTCATAAGTTTCAGTACATAAATTATATTCGAAATTATTCCAAAAAGTAAATCCAAGAAAATTAAATGTTAATTAATGTAATGAGTAGTAATTTTGTCAGATTCCTCTGTTTTACCTCTTTGCCTTATTTGTATATTTTTATGATTGTCTTGTACATAACGAGGAGTGGCAAACGTGTGTCGGATATAGGTGGGTCAAAAATAGGTTAAACAAAAATGGAAAGCATAGACCCTCAGAAAAAAGAAAAAAAAAACTGAAAAATAAAAAAATTACTAGTAAAAATTTTAAAATAAGGAAATAAAAAAAATCTAAAAATAATTACAAAAATAAATTTAAATAATAATCAAAAAATACTTATGAATGGATGACAATTGATGGGTCAGTTTGGGCTAGCTTGGGCTAATGATTTGTGATGGGTCAACTTGGGCTAGTCCAAATCAGCCCATCTTCAAAATCACTTTAGCCCAAACCCATTAAAGCTTAGGCGGGTTTGGCGGGTAAAATGGGTTTGGGCAAGTTTTGCCACCCCTACTTACAAGTTAAAATCCAAAAGCCATAAGTTGGGAATACCCAACTTTTGGCTTATTTTTATACTTTTTTGGCCTAAAAGTAAGTACTTAAAAACACTTTTTATCTTTCTCAAGCACAACAAAAAGTAGAAAAGAGCTTAAAAGCCAATAAACACTTAAAATAAGGCAATCCAAACACCCTCTAAGAACTACTATTTTTTTGGATAAATGAATTGTAAGTATTATATGCATCCAAGATTAGTGATAGTATGTGCAGAGATACAAAGAAACTAATGCCATTAAATGACAAGAAGATCGTACATGCGGGATTTGCAATAATATAGACTAGTTTTTTTGGGGTTAGATGCTAATTCAACCTTTTCCTAAATAGAGCTACCCACCCAATTCCCTCTGGAGACTGGGTAGAGTGGACAAGCGGGTCAGAGCACTAATATATGGGTGGAGCCATATGACAAATTGAGAACAGCAAACATTTAATTATGGCCATATATCGTGAATTTTATCGAAATAATACAGGCATAATAATAGCGAGCCTATATAGGCCATTGTTTTGGTTTGGCCTATACTCTATGATACGACAAAACAGGAGACGAGGCGAAAGAAAGAAGCTCTTTTACGTACCATGAGAGCATTAGCGTCATGTGTAAAATGCAATAACAAGTCCTTGCTATGTCACTGTACTTATTCTGTAGTCTGTACAGTTTGGGAAAACCACTCAAAAAAGTATGTCAAACACCCAAGAATAGTCCATCATTTGCTTCACCAAAGTAAGTCATGACTCTCAAAAAGATGGCAGAAATCACGCACTGGTGGACAAAGCTAAGACAACTTGTGCACCCACTTCCGTTTTCAACGAGGTCCCAATCCATTTAGGTACGTCCGGAAACCTATGGGGAACCTAGAAAAACAAGGGTTGACTTATACACATAATAATACACTGGCAGTTTTGAAAAATATTTACACGCATCATGTCACCAGTTCACTATCTATAATAGGTGGGATTAGTGATCAGGAAAACAAAGCAGGTAACTGACTATCACAAGTTTAAAAAAACTGAATTTAACATTAAGTGTAAAGTTAAATCCGAAAAACAAGTGCATGCCCGAGCTCATAATTTTTTTTTTATATAATTTCAAAGGTGTTGAAAGTTACTGCTTAACATGGATACCACTAACTTGGACACAATTTATGGATGTAAAGTTTCTTCTCTAATAAATTCATCTGTAATACTCTCTTCAGGTCAAAAAGAGTGTCAACTTAGCATTTATTTTTGGTTAAAAAAGAGTGTTCACTTACCAAATCAAGAAAAAATTAACCTTATTTTTCCAAATTTATCCTTATTAAGTGTGTTAAGTGACCAAATCTCAATACTTATTTAATTAGAGTTAATTTAATCAAATTACTTATTTTTGCTTTGAAGATAGTATTTTCTTAAGGGCACTCTTTTTGAACCGGCGAAAGGCGGGAATTAATTACTAAATTAATTACTAGTTAACAGAGTCAACCCTAAAATAGTTTGGCAAAACAAGATGTTGCGGAGACAGGATTTGAACCCATGACCTCAAGGTTATGAGCCTTGCGAGCTACCAAACTGCTCTACCCCGCGCCGAGGGAGTATATATCATGTTAGCATCCATAATCCATTTCCAGTCTATAAGTCATTCGGTCAAAATTTAACTTTGCTAAAGGTACTATACTGCAGTGGAGAGTATTAGAATCCTCTATCATAGTAGCAAGATGACACAAAGAAATGAAAGAAAGGGAATGCAGGAACCTCTGGATAAACCCAGATATTCAAAACAAATAACAAGAGGACTCCGACATAATACATGCAGTCAGGAAACAATTTTATTGTACCACAAGATAATCGTTCCAAGTGACAGCCCCACTAAAGTTACACATTGGTTTGACCGTGTCCAACTGCCCAAGCGTTACAATCTTTTTAGCCCATGGGACCAACCAGTACACAGCCCATGGGCTGGGCCCAGCTGGTTAGAGACAATTGAGGGAGCAACTGCGATCGACAGTTAGTTCAATGTTTTAAATCATAAATGGGATTAGGACACAAATGGCCATTCGGGTGAAACAATTGACACCTTGCGGCTCAAGAATCTTAAACGTTATTTTTTAGCCTTTTCAAAATAATTTCATTTGCTAGCCATTTTTCAAGTAATTTCAGTATATGCGGATAAACTGTATCATTCTTGTATAGAATATGTATCACTATTGTATATGTATACAACAACAACAACAACAACAACCCAGTGGAATCCCACAACGTGGGGTCTGGGGAGGATAGAGTGTACGCAGACCTTACTCCTACCAAGGTAGGACGGCTATTTCCGAAAGACCCTTGTATATGTATATGTATAGAAAATGTGTCATACGTATAGAAACTGTATCATTTTTGTATAGAATATGTATCACTACTGTATATGTATAGAAAAGATGTATCACACGCATAGAAACTGTATAATTATCGTATAGAATATGTATAGAAATTGTATAATTTGTGTATAATAAATGTATAATCGACGTATAATTCTGTTTAAAAAATATATAATTAATGTATACTTACTAATTATACACATATTATACATTTTTATATACATATACAGTAATGATACATATTCTATACAACAATGATACAGTTTTTGAAGGCTCAATATGAATTTTTTTTCGTTAATCATTAGTGGCGCCACAAATAGTCCTGTTCTTTTGGAAACGAACCTTTTAGTGACGTCTTTTCAATATATATATATATATATATAGCAGTGAATGGGCTAGGCTGCTAGCATCTGAGATTAGTTTGGGCAGAAGGGCCACATTGCTGTATTAAGCCCAAAAGGGGCCTTTTTTTAGGCTTTATTTTTTGCTGGTGGCCTCTCAAAGTCTTTTTCCCATCATAGAAAGGCATTTTCACTTTCCCTGGCTTAAAGCACATTAATTTCATGAGGATTTGAATTTAAATTATATTACTTAAAAAATTAATCTAATAAATTATATTTACTTAAAAAAATTAATCTAATCCAATTTAGTAATGAAAATTGTAAAATTGACTCGAAAACAAAGAGTTAAATGCATACGAACCTCTAGTATTCAAGTATGCTTGCTACTGTCAGTTGGGCAATTCGCGCGAATGCCCTTCAAATGCGTTGGTCTTTAATTTTTGCCCCCGTAATGCGTGGTCTTTAATATTGGCCCTTCTAAACTAAAAAATAATAAGAAAATACGTTACTACCCCTATCCATCACATATAAAAACCTGAAAGTCTGTAACGAATTCCAAACATCCAATTAAATCCATCCATCATTCCAACAACAAACCTTTCAATCGTTCCATCGTTCCAACATTTCACCGGAGAAATCTCCATTGATTTTGCTGCTACAACATCGGAAAAGATAAATACATAATATATAGCGTTTCAATTGAACGTAATTCAACTCAATTTGATGCTTTATTAAGTTTAGATTTGTTAATATTTGAAAATAACAACAAATCATCTTCTATGAACTAAACAACTGATATTAAGTTGAGATTCAACATTGCGAATCATAATTTTACTCAACAACATAGAATTGATCAAATTTATTGCTTTGTTCTGATTTTGATTAGTTTATACGTTCCATTTGATTAGTATACAATGCTCAATGACTTAGACTTGAAATTATAGTAACTTCAGTTGATAAAAAATAATCAGGCAAAGTTCTGAACAAGTATGCCGGAGGAGGCAGAAGTTCATCTTGCAAAAGAACAAAGTATGCCGCTAGAGTCAAACTTTCATTTTCATAAGCAAAACATCAAGTATACAAGTGTTAAGAACTAGAAAAATATGCCGGAGGAGGCAAAAGTTTACTTTACAAAAGAACAAAGTATGCTGTTAGAGGCAACTTTTATTTTCATGAGCAAAACAAAAATTTACGCAAGTGTTAAGAACTAGAAAAGTATGCCGGAGGAGACAGAAGTTTACTTTACAAAAGAACAAAGTATGCTGTTAAAGGCAACTTTCATTTTCATAAGCAAAATAAAAAAATACACAAGTGTTAAGAATTAGACAAGTCTGCCGGAGGGGGCAGAAGTTCACGTTACAAAAGAACAAAGTATGTTGTTGGTGGCAAACTTTTATTTTCATGAGCAAAACATCAAGTATACAAGTGTTAAGAACTAGAAAAGTATGCCGGATGAGGCAGAAATTTACTTTACAAAAGAACAAAGTATGCTGTTAGAGACAACTTTCATTTTCATAAGCAAAATAAAAAAGTACACAAGTGTTAAGAATTAGACAAGTCTGCCGGAGGGGGCAGAAGTTCACGTTACAAAAGAACAAAGTATGTTGTTGGTGGCAAACTTTTATTTTCATGAGCAAAACAAAAATTTACGCAAGTGTTAAGAACTAGAAAAGTATGCCGGAGGAGGCAGAAGTTCACTTTACAAAAGAATAAAGTATGCTGTTAGAGGCAACTTTCATTTTCATAAGCAAAACAAAAACATTATTAACAAAACAACACCAAAAACACATAAGATTGCATAAAAACCAAAATTATTAACAAGACAACACGAAAAAACCAAGCACACATAAATTAGCTTAATTCATGAAGTTATGCCAGAACAAGCATAACTTTATGCCGGAACCGGCATAACTTCAGTTTACAAAATTACAAAGTATGCCGTGAGAGGCAAACTTTCATTTTTCATAACCAAAACAAAACATTATTAACAAAACACCAAAAACACATAAGATTGCATAAAAACCAAAATTATTAACAAGACAACACAAAAAAACCAAGCACACATAAATTAACTTAATTCATGAAGTTATGCCGGAACAAGCATAAATTTATGCCGGAACCGGCATAACTTCAGTTTCAAAAACCAAGAACTCTGCCGGACCCGACATATGTTGCCTCAGACAAACACATTCTTCACAAAAATCAGATTATTAAATAAAAACAGCAGCAACAACATAAAACAGCTGTTCACAGGTAAAACTTCAACGATTCAACAAAGAGAAAACCAAAACACATATCAAAATCAACTAAAACATATTACGACATTCAAAAAATCAAAATATATACATGGGGAATGAAACTTAAGTTCAAAAAATCATACAGACACTATAACAAAACACTATAATTTTAAATAAAAAAATGATCAATTAAATATAAAAAACGATGAAGACAAGGATATCAATTCAACAAATAACAATTTAACATAAAAACAAATATTGAAACGAGCAAAAGATCCAAATTCGTACCTAAGTTTTAGAACAGATGAGACAAACACAAAACAGAGGAGGAAAGAAGAAGCAAAAAAAGAAAAGAAAAGGGCAAATGACGAAATAAAAAGGATTTTAATGGGGTAAGGGTAATTTTGTCAAAAAACTTCCATTAAACATGCGACAAGGGCAAAATTTAAAGAAGACATAAATGAGGGGCAAAATATAAAGACCAGCCCAAAAGAAGGGTACTCCGCGCAAAAAATTGTTGTCAGTTACCGACGGCCCAAGGCCCAAGCCATTAAGGCAATGGCTTTAGGTCCCCAAATTCTTGGGGCCCCTTTTTTAATTAAATTTTGTGCTAATGTGTTTTAAAAATTATTGTGACTTATAGTACTTTTATCTACTTTCTAAATATGTAAATTGTTTTTCAAAAAATTTAAAAATTGTATGTCTAAATTTATTCACGATAAAAACAAAAAACAAAATTGACACTCGAAATCCAAATTGTCTCACATAAATTGAGACAGAGGGAGTACACAATATTTATAAATTAATAAAAAAAAAAATATTCACGTGATTGATTAGCTATATTGTCAATTGAATTTTTTTTTTAGAATAAATTGATTTCAAAAAATTGTTAACAACTTTGAATTATTCCTGACGATTATAAAATAGTAATTAATGACTTCGCACCTAAACACACTAGTAATAAAAATATATAGTAATAAAAATATATATAACGATCTTTCTTTTTTCTTAAAAAGAAAATTAAGACCTCTCTCTGAAATTTGACTTTAGGCGCCCAATCTTATTGAGACGGCCCTACTGTCAGTTGATACAGGTTGCCAACAAATATGAACCTTCAGTCCTGCCGGGAATGCAGGAAATACCACAATCCAGCAATGCCTGGTCACACGAGCAATATCTACATTCGATAAAAGCCAGTACTATGTTGTAAATACAAACAAAATGCAACTGGCTTTCTGAATACTAGGAACTTCTCAAATTCCAAATAATAATAATAATAATCCTAAAATTTTCCATCAGTTGGCAATGGAACCTAGCATCTAACGTCAATAGTAGTAGGATCCTTGTGCCCTCATATGTTGGTAAGGCTGTTGTTCCACATTGATGCTTCTGTATGGAGCTTGATGAGGATTAACGTTTTGGTAAGGCAATTGGGAAGGACTAACGCTAGAGTATCTACCTTGAAGCACTATAATTTTGGTACACTTTGTTGAGCTATGACGGTAAGCACTTTGCTGATCATCGGTGCTCCATCCAGCAGAAGAACCAAATCCCTGAAAAGCATTCTGCTCTGCATTTAAATTGCCTGAGGACCCACAAATATCATCAACAAATCCAGACCCATTAGAATGAGGATCCTGGAACCTTGGCCTATTTCCAGCAACCTGAATTTATAATTTATATTTAAGATAATTAGAAATAACTTACCATAGCAAATAAACTAAAATAATTCTGGTTAACACCAGACTCAATGTAAATGTAACAACACGACTAAACCTTAATCTCAACTATGTGGTATCACCTATATGAATCTTTTACTTCTATTTAGCGGAAGGGAGAAAGTCAACTTGAATAATGCAAACATTGGTAAGAATCTAATGCGCCGAAAACCTAAGGGTTCCTCTGTAAGGTTAGTCCACGGAGGGTGAGTCGGGTTGCCACATACGGATCGGTACATCTAGAGGTAATGTAGGACATGACCAAACCATCTCAAGTGAAATCCTCCGATTTTATCCTCTATGAGTGTTGCTTGCATATTTTGTCGAATGTTGTCATTTTAAATCTTGTCTAATCTTGTATAACCGCATCAAAAACATTATTAGTTTGTCTATAAAAAAGAAACATCACATGCCGCTCCTCATTTGAGAAATGGAGCATATTTGCTCCATACTAATAAAACTAGTCGTTGTTGTTTCTATTTACACATAAAGAACCATAAAAAGAAGAACAACAATACTAAATGCTATACTTGGTTGGAGCGGGAAGACAATGGGTTGCATAAGGTACAAAAGATGGGCAAAGAACATTTCCCTTGTTTAGTCAGGAAAACAATAGGAAAGGGAGTGGTACTAGAAGAGGGTATACTACCCCCTCCACATCAATTTTTGCAATATCTCCATAGCTGGACAGAAAGGGGATTGTCCAACTTTAAAATACTACAAATTGTTCTTTTCCCCTTTTTGAAGATTGAATAACACGATCAACTGCAATTTACTTCCCTTTATGGAAATAAACAAGTTGCATCCCCCTCATACCTTTCATATTCTCCTCTCCTACCTTGAACCAGACATTGTGTAAAGATTTAGCACTTCTAATATTTGTAGTGTCACATAACTTGGCAGGGGAAAACCAATTATGTAAGGCTTCTTTTTTCCTTGTTTCGTGCATGTCATCCTTGCGCAGGGGTTTGCTAATGAATAGTTCCAATTTTATTGGATGTCAGGGACACAGAATTCTATAAGGCTTCTACTGGAAGACGGGAAATAATAGGAGAGAACAAGAAATACGAAAGAATTATCATTAAACTTGTCCAATGTCTAGTCTTGGAAAAGAAGCATTACCTTGATGACATTATACCCTCCTGTTCCTAATGCGAACCATAGGAGTTGGTTGGAATCTTCATCTCCTGGGGACTTCTGACTGTTAGGTATCTGGAGTTCATGAAAATGATCACTTTAATGGCAAAACAAAGTTTATTACACAGAAGATGCAAAATCATGAATAGATAATACTTACCTAGTGGAACCTGGAATATCCGGATAACTAGAAGGGCTCGTTTTGGTAGGATATTTAAGAATAGTACTGAATAGTGTGTATTAGTAAAATTTGATTATTAAAATGAACACTTAATTTTGCATCTTTCATTTCCTTTCACCCTCAGAACTATCACTACTCTCCAGTAAGAAAAAAACTTATGAGCTAGAAATTTCTATTGGCTGCATCAAAAGATCAATAAGATACTTACTTGAACTAATTCATCAGTGGCCATTGCGCAACCAGGGAGATGATCGGCAGGAAGAACACGAACGCTAGGCCCAGTCTCACTCAGCAATCTCAGAATAACATCGCCTTTTCTTCACAAAAGGCATCCCACCAAATTGTTTGCAACAATGAGGCGTGTAGTGACTACAATTTCCTCGCAATTCTCATCCGCTGCTCCACCCAAGTCTTCCTCAACAATCCTGTCATGGACCTTCAAAAGAGTATCTTGGGCAGCACAATGTGGCTCCATGCCCTCATTTTCTTCCCTTGTCACTTGATTCTCATTGCATAGTCACTGTTGGTTCTTCCAGCCAGCTTTTTAGAAGAACTAGAGATTATTATCACTCTCTCATCTGAACCACGAACAGAGTCAGCAACTGTGATTTTTGCCTGTGTTTCCATTCTTAGGGATTGACTATGTTACCACCTTTTCCAATTACACTACCAATTTTTTTGATTGAAAAAGTATATGATAGACAATATCTGAAGCTTGAGCATTTTCAGAAGATGGTTCATGGTTAGGGCGATTCCAATTAGCTTTTTTAGTGCCACCCTTTTTCTTGAATTGGGGGTTTGAGAGTTTCTTAACAAAACTTCTTTATTCCGATCCATGACTAGATGGATCGATAAATGGTACAACTAAATGAACCTTCTGTTCCCCTCTTCTAAAAGAACTTTTTATTTCCCTCTTTTAATTTTTCCTAATAATTAGAGAGAAGCACTCACTCTTACTAGGTCTGGACCTGAAAATGGAATCAAAGAGTAAGTGCATCACATACAAACATAAACTAGAATAATCACGTATTAGGTGTCACACCCCAACTTTGAGGTGTGGCCGGCACCCGGCACTCGAAGGGGCCGAGCGAACCAACTATAATATCTAAACTCTGTAACGTGAATCATAGGCCGATGAGGTCGCTGAATAACAATAGTAAGAAGTATATCATAACAACCTGCAAGCAGAAAAGGCCCAATAACACATATATGCATTGCAAGGGCCAACAAGGCCACAACCAAGAAAGACAACTAGTCAGAAGGCCGGCAAGGCCAAACACAATACCTGTACACTGACTGATAGTCTGTAAGCCTCTAAGAGCACTAATATGCATCAACTAGTCAAGACAGTGGCCCCGACGTACCCATAGTCATACTCTCTCTATATATATACATGCATCCTATTTAATGACTCTGACCAGCAACTCCGGAGAATGGAGTGCGAACATCCCTGCTGAATTTTGGTATCCTACTGAGAAAGGTACAACAATCAGTCTACCTTACCTGTGGGCATGATCACAGCACATAAAATGCGTCAGTACGAAAGATGTACCGAGTATGTAAGGCAGTAAGCATAAACATAACATAAGCATAAGAGATATAAATAACTTGGGAAAAGATGTAGAGACAACCTGAAACTCTGAACAAGGCCACTGAGGGCGACCATAATCATGACATAAATGTAAATGCATGCCCGCAAAATCATTCCTCGCTGCGGAGGCATATATCATATCATATAACCATAATAAATCCCTCTATAGGGTGAGCTCATTATCATAACATCATCTCTGCCCAACTGATCAGTGGCAATGCACAGCTACGTGCCTACCCGGCCGCCTACAACACGGCTCGGTAAAGAACGAAATACATCTAGGTGCACATATAAGTGCCTACCCGGCCAACTATAGCGCGGCTCGGTAATGAAAATAAATACATATATATAAGTGCAATGCAAGACTGACCTTAGAAGAGATATCATAAAAAAAGTCGGAGTGACCTATCGTCGTTACCCTCTGATTATCGTTATTGTCGCTACGTTCTTTACCTTTCAATTCAAGAGACAACAACATGGAGAACATGTAAGATACTTGGTATGAGTTACACATGAAATAGAGTCCAACTCGTTCGGATGGTATATGATCAATCCAATTTTAGCGGAAACATTCCAATTCGGTGGCCAAAAGAGATAAGGAAGCATGAAAGGCATTTGATGCAATCATATATGAAATAAAGATTAGTCCATCACAAGGAAGCGTATTCATCTCATGTTTAGTGGAAACTTATATCTATGGAAGGTCCGTCATCTTTAAGTGATGGACAAGAAAGATAAGGATGTGGGAATACACTTTAATACAAGCTATTTCGGAGAAAAGGTAAGCTTAACCATTTTGGGACATAATCGACACAAGTTGAACGGAAAGTCTTTTAATCGATAGCCAAAAGGAGATGTGGACCATAATTTGGTACAAGCCATAGATGAAGTATGTGTCAGCTCAATTATCATAGAACGCGATCGATCCAAGTTAACGGAACAACTTTTCAATGAAAGGTCATTTGAAATCTAGTCATGCCACAAAGAGAATAAAAAGCCCTACATACCTCGTCGATGGAGTTATATACATTTCCCCGAGTCCTCAAACGTCTTACGAATGATATCCTACATAATACAAACTATTCAAGATCAAAACCAAGGTCATAGCTTATAGAAATCTTCATTTAGATATTTAATCGAGCAACTCATGGGCGTGAATTTATAGCACTGTTGTAGCGTAATTTTCTCGTAAAACGCTACCAAATTCTACTTTTCTACTCCTCCTCGTCAATAAGATCCAATCCATATCAACATAGCTCCAAACAACACGTTAAAACCACATAAAACAGCCCAACTATCAAGCCAAGTCCATAAGAGTTTACAAGAATTGTCAAAGCTTATTCTATGGGGGTTTCACCAAATTTCTAGGTTTAATTACTTGTAGAAGTTCAAAGAGATCAAAAGGAAGTTAAAATATACCTTAGATGATCAAAATCACTCCAAATTCCAAGTTACTTCAAGGTGAAGTTTTTATCCAGGAAGCAAATTAGTGAAGAAATCACAATTCCGTAATTGCCATGGTTTTCTCCATGTTGAAGTTGTTTGATTTGCTTTTAGGAGTGTTCGTGATTAATGGGAGAAGGTTTGAGAATATTGCTTAGGGTTTTCTGGTCTTTTATGGTGAAAAAAATGAAGGAAATTTCGTCCAAGGTATGTATATATACAGGGGCAAGATAAAACCACCGACTATGTTCACTGTTCACGCAGCAGTTTGCGTCCTTGGACGAAAACGCGAATATCTCTCTACTCCGATGTCGTATTGACGAACGATAAAATGCGCTGGAAACTAGACTCGTAGACCTTCGATTTGGTAGGTGGATCACCCCGTAAATCCAAGTAGATTGAGGGAAATGCTCCGAGACATCTGACCCAAATTTTAGTGAAATTTACAAACTTAACTTGCGACGCCCTTTGTCGACTTTCGTATTACAACTCGTTTGACTTCCAAACTTAATAAGAGACCATTATACAATTCAAATACTTCATATCATTACTTGCTTAGCATGTGGAGCACTCCTAATCTCACCCAATAGTACAAGTTATCGTATTCCCAACTTGCCGGCTTTTGACGAAACTCATGCTTCTTTGATTCATTCACCTTCCAAATCTTCCGTCACTTACTAATATTATTTATAGACTCTTGTAATTTTATCCTCAACATAATTTCTTTTTGAACTTACGTCGAATAACTCATGATGCGACTTTAACGTGCGAAAATCCGAGGTGTAACATTAGGTATGCCCTTATATCCTCCCAAAAGAAAGGAATGTTAAGTTATGAAATTATCCCCTGTTCATACAGAGCAACCCCCCCCCCCCCCCCCCCCCACCCAAAAAAAAAAAAAGACGGCAAAGCAGAGGAAAAGAGGGGGGAGGGGGTCTAAGTTTCAATGCCAGGCACTTTGGGAAGGCAACAGTTCAGAATAGTAGATTACGAAAAGTAATATACATACTCTTCTTTATTGCAGGCCGGTTTCAGAGAAGTTGTAATTCAGAACCAGTTTGCTGCATTCTTGGCATAATAGAATGCATGAAGTATCACTGAATAATGCACCTCAGAACATGTATATATTGCGGTTCATGCCCTAAGGAAAGAATAAGCAATTAAGCATGCCTTCTCAAAGAACACAATACTGGCTTTTCTTTTTCCTTTTCTTTCAAGCAAGGTAGGGAGGACAATAATACGCTTCTTCAAAACGTAAATCAGTCTCATCACTCCCCACGAATAGAGAATCAAAGCAACCTAGGCTACAGATCACTATCAATCAGATCATACTTCAGGAACAAGGGAAGAATGTAAAAACATATGGCAATACTCCTTTATCCCGAAAAAACAGGGTGCGGAGTATGATTGTCAACATCATTTACTTTTTGTGAATCCAGACATTGATTTGTCAATCATTTTAAAATAAAATTTACATACTTACAAATTACTAAATAGAATTTTGTATTTAAACATAGTTTATAAAATAGGAGAGCTTGACTCACCGAATTCCAAGAGATGCATTTTTGAAGGACGGAGGAAGTGTAGGACAATACTGTAGACCAATTTAAAATCTAAACCAGACTTCATTATTGCAGAGAGCTTTGAGGAAAGTCTGCCTCATAAATTCTGTGAATCCCCGGTGTTTGTGTCACGATCCAAACCCATGGACCGTGACGAGTGCCCGATTACTGCTGACCAAGCACCCCTCAAATCGTCCTAGTTCTGTAGCTGTAATACGTCTTCTCTCTCTTTGCCAAGCTGGTCCGCCTTATCTCTCACAATCATCTGGAGTTTCCAACCGTGAGTTTCACACGCTTCTAATTTCCCTCAAGCTATTCTAGTCCCTCATCCTTCTCTTATGTCCGAATTTGTAGGACTCTTAGTACACTTCCCAGAGGGTCACCATCCTAGCATTACTCTCACCCCAGCATGCTTAACTTTGGAGTCCTGATGGGATCCGGTGCGTTAGTGATGGTACGATCGCATCCACCCTGCTGCGTGACCTTTATCGCATGACCTAGAACAAGTTAAAGTTCTAACGGATCCCAATAAAATTCCTGTAATGCATCTCCCTCCGGGTTGGAAAGATCCCTTACTTTCCTGACCGAGCAAATGCTAGTTTAGCCTTCAGAACTCTCAATAATAACCATCGATCAACACACGACTGTCTTCCATTCCTAAATTTAAGATTCCTAGTAGGGGCCAAAACATCTTAGTCGCAGTTATCCATAAGTACTTTGGCCCTACCGGTGTCTTATGGATAACTGCGACTAGGACGAGTTTAGGGGTGCTTGGTCAGCAGTGATCGGGAACTCGTCACGGTCCATGGGTTTGGGTCGTGACAGTTTGTCTATGGGAAGTTTCCACTATGTTCCTACAAATTCCACCACCAGAAACAGAAAAAACAAAAAAAAAAAAAAAAAAAAAAAAAAAAACCGTTCACTTCTATAGCAGTTAGAAATTCATATATTTTTACAAGGCAATATCTTATAGATGTTTTTCTGTAATGAAACTCCGTGTACAAGTAGTATATCAAAAGATAGAGAACCTACACAAAATATAGTAGTACTCTACAAAAAAGATGTCCTAATCTGTGCAAAATCATATTCAATTCCTTTGAATGCACTTATGTTCCTTTCCCTCCAAAGCACCCATATAAGTACCGTTAGAGCAGGCATTGTCCATCGTACTCAAAACAAATTCAGGGACATTCAATTTTTATCAGTAAAATTAAGTTCAACCCCAAGGCAAAAAATGAAAGATGCCAATACTAGGATCCTAGCAGCTCAGATGCCATTCAAAATACTATATTTCAGCCTAATGAGTACTTCACGCCCATTACTCTGACATGTTGCCATGCACATTTACAATATATCGACAAACTATATTTACTGAATAAACAATGATAATGATGCTAACCAAAATTACTTGTTTGATGTTTGATCAGTTGATTGAGCTCCTACGATTTTGTATAAATAGACTCAGGAATAATGGGTTTTTGAGGGAGCCAAGAGGATGAAGTGTCAGATGCTTACCATTTCGGATAGAACAGCGGCGAGAGACCCATCCGAAAGAGAGCGAGTTAAAGCGAAAACGATTATTACTTGAAGCTAAAGGAACAGGAGTAGGGATTTGGGCTGGGCATGATGGAAGTGGGGCAATTCGCTTGTGCTAAAATGCATGTGTTCCAGGTTCGAACCTCACTCAATCAAAAATTTCAAAAAAATTAACAAGGCAGAGATTAAATTTCGCTATACCCCACCGGCATACACTTGTTAAGGAATTAACAAAGTTATGCCGGACCCGGCATACTTATGCCTTATGGGCAGACTTGGCATAAGTATGTCGGGTCCGGCATAACTTGGTAATTCCTTCATAAGTTTATGCCGGGTCCGGCATACTTATAGGCAAACTTTTAGTTAAGCCTTAACTAAAAGTCTTTTCCTAGTTATGCCCCATAAGGCATAACTTTTCCTTAAGACATAGACTTTGTCTTATAAGACAAATTTTTAGTTATGCCTTAAAGAAAAGTTCCGTCTTATGGGGCATACTTTTAGTTGTGCCTTAACTAAAAGTCTGCCCTATAAGGCATAACTAGGAAAAGACTTTTAGTTAAGACTTAACTAAAAGTTTGCTCATAAGTATGTCAGATCCGGCATAAACTTGTTAAGGATTTGCCAAAGTTATGTTGGACCCGACATACTTATGCCCAGTCTGCCCATAAGGCATGAGTATGTCGGGTCCGGCATAACTTTGGTAATTCCTTAATAAGTGTATGCCGGGTCCGGCATACACGCGACCCAAACCTTGCCTTGCAATTTTTTTTTTAATTTATGCTCGAGCAGGGGTTCGAACCCAGAACCTCATGATTTCTGAGTGAACGCGAAGGGTTGCAACGCGAAGGGTAAAAATTAAAGACCAGCAATATGAGGGGCATAATTTAAAGATCTCAAATATGAGGGGCAAAATTTAAAGACCACCCCAAAAGAAGGGCAATCCGCGCAAAACAATGATGGAAGGGGATCATCCATATTTCTTTCAGCGGGCTTTCAGTAAACCAATTTTGGGCCTAGACTCCGCTAGTTATTGGGCCACTGAGAACCAATCCTATTTCTTTCTTGTTTTTTTTTGCGCGAACTGTCCTTCATTTGGAGTGGTCTTATAATTTTTTTGTCCTTCAAATTAGTGGCCTTTAAGTTTTGTCCCTCAAATTGGTGGTCTTTAACTTTTGTCTTCTGTCTTTGCAAATTCTGTCTTAAGGCAGGCAGAATTTTGCAAATTTGTCCATGCAAGGCAGAATTTTCATGGGCAGCCTTAAAGCAGAATTTGCAAAGGCAGAGCACAAAAATTAAAGACCATCAATTCGAGGGCCAAAAATTAAAGACCACGTCCAGCAAAGGCCAATCCGGCAAATTGCCCATCCTATTTCACAAGGTAAAAAGTCATTTTTTTGGTGCGGATTACCCTTCAAAGGCCCCGGTCTCTAATTTTTTCATTTTTTTTTTTTTGCACGGATTGCCCTTCTTTTGGGGTTGTCTTTAAATTTTGCCCCTCATATTTGTGGTCTTTAAATTTTGCCCTTCGCTTGGATACCTGAGGTTCTGGGTTCGAACTCCCACTCAGGCATAAAATAAAAAAATAATTTCGCAAGACAGGGCTGGGGGGAGTGTATGCCGAATCCGGCATAAAGTCCTTAAGGAAAAACTAAAGTTATGCCGGAGGGGGCATAACTTTTCCTCAAGGCATAGTTTAGTTATGCCTTATGGGGCAAAAATTTTCCTTAAGGAACTATGCCTTATGGGGCAGACTTTTAATTAAGGCATAACAAAAAATATGGCCCATAAGGCAGAACTTTTTCTTAAGGTATAGACTTTGCCTTATAAGGCAAACTTTTAGTTATGCCTTAAGGAAAAATTCCGCCTTATGTGGCATACTATAAAAGTTTTCCCATTAAAAGTATGCCCCCACCAGCATAAACTTGTGAAGGAATTACCAAAGTTATGCCGGACCCGGCATACTTATGCCAAGTCTGCCTATAAGGCATAAGTATGCCGGGTTCGGCATAAGTTTGGTAATTCCTTAACAAGTTTATGCCGGTGGGGGCATACTTTTAATGGGCAAACTTTTATGCCGGACCCAGCATAAACTTGTGAAGGAATTACCAAAGTTATGTCGGACTCGGCATACTTATGTCAAGTCTGCCCATAAGGCATAAGTATGCCGGGTCCGACTTAACTTAGGTAATTCCTTCACAAGTGTATGCCGATGGGGGCATAGCGAAATTTAAACTCTGCCTTGCGAATTTTTTTTTTAAAATTTTGACTGTGTGGGGGTTTGAACCTGGAACCCATGGGGTTTAGCCGAAGGGCAAAATTTAAAGATTTCAAATATGAGGGGCAAAATTTAAAGACCACCCCGAAAGAAGGGCAATTCTACGCGAATTGCCCTAATTTTTTCTCCTCAAATTACTGGTCTTTAATTTTTGCCCTTCGCCTAATACCATGAGGGTTGGGGTTCGAATCCTGACTCAGTAAAAAAAAAAATCTCAAGGCAAAGTTTGTAGCAAATTAGGCCTATTCGGACAAAAGTTAGGGCTTAAGGCAGTGTTTGCCTTATGCTTAAATATTTTTCACTTTATTTTGGTATTTTGGAATTGGAATTGAAGTTGGAGTTAAAGATGGAGTTGTGTTTGGTTATAGTTTTTACAAAAAATATTTAGTTGTTTGAATGTATTAAAAGTGAAAATAAATTTTTTGGTGTTTTTCAAATTCCAAATATAACTTCAAGTTGTATTTGGAATTTTCATGGTCAAACACTGATTTCAGAAAAAAGTGAGAAAAAAAAATTCGGATAAAAGTGAATAATTCTCATGGCCAAATGGGTCCTTATACTTTTGAAATTTATAACATTTTCATAAATTTCACGAATGGAAAACTAATTTTAACATAGTTTTGACTTATTTTCAGAGCATAAAAGATAACCTACTACTGCGATTGACGTAATGATATATTCTTATAACCATTGGCTTCCAACATTACGTCAATGGTTTTAAAAAAAAAAAAAGTTCTTCTGTGTTATGAAATATAGAATAGATGTCCACTACACAAATATAATTCTTCTTCCATTATCTTCCACCATATTAATGGTTCTTCCATTATCTCATATATTGAATGCATATGTAGCACTATAAATAGAGACATAAGTTGTCATATGTAATGTACTTGAAACACATTTTGGAAGAATAATAAAATCTCTCCTCTTTGTCACTCTATGTTTATAGTTTTCATCCTTTAATATTATTACTCTTTTAGCTTCATTTTATAACACGTTATCAGCACGAGACTCTGCCGTTCCGAGCAAATACTTTAAAAGCCTCGAAGGTATTGACTTTCTATTTCCCTTTACTAATGGCAAATCTTACTAAACGTGAATTTGTAGCCTTAGATATATCCGGCAATAGCTATATGTCTTGGATTCTTGATGCCGAAATTCACCTTAATGCGATGGGTCTGGCAGACACCATCAAAGATAAAAATGAGGCATCAAACCAAGACCGTCCCAAGGCAATGATATTCCTTCGCCGTCACCTTGATGAAGACTTGAAAATGGAATATCTCACTGTTAAAGATCCTCTTACTCTGTGGAATAATTTAAAAGATAGATATGACCACCTGAAGATGGTCATACTTCGCAAGCACGTTTTGATTGGCTCCATTTAAGGCTACAAGATTTTAAATCTATTAAAGCATATAATTCTGCCATGTTTAAAATTATTTCTCAGTTGAAATTATGTGGTGAAAATATCACTGATCATGATATGCTGGAGAAAACATTCTCCACTTTTCTTGCCTCGAGTATGCTCCTGTAGCAGTAATACCGAGAAATGAAGTTCAAGAAATATTCTGATCTAATCGCACATCTTCTAGTGGCTGAACAACATAATGAATTATTAATGAAAAATCATGAAAGCCGACCCACTGGTACTGCCCCATTCCCTGAAGTGAATGAGGCAAATTTTCGCCATTCTAGGCGTGGAAAAGGTTGTGGCCCCAGTCGTGGTCATGGCCGTGGTCAAGGAAGAAATTTAATCATGATTCTCGTCTTGCACCAAATAATACCCTTCCCCACCAGCAGTGTAAAAGGAAGGATGAAAAGTATGAAACTGGGCAAAAGAAAAATTCAGAAAATAAATGCTTCCGATGTGGAGGAAAGGGGCACTGGTCACGTACCTGTCGTACGCCAAAACACCTAATTATGTTGTATCAAGCCTCTCTCAAAAGGGCAGAAAAGGATGCCGAAGCAAATTTTATTTCTGAAGATAATGTTGAGCCCGTGCATCTAGATATGACAGATTTCTTTGAACTCCCTGAAGGAAAAATAGATCATTTGATCGGTGATGGATCTGTAAAAACTTAGATATTTCATACGTGTCGTTTGTATGTGGTTATGTTTTCATGTTTATGTAAATGAAGTGTGTGTAATGCTTTGTTTAAATAGTAATATATGTAATAAAATGTGTGTAATGCTTTGCCTAATCATAATATCTACTTCGATATTCACTTTATCTATTATTTCATTTTGAAGAATCTATGGAAATTCCTCAAATTTTATTTGGATCAATGACCAATCATGAAGATATTTGTGTGATTGATAGTGGAACAACACATGCCATATTCAAAGATGAGAAATATTTTTCTCACTTGCGTAGAAAAAGGGAAAATATTAATACAATTTCTGGCAATTCGAAATTGATTGAAGACTCCGGAAGAGCTACTATATTTCTGACTAAGGGGACGAAACTTGTTATAGAAGATGCATTATTCTCTTCTAAATCCCCAAGAAACTTGTTAAGTTTCAAAGATATCCGCCGTAATGGATATCACGCTGAGACATTAAACGAAATAAATGATGAATATCTTGCCATTACAGAGAATGTCTCCGGCCAGAAATATGTTTTGGAGAAATTGCCAACTTTGTCTTCTGGTCTGTATTATGCAAAAATTAGTACAATTGAAGCACACTCGATCGTAAACCAGAAGTTTAATGATTCAAGTACTTTTGTGCTTTGGCATGACCGAATAGGTCACCCTGGATCAATAATGATGAGACGAATTATTGAAAATTCAAATGGGCATCCACTTAAGAACCTGAAGATTCTTGAAAGTGGTGAATTTTCATGTGCTGCTTGTTATCAGGGTAAGTTGATAGCTAAGCCATCACCAATGAAAGTTGACATTGAATCCCCTGCTTTTCTAGAACGTATACATGGGGATATATGTGGACCTATTCATCCACCTTGCGGGTCATTCAAATATTTTATGGTCCTAATAGACGCATCTTCAAGATGGTCTCATGTGTGCCTCCTATCGTCTCGAAACCTGGCGTTTGCGAAATTATTGGCACAAATAATACGCTTAAGGGCACAGTGTCCGGATTATCCCATTAAGGCTATACGCCTCGATAATGCCGGAGAATTTACGTCTCAATCTTTTGATGATTATTGTTTATCAGTTGGGATAAAAGTTGAACATCCTGTAGCACATGTTCATACCCAAAATGGCCTTGCTGAGTCATTTATTAAACGACTACAATTGATAGCAAGACCACTACTTATGAAAACACGGTTACCCACTACCGTCTGGGGACATGCTATCTTACATGCAGCATCTCTTATTCGTCTCAGACCGACTCATTATAATAAATACTCCCTGTCACAATTAGTATTTGGTCATGAACCAAATATTGCTCATCTCCGAATCTTTGGTTGTGCTGTATATGTGCATGTAGCACCACCACAGCGTACTAAGATGGGCCCCCAAAGAAGGTTAGGTATATATGTTGGGTTTGAATCACCCTCTATTATTCGCTATCTTGAGCCATTGACGGGAGATTTATTCACTGCTCGATTTGCAGATTGTCCATTTGATGAAACAAATTTTCCACAATTAGGGGGAGAGAGAAAAGAAATCAAAAGAGAAATTGTGTGGAAAGTTCCATCACTATCTCATTTTGATCCACGTGCCCCCATATGTGAATAGGAGATCCAGAAGATCATTCACTTGCAAAAAATAGCAAATCAAATGCCAGACGCCTTTACTGATTTGAAAAGATAACTAAGTCACATATCCCTGCAGAGAATGTGCCTATCCGAATTGATGTCCCAAAGGGAAAATCTACTAGTGTCATAGCCTCTGAATCTCATGCACGTCTGAAGTGTGGCAGACCATTGGGTTCTAAGGATAAAAATCCTAGAAAAAGAAACACGAAAAATGATCAAAATGACACTATGAAAGAATATCATGAAGATATTCAAGATCTGACTAATCCTGATACTCCTGAAGATATTAGGGAACCCGAGACTCAAGTAAATAAAGAACTATCATTGAGTTCTTCTGGTGATGGGATAAATTTGAATCGATCGAAGATTATGGTGGATAATGTTTTTGCATATAATGTTGCACTAAATATTATGAAAGACATTGACGATCAGGAACCCCAATCTGTCGAAGAATGTCGACGAAGATATGATTGGCCAAAATGGCAAGAGGCAGTTCAATCAGAATTGAATTCACTTGCCAAACGTGAGGTTTTTGGACCTGTAGTCCAAACGCCTAATGGTGTAAAACCAATTGGCCATAAATGGGTTTTTGTGCGAAAAAGGAATGAGAGAAATGAAATTGTGAGATACAAGGCATGCCTTGTTGCACAAGGATTCTCTCAACGACCCGGTATCGACTATGAAGAAACATATTCACCCGTTATGGATGGCATAACATTTCGATATCTCATCAGTTTAGCTGTACATGAAAACCTTGAAATACATCTGATGGATGTGGTTATAGCTTACCTTTATGGCTCACTTGATAATGAAGTCTATATGAAAATTCCTGAAGGATTTAAAATGCCTGAAGCAATTAACTCAAAGTCTCGGGAGATGTATTCAATAAGATTACAAAGATCGTTGTATGGTCTAAAACAATCAGAGCGCATGTGGTACAATCGCCTCAGTGAATACTTGGTAAAAGAAGGTTATATAAATGATGTCATTTGTCCATGTGTTTTTATTAAGAAAATAAAATCAGAGTTCGTTATAATCGCTGTTTATGTTGATGACATAAACCTAATTGGAACTCCAGAAGAGCTCCAAAAGGCGATTGAATATTTAAAGAAAGAATTTGAGATGAAAGATCTGGGAAAAGCAAAACTTTGTCTTGGTTTGCAGATTGAACATTTGACAGATGGGATCTTTATCCATCAATCTGCTTATATCGAAAAGGTTTTAAAACGATTTTACATGGACAATGCGCATCCTTTAAGTACTCCAATGATTGTTCGGTCACTTCAAATGAGTAAAGATCCGTTCCGACCTCAAGAAGAAAATGAAGAGCTTCTTGGTCCTGAAGTACCATATCTTAGTGCAATTGGTGCACTTATGTATCTTGCTAACGCTACAAGACCTGACATAGCGTTCTCTGTTAATTTGCTAGCAAGATATAACTCTTCTCCTACACGAAGACATTGGAACGGAGTTAAGCATATATTGCGACATCTAAAGGGAACTAGCGATATGGGTCTGTTTTATACTAACAAAGGTAGTACAGATCTTGTTGGTTATGCAGATGCAGGTTATTTATCTGATCCACATAAAGCTCGATCTCAAACAGGCTATCTGTTTACATGCGGAGGTACTGCTATATCATGGTGATCCACAAAGCAGTCCATTGTTGCTACTTCTTCGAATCATGCTGAGATAATAGCTATTCATGAAGCAAGTAGAGAATGTGTATGGTTGAGATCAGTGATACATTTCATCAGAGAAAGATGTGGCTTGAAGTGTGATACAAAATTACCCACAGTATTATATGAAGATAATGCTGCATGCATAGCTCAATTAAAAGGAGGATTTATAAAAGGAGATAGAACGAAGCACATTTCACCAAAGTTATTTTTCACACATGATCTCCAGAAGAAAGATGATATTGATGTGCAACAAATTCGTTCAAGTGACAATCCTGCAGATTTGTTCACCAAATCTTTGCCAACTTCAACTCTTGAGAAGATGATATTCAAGATTGGAATGCGAAGACTCCGACATCTGAGTATTGGTCTTCGTCAGAGGGAGTGAAATACGCGTTATACTCTTTTTTCCTTAACCAAGTTTTGTCCCATTGGGTTTTCTTGGTAAGGTTTTTAATGAGGCAGCTCTCAAAGCGTATTACTAGATATGTGTACTCTTTTTCTTTCATTGAGGTTTTTTCCCACAGGATTTTTCCTAATAAGGTTTTTAACGATACACATCATCTATGGACATCCAAGGGGGAGTGTTATGAAATATAGAATGGATGTCCACTACACAAATATAATGCCTCTTCCATTATCTTCCACCATATTAATGATTCTTTCATTATCTTCCACCATATTAATGGTTCTTCCATTATCTCATATATTGAATGCATATGTAGCACTATAAATAGAGGCATAAGTTTTCATACATAATGTACTTGAAACACATTTTGGAAGAATAATAAAATTTCTCATCTTTGTCACTCTATGTTTATAATTTTCATCCTTTAATATTATTACTCTTTTAGCTTCATTTTATAACATTCTGATATATATGTATAGTCGTAATTGTACATATACTCTCTCATAGATGGCAAAAAGGTGATCCAAAGGGAAAAATAAGAAACAAAGTAAAAAAAATAACCTAGTGATCAACAAATTGATCACGCCTGACAATGAAGCCGTAATTCCATTTTACATTCACCAACGGTGTCTATCAAATGATGAAAAGCTTCGCTCCGTTTGGTTTCCTTGGTAATAGCATGATCAGTTGCAAACGGAGCAAAGCCTAAAGTAAGCTCCAATTCAATTTCGCCTGAATCTTCAGCTTCAGCCATTTCTACTGTGTGCAAACTCTCAATCTCCCTGCTATCACATTCCACAGTATTCTGATGACTCAACGAAGACTCATGACTCATTGATCCATTAACTTTCTCATGAATATGGGCGGATTCATCAGTACCCGACCCGGAACAAACCAGGTTAGCTTTCGTCATCGCTTTTTTTGTTTCCTTTGTCTTGGCAGCTGAACGCTTGAATCGACATCGGGTCCTGACCCGGTGAAGATCGCTAGACTTGGTAGAGTCATCATCTTTGTTGATGTGTCTAATGTCGTAAGGCAATTTTAAAGGAGGACCGTTGTTGTTTACTGCAACTTCAGATGCTATGGGAGTAATTGGTGCTCCTTTTAGTACTGCCTCCACTGCATTTTGACAAAGCTGCCAATTCCCTGACCATAACATTCCTACAGATCCATATATCGGGTTCACTATCCTGCCACAGGCCTCATATAACAGTGACCTAAATATTCCTGCATACAGATAAAAACGAAAACATTAGTAAAGATTAAACTATACACGTGCATGGACTTGAACATAATTACTTCCTCTTTCCCAATGCGATATCTTTTGCTTTTTAAAATTCGAACTTTAACTGACATTTTAAGATAGTATTTTTTCTTCAAATTAATATGAGAAAAATTTCAACTTATAATACTGATGAGATAGTTTTCAATAAATTTTAATTTAAAAAGAGTAAGTTAATCTAATTTAGTTTAGATTCAAAATTTAGTCAAATCATGTGATCGGAAAGCCACATGTTCAAGCCATAAAAACAGCATTGGCATATAATAGACCGGGTCAGCGGTCTATGCATACAAGCCTGCATACATTGACTCTCGGAAAATAAAAAGTATTTAAATTAAAACAGAGGAGTGATAATTTAATTAGAGTCGAATATTTACCGGGACGGAGGTGATCAGGACCAGCGTTGATAAGATTCATAAGGCCAGCACGGCCGTAAAACTTTGCAAGGAAAACAGTGGCGTTGGACTGAGACTCAGGGGTTTTAATCCATTGAAGACAAGGTCTGATACTACAACTTTCGCTGCAGCCTTTTCGAAGAACTCTGCAACCATTGCAACTCATACGCATTTTCACTAGTTTGGCTAATATTGAGAAGGATAGAGAAAAAGGGAAATCATTTATGAGTTAAAATGAGAAGATGCATGACACTTTTATATATGAGTCGCTGGGTTTGTGGGATTATTACTGGAGGCGCAGTGGTTTGTCTCAAAAGGGAAGTATAGCAGTATGTTTTCATTGAAAACCAAGGTTTTCCACATTCTTGGAATAGGGGGATGCACCACCACTTTATTGTATTAAAATATCATCTACTAAGTCATAAAATAATACAGTTGCAATGTCATAACACACTCTCGTTCCAGCTGCGTGCTTTTCACACCCCAATCACTACATCCGACCTGACAATCTTATTGGTAGGTCATTAACATGGTCTAAGTTAAAAAAATGTAAAGTACTACCTTACAATCTTTGTTTCTACAAATGGACCAAAAGCAGCTGCTTTTACTTAAGACGAACAACAAATGGAGAAGGGCATCAGATTCTGAAAAGAATAGACAGGTGGGGATGAAATAGGAAGCATTGGGGGTTGGTTCCATGCAAGTAAGAACAAAAATATTGGAGGATGAAGCGGGTGGATAGCACGTGAAAGTGTCAGAGTTTGGTCGAATCGCCACATATCCTGGAGAAATATGGGCCCACACGAGCACCATTTTAGTGGCCCCACGTTAAAGCGCTCCCGGTTTACGGGAAAGGTCGTATCCCACGATGAAAACCGCTATGGGGTACCAAAACCGGTAATTAAATTGCGGTTTTGGGTTTTGGTCTGTGGGCGCAACCCGTGGGCCACCGGTTTACTAGGAATCGAGTTTCTCATGTTTATCCCGTAAGATAGGAGTAAGTGTACATTTCAAAGAGATCCATTTTCTGCATCTATTGTAAAGGTGTCAACTGGTTTGATCGGAACCGGATCGGTAACCAGTTATAAAATTATAAAACTGACCAGTTTTCAATCTAAAAATCGGAACCGGTCATCGGTTCCGATTTACCGGTTAAAAACTTGAAATCAAAACCGATCCGGTTCAAACACGTCCAAATTTTTTATAGTATATATATTATAGTATTTATTAGTATATTGTAGGTATATTTACATAAGTTATATAGGTTTATAAGTAAAGTTTATATATTTACTGACTAACAGGCTAACAGCAAGTCAGCAATACAGCATATACGTGTATATATATATATATATATGCTTAAGTTATACTACGTATACCTAAAATATAGTAAGAATATACTTATATATATATCAATATACTTAGGTTATATAACTAAGTATATTGATATATATATATATATATATATATATATATGTTTAAGTTATATGTATACTATATATTATAAGTATATTCTTAGTATATTTTAGTTATTTTTCAAGTATATAACTTTCTAGTTTTTAATTTAAGTAGATGTATATTATAAGTATATTCTTAGTATATTTCAGGTATATTCCTAACTTAATATAAGTAAAAATATGAACACAAGTAAAAAGAAGAAATCTCAATGAGCCATATATTTTATTCATTCTTGGATAACATTTATTTGCAAGTTGTAATTTTTTTTAACTTGCAAATAATACATGAGTTGCAAAGAAATAGTAGACTAATAAAATCACCAATTCTCAATCATTTGGTTAATTTCCCCCATATCATATTCGGCCATGGAAATATCTTCAAAGTCTTTCATTTGGTCTGGTCCACTTGCTATCAAATCTTCAATCTCTTCCTCTTCGCCTTCCTCCGCTTTTAAGTTTTGGTTGCGTCGCTCCGATCTAATCCAATAGCGAATGCACACTAGTACTTGCAAGCTAAAGCCGGATAATGAGTGTCTATGGTCTCCAATTTGTTGTCTTCCTTGGCTAAATGCACTCTCCGAAGCCACGGTTGATACTTGAACCGTAAGGATATCTCGAGTCATTCTTGAGAGTATCGGATGACTTGCCTTGTATTTCTTCCACCATGTTAAGACGTCCAGCTCATCTAGTTCCTTGATATCCACATTTGGCTGCATCAAATAAAAGTGATATTCATCAAAGTTTGCACTACAAGAAGGAGTTGGACGTGAATGTAAAACTTTTAAACCCGACAAGCCCTTTTTGCTACTTTGAGAAGTAGTAGGGCGTGGAGCAACGGGTGTAGCATGTTCTTCCAAATTAGAATAATGAGTAAAAACTTTTCTAAACTTGTCATCAATAGCGGTTTCGGCTTCAACTAAAAATGTTGAACTCCCTCTTCAATTTCTAAAAATGTATAAATTTGACCAACCAATGATTTAGTATAAGACACTTTTAAATAATGATTTAAAAGAGAACCCAATATAAATAAAGTTGGAATGGGAAAAAAATACTTCTTAAATTTTGTTGTCATATCAAAAATAGCCGCTTGATAACCGGGTTTATATTTATACTCTTGTAAAACTCTAGCTATTTCCGCTAAGTAGGTTAAAATTCTGATTACCGTGGGATAGAATTGTTTAGAAAAAGCAAGAGTTGCATTATAAAAAATTTCTAAGAGTTCAACACATTCCTTAATATCTTCCCAATCCGCAAAATTTAACCAATCATCACTATTAATATTATATTTGTTGTGAACTTGTTGTATGGGAATCCTATACTCATATGCTTGTTGTAGCATAATGTAAGTGTAGTTCCACCTAGTCTCAATTTTTACTTGAATTTTCCTAGGTCTAAGGTTATTTTCCACACAAGCATTCTTAAAATTCTAATTCTTCCCCTATTAGCATTACAAAAAAGAAACGCAACCGCATCTCTAACTTTTTGAATAGAATCGTCAAAACGCACAAGACCATCTTTAAGAATTAAGTTTAAAATGTGACAACTACATCTTACATGAAAAATATTTCTTAGCGGAGGGTTTAGTTCTCTTTTTAAAAGACCAATCGCCTTTGTATCATTAGAAGCATTATCTAAAGTAATACAAAGTGTTTTTCTATAAATGTTAAAAAATCTCATAATAATAGACATTGAATCCGCTAAATTTTTTCCATCGTGACGACCTTTTCCTTCATCATATAAAAAAGCTATAATTTTTTTTTGCATAACCCAATGATATGTAATAGCAAAAAAATCTAACTTATTGAGACTAAGACCCAAATCAGTGGTAAGACAAACATTACAATTTAAAGAATTAAATACATGGCACAAATAAAATATATATTTTTTATACAAATCTATAACATCCGCTCTACAAGTACTTCTAGGAATACCCTCAAATAACGGATTATAACAACGTTGAATGTAAGTAACAAACCCCAAACCTGAAGGAAAGGAAAATGGTAAACAATCATAAGCTACCATTTTAGCAATTTCTATACGTTCTTTTTTCTTGTCATACTTAAATTTTTTACCGGTTCGTGGGTCTATCGTCATTTGAATACCCCCACATTTGAACCCGTTTGCTCTCCCTAAACATCCATATGTTTCTTTCTCATATGAGCATTTAGTGTACCCGTTCCACCATCCTTATTAGTTTTTTGCTTAAAAGTATATACTTGTCCACATATGGTACATTTAGCTGTTTGACTTTCCCTATCCTTAGTCATAAATTTCCAAATTTTAGCGGTTGGCTTACGAGTTCTAGGCGATTTGTCTTGTGTATGTGATTGTGCAGGACATGTATCTCTTATGGGATTTTCGGGGGGTTGTATTTCATCATCATCATCAATTTCATTAAAAGTGTCGGTATAATGTTGTTGCATTGCCTTATGACCTAAAAGTGGATTATTTCCACCAATATCAATACCTAAATTAGGTGTTTCTTCCACAAATGTTTCCTCATTAATCCCACGCCTAACAATACCACTAATACCGGCACCACGTCTAAATCTCTTCGCCATTATTAAATAGAATTAATTTAAATCACACTCAAATAAATCACAAGAAAATGAATTGCAACAAATTAAATTGCTAGAATTAAATTATGTAAACTAAATTGCAAAAAATAAAGATAGAGTTGGAACGAAGGTACCAAATTGCCGGACTAAATTTCCAACAAAGTGAAGGCGGCTAGAATTGCAAATCCACCAAAGCTACTTCGGATTGTTGCAAAATCACCAACTCCACCAACAATATTATAATTGCAAAATTAATAATTGAAAATATAATAAGACTTTATAATATTTATTTGAGAGAAATTTAAAGTGACTAATTGTTGCAAAGTAACTATAATTGAGAGATTGAGATTTGAGAGAAAGAGAAGAGTGAATTGGTGTGGATTAAAATGGAAATGGAGAGGGGTTTAATATAGGGGTGGGGGATGGGTTAAAGTGTTAAAAAAAAAGTTTGGGGGGTTTGTGGGGGGGGGGGGGGGCAAAAAATGAGTTGGGGACCGTTTGGCAACGGACATTTTTGCAAATGGACCATTGCCTAACGGTCCAGTAGGCTGCCAACGGCTACTACAATAAAAAAAAAAATCCACCGGTTTAACCGGTCCGATTCTGGTTTTACGGGTTTAACCGGTTTCAATTTCAAAAAAATTGAAATCGGACCGGTATAAAATAAACGGTTAACCGGTTCCGGTTTTTCCGGTCCGGTTACCGGTTTGAACCGGTAAAATCGGACCGGTTGACGGGTTTAATCTATTGGCAGAGAACTTCTCATACTGATCTACTATATACTAAAATACACTCGGAAAAAATCTACTCCCTACGTCCCAATTTACTGTACACTTTTAGCTTTTAGAAAATCAAATGAATTGTTTTTTAATCGTTATATTTTCACTTTTAAATATTTTAAATTATTAATTACGATTATATATATTAATTTTTACGTAATTCTTACGTATGTAATTTATTTTAAAAAATTTAAAAATTTATATTTAAACATACGTTCAAAATTAAAAAAATTTAAATCTAAACAATTGAAAGGCGTCGCAATTGGGACATTGGTAGTACTAAAAGCGCATATTATAATTCTAGCAGGAAGTACAATTATGCATGCCATTCACGCGCCTCTTTTTAATAGCAGGTAGAATTAGGAGAAATATCACTTTGTGGTTCAATGAAACCATAAGTTCGATACATGCATATTTGCAAGTTAAACATAGATTAAAAGTCCGTATAATTATGATTTTTGGTAAATATACAGGTTGAAGTCACTGCCTAAACTCCTCCATCATATAGATGGAACCTTGGAAAAAAAAAAGCATAGATTAAAAGAGAAAAATGTATTATAATATTAATAATTGAAAAAGTAAAATACTCTGTTACACCTCGGAAAAATTTTCCGTTCATGCACAGTGGATAGACTAATGAAGGGCACGAGGTATACGATGTTTCAATAAGTAAGAAATAGCATTGGATGATCCTAATTGAGATTTCGAAGGCATTAGAGGTAATAGAAGAAAGTTTGTCAAGAAAGACAAGGTATAGGTTGTGTGTCGGGCAAGATTTACGAGTATCGAATTAATGATGTTTTGGAGAAGAGTTATAATGTCCCTTAGATTGTTAACGAGGTGTTAAACAAGTGTCAAGAAGGTTCCACAAGGATTGGAGATCAAACAAACGACGGAGATCATCTCAGGGAAATGGGGTTATACGATAGACTTATACGGTCCGTATAACATTATACGGTCCGTATAAGGGTCCGTAGAACACCCAGCAGAGATGATGTTTGCCTGGTGGTGAACCATGACCACTTATACGGGCCGTGCAATGTTATACAGACCGTATAAGTGTTCGTGAAAGTCCCGACGGGCTGAGTTAAGTTCAATTATATAAATGTGATCCCACTTCACTAAATTCATTTCCCACACTTCTTCATCTCTCTCAAGGATTCTAGCGGGTTCCACACACTTCTTCCATAAAAACTCAAGAGAGATTCAAGACCAACTTCATCAAACCAAGGAAATCAAGTGTAAGAAACTCATTAGAGTTCATTCAAGTCAAGAAATTCCATTGGAAAGGAACTAGGGTTTTGGCTCAAGTGAAGTCATTCCACTCAAGGCTCATTCCCACACTATCTAAGGTAAGTTTTATGATCATTCCATGTTGTTTAAGATATTGATAGGTTGAAAGACTTAGATTATGAAAGGAGATAGAAAATGGATTATAAAGATGAGAATAATGAGATTTTGTGTAGTAGCTTGGGATTAGTCATGATTCTTGATATATTGTGATTATGATTATGCTATAAATGATATTAAGGACATGGGATAAGCATTATATGTGAGAAAACGTACTAGTATACTACGACCATGATTATGGATGAATTGAAGTGAAATTGTGGAATGTGGGTAATGTAGATGAATGAAGATTGTTGGTTATAATGTTGTGAATGTTAGTACAGACGTTTGGGAATTGATATATGATATGAGGAAAGTTGTATAAACTAAGGGAATGCTGCCCAATTTTCTCTAGCTTTAGTAAGCACGTTCATATAATCGATTAGCTAATGTTAATGTGAATTCTCTTGAAGGTAGAAACGTGAGCATTGAAGGAGAACAAGCAAGCGATAGAATAGCTAAACGAAAAGGTATGTAAGGCTAGTCCCTTCTTTCTAAGGCATGACTCCTATGGCATGAATCCTCCTATCTTTCCATGATTTTCCTACATATCGGAAATTATGAGTCTACAATTATAAAGAGCTTCATACAAGATAAAGAAAAGAGATACGATACGAGCATGACAATACTGATGATGAATCTAAGTCTAGAAGTCCTCGAGCTCATGATATGACACTCCTACGAAGCTAATGATCCTTATATGATTCCTATGATATTATTTTTCCTACTTCTCCATGACTTTCTTACATTCCGGGAACTATGAGTTAAAGTTGATAAAGAGCTTCTTATGAGATAAAGATGAGAAACATATCATGAATACGATAATAATGATGATAAGTTAAGCCTAGAGATTCTAAAGCAAGATATGATGTCTATGAAGTTAATGATCCTATTTACGATCCCTTGATGTTGTTCATGGTGTACACCCACCTTAAAATGTTAGTCCCTTCACGGTGAGATATGATGAAGATGATCACTCCATAAGGTAATCGGGGGTTCTCGACCTTAGTGTCACCCCGATATTGTCATAGATTGTCTATAAACTCTAATGCATATCCTATGGCCAATGTTCCGAAAAATTACGAGTCTATGTTCATAGGGAGTTTCATATGAGATAAAGGTAACAGATATGTTACGAGCACGACGACAATAATGGTGATGATGATAATGATGACGATGATAATAGTGATGACGCTAAAGATGTTTATGGGCTTTTATGTATATGTGCCTATGTATGTGTTATACCTCGCATTTCCAGTGCATGAGTATGGCATGTACCTCATCGTAGTAATGGGGTATCGGAGACATCCCAGGATGCTTTGAAAGGCACAAGTCATGGAAAGTACGTAACAACGAAGAAAACGGGTGAATTACGATCTCGTAAGTCGTAATCGGGAAAAAGTACTTTGAAACACGAGAACATGGCCATTATTAGTGTCATAAGTGATAAATACCATGTATGGATAATTTCAGAATATTTCGAGATCGAGCAAATTGAAGAAAATAAGTTCGACGAAAATTTGAGAACGCGAGACGGGTTTTAGTCAACTTTGGAGGCGCATACCTCATAGTATATGTGGAGTTTTAAGGTATTTCAAAATCCTAAAATGAAGTTCGTTGAGTCTAGTTTGTATTGCAACAAACCGTTCATTGATAGGACATCGGAATAGGGAATTATAGACGTTACAAACTGAACTGTCGATGCAGAAACAGCATTCCCGCGGTACTGCTACAGTACTACTATAGTACTGTAGCTACAGTGAAACCGACTTCGGGATTCCTTTTTAAGGGACAAAAATCTCATTTTTTCAGCACAAAAGTTCCCAATATTTCCAGAAAAAAAATTCAGCAACAAAAGATCATTTTTTTATCTTGTGGATAGAGAATTGAGAGTGAGGTTCGGGCACTGTTCACGGCGAACTGTTCACGACGGCAACTGTTCACGGGCTACTATTCACGGCGGGTACTGTTCACGGCGTCACTATTCACGGCGCTACTATTAAGGTAAGGTTTAATATTTTCCTACATATTTTAGAAGATGATTAGTCTTTGTATGAATTGGTGGGTGTGAAAGAAATTGCAAGAGTTGTGTATGTTGATATGAAAGTGGAGTTTGAGCCGTATGGGGCCAATTTAAACTAGCTATGGTAAATGAAGTTTAATTAGTAGTGTGGTTGTTATTATCATGGATTATATGGCGAAAAGATTAGAAAGTTAAAGTTGGAATTTTGTTGATGTGAATATGATGTTGTTTTCGTTGAATTGAAGGAATTGAAGATATGATTGTATCCATATGTTGTTGTTGGTATTTCTGTGTCAGCAGGAGGGCGATTGAAAATTTGGGATAGGCGAATGTATAGGGGAAGTGCTGCCGGATTTTCGCTAGATTTTTAGATAATAATAAAAAAAAAATCCTAAATGGGGATATATAAACTAAAATATAGGTTCAATAAGAAATGAGTTATAGAATTGTGGACTAGAAAATATAATTACTAACGATAATGTTACTTTTATATAAATAGGCTAAAAGGGCGACGAGGCGAAAAGGATCCACGACTAAGTCACTGACAGGTATGTAGAGCCTACCTTTCTTTCTTTTGGCATGACCTTTATGAAATGAACAAATAACGTATATGTATGATTCTAAGGAAAATTCTATTCTTAGCGCCACTAGGATGGCCGATGTCTTTGATTTCCATAAGTACTCCATATGGTTTGATATGTATATACATGACGTTCAAAGATTTTAGTGGGTATATTTCCGAATGTTGTTCGAAAGAAAATCGATATGACTAAAGTCTTTGATGAATATTTTGATACTTAAATATGATCTTAAGGTCCCTATTTGATTTGGTCCAAAACATTATTCAGAAGTTTCCTAATATGAATAATACTTGAATTTCGAAATATGGCTTATGAAATGTTTTTAGAAGGTTCCGTACTTCAAAAGCTCGTAACTTTCGTAGACTAACTCGGATTTACTTGAAACGTGTTTGTGGTTTACTAATGATTTCAAGAAAACTAGTTTTGTACTAAAGGAAACATAAAGTCGATTTTCAAAACCACTCCGAAGGGAGTGCGAGATTTTATTATTTAGACTTTCTAAAAACCACTCCGAAGGGGGTGCGAGATTTTCAAGCCTAAGTCACTAGATGACTTCATGACGTAGCTAAGTGTGCTATATGATATATGGCCTCAGCTCGTGCCTGAGTGAGCTATGGCCTCGGCTTACGCCTGGGTGCGCTATGGCCTCAGTTTATGTCTGAGTGTGCTATGTGACACGTGACCTTAGTTTATGTTATGGATTTTCTTTAAAAGAGATTTCCATACATTTGCATATTTGCATTCATGCCCGAAGGGGCCATTATTGATATAGAGCCGGAAGCGGCTGCCCGAAGGGGCCATCATTAATTTGCCGGAAGCGGCTGCCCGAAGGGGACATCATTAATTTGCCGGAAGCGGCACGTGTGTTGCATTGCATTATTCACTTAAAGGAGGTGTGTTAGATTACATTACTTATTTTGAAAATGTTAGTTAGATTGCAATTATTTACTTGAAGCCTGCTTGAGATTTGCGTACATATTTACGTTTCTTCCAGCGAAGGCTGCAGGTATTGGGTTGGTTATGATTTCTTCTTTCCTAAATTATGCGATGGTTATCATTTATTCCCGCTTTACATATTCAGTACATATTCCGTACTGACCCCCTTTCTTCGGGGGCTGCGTTTCATGCCACGCAGGTACACCCAGGTGAGTAGAAGATTTTGCTAGAAAGTATTCCAGCGGGATTGGCGAGCTCCATCTCAGTTCGGAGTATTGCCGAGTCGAGTACCTTTGTTATGGTGTTTTGTATGTGTTAGAGACTTTGCAGACAGTGTCCTGTGGATAAGGCGTCGAGAAGTGCGAATCATTTATAGATGTTAAAAGAGTATGTATTTTTAGATGATTCCAGCTGGTAAAAAGTACGTAATTGATTGAAAGTTTTTTTTTATAATTTGTATAAAGATAATGACCTCTATTTGGAAAAGTTTCATGTGTTTAAAAGTTTTTGAAATGACAGGTTTTCGTAAAGCGAATGTTTAAGGGTTCGCTCGACTCTGAAGGGAGTTGGGTGCCCATCATGCCCTATCAAGATGAGGGTGTGACAGTATGGCTATTATGAAACCCCGAGCTTATACGACCGGGTAGAATATACATACATACATACATACACACACACACACACACACACACACACACACACACACACACACATATATATATATATATATATATATATATATATATATATAATGCGCGTGCACCACTGCAGTTAGGTACGGATACCACTGAGCCTTGGTAGGGCCAGGTACGGATAACACTAAGCCTTGATAGGGCCAGGTACGGACAACACTGAGCCCTGGTAGGACCAGGTATGCATAACACCAAGCTTTATTATAGCTGGGTACGTAAGACACCGAACCTATATGGTCGGGTATAATACTACTATGTATTCAATTGTATGAAAAGCCCGGAGGACATGTATGTGATATTGTCGAGCCACTACGTGGCCGAATACGGATAATGTTTAATGTGTATGAGCAGATACGGTACTATGATATATGTATGATACGATGATGTATGCGCTATGATGATACATGTACTATGATATAGGCATGAAAGGTATCCACCCTTAAAAGTTACGCAGGTTATATCTTCATCTTATGTCTTATGATTTCTCTATTATGTTCATTTCATTCATGCGTTACATACTCAATACAATATTCGTACTGACGTCCGTTTTCTTTGGACGCTGTGTTCATGCCCACAGGTAGACAGGGGGCGACCCAGATTTACAGAAGCCGATAAGCAGACTTTTGAGAGCACTCCATTATTCCGGAGGTGCCATTGATTTACTGTTTTGTGTACATATATGTTTTGGGCACGACGGGTCCTGTCCCGTCCATATGTCTAGTACTCTAGTAGAGGCTCGTAGATGCGTATGTGTGGGTAGCATGGTCTCACGATGTCCTTATTGTATGTATATTATTTTGATAGCCGAAGGGCTTACGTATATAAAGGTGATTATGTTTAAAGTGAAAAATGGTTTTACTATGATTTGAGTATAAGATTAATAAATGAACGCTTGATGTGTACGATGGGTAATGGTACGAGCGGTGCTCGGTGGTTAGCCCCGGGTACCCGTCATGGCCCCTAATCGGGTCGTGACATACTCATTTGAAGAATTTAATCAGGATAGAAGGGAAATAATGTCAATTACTACTAATTCTTGAGAGGGAATTTGATGTTTTAAACAAAGTTAGAGAAGAAAATAATTTTCACCTTGTCTTTCAACAATTCACCATTTTGCTATTAAGAAAAGATAGCCGTCTCAACTCATGATTTGTGCGTCTTCAAGGAAATAAGCATGATCGAGAAATCACATTTAATTTACAGGGGCCAGCATTGCCTACTGTACCGTCTCATTTTTTCTGTTTTTTTTTTTCTTTTACAGTTATGTTAAGAAATGAGGAAAATAATAATTTGGGCGTGAAATCCACGAGGAAAGAAGCAAGTGATGAAACCTTAATTAGCAATGTGATTAAACATATAGCAGTAATAATAGTAGTGGTAATATTTTAAAGAGTGGGCGGTCGCTTAGAATTTGGATCCATCACATGCAATTCTCTATTTCCCTTCTCGACTTGGATTGACTGAAATATTTGGCTTTAACTTTGAAAACATGATGCTGCAACAAGTTTTTGACCAGCGCGGCCTACCAAAGGTCCGACTAGTTCTGCCTATTTTTTCCTTCTTTTTCATATTAACATAATATAATCATGCTTCAGTCCAAAATACTAAATTTTTACTCATATTGCTAGATACATGATTAAGCAACCTCAACTTCTTGCTCAGAATAGTAATAGTCCCGTAAGGGGTCGTTTGGTACACGGTATTAGCTGGGATATCCCAGCACTAACTATGGAATTAATTTTGTACCATGTTTGATAGAAGGTATAAATTTATCCTACTTGTACCAAACAAAGTATAAAGCGCATCTCAAACTTAAAGATGGGATATCCCATCTTATCCCATTAATCCCGGGATTATTTTATCCCATCTCCTAGATGGGATAAATAGGTCCCAAGAGATGGGATAAATTAGGCCCAGGATTATAATCCTGGAATAATTTTGTCTACGTACCAAACGACCCCTAAATATTTAGTCGCAATTGATATTTATGTTAAATTATACTAAACTATCATAGTTAAATAGTTTACTATATCATACTAATTTAATATAACTAAATGTTAATGAGATAGAAATCTGTACTAATTAGTCATAATTAAGGCATATAGATTTATGTACAAATACTATACTATAATGCATCTATTAGTTTGAATATAAATAAAGGAGGTGGCCGTATGATAGGTTTGTACCCAATAGTTCTGCCTAATTGGCAATTTCTTGGTTGCATACCCTCTCTTTAAGCCACTTGCAATATATGATATGGTCAAAAAGCTCATCTTTCCTTGTGGTTTTTGTGGACTTCTAATTAGAGTCAATTTAATGAAGGTGCCAACTAGATTTAGTGGTCCACGTTGCTTGTTTAGGAAATTGATGACTATAATTAGTTTATGCGTACACCAATCACCAACTTGGTCGGTTCCACTTGTAATGCACCTGTACAACATGGGTGGCAAAGTTTTTTTTCCCCCTCAAAATAACATATTTGTGCTAATGTTATTTAGCCACACTATTATATAATCTGAAAAGACATCAAGTGAAATGGAAAACTTTCTTTCTATCCTTAATTAGTTGTTAAGAATTCTTGTACATGTACCTTTTCCTACTTATAGCACAATTAGTTTATGCATATGCCAATCACCAACTTGGTCGGCTGTCTCATCACTTGTAATTTGCAATGCACCTGTACAACATGGGTGGCAAAGTTTTTTTTTTTTTTTTTCCTTTTCCAAAATCACATATCTGTGCTAATGTAATTTAGCCTCACTATCTTATATAATCTGAAAAGACATCAAGTGAAATGGTAAATTTTCTTCTATCCTTAATTAGTTGTTAAGAATTCTTGTGCACGTACCTTTTCTAGAAATCGATGTGAATTTAGTGTGAATACACACACATTCTAAATTGCTTATTGCTCAGATATGTTTAATAGTTCTAGTCAAAATTAACTGATACAGCTACCTAGATTTCAAAGAAGCTAACACCTAGAGATGAGTTAATACCGTTTTAGAATTGAACAAACCCGTTACAAGTTAAATATGTTGAGCCAGTATAGGTGAAAACGATTCTCCTGGTATCTGCGAACAAAAAAGAGGGCAGGGAGAACTCACTAAAAGCTGGATAAAACACAATGGAGTTGATTCAGGAACTTCTCACACTTGGTGGAGGCATTTTACTAGAATCGTCTGATGAGGTTGATTTGTCACTAGATTTGCAGACAGCTTCATCAAACTCCTCTTCTGTGTTCATCTTTCTCTTCTTTGTTGCAGAAGATTCAGAATTATCTTTCCCAGTTTCCCCGATTTCACTCTTTTTCTCTTTCCCTTTCTCTGGTTGAGGTCCAAAATCCGACACAAATAATGGTGCTTCTCTTCCACTCAACCGACAGAATACTTGTTCAACAGTTTCACTTATTTCCTTCCCTATCCCATTGTTATCCAAAATTAGATCCCAAACTGATTTAGAGGCTTTCTCAAGCACTGAAGACCTACAGGAAAAATTGGGCAAGCAGAGGTTAAAAACCAAATGATGGCAACCAAAAAAACCAAAGACGATTTCATAAGGCGGGCACTTATTCTTGGCCTCCTAGTCTTAGCATTGACTCAAACCAAATGAGAACAGTGATCATCTATCTAATTGTTCAGTCAGCAAGGTCTGAGGCGTTTAAAATAGGAAAAGGCATTGACACACTGATTTCCTGCAGCTGAAAACTTGTCAATTCTCAAATGCGATGATGTAGGCGAGATTTCGTGGGAATAATTCTAGAATAAATTAAGAACAGTGGCAAGCACGTGGAGTTTTCAGCATCAGCGCATCCTAAGCAGGGTGTGCATGAGCAATGAGCATCTCCAAGTCCTGGTAAAAATATAGGAGCAGAATAAATCTGACAAACTTGGATATTGGACAAGATTCAGTTTTCTACCAAATACTCTATAAATGAACAACGTTGATTAAGATCACAGAATTTTCAAGCTCTAATTATAAAGCATCGGCATCTCCAACAACAAGCGTCTAATATCAAGATCCTAAATACCTTTGTTTAAAAACTTCCGTACCAATCAAATGCTTGCTGAGATGTAACACAAGGTCAAGGGACTTCCTTCTACTTGAAATGCCTCTTCCTATATATTAATGCACCATAAACCCAATTACATGCACCGTCAGAGATATGTCTGACCTTCAACCAAAATAGTTTATTATAACAACAACTTGACTCAATCTCAAGCTAGTTGAGGTCGGCTGAATGAATCCTCAATATCATAAATGCTCTATTTGGGTCGATAATATTTTAATACTCCGCACTTGAGGATTATCTCCGTAAAGAATAGACCTTGGGCCTAACTCAATCCCAAAAGCTAGCTCATGAGGGGAGGATTGCCCAAGACCATATAAGGAGACCACGGACCACTTATCCCACCGATGTGGGACTCCAACAATCTCAACCAAAATAGGGTAAGCAAAACAAAGTACTAAAATTAATATATGGACCACATTTACGAGTATAATAAGATTAAAAATTCCCCTAATGTATTTCAATTAAAAGAGAGGTGACTCACCCCTCTTTCACCTTTTTTCCTTAGGTGAGCTCCACATTGCATCGTGCGCTTTGATTATTTTGCTTATTTGTATTTTGTAAAGATTGATTCTAGAGTTATTCTCATGTACTCTAAAGTTCTAGTCTTGGTTTTAGTCAGTTCAACTGTTTTGACGTAAGGTTATGGAAGATGTCCTTTGTGGAATTACAACGTTATAATGTTAGTTGATATTTTGGCTTCAATATTATATTTCTAATTGTTGTGTTGGGAAATCGAATCCTTAGCTGATACAGGTGTACCAGATAGCACTAGAAATAGGAAAGACTCTGCATTTTACGGGTTGAATGGGTATTCAGGCTTGCTGGGGGAGATAACTCGCTAAGTGCTGGTCATGTCCTGGATTTGGGTCGTGACAAGTATATTCAGGAATTTTTTTTATGGTATAACAAATATATTTAGGATTTACAGTGATGAATCATAATATATTCAGGATTTACCAAGTTCAAGTTTCAAAAAATGATTCTTTCAATTTTATTTCATGCTGTCAAAGTGAACTTCTTGAGATAATGCAGAAGCCAAACCAGAACAAATAACAAACATACTCAAGTTCTTGCCGCAATGCGTCAAAGAGCTCCCTTTTGGTCTGCTTTTCCGCACCAGGGGTGTTCAGAACCCTGCTTTGCTCAACCATCTTTATGGTGGTATTTTTGAGTTCTTCCTACATGACCCAAAAAAAAAAAAATGGATCATCATATTTCATATTATACTAAAAGTGGGAAGCCCCATAGTTAAAAGTTGGATTACGATAATACCCTTCAAATGTTAATAGACTTTTTTTACCCTTTAAACACAAATTTATTCCTACAGCAATTACTATACATGCGAGTAATAAAAAGACAAAATAGTAGTTACCCCTTTGAACACAAAAAGTTATACACTTATTAATTAGGATCAACTTAAAGTTTGATAATAATGTAAATCCATTTATATCAGGCAATGTGAATATAAAATTAGTGAATGTTTTATTACTGCCAATTAAAGGGAAAATAAATAGAAAAAACAACAAAGACTTTTAATGTGTTAAATTCAACAAATAAATAAATACAGATAGTTAAACTTGAAAAAAAAAAAAAACAGTCACATTCTAAACAAGGATGGTATGCTGTTTTGTGTTCTATGTTTTCTCCTTTTGTTTTTATTTTTGCCTTTTTTCCGCCTTTTTTCCTTTAGTTTACAAGTATGTTAAAATACAATTTCAAATATTTGAACTCTTTTCCCCTTCCCCTATCTAATAATTATGTCTTTAATTTGGAAGAGATGTTGAACAAACAAGCCTAGACTTAAGACTTACTCTCTGTTAATCTGTTACTTAATTATGGACATACGTTATACTAGTTGGGAAGATGAGGTGATCCTCCCATGCATGAACCAATAATTACATTTTAACCCCATTTAAATGTCTTGTGATAATTATTCTTTAATTAGGAGATTCCCGTAACCGTTTAATTCCTAAACAACGAAACAGCTCTCATTTTCGTTTCACATGTTGTTATATAAGGAGCATATTCCAATCTTTTTCTCCCATAAGTAAGATTTTATCATCTCTTTTGGTATTTTCTATATATATGTGCTTTCTTTGTTTCATTCTAGATAAATCAGACTTTGACGTTCTCTCTGTCTCTTTTTCTGTTTTCAGTAAAAAGCATTTCTCCTTTCTTAATCTTCTTCCGCGCCATTGCTTGCTCTAATGGGGCGTACAAGGTCGTCTCTAATGAAATGTGAGAGGCATTATGTTATGAAACATGAACTATAGTTCGATATGGCTTGATTTGACACACATATGTCCGCATAAATTGGGAACACAAAGATTTGTTCATTCCACATATGTGTTAGATGAGCTTTCTTCTCATATACTACATCACAAATCTTTAATTTGTATCTAATAACATCGCACTAGATCTCATATTCTTGTACCTAATAGCATCGAAATATATCTCATTACACGTCTTACATATTTAAATTTCGCTCTTTGCAGGTTCAAACAATATCTTACTGCGTGCATATTTTACAAATATTTGTGTCATTCTAAAAATCTGTACTTATTGAACTAGGATAGTTTCTACCCATTGACATGGGATGCACGTGTGAAAAAACTAGTCAGTGTAGTGACAACAAGGGGCTGATGAATGTTCAGGCAATGCGTATACCCCGACATACAGTGTCTGAGTGATTAAAGAGAGAGAGAGAAAAACCTTTTTCGATATACATATTTTTACTAATTCTGCAATCATATTACAAAAGAGTTACGGGACCCATAGTACTCAGCACTCACTGACTTAAAATTAGATAAGCATTTGTAGCAAAACCCATGTTTGAATAAAAAGTAATTTGGTGTGTGTGTGTGTGTGTGTTGGGGGGGGGGAGGAGAAAGCAAAACATACATTAGCTTTGAGCTGAGTAATGATTTTCAACCTCATGGAATCAATTGTTCCATCGTTCATCAGTGTCCCCATTACATCTTCTGGCGTTATGACAGACGAAGAAGATGTTGATGATTCCATCGTCAATCTCCTGTTCAGTTATCTAGAATCAGCTAAGTACACACAATGACACTAACAGAAAAAAATTAAACTAAATAAGAAAATCACTTTGTTCGAACAAATAGCATGTGACTGAGATTAGAATGATAAACAGAGAGATGAGAGAAGAATTTGTCTTTGTGCCTTCTTTATTGCAACACCAGGATTATTAATTAGCTGCTTGTTCACTAAATCCATGGAGAAAGATGAGAAGTTTCCCCCTCAGATGTCTTTTATTTTTCTGTTACCTCACCTAGCAGTTGAGCCCGGCTTCTACTCCCCTGTCTGTCGCAGTCAGTCCTCCTGCTTTCACGCTTATAGGCAGGCAGCTTGCCGTTGGGACCAGAATTATTAATATAAATACATAAATGTTTTAATTTACTTAGCAATTTAGAAGGATTATCTAGTTCAATTTGAAATAGGATATTTGAAGTTGAATAATTAACCTTAACCAGAATTTTATTGAAATTGTGATCATCGGAAACTTTTAATTTTTGCAATAGTAGCCCCCAAAAACCCCAATGTTTAAACTTTCCTAGAGACTAAAGCCAAACATAAAAACTCAACTAACACCTATCTTTCACTAGATGAAATGAAGAACTTAACATGGATATGTCCTTGACAGTTTTTGGATTCTTAAATAAGCTCCTAATCAATCTAAAGTGGATTTTCAGCAAAGAGAAGTCCAAAACAGTAAGCAGAAACCAGCCTTTATTGAATCACTTTTGGACAGATGTTTATTACTACACCCAAATTAAGGACTTTTATGAATGTAAAAACAAAACCAAACAGCCCCCCATAAGTCAAGTTCACCTTTGAATTTTATAGAAGAGAGGAGTAGCTTCTTAGGCATCCACTTCAAACATACAAGACTATAAAAACAAGTAATCACAAAATACATCAGGTCAGTAGTTCATATTCGGAATGAAATAAAGAAAGACGAAACTGACCTTCTCCTGAGGGCGAATCGTAGTAGCCTAAATTCGTAGGGAAATCAATCTGAATGAAGAACCTATTGCCAATAGTGAGCAAGGTCGATTTTCTCACACTTCAAAAACTTCTTTGTAGATTAAGCGGTTTGGATCTTTAGGCGGGTTTTGGGCTTTTTGGAGCCAAATTGGGCCTCTACTGAGCCGTCTCAAATGGCAAAAAATTGCGCGGATTCACTTCGTATGGATTCGTCTTTAATTTGAGAAAATCACGTGGCTTGTCACCGTTTGAACATAATTAGCACAACTCTTAAAGCTCCACAAACATAGAAGGTTTTATTACTTTTTAAAAAATATTAGAAAAAAAAACGTATGGTTAATTGAAGATGTAAAAATTGTATCCCACTGGCACTAAACTAGGGATTTGGTTATATTTCTTCATGTTTATCATCTTTTCTCTCTTCTCTTTAACTGGTACACTCTCTTAACTCGTGAAACTAAAACAAATACTTAATTAACCATATACATATATATATATTCTATGCATATAATGTATTTATATACGTGGTATAATTCAATTATAAGATAATTTTATTCAGGTATAATATAATATATGGTATAATCCATTTTTAGAGGTATATTGTCATATTTTATACATAGTATAATTGAACATATACTATACTGGTGTTAAGGTATAATATTATACACCTGGTATAAATATAATATACATGATATAATCAATTTTTAGAGGCATACTGATGTATTTTATACATAGTATAATTCAATAAATATAATATATAGATTACTAAAATGGAAAGGAAGTAGGAACACAATTGTTGGTGTGGAAGATAATTTTTTAGCAAAAATGTAGAAAAATAAGCAAGGTTGCTAATGACTCATCCAACTACATTCCTTTAATATAGAGGAATCCTTAGGATAGGTAACTCCTGACTGCCATTCAATGTTGATTAGATAATTATACTAACGTTTTGTAATTTTTTTAATATAATTGTATAGTTATGTTTTTTTCCACTTTAATTTTGGAAAAACATCACTAATTGCCCACTCAACCCAAACTAATGCTACCAGCCCATGTCCCTTCCCAAATTATTTTCACTTCTGTTCAGCCTAGCCCAAACTAATTACCTGACGTGCCCCCTCGCCCAAACCCCTTCCTCTATAATATCATCGCAGTATATTTATATATATATCATGATAGTATCATGGAGGACTAAGAGAAGGACTGAAGCAGTCCTCCGTGATACCGTCTCAGTATATTTATACACCGCGATGGTACCATGGTCTTGAGGAGTGTCTCATTGAAGGACTGAAGCAGTTACCATTAGGGGTGGGCGTTCGGTTCTTCGGTTCGGTTTTCTCATACATCGGTTCGGCTATTTCGGGTTCGGTGTTTTGAACGTGGACACCAAACACCGAACCAAACTAGTTTGGTTCGGTTCTTTCGGTTTTGGTTTTTTGAAGTTTGGTTCGGTTCGGGTTCGGTTTTTTCAATTCGGTGTTTCAATTCAGGCTTTCAGCACCACAGTTTCAGCAGCAGCAGCACAACTGAAACTGTGGCAGCAGCAGCACAGTTCAGCGGCAGCAGCCAGCTGAAACTGTGGCAGCAGCACAGTTCAGCGGCAGCAGCCAGCTGAAACTGTGGCAGCAGCACAGTTCAGCGGCAGCAGCAGCACAACAACCAAACGAATATTGATACAAAAGATACGTTATTAGATCAGATGTCTGATGATTGAATATTGATACAAAAGAATGAAAGTGGGCTTGGGTTATTTTCTTTTGGGCTTAAATTTAATAGGCATGGGCTTGGACTATTTAATATTTTTGAGCTGATACATAATATTTCGGTTTAAACCGAAAACCCGAATACTAAACCCCGAACACCGAACCGAATCCCGAAATTTTTGAAAATTGAAACCGAACCCGAACTGAAAACCCGAACACCGAAAAACCGAATTAATTCGGTTCGGTCCGGTTTTTCGGGTTTCAGTATTTATGCCTAGCCCTAGTTACCATCACATTATATGTATGTAAGACGATAGTATCATAGAGGGTTTTTTTCGAGAAAAGTGTGTCATTTTTAATAAATGAACATGATCTTTCATAATATCATCTCAATATATTTGTATACCATAATGGTATCATGTAGGCCTAAGAGAAGGGCTGAAGTATCTTTTATGATACCATCTCAGTATATTTACATACCATGATGGTATCATAGAGGACTAACAGAAGGACCGAAGCATCTTCGATAATACTTATATACCATATTGGTATCATAATTGAGGAGCATCTTGAGTAAATACTTTTGATTTTTTCTGGGGGTAGGAAAGTAATGGGAGTATGGGCGGGTAATTATTTTGGTTCGAGGGGCATGCATGATATTTCCCTTTAATTTTTGCCCCTCAAATTGGTGGTCTTTAATGACCCGACTTCTCATTTAAGGAAAATTTGTGGCCCAAAATACCTTTATTCGTTGGTCTATAAAACCAGAGATTCGGGTTCAACCACGGCAGAGGTAAAAAAATAAAAATAAAAATTAAAAACAATTTCGCAAGACAGAATTTCGTAGCAAATTTTGCCTATTCGAGCAAAAGTTATGTCTTAAGACCTAACTTCTGTATAATCCTACAGAACTATGTCGGGCAAGGGGTAAAGTTATGCCTTAAGGCATAACCTCTATATAGAAACTATGTCTTAAGACATAACTTATATATAGAAAGTATGCCTTAAGGCATACTTCTGTAGGACAACTTAATTTCTACAGAACTATGCCTTAAGGCATAACTTTACCCCAAATAGGCACAGTTTGCAATGAAATCTTGTTCTTATGATTTCTTTCACTCTGTTGGGTTTTGTATTTCTGCCCGAATAAGCACAATTTGCTACGAAATTCTGCCTTGCGATCTTTTTTATACTCTGTTAGGGTTTGAACCTAGAATTTCAGGGGTATTTTCAGCCATTTAAAGTGCCGAAGAGCAAAAATTAAAGACCACCCCTGAAATATAGGGCATATGTGTGAATAACCCCTCAAATGGGAAGAAATTACACGATTTGTCCTTTAAATGGGCTAGTCTTTAATTTTGCCCTTCAAATGGGCCGGTATTTAATTTTGAAATATTTACATGCCGGAGCTAACTATAAGGGACGTTAAATTAATTACAACTCGTAGCTATATTGTGTATTTAATTTACCGCTCATAGATATATTGTATGTACCCTTCTCCTAAATCCAACATATTCTCATCTTTCCCTCTCTCTTCTCCCTTAGTCTTGTCTTCTTCATCACTTCTCTTTCTCTCGCTGTTTCACCATTAATGACTCGCGCGGAGTTGGTGTATTTGCTGGCGGTGGCGGCCAGAGATAGGGTTTTTAAAATTCAACACCAGCATAAACACCACGCCGCCATTGAAGAAGAAGTCCCAGACAACAATGTTTTTTCGCTGAGAAAACTTAGACGATGACGATGTATTTGAGTGTATTCATCGATCTGTGTGTATTTGCTCAATTTTCAGAGGAACTTCTACATCTCTGGCGGGAATCCATGTATCCTTCTCCTTCTTGTATCTTAGATCTGAGTGTGTTTTTATTTCTTGTACCTCCAGATCTAAGTGTATTTGAGTGTATTAATCATTTTTGTTAGTGTAAATATTTGAGTATATTCGTCGATCTAAGTGTATTTGGTTAATTTTCAGAGAAATTTTACATCTCTGGACGTAATCCATGGCTTCTTCTCCTCTTGTATCTCAGATCTGATTGTATTTTATTTCTTGTATCTCCTCTTGTATCTCATATCTGATTGTATTTTATTTCTTGTATCTACAGATATGAGTGTATCTGAGTGTATTCGTCATTTTTTAAGTGTAAATATAAGGTATAAGTATTGGGTCGAGTGTATGTGTTGTTTGAATGATTTATTCACATTTTGACTGACTGTACTTTAAAACTCTGTATTTGGATAAAACTGAATACACGCATAATTGTGTATTTAAATACACTTAAACACACCGAAATAGCTATAACATAGCTACAACATGTAATTAAGAAAAAAATAGCTAGGGTTGGTTAAAAGCCTAGAAATTGTAGCTATTTGTGTAAGTTATCCTTTAATTTTTATTCTTCAAAATAAAACTTAAGCCTTGCTTTTAAGAGTTCGAGGCATAATTAGTGGGTTATTATGATGTGAATATAAACTTATGCCTTGCGAAAATATTATTTGCCTTGAAGGATAAAAATTAAAGACTAGCACAAAATTGGGACAAAGTGCAAATGACCCCTGGAGTGGAAATAAACTTTCCGGCCCAGATATTGATAGGATGGCCCAAATGACTTTTGGATTTGTGAAATGGTTTAGAATTAGAGAAAAGGACACCGCGTGTCCACTCAGCCAAACTAATACCACATTTAACCACTGTTTGGGCTTAATTCTACTAGGTGTCCGTTCGGTCCAAAATAATGCCAAAAAATGGCCGGTCGGCCCAAAATAATGGCAAGGCTGGCCGGCCTAACAGCCCAGGCGCTTAAAAAAAAAGAGAGAAAAAAAGACTTTTTGTGGTAACTAAGTCGCCACTAAAGGGCTGCTACAGCATATATACATGTGTTGGAATTATATATACACTTTATATACAAGAATTATACATTTTATATACATATGCTGGAATTAATCATACATTTATTATAAATAAATTATTCGTTAATTATACATTTATTATACACATATTATACAATAATGATATGATATTTATTTTTAACATATACAATAGTGATACATATTATATACCACAATGATACAATTTCTATGATACATTTTTTATACGTATGACACACTTTCTATACAAGACTTATATAGTTTATATACACATGCTGAAATTATATATACACTTTCTATACAAAAATGATACATATTATATATAAAAATGATACAATTTTCTATTCTATAATACACATTATATACACAAATGATACATATTATATACAAAAATAATACATACCTTAGTGATTCATATTTTATACAGTTTCTATACATACAGATAGGTACTGATACATATTTTTATACACAAACGATACATATTATATACAAAAATCGCCTCAGAGTTTTTTGGGATATTTTTTACTAAATATACACATATTATACATGTTTTGGAATATTTAACCTTTACTGGCGACTTTTTTAATTGCCACTAAAAAGCCTGATTTTTCTGACAGCCCTTTAGTGGCGACTTTTAGTCGCCACAAAAAGTCTAACTTTTTTTTTTTAAAGCGATGGGGCTGTTGGACCGCCCAGCCTTTAGTGGCGACTTTTCAGTCTTTTGTGGTGACTTTTAGTCGCCACAAAAGGCTCGCTACAGATGTTGGCTACGGATGGGAATAGTTTATGGGCTAATTTTTGGGTTTGGAAATAGATGAGTCAGCGCATGAGATTATTTATGGCCCAGCGGCCATTTGTGTCCTTTTCCCTTAGAATTAATTCGAATTTTCCCATTCTCTTTCCACTAAATTGAATTAATTTGTCCTAATTAATTTCTAGCAATGTATACATATATAAATTACATAAGTAACTTGGTAAACGTATTTATTTTAAAGAAAGAGTGATTTTGTAATTCGGAGAATAGAGTAATAATATGAGAAAATCATTAAATTATTAAAAGTAAAAATACCGATTGGAGTATCAAAATAGATTTAGGTGTTTATGTATAAAGTATAAGATATAATGTCAGTAATTTAATTAAAATTAAGGAGATACTATTTCAAAATTAATTATGAGATTTAGAGTTTAAAATAGATTAATCATTTAGGTAAATTATTCAGGACTATGAAGCATAATGAAATTAATTAAAGAAAAAATGAGAGTCAAATTTGGTGTCAAACAATTACTCCTGCATATCCTGCATATATATTGTGCTTGTTTCTTCCTAATTATTGTTATTCTAAAATTTTAGAAAATTTTCCCCGAATAGGGTTGCGGAAATAAAGACATGCTTGCCTCTTTCACTCTAAGAAGGACATTTGAATCTGAATCACTTATTCTTTTTCAGCGGATGAAGAAATAATATCGATTTTAAATGTTCAATCACAGCAAGATATTAGTATAATTTTTATTCACATAATTCATAATTTGTGTTGTTATTTATCTTTTGATTAGTCTCATTTTTTCACATAGGGACAATCCTTCTCGATTGGGCCAAAAATATCACTTCCAAATAAACTAAAAAATTGCTGTGTATTGGTATGTCCAAACCGTGGACAAGAAGTGAGAATTGCAATAAAAAAATATTCAGTGTATGAATTGTAATCAACAAAATATTTTGATACCCAGACACTTTTTGATCTAATTTTATAAGCATATTCAACGCAATGTCTATCAGAATCTTTCTCTTCTTATAATTTTTTTAAAAAAACAGACACTATTACAAATGTCGACTTGATGTGAATCTTCAAGATATTTGTGGCTCAATAATTGATATATTTATAAGCAAAGAATGGAAGAGATTTACGAGCAAGCTTCAGTTAATGTAAACATTCTAACTAAATTATTTACACATGTTCACTTTACGATTGAACTTGCAATTAGTATTATTTTCGACAAACTTAAAGAATCAAAATTGGTTAAATTATTTTTTAAGGACTATTTTAAACTTACTATATAAATAAGGGACTATCTTTATCATTTTGTCTCCTCGTTTTTTTCCATAGACCAACTTTCCCAATTCCTCCTAATAACTCCTCTACCTTTCTGATCGACTTTGCTTTCAATTTCTCATATATCTCAATGTCTCAGTTCGGGAACCCACTCTTAATGTACCCCCTTCTTCCAAAATCTTGGCCCAAAGGAGAAAAAAAAAAAAAAAAAAAGAAAAGAAAAGAAAAACTTATTACACCCCATTTTCTGTTTCAAATTTTGGCGCTAGCTAGTATAGTTCTCTCCGTGTGTGTGTGTGTGTATATAGTGGTGTAGGCGAGTGAGGTGTGAGTCCACGCCAACACTTTCACAATCTTTACTTTTCTCTTAAGCCATTTCCCACAAACTGAAAATGATGAGCAAGAACTGGGCTATTATTTCGGTTTCTTCATTCTTGGTTGCTTGTATTGTGATGAAAATGATGGTGCAAGCAGAGATTGTTCCAGGAAGTGCTTCTCAATTTCGTATTTCTCTCAGATATGATTATTATGATGAGAAATGTGAGAATCTTGAGAGCATTGTGTGGAAAAAGATGAAGAGTATTGTCCACCTGAAACACAATGCCCCTGCGCAACTCTTACGCCTTATGTTCCATGACTGTTTCATTGAGGTGGGTACTCTCCTTTTGATGAAATATATTCATTTTATTAATCTTTTCTTGGTTCTTTCCCAATTTCTGGGTGTTCTTGCATATGCAATAGTGTTGTTCTATTCATATTCTACATTTCGGTTCTTTGTGATTCTTGATAGTGCATGATGAGTTCTTTTCGCCTCGTATTAACGGAGTTTTGTGGGCGTAAGGGCTTTGTAAATGGTGCATACCAGTACGCTTCATGCAATTGGGATTTTTGTATTAATCTCATTTTTGGGGATTAGGGTAAGCGAGAAACTTAGATCACTATGAAAGTCAAGAAAAGGATTTAGGACCTTTAATGAAACAGAGAAAGGGGATTGAAGAAGCTTGTAGTCGTATTAATGGTGTATCTCATGTTTATGAGGGTTCCCTTCCACATGTTTTGGTGTCACTTTGATAATTGCTGATTAATTTTCTTACTACCATGAACTATTGATCTATTTTTGTCTTTCCTTCTCTTATTTTATGCAGTTCTTAGCCTTTTTTTGGGTTCTACAATCTCTATTGCGTGTAACCCCGATGAACACAAAATAGTTCTAAGTACTTCCAGCCTTTTGTCACTTTATTCCACTGTTACACGTTCTGTATTTCTCTTATAGCATTGTAGACATTTATTTAAGAATAAATAGCCTTATGATTTTTGTTATGTTGCGTTGTGTAAACTTTTCGTGCCTTGTCTAAGTTTTCTGTGTCAAGGTCCTTAACTGCTTCAATTGGATCAGTTCCAATCATCCTCTCTATTTTCAGAAGTGTGTTTTTATGAATTCAAATTATTCTCTCTATGTTGATTTATCTGTGGTTGTCCATGTAGATGTGTATTGGCAATGCTTTTGTTGATTTTGTATTTCTTCATGTTTGGCATTGCTTCCTGATGCGCGCATGTTGCACTTGCATTTCTTTGACATACTTGTGGATGTTTTTCTCTTTATAATTAGCCGTTTGATCTTGAACATCATGCAGTTGTGATTCATCATATGTTGCCATGTGCCTTGTGTTCTTTGATTGATTCAGATGGAGGTTTTAACTGATCCAATTTTCTCAGCTTTGAGTTTGGGGACACAGATAAATATATGTATTGTTAAATTCACTAGATTCAGCAGCATCACGTCTGTCTCTGCTTGTTGATTTTCGTATACTTTTCTATGTATATTTTCCTGTAGTTATATCCCTCTGTGTACATATCCACACCCCTTTTCCCATTTTTTCTTTGGTAATAGAAAGAGGATGGGATGACACTACATCTGAAAAAGCAGCGGTGAGCCTTTAGAGTCATAAGGAAGTCAAGAAATGATATTAAGCAAAGGAGGAGCTCAGAGCTAATTGTGAAAACAGTTAACCTGACAATGATTCTTTTTTTTTTTTTCCTTGATAAGGTAGATTTTCCAGACAATGAATTATCTGTTCTATTGATTTTCAGGGTTGTGATGCATCTGTTCTGCTAGCTGACAGTAATCAGAATGGGACTGTTGAACGTGAGGCTATACCGAACAGGACGCTGAAAGGCTTCAATTTCATTGACACCATAAAGGATGAAATTGAGGAGGCATGCCCTGGGGTTGTCTCTTGTTCTGATATCCTTGTCCTTGCAACAAGAGATGGCATTGTTCTGGTATGGATTTGGCCATGTCCTTTGTTTCTTATAGTCCAGCACCTTAAGTTTCTTTGATGATTTCTTTATTCTTACTCTTAGTACTTCTCTATTTTACATGGATTTGTTTTGTTTTCCCTATTCAGCAATTCAAGGAGCAATTAAGAGAATACAATCTGGCTAGTGAAATGGATGTAACTAATGCACTAGCATGTGTATCATCTTTCTTAAAATAGTTTAGTTAAACGATCTTGTAGTGCATATTTAGATATTTAATACATAACAGAACATTTTACACCTTCCAGTGGCATCATATGTTTACAACAAAGTTCCGAAAATTAGGGATATCCATAAACAGTGCATTATGGGATCTTCTAGCTTTTCGAACCAAATTAGCTTTTTATCATCAAGTATGTTTAGTTTTCCGCTTTACCTCTCACGTGCTGCTTTCCTACATTTTAGGCTGGTGGACCATATTATCCTGTTCTTACGGGCAGAAGGGACAGTAAGGAGTCATTCTTTGATAAGGCCATGGCTGAAATTCCACGACCAAATGGGAATATCAGTGAAACTCTTAGGCTGTTTTCTCTCAGAGGATTTGATGAGAGAGAAACAGTGGCACTCCTTGGTAATCTTTCCAATCCCACTACTTTAATCTTCATTTACTGCACCTCTTTCTGGATTATGCATATTTTAAAATTTCTACTTTTTTCATCACCTGAAGGAGGACATAACATTGGGAGGATTGGTTGTGAATTCATTCGGCCAAGGCTCAGTAATTTCTTGGGGACAGGTTTACCTGATCCAACAATTCCTACTGACTTTCTTGAAGAGTTGAAGCGGAAGTGTCCACACGATAACAACACCATCAATAATATGTTCCTCGAACATACAGCTAGAGGTCTGAGTGAGTCTGCTATGTCATACTCCCAGGGACTGTCAGTGTCGGCATTTTCGTCAATTGCAGCTTCATTTGATAATCACTACTACAAGACTTTGATGAGAGGAAGAGGACTGCTGTTTGCTGATCAACAGTTGATGGCTAATGAAAAGACGGCTGCGGTGGTGGAGGATTATTCTTTTGACGAAGGGACTATATTTAGGACAGAGTTTGCTCATGCCATGGCTAAGATGTCAAATATTGGTGTTCTTACTGGATCCAAAGGAGAAGTTCGGCACAGTTGCTCCCATCTCAATTCTGATCAATGAGAACTACCGGGAATTGTTTCATGACTTTTCCTGGTGCTAGATTTAGGGAAAATTTGGATGGCATATAGTGAACTATTTCTTTGGATGCTAATGATCTAGTTACAATTACTAACTGATTTGACAAACTTTCTCATGCTTAGCTTGCGTCTTTTGTCTGTACAACTATGTGTGTCAATATGATTTCCTGTTTTTGATTGGCATGAGCCAGACGGCAATAGGGTGTGGCGGAATGCAGAATTGCCTTATGCCGCATTAAGGTACGTACTGTTATATGGTAGTATAGTATCTTGTATCATCTTTCTGCAAGAAAAAAGGGTTTAAATCAACAAGAAACTCAAGAACTTATCAAGATTTCTGTTAAATTTCCAGAAGCATGGCTGAGCATGTATCACCTTCATCGGTCGCGGAAAAAATAATCATTGCATGTGACGTTCCCTAATGTAATTCCAATGCAAACATACATGCAGGAAAATTGAACCGGTTGGGACACCCTAAAATCATGCATGTGGCAAATATAAAAAGAGGGAAGGTTCAGTTCTTGAAGAAAGCAATTATCATCATGCATAAACAAGGGAATCATATACAGTAGGGTTATAAACACGAACTTTAAACATAAAAAGAGAGATTATCCAAGGTTTCGTCTCTTTAATTTCTTCAAGTACCCCCGAAACTTGCCAAATCTTGTTGGTCGAAGAAACATAAAACTATAATAACTCGTTCTCGAGTAGATCAAGGTATCAAAGAAGTGATTTCCAATAACTTTAAATTACATGAAACTACATAGAGTCATAGAGCACATAGCACGAGCAGACTTTGTTTTGCAAACAAAAGCGTGAGAAGTCATACCTGTTACTTTGTTCTAGCAGTAGTAGATCCAATAGACGCAATGTTCATTCATGGACTGAAATCATATCTGAGAGACACGGGATTGCAGACGAAGAAGCTGTTCATGTCTCAATCCCGTATGTCCCTCAGATATAGTTTCAATCAATGAAGTTGTTCATGTCTAGCTTGTGACTTCTTTGTTTTGTCTAGCTAATCAATATACTTGTATGTTTCTTGTGCCACCCTATTTATAATAGTAGTAAATGACCGACTTTAATTAGGAATTGGAAAACCTATTCCTATATGTATTTGGATACAAATCCTATTTAGACATGATGAATTAAGGAAACTAGCAAATACCAAAACCTAAATATATCTATATTAAGTTATACTAAAGGGGGGGTATTTAATGTAATTATCCATAAATAAAAAAAATTGACTACGGGTACTGCCGTACTGGTTGACAGATCCAGGCTTCCCAGTTCCAGTACTCAATAGGCCATGCTCCTATGTATTAGTGGAGAAGGTGATCAAGCCGAAGCGTAAGAGCTTATTCTTAGCCGACGAAATGTTTTCATATCAGTTTATAAAGTCTATACATAGATAGTATAATTTTTTAAAAATATCAAATCATTTAAAAGTTCCGTAAATATTCATAATAGATAAAATTATTAACAAAGAAAGAAAGGCACAATCCAATTACAACATAGTATTAGATTACATAAGTAAGGCACAATCTAATTACAACATAGTATTAGATTACATAAGTAAGGCACAATCTAATTACAACATAGTATTAGATTACATCCGTACGTATAAATTAAAATCTTTGCAGGTTCCATAGTTAAAGATTTCCTGTATGACAACCAATTATATTGAACATTCATGGTAGACAATGAAGCATTCATTAACCCAAGTAAGAAGCAAAACGATATTTTGAATGTATTGACATACAATTACAAAATTTTCATTCAACATTATTTAGTCGAAAAATGGAAGGTGGCCTTAAGCCTCTAACAAATGATAATACATGGATCAGGTATTTCATGACAAATTCTACAACAAAAGTATGTCTTCTACACAACAAAATTTGTTGAGTTAGATCTCGACTAAGTATTTACATAATCTTCTTCTATCTAAAGAAACAACTTACTGGAATATTGAGTCGCCATTGATATTGACACATATCGCCAAATGCTCGGAATTCCTCTATTCGATCCTTTTATAGCAATTTAATGTGACCTGGATTGCATGAATATTGATCAATGCAGTTGGTTTCGTTGTCTTTTCCAACCATCGTATTCGTGGATTAAGCAATTTATTAAGTTCCTTAAGTTTGTTAGTATCTGCGTTCAAAACAGTAAACAAAATATACGAAATAATCTGAAAAAAAATATTTAAACAATTATCCGAGCCCACATAATTCATTGTGTGTCCTTAAGGAACTTAACCCCCTCAAGTGCCCAAGGTATAGGATTATTTCCTTCCAGAATAGAACGGATATACCTGTTATTAGGGTAGCAGTACCTCAAACGCCAATCACTTCATCGAACTCAACAAACAGCACAAATTACACGACTCTACAGTTTTTTTTTTTTTTTTTTTTTTGAAAAAACAATGCAGAAAAGAGGGGAGAAATTTCAGAATTTTCAATCTCTAAAATCTGATGAAAATGGTAAGTATTTATGTTATAGCCAACAAAGTAAAGGAGAGTGAAAGGTGTGACGTCTTTTCCATGAAAAGTTACAATGGTCCATTTTCGCTTGACACCCATTCATAAAACCCCCACAAAATATTGGTGTTCTTACTGGTTCCAAAGGAGAAGTTCGGCACAGTTGCTCCCATCTCAATTTTGATCAATGAGTAGACTAGTTAATTCATGACTTCTCCTAGTGTGAGATTTAGGGAAAACTTGGATGGCACAGAGTGAATTATTCCTTTGAATGCTAATGATCTAGTTTTCAAATCACTGTCTGTTTTACCAATATTGTTTCTCATTCTTGCAACTTTTGTACGTACAAATATGCGTGTCAATATGATATCCTGATTTTCATTGGCATGAGCCAGACGGCAATAAGGCGTGGCAGAATTAGTATTATGTAGTATCTTATATGGTCGTGCTGCAAGAAAAAGGGTTTGAATTTATCAAGATTCCTGTTAAATTTCTGGAAGTATTACTTCATCACCCTTATCGATTGTGAAAAAATAATCATAGCATGTGTAAAAATCCTTCCTTTTCCCTGGAGTAGTAAATCCAATGCAAAAATCATGATATTTGATCTAAAATCATGCCACAAATAATTGGAAAAAAGAAGGGGGTCATGTTCAAAACTTGAAGATACCTGCTAAAATCATGCATGCATATTGCATAACAAGGGAATCATATACAGAAGGATTATAAACACGAACTATAAACATCAACAAATTATCCAATATTTCGTTTCTTTAATTTCTTCAAGTACCCCCGAAACTTGCCAAATTTTGTTGGTCGAAGAAATATGAAACTATAATAACCCGTTCTTGAGTGGATCAAGGTATCAAAGAAGTGATTTCCAATAACTTTAAATTACATGAAACTACATATAGTCATAGATTACAGAGCACGAGCAAACTTTGTTTTGCAAACAAGAGCGTAAAAACTCATACCTATTACGTTGTTCTAACAGTAGTCGATCAATAGACGTAATTTTCATTCATGGACTGAAATCACATCTGAGAGACACGGGATTGTAGACGGATGAAGTTGTTCATGTCTCAATCCCGTATGTCCCTCAGATATAGTTTCAATCAATGAAGTTGTTCATATCTCTCTTGTGACTTCTTTGTTTTGTCTAGCTAATCAATATACCTATATGTTTCTTGTGGCAGCCCTATTTATTATAGTACAAAACCTACTTTAATTAAGAATTGGAAAACCTATTCCTATATGGATTTGGCTACAAATCCTATTTAGCATGAATTAAGGAAACTAGCAAATATCAAAACCTAAACAATTTTTGGTTTGCTACTCCAACTTTAAATTAGTCTTGAATATTTCACAATTTTTTCTTGCAGAAATGATAAACATAAAAGATTGTAAAAATCTTTAATTTTAAAATATAGAAAATATATATACAATTAAGTTAATATAGGGGTATTTAATGTAATTTATCCATAATTAAACAAAAATTGACAATTGGTACTAGTTGATACATCCAGGCTTCCAGTTCCAGTACTCAATACCACATGCTCCGACGTATTAGTGGAGGTCCTCAAGCCGAAACTTAGGAGTTTATTCTTAGCCCACAAAATCTGTTCATTAAGTTTAGTTTTTATACATAGATAGTATACTTCTTAAAAAAAATTATCAGATCATTCAAAAGATAAATTTATATAACTTTTCAAAATAAATAAAATAAATAATTAATAGAATAAACCAGAATCTATTACAACACTTAAATCACATCATATGTATAAATTGAAATCTTTACATATCACATTGCTAACTGCTGGTCCTTATATATGTGGAAAAAAAAAGAAGAACCAGTCATATATGGTAGACAATGAAGCATTAACCCAAGTAGGAAGCAAAAAGATATGTTGAATATATTGACATAAAATTACAAATTTGCCCATCAACATTATTGTTTAGAAATTGAAGGTGGCCCTAAGCCTCTAACTAAGAGCACGTATCATCCTTGATGATATATATATATATATATATCATGGTGAATTTTTTTAAAATAATTGTGTCTTATGTGGAATTTAATAAATGAGATTTCGAGTAAGTATTTACGTAATCTTCTTTTGTAGAAGAAATGATTCAACAAAATAATGAGGTCACTATTGATATCGACACATATCACCAAATACTTAGGAATTCCTTCATTCAGTAATCCTTTAATTTATAAAAAATTTATGTGATCTGGAGATTTAATTTCATTATTTCACATACTGTTGATGCTTTACCTTTGAGAAGTCAACAATATATATTAATGGACATGAACGTACACGGACGTAAATTAATGCAGCTGTTGGTTACAATGAATAAGTTCAGGAAGATCACACGCTTCATGTTAAAGGATGAAATACTGGAAGAAAATATCTTTTCAATGCCATGGCACGAAATTACAAATTTGTCCATTCAACAAGATATTAAAGCCACTTGACAAAATAAAAAAAGATAAGGTAGCTGTAAAAAAGAGAACATAATGCAGTTTTGTCTTTCTGATAAGAATTTCTTACAAATTCTAGGATACAAGAAATACAATATCGTGCATTATTATATCCTCCAAGGAAATATACGTTAGCGAATATTATACATATTTGGTGAGGCTAATTTTCTGCACATCTAGACGAGACATAAAAATTTGCTAGTAAGAAAATATATGATCGAGGAAATGGAGCTTTTGCTCTTGACAGATTTAGCAATAGAACTTATAGAAAATTTTAATATTTTTATCTAGTATTTTTAATTGTACTGAAAAAAAAAAAAAAAAAGAAACCGGTCGTTTGTAACAGTATACGTTAACCATTCGTTTCTAGTTTTATACTCGGGACATCTTTTAAGTGGTTTGGAAGCAAATTAATTTAGATTATTTTTCACCACTAAAATGTAATTCTAGTGAAACTTGGACCTTCATAGATATGCAGTTCTAATTTTCTTGGTCTAAAATATAAGAAATTTAGTAGCTGATCAAATGGCCTGATTTTTTCTTTTGGAATAATAATAAAACCTTTTCATAGAGAAATTAAAGACTTGGCTATCAATTCTTGATCGGAGACGTTAAATTCCACAAAGGACAATGGTGATAAGAAGATTTACAAGTTGCAACCAAGTTTGGACAATGCAAGGAGGATTTGATTTTGAACTTGAAATCATCAAATTTTGAAGAAAAAAATAAATAGATAGGCACATATGGAAGTGAATGGACCAAAATTGAAAATGTTTTGCATGGAAACAAAAAAGTCTGAGTCGTCTGCACAAAGGAATGGTCTCCGAATCCAAGCAAAACGGCTGCAAGTCGCATCCAGATCCAATAATGCAGAGATACAAGAAAACAAATAAAAGACTGCCCCAAAGAGAAATTAACCAACCATTTTCACTCGTTCATATCCTATTCCTTACCCCTTTTAGGATGAGATAAGACTACTGACATTCTTCCACGTGGCACTCCTTCTTGTGGCTTAATGAAAATAACTTAGCTCCAAAAACAGAAAAGTAAATAAATAAAAAAAACAAAATAACATCTCCCAATTGCTACACTTAACGTGGTCAGGGCGGAGCTACAGTTCTGCTTACTAGTTCGCCAGAATCCACTAATTTTGGCTCAGACTTTATATTTCTATGTAAAAAATCACTTAACATTTATAAGTAATGTATTTAGACTAGTGAGCTACATATTCTAAAATTCAGAACCCATAAACTCAAAATTTCAGCTCACTTTTGTATGTGGTCATTAATTTTTAATGTCAAGAACAAAATAATCCAATGGTTACGAATGACTAATGAGGTTTGCTTGATTTGTGTCCGTGAGATGGAGAAATTATGTGAAACCTTCTCATTATATATACAAGGGGAGACTACAACTCAATAACCTTCCTGAAATTAAAGTTGAAGGGAAGCGTATCAGTAGCTTTAAGCTAAGCACTTATTTTCAACAATGGCTTCCTCAGTTATGTCCACAGCAGCTGTCGCCACCGGCGCCAATGCTGCTCAATCCAGCATGGTTGCACCTTTCACTGGCCTCAAATCCGCCGCCTCTTTCCCTGTTTCAAGAAAGTCTAACCTTGACATCACCTCCATTGCTAGCAATGGTGGAAGAGTTCAATGCATGCAGGTTAATTTGTAGTAGCTTGAAGTATCGATTATTGGATTTAACTTGTATACGATACTGGCAGTATATGAAATTTTTTCACTGTTAATGTATTTTAACATGTTTTAGTGGGGAAATTGCCTTATTTTCTAGGTTACTAGTCCCATTTTATGGATGCCACATGTAATTATCTTTAAGATGATGTGATAGAGTGAAATTTCGATAATATAAACTATTTTGCCTTAATTTCACCAAATATAAGTATGTACTACATGGGGAAGGACAAAATTTATTAACATTCCAATGAGTGTTAGATAATAAATTGTTATACTCCATATGTACTTGTGAAGTTTGTTTCATTAATTTTTTGTGGGATATGTATAGGTGTGGCCACCAATTAACATGAAGAAGTATGAGACTTTGTCATACCTTCCTGACTTGTCTGACGAGCAATTGCTCAAGGAGATTGAGTACCTTTTGAAAAATGGATGGGTTCCTTGCTTGGAATTTGAGACCGAGGTCAATATCTCTCTTTTAAACTTAGCTACTATTAACTATAACTAACATGAATATCTTAAGTTAATGTTTTGTTTATGTTGTGGATGTGTGCAGCACGGATTCGTGTACCGTGAGAACAACAGGTCACCAGGATACTACGATGGTAGATACTGGACCATGTGGAAGTTGCCCATGTTCGGGTGCACTGATGCTACCCAGGTCTTGGCTGAGGTCGGAGAGGCAAAGAAGGCTTACCCACAGGCCTGGATCCGTATCATCGGATTCGACAACGTTCGTCAAGTGCAATGTATCAGTTTCATCGCCTACAAGCCTGAAGGCTACTAAAATCTCCATTTTTAATGTACAACTGACCCTATGTATTTAGGGGAAGCTTGTTAATTCTCCTTAGGTTTTCCCCTGGAGAAACTGTATTGATTTTCAGCTGTTGCCGTTCTTCTTTCTATTCAATGTTATGAATTTGAATTCCAATTCAAGTTTGCGAGAACTATTAATGGCATTTGTTTCTTTACTAATATGCTTCAGATACTTGTTTAATTGGTGGTGTATATCAATTTTGATTTGTTAGAATAATATCTGCATTCTCAATGCAATTGCCTACATTAGCACCACAAACCCAGGCACCAACTTGCCCCTCCTAAATTCCTGCAGCTAAACCTGAACAATTACCCCTTCAAATATGAATCTGCTCTGAAGTCTGAACCAATGAGTACTCCTCGTGGAAAGATCCTGTTGGATATAATTTGGTAAATATGTCGTGATCTCAATCACACAAAACAGAAATTAACGAACTGAATGGGAATTGCGCGAGATTTTGGGACGATTTTCTGTATATTGATAAAACTAAATTGCGATTACAACCTAATTACGAAAATGAAAGATAGATTGGAGCTCCATTGTAGCTCAGATTTGCAGAAGAAGAATTAGAAGAGAATTATGTTGGGTTTAAATGATAGATTGAATGGGAAATGGAGGGAAAAGAAGTGGAGGGAAAATGAGTTGTTCTTCTTGATTTATAAAATGAGCATTTGTCCCTCATTGATAGTGGAAAGAAAAGTTCACTTACTTCAAAGTAGAAGTACTCCTTCTTGTTGCTAAAGGGTTAAGAAGAGGGTCTTCCCTCGCGCCGTCGTCGCTCGGCTCGGCTTCGGCTTTGAATTTGGATTTGGTCAAATGATCTAATTGATTAATAATCTTTTTGGACCAAATTTTCTTTAATTTTAATTAATTAACTTATCCAATCCTACCCGTTAGTGACCCGGATCCGCGTGTCTGACCCGCGACCCGGTTCTTTCCCATATTTTATTTAAATTTCCCACCGTTTTTAAAGTGACTGTTCAAAAGGGTTGCAAACATTCAGAAACAGTACTTCCGTGGCTATAAATTCGTTTGATTCCTCAGAAATTTCGTAACCTCAGAATTTTCCTTACGAAATTTCTGAACTTCAAAGCTTCTTCTTCTTCTGCACAAATAAATTCTAGTGTAGTTTACTGCTGTTGAGTGGTTCGCTGACACCGTTGTTTTAGGTACCGATACACCGGTGAGTAAGATCGTTCTATCCTGGGAGGATATATTCCATTAACCTCGGGTACTTGAGGGGAATAATTTCCTTAAGGACACACTGTGCATTCAGTGGGCTCGATTTTAATTCTTAAATATTTTTCAGAGACTGTTCTTATTTTTCCAGTTTCTGTTTTCGTTTTCTACTGGTTTTTCCAGAATCTGTCCAGTTTCTGTTTTCTGGTTTCACCAGTTTCTGTTTTCTGGTTTCAGTTTTTTTTTCAACGTTTTTGCAATACAGTTTAATAACAATCTTAAGGAAATTATTTTTTTTTATATTAATCTGTATTCTGTTTTGGAGACTAAAACCTGTGTGGTTTTCTACTCCGTATGAAATTTCGTATTCTGACTTGAAGTCATAAAAACTTCATTGGAATATTAAAGTTTATACTTGTACAACAATTTGAAGAACATAAAAACTTCATCGTTGCTTTTGTAAAAAGTTTGCTATTTTGAGTATTAAGACAGTTTGTCTATCTTGATAGTGAAAAGAAATGGCAACTGAAAGCGCTACTACTTCTGCAACTGTTGCGGCAACAAGCCGAACTGCTGTGCCACCGGCGGAAAAACCGGGGAAATTTTCTGGAGCCAACTTCAAAGGATGGCAGCAAAGGGTGTTCTTTTGGCTTACCACTCTTGGTATGCAAAAGTTCACCAACGAAGACCCTCCTGTGCCTGCTGCTAATATGCTGGCCAATGAAAAATTTATGATTTCTGAGGCGTGGAAACAGGCGGATTTTCTATGAAAGGGCTACATCCTAAGTGCTTTGGAGGATGATTTGTATAATGTCTACAGTGCTATGAAAACTTCTAAAGAATTGTGGGATGCACTTGAGAAGAAGTATAAGACTGAAAACGCATGCTTGAAAAAATTTGTGGTTGCCAAGTTTCTAGACTATAAAATGATAGACAGCTGAACCGTTGGAACCCAAGTTCAAGAGCTTTAACTTATTTTTCATGATCTTATTGCTGAAGGCATGGTAGTTAACGAAGCATTTCAAGTGGCTGCAATGATTGAAAAGTTGCCTCCCTCGTGGAGAGATTTCAAAAATTATCTAAAGCACAAGCGCAAGGAAATGAAGTTGGAAGATCTCGTGATTCGTCTCAAGATTGAGGAAGATAACAAAACAGCTGAAAAGAAGTCGCGTGGAAATTCAACGATTATGGGAGCGAACATCGTTGAAGAAGCTGCTCCAAAGAATAAGAAAAGGAAGAAACCTTTTGGAAAGAGTAAGGAGCAGAACAAGAAAAAATTCAAGGGCAATTGCTATAATTGTGGGAAAGCTGGCCACAAAGCCCCAGATTGTCGTCTCCCGAAAAAGGACAAGGGAAAGGGACAAGCCAATATGGTGGAGAAGAATGATGACATGGATGATCTGTGTGCAATGCTATCGGAGTGCAATTTGGTTGGAAACCCAAAGGAGTGGTGGCTTGATTCTGGTGCCACTCTACATGTTTGCGCTATAAAGGAAGCATTTGCAACCTATGCTCCCGCTGGACCCGAAGAGGAACTGTTTATGGGAAATACTGCAACAGCCAAGGTTGAAGGATATGGGAAGATACTTCTGAAGATGACTTCCAGCAAGGTGCTGACTCTCAACAATGTTCTGCACGTTCCAACAATTAGGAAGAATTTAGTTTCAGCCGGACTACTCGTCAAAACGGGTTTAAGTGTGTGCTGGTTAGTGAGAAAATTGTAATAAGTAAGAATGATATGTTCATAGGAAAGGGCTACCTCACCGAGGGCCTTTTCAAACTCAATGTAATGGTTGTTGACAGTATTAATAAGAATTCAGCTTCGTCTTACTTATTGGAGTCAAATGATTTATGGCATGTTCGTTTAGGACATGTCAACTACAAAACCTTGCGAAAATTGATTAATTTAGAAGTAATGCCTAAATTCGAGTGTAATAAATCAAAATGTGAAATCTGTGTTGAATCTAAGTTTGTTAAACATCCATATAAGTCTATTTATAGGAGTTCAAATCCTTTAGACTTAATCCACACAGATATATGTGATATGAAGTCAATACCATCTCGCGGTGGGAAAAGTATTTTATAACTTTATTGACGATTGCACTCGATATTGCTATGTGTATTTGCATAATAGTAAGGATGAAGCAATTGATGCATTTAAGCAATACAAAAACGAAGTGGAAAACCAATTGAATAAAAAGATAAAAATGATTAGAAGTGATAGGGGTGGAGAATACGAATCTCCTTTTGCAGAGATATGTTTGGAATATGGGATTATTCATCAAACTACTGCCCCCTACACACCACAATCAAATGGAATTGCAGAAAGGAAAAACCGAACATTAAAGGAGATGATGAATGCTTTATTAATAAGTTCCGGTTTACCGCAGAGCTTGTGGGGGGAAGCTATCCTTACAGCTAATCGAATACTCAACAGGGTGCCCCACAGCAAAACACAATCTATTCCATATGAACTATGGAAAGGAAGAAAACCCAACTTGAAATATTTCAAAGTGTGGGGGTGTTTAGCAAAGGTCCAAGTTCCTTTGTCCAAAAGGGTAAAAATCAGACCAAAAATTATGGATTGTGTTTTTATTGGCTATGCTACAAACAACAAAGCTTGTCGGTTTTTGGTTCATAAATCGGACAATCCCGAAATTCATGTTAATACGGTAATTGAATCAGATAATGCTGAATTCTTTGAAAACATTTATCCGTATAAAACTGAATGTGAGTCGTCAAGTGAAAGATCTAAACGACCGCGGGAAGAACCAAAGGAAAGTACACCAAGTGAAGAGGATCCAAGGCGTAGCAAACGTCAAAGGACATCGACTTCCTTAATTTGGACCAGATTTTGTGACATTCTTGCTTGAAAATGAGCCTCAAACATTTAAAGCAGCGATGTCATCTTCTGATTCAGCATTTTGGAAAGAGGCAGTAAATAGTGAGATTGAATAATTTTTTGAACAACCATACATGGGAATTGGTTGATCTTCCTCCTGGAAATAAACCTTTAGGATCAAAATGGATTTTTAAAAGGAAAATGAAAGCTGATGGCACTATTGACAAATATAAGGCAAGACTTGTGGTCAAAGGTTATAGACAAAAAGAAGGCCTTGATTACTTTGACACATACTCGCCGGTAACAAGAATAACATCTATTCGGGTGTTAGTGGCACTGGCGGCCGTATATGGTCTTGAAATCCATCAAATGGATGTCAAGACAGCTTTCTTAAATGGAGAATTGGAGGAAGAAATTTACAAAGAACAACCTGAGGGTTTTGTGGTTCCTGGTAAAGAAAGGAAAGTGTGCAAACTTGTTAAGTCACTTTATGGACTTAAACAAGCACCCAAACAATGGCATGCGAAATTTGACCAAACAATGTTGGCAAATGGATTTAAGATTAATGAGTGTGACAAATGTGTTTACATTAAAAATACTCCAAATCATGAAGTGGTTGTTTGTTTATATGTTGATGACATGTTCATAATGAGTAGAGATATTGCCGATGTAAATGCTACGAAGCGTATGCTCGCTAGCAAATTTGACATGAAAGACTTAGGGGTTGCTGATTTGATCTTAGGAATTAGGATCCATAAAACTCCACAAGGTCTAGCATTATCACAGTCACATTATATTGAAAAGGTACTTGACAAGTTCAGGAATTTAAATTTCAATGTTGCAAAGACTCCAATTGATGTAAGTTTTGCACTTCAAAAGAATGAAGGTGAAAGTGACCCACAATTGGACTATGCACGAGTTTTGGGAAGTTTGATGTATATTATGAATTGTACACGACTAGATATAGCATGTGCTATTAGTAAGCTGAGTCGATTCACGAGTAATCCCAATCAAACTCATTGGATGGCAATGAAACGAGTCTTGGGGTATTTGAAACACACCCAAAACTATGCTTTGCATTATAATAAATATCCCGCAGTAATTGAGGGATATAGTGATGCAAACTGGGTCACCGGATCATCTGAAGTTAAATCCATGAGTGGATATGTTTTCACCGTTGGTGGAGGAGCAGTGTCTTAGAAATCATCAAAGCAGACATGCATCGCCCGCTCTACAATGGAATCTGAATTTATAGCTTTAGATAAGGCCGGTGAAGAAACTGAATGGCTTCGAAATTTCTTGGAAGATATTCCATTTTGGCCCAAAACTTTGGCACCTATATGTATACAGTGTGATAGCCAAACGACAATAGGTAGGGCAGGGAGCGTTATGTATAACGGAAAATCGCGTCACATTCGACGGCGACACAATACCGTTAGACAACTACGTATAATCTCTAGTGGTGTTATCACTATTGACTACGTAAAGTCAAGAGATAACGTATCGGATCCGTTCACAAAAGGCCTATCTAGAGAGGCGGTTGAAAGATCATCTAAGGGAATGGGTTTAAGGCTAAGGACAAGTCATCATGGCGGTAACTCTACCTAGCAGACTGGAGATCCCAAGAGCTAGGTTCAAGGAGATCAAACAAAGTTGTGACTGACAGTTCGGCATTGTCAAATAACTCAATCCATTCTCATGATGAAGACAATGTTCAGGAATAAGGATAAAACGTTAAGGTTTTTTTTAACGAGTTAATAAAGCTTAAGTTTTTTAATGGTTTCTAAGTTTGGCAGGTTTGACCAAATAGTGTATCTACGCGATAACACGTTTAGGAATCACCTATGTGAGTGTGAAGTGTAAGCCGCTTCAAAGAGGATGATTGTAAGAAGCCCATTCTCTATACACTCATGAAACCAGGAGGTGTTCATGACTGAAACGAACACAACCGTAAAAACCATAGACGGTAAAGGATTGATTGTGTGACATGTGGTTGTCTAGGTATACACCAAAGCTCGACGGTTCAAAGATATCAAATCTACCGATTGACCGAGTATATCCGACATATGTTCACTACGGAAAGTTCAAAGGGAAACCTACTTATCCAGATGCAATTAATCCTTGCTTGTAAATTACACACTTGTCCGTGCATTCCTTTATCTTATAGCCATTCCCCATTCATGTGGGGGATTGTTGGGTTTAAATGATAGATTGAATGGGAAATTGAGGGAAAAGAAGTGGAGGGAAAATGAGTTGCTCCTCTTGCTTTATAAAATGAGCATTTGTCCCTCATTGGTAGTGGAAAGAAAAGTTCTCCTACTTAAAAGTAGAAGTACTCCTTCTTGTTGCTAAAGGGTTAAGAAGAGGGTCTCCCCTCGCGCCGTCGTCGTCGCTCGGCTCGGCTTCGGCTTCGGATTTGGATTTGGATTTAGTCAAATGATCTGATTGATTGATAATATTTTTGGACCAAATTTTCTTTAATTTTAATTAATTAATTAATTAACTTATCCAATCCTACACGTTAGTGACCCGAATCCGCATGTCTGACCCGTGACCCGGTTCTTTCACATATTTTATTTAAATTTCCCACCGTTTCCTCAGAATTTTCCTTACGAAATTTCTGAACTTCAAAGCTTCTTCTTCTTCTGCACAAATAAATTCCAGTGTAGTTTACTGCCGTTGAGTGGTTCGCTGACACCGTTGTTTTAGGTACCGATACACCGGTGAGTAAGATCGTTCTATCCTGGGAGGATATATTCCATTAACCTCGGGTACTTGAGGGGAATAATTTCCTTAAGGACACACTGTGCATTCAGTGGGTTCGATTTTAATTCTTAAATATTTTTCAGAGACTGTTCTTATTTTTCCAGTTTCTGTTTTCGTTTTCTACTGGTTTTTCCAGAATCTGTCCAGTTTCTGTTTTCTGGTTTCAGTTTTTTTTTTTTTTTTTTTTTACTGTTTCAACGTTTTTGCAATACAATTTAATAACAAATTAGAGTAGGAAAGAAGAATTAGAAGAGAATTAGAGTAGGTGAGAAGAGAATTTGAGGAGAAGAAGAATTTTGGAGAAGAGAAGTGAAACCTAATTTTCGTTCATGCCCGTTCCACAATAGTTCCAGTATATTTATGTTGAAGGATCAATAGCATGTGTCTCTCACGTGACACTAATTAAAGTGGGGTCATGACAATCCTTCTCGCTTGAAATTGACCTTGTCCTCAAGGTCACTCGTGATACTCTCAACTGGTATCCGTTGAGAATTGCTCAATTTATGCTAGGTAGAATTGAACACCGGCAAAACCACCGATGCCAATGACTGTAATTCAAACGGATCAGCTGTTGCAATAAAGCATTTTCAAGCTTGCCATACAAATAGCTAGTGTTCTTACTGATCACTTCTAAGCAATCATGCTTCAACCTGACAATTATTCTCCTTTTCAGTTCCTCGATCATTCCTTTGCACATTTCATAATGGTATACTTGAACTCAGCCTTTCTGATTTTCTTTTATCAAATTATATTTCTTTTATTCACTACGAGAAAGTATAGAAATGACAATAAAAAATTTAATATTTGGCAATAACTTAGTTTTATTGTTGGCAAAGAACTTTTTTGTTGCCAAAGAATTTAATGTTGTTGCCATAATATTGATTATTGTTGCAAAAAATACTTTTCGCACCAAAGAAAAAAAGTTGTTGCACTTTATTGCAATAGCAGCCGTTGGGAAAAGTCTATGCAAAAAAAAAATAAAAAAAAATTGTTGCCAAAAATACTTTTTAAAACACTAATCAATCTATGGCAACAAAAATAATTTTGTTGCCAAATATATTTTTTCTTGTAGTGACTCTTCGGAACCTAATGAATGATCATAAATCTTCCTCTTAGCAGCATGTAAAAGATATTGTTTGAGTCTGTGATCATAATTTAGGGATATTTCTGTTGCACCCCGTATCTTCGAAGAGCACTTATCAAATTTGAAACATAAGTACGTTGAGTTAGGGTTAAGTAAAATCACTTTGGAATATAAGGAGCAAACATTATTAAGTATATTTAATGAGTGAAGGATGTATATAAGGTATACCGGAAGGTTTTATAAGGAAATGAGTGGAAGAAATGGAGTAGTACGACTTTGGAGAAAGGACGGGTAAAGTTTCATGAGAAGATTTTGGTCCAACTTGAGGGAAGAATATCTCTTAGCATATGAAGTATTTTAAGGTGTTTCAAAATCTTAAAATGAATTTCGTCGAGTCTAGTTTCCAACGTAACAAACCACTCATTGATAGGACATTGGAGTGGAGAATTATGAACGTTACAAGTTCGGCTGACAGAACAGAAACGCATGCTACAGTACTGCTACAGCAACCGACTTGCTACAGTACTGCTACAGCGACCCCGACCCGAATTTGACCCTTATATAAAGGGTAATAACCCATTTTTTTCCATCAGATTTGCCTAGAAAATTCCAGAAAAATAGTTGAGGGTGTGAGAATATCAAAAAAATGAGCAATTTTCAAGTGACGGAATATTAGTTTAGGTCCGAATAGCGCGTGGTTGTGATTGTAGTCTTGTTTTGCGGTGGATTTTGACATGGATTCAAAGCGGATATCGGGGATATTGCTACTTCAACAAGATTAAGGTGTGAGTCTTTCTCTTTTGGTATTATTTAAGGCTCATTCTTGGAGACAAAGTCGTTAAATAATTGTGTAGTAAGTTGGTTAGTTATGGAAGTTGGAAAACAGTGTGTGGGCTGTTTTATGGTACATATTGGTGTTGTAAATGATGTTATTGATTTTGGTATTGTTTTTGTTGGTTGCTGAATTGAGATTCCGGGCTAGGCATAGAAACAGGGGAAATGCTGCCCGATTTTCAGCAGGATATAAAATAGTTTGACTTGAAAGCTTAGCACAAATATACTACGATGAGTCTAACGATTGTGTGAATCCTCTTAAATGTATACTTGCAAGCTCGGACAAATAAGTGTAGATAATTGGAGGTTGAACAGGTATGTTAAGGCTAGTCCCTTTCTTTCAAAAGGCATGATTCCTATGCTATGATTCCATATATGTTTCCATAACCTTCTTACTTCCAAAAGTTAGAAGTTCATGATTCTTAAAAGCTTTTTATGATACTAAAGACGATATTTTTTCTATGATGAACATGATGATGATGATTTTAATTCTAGAAATTCCAAAGCTTATGATTTTAATGCTAAGATGAGATTACTGAGCTTATTTCATGATTTTCTTGATTCCACTCATTGTTGTTGATCTCACCTTATAATCATTGTTCCTTCAATGTGAGATAGAGCGATGATAATTGCTCCATAATATGTACATATGGGGTAAGGAGAAAGGTGAGGCGTTATATACGCATAGCCACCTGATCAGCTGGATATCGTCGTGGACGCGGGATGTCCGGACGCGGGATATATGGGATAAATGGATCGGGCCGTTCGTTCTGCGGCAATATATATGCAAGATGATGATACGATATATGGATTGGGCTGCACGTTCCGCAGCAATATAAAATATTTATGGATCGGGCTGCACGTTTCGCAACACTATTATTTGTATATATATATGAGGAATGTTTTTTTTAAAAGAAAGCTAAGCATGTATGGTATCCGCCTTATGAGGCAATCAGATATACAGGTTATTTTTATTTTATGTTATGTTCTATATTTCCTATTATGTTGTTATTCATGCCTTACGTACTCAGTACATCGTTCGTACCGACATCCTTTCTTGTGGACGCTGCGTTCATACCCGCAAGTGTAGATAGACAAGACGAGGATCTTTCATCGTAGGCTGCCTTTAGGTACCAGTTATGATTGGTGAGCTCCACTTCTTCCTGGAGCGCTGCCGAGTCTGGATGTATATATGTTTGTATGATTTTTGTTCAGGGCATGTCGGGGGCCCTGTCCCGACTTGTATACTTCAGTCATGTTCATAGAGGCTTTGCAGATAGTTCCTGTGTATGGTTTCGTTATGTTATGTTGGTCGTTATATTGGCGTCGTGGGTCCATTGGACATATATTTATGCATGATATTACGTTCATAGCTAGCCTTAGCCTTATTTTGTCATGCGAGACATAGAGAATACAAGTTATAAGTTGGTTCGCTCGGTTTCCGTAAGGTGTCGGGTGTCAATCACGCCTTATTAAGGGTGGGGTGTGACAATTTCTTTGGCTATATTTACAATTAAACACCCCTTTTGGGTTGTTTTCGGAGGGTTAGATGAGATAGTTGATTATGTCAATTGAAAATACCGTGTATTATTTTGTTTGTCATTATTATTTGTTGCTATTTTAATTTATTAATTTTAATTCAAATGCTATAAAATGAGACAACATTTCATCATTTTGAACTTGCTATTTTTTTCTTTAAATTTTATTATTTGATGCTTTTACTTTTATTGTTTAAATAGTACTACAACAAAATGAAATAACATTCATCATTTTGAACTTGTACTGTGAAATTTTAATAATATATTAACATTAAAAAATGTTTGTGATCAGAACTAGTTAGAAAAAATAGAAGGAAAATGTTTTTTTTTTTAAAAGCAAATCCCACACATTAGTTTCAGAACTTGAAGATAAGGAGTGGGTAATAACAGAGGCCATCCATTTTGTAATGTCAAGAACCACTAAACCACATTATCCAATAGTCACCATTCCTCTAAGATGAGGTTATGGCTTGGTTTTGTCCGTTAGATGGGAAAATGATGTGAAACCTTATCATTGTATATAGATGGAGTGCTATATATAATGAACCTCCAGAGAGCAATAGCTTTAAGCTAATATTAGCAATTATTTACAGCAATGGCTTCCTCAGTGATGTCCTCAGCAGCTGTTGCCACCGGCGCCAATGCTGCTCAAGCCAGCATGGTTGCACCTTTCACTGGCCTCAAATCCGCCTCCTCTTTCCCTGTTTCAAGAAAGCAAAACCTTGACATTACCTCCATTGCTAGCAACGGTGGAAGAGTCCAATGCATGCAGGTTTGTAGTATATATTGTTCATTTTAACTTGTATGCACCAACTATGTAAAGAAATTGTATACTATTAGTGTATTTTAACCTGTTGTAGCAGATACCCTGCCTTAGTTTCTGTCGAATATTTGCTTACTGGTGATTTACTAGAATAATAAATGATTTAGTCATAGGGAGAATACTTTATTTAAATCTAAAATTAGTTAGATAAGTTTAGCTGAAATATTTTAGGGTTTTGAATTTTATTCAGCAGATTTTCTGTTTTTATGTTGGCATAAAAATTCAGAGACAATTTCAATCATTTTGGTCTTTCTGCTGTTCCGCCCTTTTTTAAAAATCAACAGTTTCCAAACTTTTTATGGAAGGCTAATTGTACTTATCTGGTGACGTGATAGTTTAAATACCCAGTTAGCGTACAGAAGTTGAACTCCATATTATTCTGCTTTGATTTCACCAAATAGCTATGGATGGTTTCAGAAGAGGTATAGGTAGGCCGAAGAAGTATTGGAGAGAGGTGCTTAGACAGGACATGGCGCAGTTCTAGCTTACCGAGGACATGACCTTAGATAGGAGGTTATGGAGGACTCAGATTAGGGTAGAAAGCCAGTAGATAGTCGCAGTTTTGATATAGTCTATTGTCATTTGATGCTTGCTACTATGTGTTGTTTCTTGTACTTCAATTATCTTATTTATCTGTGGTAGCTACTGTTTCCTTTTCTCAGACTGCTCTATCGTGATTTGTTTGCTTTCTTTAGTTTCATTTTCATTTTGCTTTAAACTGCTTGTGCTTATCTGACCTTTTCTTATGTTTTCTCTTGAGCCGAGGGTCTTCCGGAAACAGCCTCCCTATCTTCCAAGATAGGGGTAAGGTCTGTGTACACTTTACCCTCCCCAGACCCCACATTGTGGGATTTCACTGGGTATGTTGTTGTTGTTGTTGTAGATTTCACTAAATACACCATATACATGGGAAAGTACAAAAGTCACTGACAACCGTGTTAGATTACAAATGGTACTACTTCTGAAGTTTTCTTAATTAATTCTTTATGTGGGATGTGTATAGGTGTGGCCGCCAATTAACATGAAAAAGTACGAGACTCTGTCATACCTTCCTGACTTGTCTGACGAGCAATTGCTCAAGGAGATTGAGTACCTTTTGAAAAATGGATGGGTTCCTTGCTTGGAATTTGAGACCGAGGTCAATATCTCTCTTTTAAACTTAGCTACTATTAACTATAACTAACATGAATATCTTAAGTTAATGTTTTGTTTATGTTGTGGATGTGTGCAGCACGGATTCGTGTACCGTGAGAACAACAAGTCACCAGGATACTACGATGGTAGATACTGGACCATGTGGAAGTTGCCCATGTTCGGGTGCACTGATGCTACCCAGGTCTTGGCTGAGGTCGGAGAGGCAAAGAAGGCTTACCCACAGGCCTGGATCCGTATCATCGGATTCGACAACGTTCGTCAAGTGCAATGTATCAGTTTCATCGCCTACAAGCCTGAAGGCTACTAAAATCTCCACTTTTAATGTACAACTTAATTACCCTATGTGTTTAGGGGAAGCTTGTTTGAATCCACCTTACAGTTTTCCCTGGAGGAACTGTATACATTTTCCTTCTTTCTATTCGGTGTATGGATTCCAATTCCAATCAAGTTTATTGGAACTAATAATGACATTTGTTTCTTTACTATTATCTGCATTCTCAATGCAATTAATTGCCTGCTTAAGCACCACAAGTGCGCGCCCCAACTCCCCCTCCCGCTAATGTAGAACATTTCTCCCCCCTTCAAATTATGAACGTTCTAAGCCAATGACTCCTTCCAGCGGAGAAAATGTAGTACCATTTTTTTTCCTTTCGGATATAATCTATATATGCAGTATACCGTGTACAATTCCAGTAGTGTGAATGCATATAGAAGATTGAAACGACACTAATAGTATAAAATTTCCTTCTAGAATCAATGTGCATAACTTAAATCCTATAGCACTTAAATAACCTTTGCTATACAGAATACACATACTTCTCGTTATTACATTTAAGTAATTCGATACTATTTTGTACTCCTATATTCTTTATATGGGTAGTTCATAGTCTTTTCTTTCTCCCTTTTTCGTTTGTCTTTTCTACCATATGTCTGTATGTAACTGATGTAGCAAACCGACTACATTTGGCATCATTATCAGACAAATCTTTCACTACAGAAATATCTCAAATTAAAACCTTTCTAGCCAGAACTGAAGAATTAGGGGGAGATAAAGGATCATGTCCAAATCTTTTAAATTGAAGAAAAGATTGTGCTATTTGAACCAACTATCAAGTACCAAAAAACTCAAACAATGTACATTTAAACACAAGAAATTGTTAGAACTGTCTGCAGAGACAAAGAAAGCAGTACAACAGATCTTGGTATTCCATATTATAATGGTCCTAAGGAGAACAGATTCGTTTGTCTCTACTTATTCATTCCATTTTGATTGTAAGAACTATCACAAATGGTCTCGGGCAATTCGCAAAATTGCCCTTCTTTTGGGGTGGTCTTTAAATTTTGCCCCTCATATTTGAAATCATTAAATTTTGCCCTTCGGCTAAAACTCATGGGTTCCAGGTTCGAACCCACACACAATCAAAATTTTTTGAAAAAATCGCAAGGCAGAGTTTAAATTTCGCTATGCTCCCACCGTCATACACTTGTGAAGGAATTACCAAAGTTATGTCGGACCCGGCATACTTATGCCTTATGGGCAGACTTGGCATAAGTATGCCGGGTCCGGCATAACTTTGATAATTCCTTCACAAGTTTATGCCGGGTCCGGCATAAAAGTTTGCCCGTTAAAAGTATGCCCCCACCGGCATAAATTTGTGAAGGAATTACTAAAGTTATGCGGGAGGGGGCATAACTTTTCCTCAAGGCATAGTTTAGTTATGCCTTATGGGGCAAAACTTTTCCTTAAGGAACTATGCCTTATGGGGCAGACTTTTAATTAAGGCATAACCAAAAGTATGAGTCATAAGGCACAACTTTTCTTTAAGGCAAACTTTTAGTTATGCCTTAAGGAAAAGTTCCGCCTTATGGGGCATACTTTTAGTTATATTTTATGGGGCATACTTTTGGTTAAGGCATAACTAAAAGTATGTCCCATAAGGCGAAACTTTTCCTTAAGGCATAATTAAAAGTTTGCCTTGAAAAGTAAAAAAAATAAATAATAAAAAAAAAATGTCTCAAGGCAAAGTCTGCCCCTTCCGGCATAACTTTAGTTTTTCCTTAAGGATTGTATGCCGGATCCGGCATACACTCCCCCAGCCCTGCCTTGCGAAATTATTTTTTTATTTTATGCCTGAGCGGGGATTCGAACCCAGAACCTCAGGTATCCAAGCGTAGGGCAAAACTTAAAGAACACAAATATGAGGGGCAAAATTTAAAGACCACCCCAAAAGACGGGCAATCCGTGCAAAAAAAATGAATGGTCTCCCTAAACTTTTGTACAAATGTAAATTATTGAACAAGTAACCAGCAACGAATATAACTATAAACTGTATTGATAATCAGTTGAGAAACCATGGAATTGGCTTTAGATTACTTCAATTGTTCTGCTACCCATAAAATGGCAATGACCTCATGGTGTTCACATGTGTGGCCCCTGCTCAAAAATAGATAGATAGACTTACCAATTTTGTTGCTCCCCTTTGTAGACTCCTAGTAAGTCTGGTAAGGGATTTCTTCTTGTAGTTATTTAAGGATGCTATGACTCTTTTCACAATATATCTGTTAAAAAATAACATAAGAGATCTGTTAACTCTTCAGTATCAGACAATTAATAAATAATCTGGCCCAAATTCTTACAAGGGTTGCTTTCTATAGAATGAGCAGCTCCAATGCCACAAATTTACTGCAGTACTGCCAAAACAAACAACAAGAAAAAAAGCCCTTTGAAAAGTTGATTTCTTCGTTCTGAGGTTCTGATATTATTGTATTTTAAAAATGAAAAACTTGTCAGTCTATAATTAGAAGAAATAGCAGGAAATTGTTATTTTTAAAAAACATATTCCATCCATTAGTTTGGGAACTTTAAGATAAGGAGTGGGTAATATCAGATGGCAGACGCCATCCATTTTGTAATGCCAAGAACAACATAATCCAATGGGCTACCATTCCTCTAAGATGAGGTATGGCTTGGTTTTGTCTGTTAGATGGAAAAATAATGTGAAACCTTATCATTGAATATAGATGGAGTGCTATATATAGTGACCCTCCAGAAAGCAAAGTTCAAGCGAAGCGATAGCTTTAAGCTAATTATATTAGCAATTATTTTCAGCAATGGCTTCCTCAGTTATGTCCTCAGCAGCTGTTGCCACCGGCGCCAATGCTGCTCAAGCCAGCATGGTTGCACCTTTCACTGGCCTCAAATCCGCCGCCTCCTTCCCAGTTTCAAGAAGGTCTAACCTTGACATTACCTCCATTGCTAGCAACGGTGGAAGAGTCCAATGCATGCAGGTTAGTAGTAGTGTTCATTTTACCTTGTACATAGGGGCGGCTCATCAAATTTGGTGGCCTAAAGCCAAACTGCAATACGAGGCCTTAATTTATTTTGTGTCATTTATTCCAGTGACAAATGTAGATGAGTTTAGAGGTAATGTAAAGATTTAAATGAGTTATTTTTTTTTCAACACCAATATCAATCATAATTTCAAAAAAAAAAAAAAAAATTCTTTTTTATATATACTTGTTCCATCCAAGCATACTTGTCATATTTCATTCTACAGAGTCAAATAGTATACATTTTGATCAATATTTTTCGGATGTATTTTTTCATTATATTGATATCAGAAAAATTACAACTTACGGTACTTTTCGTATAGTTTTCGAATATCTTAACTTTTAATATATTGAATTAATCAAATCTAATTTAGTTTCAAATATTAATCAAATTGACTCTGGAGAAGTGAAAGATACCAATTATTTGGGAATGGAGGGAGTAAATATTTCATAGTTTCTATACTATACTTTTTAATAATTCTTTTTTAAAAAATAACTTATACATATACTATAATTAGAAAATGGGGCCCCGAAAATTTGAGGGCCTAAAGCAATGGCCTTAGGCCTTACCCTCTAGCCGGCCCTGCTTGTATGCACTGGCTGTGTAAAGAATTTTTATACTATTATGTGCATCTTAACATGTTATAGTAGATAACCTGCCTTAGTTTTCGAACTTTTTATGGGCGGCTAATTGTACTTATTTGGTGATGTGATTGTTTAAATACCCTGTCATCAGTGTAGAGAAGTTGAACCCTGTATTATTCTTCCTTGATTTCACTAAATATACCATACACATGGGAAAGAACAAATAATTCACTGATAACTGTTGACACCCAATTTTGTCCCTCTTTTATTTAATTTACTCATTTTTTTTTTAAATTTACTGACGAGCTAAATACTTTATTTTTTCACAATATTTTATTGCTACTACTATTAATATCATTACTTTTATTTTCAACATTATGAGCATTACTTTATCACAAATTTTAAACGGTTAGTCATAATTTCGTTTTCGGGTTTGGAATCGTTAAATTAATTACAAGACAACACTTTGTAAAATATTTATTTTTCTACATATTAATTATTTATTGTCTTTACACAGTCTATGTTGTACTACTTACTAAATTAGAAACCCAAAAATAATTAAAATAGCGGAGGAAGGAACAATTTCTTTTCAGCTAAATTATTAGCCCATACTCTAATTAATTTACCCCAATATTTCAGACCAGCCCACGTCATTCCCCTACCCAAAATAATGCAGCCCACTACCCTTTTACCCGGTCCAAAAAAAAAAATTTACCATGACCCGACCCGGTCCAAGCCCATCCCTTATTTCTTACCCTAAATCCTTTCTCTTTCTTTTCTTTTCTTTCTCTTTCCTTTTCCCTTTTCTCCGCCTCCCTCTCCCTCTCTACCCTACTCTCTCCCTTTCATCAGCATCATCGCCACCACGCTCCTCCCCACTCACCGACGACCCCACTCCTTCGTCTCCCTCCTCACGCTCCTCTCCACTTCCCCTTGTTCCCCCACGCCTCTGTCTCCTCTGTCTCCCTTGTCCCCCACGCCTATACGCTCCCCTCTCTTTTCTATAAAAGGGGATTTTTGAAACAGATTTTGTGGGGATTATTCAGTTTTGGGGGAGGACTCAACGTTTTCGAAGAAAAAGGAATCCCCACTCTCTGTTTTTTTAATATCTGGTTTGATTCATCAAAAAAAGGGATACTTTACTACCCTCAACATTTCTGCTTTACCTACTCTAAATCTGTGATTTTTGTTTAAATTCCGTTCTGTTTTCGGGTTCGTTCGAGTTCAAGTGTAGATTCGAGGCCTCGACGCCCCATTCACTGTACCACAAAAAGGTAAACCTTCCTCCTTAGCATCACGCTTTTAATTCAGTGCCTGTGTTCGTATGTTTGTATATTTGTGTTTGTTTAGATTAATATACAGTCAGTCTTAATAAGTTTGTTTTAGGTTTAATTATTATTGTTAAGTTATTGGTGGTTGACGATTGCATAGATTAACCTGGGCTCGGATTAGATATTTTAATTGCTCAAGTCTGTTGTGGGTTAGCATAACCCTTGGGAGTTCATTGACACTCGCTTATGCTCAGTTTTAATTGGTTCAGACACCTATAACTTGTTTACATGAAGTTAGTACGATTTAACACGCTATTGGTATAGTCCATAGATCTTGTTGGATATTGGAGTAGCTTAGAAATGTTATGTTGGTTCTGTTAGCTGAATCATAATTCTATATCGACTCGTAATTATGAAAACATGACTAGTTTAAACTTCAATAATGTGGAGGGTATTGCTTAGTCCAGTTCAGTTTGCCGAGATACCGGAACTGTATCATATAGTTAGTTTGCCTTAATGGGATTGTATGTGCTAGAGTAGTTGGTTACTAAGCATGTTGATTATTACTGGGTGGATAAAGTTTCCTTCTTTTGTGTAAGTTTATGGATAATGTGTTGGTTGTTGAGGGCCACCAGTATCAAGTTTTAATGATAATACCCCTTCATGTTCCTGTCTATATGAGAAGGTCAGCTGATATTGGTCTGAATGTCTTGAGATAAGAGCATAAATAGTGTAAAGAATATATGTGGAGAAGAATTTGGCTTCGTTGGTTTTTGCCGGCACTCATCCATATGTTAGTTTGCAATGAAATAATCAGATCATGACCCCAGCTTTCGACTAAACTGTTTTCAGTTCTTGTTTCTTTGTTTCGAATAACTTGAACCTTTGGAATCCTGAAAGGATTGAATGTTTGTTAAGAATATTGAGGTTTAATATTTATTTGTTTTTAAGGTTATTGTTTCTCTCTTAAAAATAGGTTCTCTTTTAATAACATGGGCATGAAACGATTTGTTTTCCTTTCTCGATTTCCTCTTTGTTTAAACAGACTAGTTCTTTCTTTTCATCTAAGTTTGGCCTGAAATATGACTCTATTCTCAGTTCTGCCTCTTTTTGTTACTTGGAATAGATTAGCTAAATCAGATTTGAACTATGGAACTAGTTTATCCTTTTCTTATTTATATGAAAACGAGTCTTGCTGTTAATATATGGTATCCTGTTTCTTGATGTCTAAACTGGTAACTTTGACTGTTGTATACATCTCCTGCTGCGCTGCTTCTTTTGGTTCTGGTCTGATTTTATTATTCCTAGTTTTCTAGTGCATAACATGCCTAATATAAACCCTCTAGGACAGTTGGTTGATTGCTTTTTGGTGAGTATAAAGCCCCTTTGTTCTTTTCTTTCCTTGAACTGCATATGATATGCTGAGGAGAACTAAAATATATACGCTGTTTCTTGCCTCTTATTATGTTCAGTGTTCTTCAGCTGCTTCCTTTTAGACACAAAACAGAGAAATCATCTGAAGCTAGAAAAAATAAATTTCAAGGCTAGATTAATTCGGAGTTATGACGGATACCTATGCTAAATAAATTTGAAAGATGTCTATTGTTGCTTAAGAATGAATTTCCAGGACTTAAGACATATTTGAAACCGCATATACATAGGATATACAGTGGGTTATCAACACAAGGAAAAGATATACATTCGATATACATCTGATATACACACCACTGTGTGTATATCTTAGGTATATTACTTATATGATTAGAACAGGCCAGCATTGTCTCTCTTTTACTCTATTTGTTCAAGTAATATACACCGATATGTATGTATCTGCTTGGGTTAGATACGATGAAATGGTTATATGACATGTCGATTTTGTTTTTCTCTGATTTGATTTTGTCGCTGTTATGTATTAGTAGTATAATATGGCTGTATTCAGGGTTCATTTTGGGGTTTAGATCTTGTATATAGGAATTCGACAACAACAAATAATGTCTTACAGTTTGTCCATGTTCAGTCCTATTTGCTTAATTCCCTATCTGTGGCTAACAGTATCTATTAACACATCTCACATTGCCTACGATGACAAATATACTATGCATTATCACATGTCTGTTTGCTTGTTCGAAACAATGATGAATTTGATCTAGCTTCAACTATGGGTCCATGGACTGTTGGGATTGTCTGTACAATATAGTTTGCTGCATTTTGCTGGGTTGGCTAAATGGGGGGGGGGGGGGGGGGGGGGTTAAGAAATCAAGAATTCGAAGTATGTATTATCATTCGTCACTGTTTTGCGATAAATTAAACTAGCTTGACAAGGTAGGTATTAAGATAAATCAGTGCTATGCATCCTAAATATGAAAGGATCTAGTGACTGTTGTCCCTATGCTTGCATTACAAAATGATTTGTGTGTTGTTGCCTGTTGACTCCTGTGGGCAATTAAACTGAAATATTGATTAGGTATCGTCGTATGCTATGAAACTGGTAGGTGTTTATTACAGGAATAGGAGACATCATGTATGCATTATGATATATACAGTAGAATATACCTGATATACGCGTAAGTTACTGAAACTGTTTTACTCGTTTCTTCTGTTATTTGGTCTTGCTGCCCCCTGTTATTTTGAAAGAAATTGATGCTACATTGGCTTAAGTATCTCCTCTCCCATGGACCATCTTTGTTGCGTCGCTGTTATTGACTATCTACCTGTTTGACAAAAGCCTGAATCAAAAAACTCAGTCCCTATATTGTGACGGGTATTTGATAGAAGCGAGAATTTTTTATGCAGATTACATTTTAGTTTCGGTTGGTTGTTGTCGTTTTTTTTTTTAGCTGGTTTAGTTTATCTCTTGTGCTAAAACTGTTCAGCCCATTATAAAAACATAATGCCTCCCCTTCAGTACATTGAGTTTCATTATTTGTTTTCATTAAAAATGTTTAGTTTGGACTTCCAGCATGTTTGTTTTGCCTTTCAGTGTTTTGTTATCTAGTTTTGGTTGATTCGTCTGAATGGATGCTAATTCTTTTCCTTCATTTTAATGCATGACTATCGAGCACGAGTCCAAGGGATTCGTCATCTTCCGCATCCGATGTTGGGTTAAAGGCCCAACGTAACATTCCTCGAGTCAGCCCCCATATAGTAGCAGCCAATTCGCAGCCAAACCAGGAAATAAAATCTGGGCTGAAGCCCAATAGGCGCGACAACAGCAGCAACACATAAAAATTGTTACTGGGCTGAAGCCCAGCTGCAAACGGATCACAGCAATCCAAATGGGCCAAGCCCATTTATATTATATCTATCCTTCTATTTTTATTTCTGTGTACATTTAACATGTAGTGTATGACTAACATTTGTGCTTGTTAATTAAGATAAACTTTAGTAACATTAAGGGTTTTAGTTTAGTAATGGGTAGTTAATTCCACAAATTACATTTACTTCTATTTTTAAAACTATTTATAGTATCTATAACATTTATTTGAGTAATTGATTTTCAAAATAGCATGACTACATCTTGTGGCTAAGAGAATCATAATTTATGCTTACTATTTTAGAAGTTTAAAGCGTCACAAATCTTACACTAACGTTAGTTTATTCTAAGAAATAAAAAGCAAATTAGTTTCAACGGATAACTTTTTTCACTTTAGTTCCTGTCTAGCACTTGAAATACATATTTGTTTTTAAAAAAAAAAACCTTCGCACAATATACGCTGAACTAATAGTCTTTCTATAAAACTTTATTAAATAAATCTTTTAAATTTGTTAGTCATTTTCTCCAAAACATATAAACATTACACATTCTGTTTTTTTTTTTAGTTCATTTGTAACTAAACTCTTTTATGCAATTATTATTTTCTACAAGTTTCACTTTAAATAACTTTAGCAATACTTACAAGGTATTTTCTTAAATATTTAAATATTTACATCTACATTTAGCCTTAATTAAATAACATAAGTCCGGTCGGTTAACCATTGTTAATGGGTCTTAAAGGATGCCTAATACCTTCCCTTTAGACTAATTGAACCCTTACCTAGAATCTTAAGTTTCGCAGACCTTAAACAGAGTTAACTTTAAACATAACTTTAATAAACTTTAGGTGTCCTAATTCACCGTAAATAATTAGGTGGCGACTCCTTAAACAAAACAAAAACAGGAATCTCCAATATGTCGTACTTTTAATTTAACCCGGTTAAAATGGGGTATGACAATAACCCTGTGTTAGATTACAAATGCTACTACTTATGAAGTTTGTAAACTTTTTTATGTGGGATATGCATAGGTGTGGCCACCAATTAACATGAAGAAGTACGAGACTCTGTCATACCTTCCTGACTTGTCTGACGAGCAATTGCTCAAGGAGATTGAGTACCTTTTGAAAAATGGATGGGTTCCTTGCTTGGAATTTGAGACCGAGGTCAATATCTCTTTTTTAAACTTTGCTACTATTAAGTATAACTAACATGAATATCTTAAGTTAATGATTTGTTTATGTTGTGGATGTGTGCAGCACGGATTCGTGTACCGTGAGAATAACAAGTCACCAGGATACTACGATGGTAGATACTGGACCATGTGGAAGTTGCCCATGTTCGGGTGCACTGATGCTACCCAAGTCTTGGCTGAGGTCGGAGAGGCAAAAAAGGCTTACCCACAAACCTGGATCCGTATCATCGGATTCGACAACGTTCGTCAAGTGCAATGTATCAGTTTCATCGCCTACAAGCCTGAAGGCTACTAAAATCTCCATTTTTAATACAACTGACCCTATGTATTTAGGGGAAGCTCGTTTGAGTCCTCCTTACATATTTCCCCAGTGGAACTTTATTTATTCTCCTTCTTTCTATTCAGAGAAGGGGAGCCTCGGTGTTACTGGTAAAGTTGTTGCCATGTGACCAGGAGGTCATGGGTTCGAGCCGTGGAAACAGCCTCTTGCAGAAATATAAGGTAAGGCTGCGTACAATAGACCCTTGTGGTCCGGCCTTCCCCGGACCCCGAGCATAGCGGGAGCTTAGTGCAACGGGCTGCCATTTTCTTTCTTTCTATTCACTGTATGAATTCCAATTCCAATAAAGTATACGAGAACTACTAATGACCTTTGTTTCTTTACTAATATCTGCATTCTCAATGCAATTAATTGCGGGCATAAGCACCAACTAGTGCGCGCCAACGACCCCTCCCGCTAATGTTGAACATTCTCCCCACTTCAAATTATGAAATGGATATATATACTCTAAGCCAACGACTCCTTCTGGCGAAGAAAATGTTGTACTTCTCCCTTTTTGATATAATTTATATACATACAGCATTCTGTGTACAAGCCCGGTAGTGAGAAATACATATAGAAGGTTCATGTGTCGAAATAGTTCTGTATTATGGCATATAGTTGATTGATTGGCTGACATTGGTAGTGTGATAATCTCAAAAAAGGCAAGCAGCTTGCTAGAATCACTGAAATGACACTAACTCCTTCTAGAACCAATGTGCATAACTTAATTCCTATGTTAATAAGTATCCTTTTTTTATACACAATACATCTTCTAATTACATTTCAGTAGTAGTTTGACACTATTATACAGATTCTTTAAGCGGTTAGATCATAGTCTTTCTTTTTCCCCTTCTCCTTTGTCTTATCTACTATTTGCACGTCTGCAATTAACTGATGTAGCGTAACAACTACATTTGTCATCATTATTAGACCATTCTTTCACTATTGAAATATGTCAAACCTTTCTGGTCAGAACTGAGAGGTGGAGAGATAAAGGATCATGTCCAAATCTTTTCAATTGAAGAACAGATTGTACTATTTGGACCAACTATCAAGTACTGAAAATTCAGACAATGCAGACTTTAAACACAAGATATTGCTAGAACAGTGAGCAGAGACAAAGAAAGTAATACAACAAATCTTGGTATTCCATATTATATTGGTCCTAAGGAGAACAGATTCGTATGTCTCAACTTATTCATTCCATTTTGATTGTCAGAATCTATCACAATTCACAAATGGGCTCCCCAAACTTTTGTACTATTTATTTAATTGAACAAGTAATCAGTACGGAGTATAACTATAACTCACTATAAGCTTTTTGATAATATTCAGTTGGGAGAACCTGGCTTTGGCTTTAGATTACTTCAACTCCTATCGAACTATATTTCCCCACCCCCGGTCCGTTATTACTCTGGTAGCCATAAAACGGTAATGGCCAGATGGTGTTCACATGTGTGGCCCCCGCTGCTCAAAAATAGATAGACAGACTTACCAATTTTATTTGCTTCCCTTTGTAGACTCATAGTAAGTCAAGTGGGTATATTTGGAGTAGTTGTTCTTTAAGGATGTTAGTTATATGACTCTTTTCTCAAGAGATTAAAAAAAAAAAATTAAAAAAAGACGGCTTAATCCATATGCGGCCCCTTAAATTTGTCCTTTTTTATTTTATTTTGACACATCAACTAAGTGTTATTCATATTGAACACTTGAACTTGGCCTCAGGTATATCTATCAAACACAATCCGACTTATATAGAGCAACATATATGGTGGGTTTCATTTTTTTTTAAGTCTTATGTGTGAATGTCAATCGCATCCTACGTGAAAAATTTAACTAATTATAACACTCCACTCAATTTAGAGCCCGTTTGGATTGGCTTATAAGTTGGCTTATAAGCTGTTTTCAGCTTTTTTGAGTGTTTGACTGGCCAGCTTAAAGTTATTTTGTGCTTAAAATAAGCTTAAAAAAATAATTGAACCCATTTAACTTAGTTTATCTAAAGCAGTTTATAAGCTGAAAACAGCTTATAAGCCAAAAAAAATAAGTTAGACTACCCCAACTTATTTTTTTCAGCTTATAAGCTGCAAACAGCTTTAAGCTATAAGCCAATCCAAACGGGCTCTTAATTATACACATCGGATAGGAAGAAGTGCGCTACTATGTTATACAAGTAAAGAACCACCACTTAAACCAATCAAATAATAAAACTGGAAAATAAGAAATCAAAATTGAAAACTAAAACTGAAATAAAAACTGGAAAATAAGGAACCAAAACTGAAAACTAAAACCCGAAAATAAAAACCCAAAACTGAAAAATATAAGAAACCAAACTGAAAATGAAAAACCTAAAACCAAAACTTAATATCTGATATGTATAATTAAAATGGGAGTGGTGTTTTAATTGGTTGAATTTTAATTAAAACTGACAATATATGTAAGGTGGATTTAGTTTGATACACACACTTAGGACCAAGTTCAGACATTTAATAGGAACAATACTTAGTCGAGGTGTCAAAATGAAAAAAAAAATAAAAAAAAAATCTAAGTTTAGGGGAAACAATTTAAGAGATCTATGAGTGTCAGCGATTCATTAACAATCTGGCCCGAAAATCTTAGAAGGCTTACCAAAATTTACCGCAGAAATTACTCTACTGCCGAAACCAAACCAGGAAAAACACAATGCAGGGGTTGCATATTAATTTTTATCTAAAGTTCTGATATTATTATTTTTAGAAATGAAAAACTTGTCCGCTTAAATTAGAAAGAATAGCAGGAAATTGTCATTTTAAAAAAGCATATTCCATTTATTAGTTTGAGGTATAAGATAAGGAGTGGGTAATATCAGGGGCCATTAATTTTGAAATGCAGAGAACCACATAATCCAATGGTTACCATTCCTCTAAGATGAAGTTTGCTAGCTCTTTTTGTCCGTTAAATGGGAAAAGATGTGAATGTAACCTTATCAGTTATCACTATAAATAGAGGGGGGGTTGCTACGGAGCAATTATTTACAGCAATGGCTTCCTCAGTGATGTCCTCAGCGGCTGTTGCCACCGGAGCCAATGCGGCACAAGCCAGCATGGTTGCACCCTTCACTGGCCTCAAATCCGCCGCCTCCTTCCCAGTTTCAAGAAAGTCTCACCTTGACATTACCTCCATTGCTAGCAATGGCGGAAGAGTCCAGTGCATGCAGGTAATTTGAAGTGTATATTATCTATTTTAACTTGCAGGGTACCGACAAAAGTAACTTTTGCATTGACTGTTTACTAATCTCACTTATTGTGGCAGCTTTAAATCTCTTTCAATGTTTAGTTTATAGAATTAAATTGAACTCTTTATTATTTTTTACTTAATTTCACCAAATGTACATATGGGGAAGGCAAAATTCACAAACAACCAAAAGTTTGATTAAAGATGTCTGAATCTGAATAGTCCAGCCCTTAGACTATTAAGTGTATATATTTATTGTAAGATTTAAACATTTATTTGGTCTGAATAGATTTTAATCATTAAGATCTTTAACAAAGTTTATCATTAAAAGATGTTTTTGTGTGGATTATTTTCATCATCACTCTGTCCACAACCACCACCACCAATCACCTCTGCCATCACAACGACCACTGGCTATCACCACCACTGCCAATCCACTACGGATACCATATTAACCACCTCCATTATCATAATTATATTCACTGCCACCACCAGCGCCATAGTCACCACTATCGGCCACTACCACCATTTTGGTAAATCCCTACTACTAACCACCTCCACCATCACTACTAGCACCACCGCTAGCTACTAACATCAACCAACACCACCACTACCAACTGCCACCAACAGGCCAAACATTACTCACCACAACACCAACCACCTCCACCATCACAACTATTACCACCACCATTACTAGCCGCTAGCACTAATCACCACCACCACTACAAACTATCTGCACCAGATCACTAGTAAATATAAATGTTCCTTTTGTTTTATCAAATTGATTTTATTTTAATAAATTTATATTTTTCTAATATTTAATTAAGTTAGTTGTATATTTATTATGCTTAAAAATAAACAAATTATGCACATTCAGATGTTGAAAAATAAATAGTCTTAATCAGTATTCAAATCTAAAGACAACATCTTTATTATGCAGATATACATTTAGATTCAGATGTCTTAATTTTTATGCAAACAAACAGGGCCAAAGTACTCGAGTAGGAGTGATACTTATGGAGCTTGTTTAATTAGTTCTTATGGAGCTTGTTTAATTAGTTCGTTATGTGGGATATGTATAGGTGTGGCCACCAATTAACATGAAGAAGTACGAGACTCTCTCATACCTTCCTGACTTGTCTGACGAGCAATTGCTCAAGGAAATTGAGTACCTTTTGAAAAACGGATGGGTTCCTTGCTTGGAATTCGAGACTGAGGTCAACATCTCTGTTTTATACTTTGCTCCTATTATGTATAATTAATATGAATATCATGTGTTAATGTTTTGTTTATGTTGTGGATATATGCAGCATGGATTCGTTTATCGTGAGAACAACAGGTCACCAGGTTACTACGATGGCAGATACTGGACAATGTGGAAGTTGCCCATGTTCGGGTGCACTGATGCTACCCAGGTCTTGGCTGAGGTGGGAGAGGCCAAGAAAGCATACCCACAAGCCTGGATCCGTATCATCGGATTCGACAACGTTCGTCAAGTGCAGTGCATCAGTTTCATTGCCTACAAGCCCGAAGGGTACTAGAATCTCCATTACTAATGTAAACTGACCCTATGTATTTAGGGGAAGCTTGTTTGAGTCCTCCTGAAGTTTTTCCCCGGAGAAACTGTATTTATTTTCCGTTGTTTGCCTTCATCTTTCGAATTAATATGACATTTGTTTCTTTACTTACCTGCTTTTGAAAACTTGTAATGTGTGTATATCAGTTCTAATTATCCGAGTAATATCTGCCTTCTCCTCCGCTAGATTCTTCTAGCTAAACTTGAACAATTACCGCTTCAAATTATGAAATGGATAATATATGCTCTAAACCAACGACTGCGGTTGGAAAATGTTGTACTTCTATTGTTTCTTTTTGGGAATAATTTATATAAACCATATTGTGTACAATATCCAAGTATTGTAAAATGGACATATATCGAAGATCACATATGGAACTAGTATTGCATTTACGCTTAGTTGATTGATTGACGGTTGAGTTGCGCAATAACACCGGAACTCGAAGCTACTATCAGATCCTATTGAATCTGGTCCTATCCGACCCAACCCCGGAACTTAGAACGGCTAGACTGTTTGGACAGTAGAACGGGGAGAGGAGGAGTCGTTGATTGATTGACGGTTGAGTTGCGCAATAACAGATTTGTAGGTCAACAAATCGTTGGATCGAATTCTCGATCTTGGGCAAATAGGAATTGAGACTTTCAATGGTCCAGTAAGCAAAGTACCCACCGATGATATACTCGGTGTAAGTAAGCTCTAGGGTCACATCTTTGTAATAAATTTCAATTAGAAACAGAAATTCAATTAGTGATTAGCTACCCATGAGCGACGTAGATAGTGTGGTAATCTGTGAAATATGTCAAGTAATTTGCTATAATTAGTGAAATGACATTAAAAAAAATAAAAAAACTAAAGCCAGCCCAGTGCACAAAACATTCCGCTTTAACATGGTTCGTGAAAGGGCCACACTAAATGCGGTGTGATGGAGCCAGTCTACGGTAAAATGATATTAATACTGTAAAATTCCTTTATACAATCAATTTGCATAACTTAAATATTTCATATGTAATTATCCTTTTCAGGCAAATAAAAAGAAGTAAGAACAATCACAAATGGGCTCACCAAACTTTTGTTCAATGTATTTAATTGAACAAGTAACCAATGAGGAGTGGAACCAAAAACTTTATGGTTAATCAGTTGACAAAAGCAAGAATTGGATTTAGATTATTTCAACCAACTAGAGGGTTCTATCGTATTGTTTTCCTCCCTCTTATTCCTGTGCTGGCCATAAAATGGCAATGGCCTCATGGTTGTCACATGTGTGTCCCCTGCTAACAAATAGATAGACTAACCAATCTTGTTGACTTATACTATTGATTTATACTAAGTTAAGGTGAGGGATCAGGCGATTCATAATGTCCCAAAATATTACCAAGTTCCCCAAATTTGCCATAGAAATTACTCTGCGACCGACACCAAACAAGAAAGAAACAATGAAGGGTGATACAGAAAATGGACCTTGGACATAACTCAACTCCAAAAATAAGCTCATTATAAGAAGACCTTATAAGAAGACCAATATCTACATCCCACCCAATGCGGGACAGTTCAACATATGGGCTACAAATTCGATTTTCTTCTCAAGTTTTGATAGTACTCCCTCTGTCTTAATTTATGTGAAATAGTTTGAGTAAGCAAAGAGTTTAAGAAAGAAAGCAAGACTTTTGAAACTTGTAGTCTAAAACAAGTCATAGATTTATGTGTGAGTGTAAATCATTTAATTTAAGGTAAAGAAAAGTTTTAAGTTAAATTATTTCTAAATATAGAACTGTATCTTTCTTTTTTGGATAAACTAAAAAGGAAAGTATATCACATAAATTTGGACTGAGGGAGTACTAATTTTAAAATTGAAAAATTTGTTGGAAAGAAGAGAAGCAAATAAGTGTTATTTTTAAAAGAACTTATCCCATTTGTCAGTACGGAACTTTGAGATAAGGACGAGTGAGTGAGTGTAACGTTAGGGGTCAAAATTCATGTGGCCATAAAGTTTGTAATGCCAAGAACCACATAATCCGATGGTTACCATTCCTCTAGGATGAGGTTTGCTACCTCTTTTTGTCCGTTAGATGGGAAGAGGATGTAAAGCCTTAGCACTATATATAGAGAGGGGTTGCTACAGAGCTAATAACCCTCTTGAAATTAAAGGTCAAGGGAAGCATAGCAATAGCTTTAAGCAAAGCACTTCATTTTCAGCAATGGCTTCCTCAGTGATGTCGTCTGCAGCTGTTGCCACCGGCGCCAATGCTGCTCAAGCCAGCATGGTTGCACCTTTCACTGGCCTCAAATCCACCGCCTCCTTCCCAGTTTCAAGAAAGTCTAACCTTGACATTACCTCTATTGCTAGCAATGGTGGAAGAGTCCAATGCATGCAGGTTTGTAGTGTATATTATATTAGATTAACTTATATATACCGACATTATAAGGAATTTTTGCATTATCTATGTATTTGACTTATTGTAGCAGTTACCTGCCTTAATTATTTGATTTCCACGTTACTAATCTCACTTATTATGAACAGTTTCGAATACTAAACTTTAATCTATACTAATATGTTGCCTTACTTTCACCAAATCTAGTATATTCACGGGAAATTAAGGGAAAAAATTCACTTACAACCCGGTTTTACATTAGAATGTTAAAAGTACTTATGAAGTTCGTTATGTGGGATATGTATAGGTGTGGCCACCAATTAACATGAAGAAGTACGAGACTCTCTCATACCTTCCTGACTTGTCCGACGAGCAATTGCTCAAGGAAATTGAGTACCTTTTGAAAAACGGATGGGTTCCTTGCTTGGAATTCGAGACTGAGGTCAACATCTCTGTTTTATACTTTGCTCCTATTATGTATAATTAACATGAATATCATGTGTTAATGTTTTGTTTATGTTGTGGATATATGCAGCATGGATTCGTTTACCGTGAGAACAACAGGTCACCAGGTTACTACGACGGCAGATACTGGACAATGTGGAAGTTGCCCATGTTCGGGTGCACTGATGCTACCCAGGTCTTGGCTGAGGTGGGAGAGGCCAAGAAGGCATACCCACAAGCCTGGATCCGTATCATCGGATTCGACAACGTTCGTCAAGTGCAGTGCATCAGTTTCATCGCCTACAAGCCCGAAGGCTACTAAAATCTCCATTTATAATGTATAACTCACCTTATGTATTTAGGGGAAACTTGTATGAATCCTCCTAAGGTTTTTCCCTGGAAAAACTGTTCGCATTTTTCATTTTCATTTCTTTTGCTTCTTCTTTCTATTCAGTGTATGTTTTGGGTCGGATTCCAATGGAGTTTATGAGAACTAATAATACTTATTTGTTTCTTTATTTTGCCTTTTGAAACATGATTTCTGGTGCATATATCACTTTCATTCCAGCAATATCTGCATTCTCAATGCAATTCTCTTTTCCCCCATTCAAGTTATGAAATAGATATGCTCCGCGCCAACTACTTTTTCTGTCCGAAATTCTTGTGCTCTTCTTTTTCTCTGTTTGATACAATTATCTACACTATGGCACTATTCAATGTACAACTACGATAACCTGAAAGGCTGAAATGGACAGAGAAGATTTATTAAGCTGATTCCAACTATAGTCTTGCATTAAGGCTTAGTTGATCTATTGAGTGAAACTGACAGTTGTAAGTACCAAGTACATTATCTTTTACATTGATAGGACAAAATTATGTATACTTAAAGGGAAATTATAGGTAACACTTCATGATAAATATTGATGATTGGTAATCTATAAAAATGACAAGCAATCTGTTAAAATTGATTTGTAAAAGTTCATTATACTATAAGTTGAATCTCCCTTTCCTTTTGATTGTCATGGTCTATATGTATAGATAGCTCATGATCGATGTAGCATAGCAACTAGGCTAATACATAAACAAGCACTCAAACTTGGCCTCAGCGGACAAGTATGTCTTCTAACTTTGGGTGTGCACTAGTAGGCACCTCAACTTGTATAAAGTTGAACACGTAAATACAAATGCTGATGTAGCATTTACGTGGAACATAAATTTTGAAAGTGTCTACATGATAATTTTGTAAGTTGGAGCGTTCAACTGACAAAGTGAAGACAAGTTAAAGTGCGTACTTGTGCACACCCAAAGTTGGAAGGCGTACTTGACAGCTGATGTCAAATTTGAGGGTCTGTTTATGTATTATGCTTAGCAACTATATTTGAAATCATTACTTTAGAGAATTGTTTCACAATGGAAGTATCTCTAATTCTTTCTGGCCAAAATTGAAGGAAGTGGAGATAAAAGGATCATGTCCAAACCTTTTCGATCGAAGAACAAATTAATTGTGTTATTTGAACCAACTATCTACCAAAATCTCAAATAATACAATGTAGTCATAAGAATTTCAAGAAATTGCTAGGACAATAGAAGCAAAGAAATAAAAGAATTAATCGCGGTATTCCATTTAACATTTTTAATTAATCATATCCTACTAGTATTTTTAATTTTCCCTCCACGATAATGATATTCCTTTGCCAGTCATAAGGATCATAATGGCAATGGCTTCATGGTGTTGACATGTGTGGCCCTGCTAAAAAAAAAAAAAAGAAGGATAGATGGCCTTAAATTTTTTGTTGTTTCTCTTTGTTGACGCAAAGTTAATGTGAAGTATCAGGCGATCCAAAAAGAATTTGGCCCAAAATATTGCTAGCTCCAATCCCTTTTATTGGTAATGTCACATTTCTCCTTAAAGAGAATTGGCACCACCAAACATGTGGTACATATCACACTAAATAGAGTACTCTATGCTGGTAACAAGAGTTATTATACTTGGTTTGCATCTCTCAAAGAGATTCTATTTTTCTCCTGACATTTTTCATTTTTTCTCTTTTTCCCAAATTGGAGGAATTTGTATAATGTGGATTTGTAAATTGATCCTTGGAACCATCGTACGGATGTCAACTAGCATTTCAGTAATGCCAATATATAATTCAAACAATGATACATATTCAAACTATCGTTTTAGTAATGACAGTATATAATTCAAACTATTGTATAGATGTCAAACTATCATCATTTTAATAATGACAATATATAATTCATATCGTACAGATGTCAAACTATCGTTTTGTCCGTATTCAATAAGGATGTTGGGTTTTTTATCCCTTTTTTTGCCAAACTTGTTTTACAATTCACCCACATTCAATCTGACCCGCCAATTTGTCGGCTCTATATAAGACATACTTAAGCTTTCTAATTAAAGAAAGCTGAAATTCTGTTACGAGCCAAATAAAGAAATATGTTATCAAGGAAAATTCGAAAAAGAAGTACGATTTTTTTTTTTTTACCAAAGAAGACTTATAGCGAATTTTAATACTGTAATAATTTGTTCGAAATATGACACTCAACTATTAAATATTGAAGACATCTAAAAGAAGTACGATTGTGTTTTAGGAACAAAGAGACTTCGATTTAGTTATGAAAAACCATAACTTTAGAAAATACATATGTTCTCATAAATATATACAATCAGTTATTAGAGGAAAATTGAGTTAGAAACGGAAAGAGCACACCATCCAGCTCTGGTTCCCCGGATCGTTATAGAGTTGAAATTTGGAGCAGGAGCACCTTTTTTTTTTTTCTTTTTCTTTTTTTAAGTTAGCCAATATAATTCACTACGAGAGTAATCTTTTTTTACCTATTATAGTAGGTAAACTGTCCTTATATAAAAATTACCTGTTATAGTAGGTAAACTGTCCTTATATAAAAATTACAAATATCACATTTGACATGATGTTATTAAATAAAAATAATACATTGTTGGGTATAAAAGTTAAGTAAGCATCCCCTTTAAGTAACCACATAATTTTTTGGCAGATTACATCGACAACCCCTTTAACTTATCAGTCAACTGACCAATCACTCATTTTACCCTCTAAATTAACAATTTTTGTTATTTTTTACCTTTTTAATATTATGATAATATTTTTCTCTTTTTAATCTATATTAATGACTTAACTATTGAACAAATAAATTTTATATGTAAAGTAAAAAGTAAAAATGTGAAAAATAATTTTCAAGCATATATAATGTATTGATGATTGGTAATGTATTGATGATAACTCAAAGGGAAATTGTAGATAACTCTTCATAATAAACATTGATGATCGGTAATCTATGAAAATGACAAGTAATCTGTTGTAATCGATTAGTGTAAAATTTCGTTATACTATGAGTTGATTCTTTCTTTTTCCCTTTTTCGGTTATCACGGCGTATATGTATAGCTCGTAATGTGAGTACCTTAAATTTTTCTGGTCACAATTGAAGAAACTGGAGATAAAAGGTTCATGTCCAAACCTTTTTGATTGAAGAAAAAATTGTGTTACTTGAACCAACTATCTACTAAATGTAGTCACAAAATTTCTAATCAAATAGAGCTTCGCATCCTACTTTTCCTTTTTTTTAAAAAAAAAAAAAAATTTAATTACGGACGATTATGATATTCCTTTGCAAGCCATAAGGCCCATAATGGAAGTGGCTTCATGGTGTTGACATAAGAAACACAGTACTGATTTTTAGCATTATTCTCAAAATAACAGTTATGGCCAGAAAATAGTTATATACTTTAGCAAAAATCCAAACCTAAACAATTTCCTTTTTTATCTAAATCAATTCCGAAAAAACCAGTGAAACAACTGTAATTAATTGGAGCTCTTTTGCCTGCCTAAAAAGTAGGGAGTGATGAATTCCTACTAAGTTTTGGGGATGTGGATCAATGAGGGCAATTGTTCCTTTCCGTTCCTATTATCTTTCTTTTTTATTTTGTTTCTATGTTGGCAAAATACTTGGTTTATTCTTTTTGGAATTCAAGTTTGAATAATACACATTATTTTACCATGTTATAATTTTGGATAGTGATGGTTATGAGTTATGCGTTTTTATATCAACAGTATATGTGATAAAACTATATTAGCAATATATATATATAAGATATTGTATGTACGTAAATGGTATATTTGAAGTAATACTGCAAATATAATGTTTTTGTACCAATATATATGTGATAAACCTATATTAACACATTTTTCAACTCGCACAAAACCTGCAATATATAAGTCATACTTAAGCTTACTTAAGAAGCCGTCACTCCACTCATATTTTGTCCGTATTAAATATGGCGGTTGCATTTTTTATTCGTTTTTTGTCTGACACGTTTTTCAACTCGCACACATCGAATTCAACCTGCCCATTTGTTAGCAATATATAAGACATAAGCTTTATTAAGAAACCGTCATTCAACCCATTTTTTGTCCGTATTAAATATGACGGCTGGATTTTTTATCCGTTTTCTAACACGTTTAAAACTCGCACATAGCGAATTCAACATGCCCATGATAAAGACATGATAAAGCTTTCTGAAGAAGCTGCCAATCAATTCATTTTTTGTTCGTATTAAATATGGCGGTTGAATTTTTTATCCGTTTTTTATCTAACACGTTTTTCAACTAGCACACATCGAATTTAACTTGCCCGTTTGTCAGCAGTATATAAGGCATACTTAAGCTTTCTTAAGAAGCCGTCACTCAACTCATTTTTTGTTTATATTAAATACAATGGCTGGACTTTTTATCCCTTTTTTTGTCTAACACATTTTTCAACTCGCACGCATCGAATTCAATCTGCCCATTTTGTCAGCAGTATATTAGACATACTTAAGTTTTCTTAAGAAGCCGTCGCTCAACCTATTTTTTGTCGGTGTCAAATATGGCGGATGGATTTTTTATCCGTTTTTTGTCTAACACGTTTTTCAACTCGCACACATCAAATTCAACCTGCCCATTTCAATAGTATATAAGACATACTTAAGCCTTCTTAAGAAGCTGTCACTCAACTCATTTTTTGTCCGTATTAAATATGGCGGCTGGATTTTTTATCTGTTTTTTGTCTAACACGTTTTTCAACTCGCACATCGAATTCAACTTGCCCATTTGTCAGCAGTATATAAGACATACTTAAACTTTCTTAGAAGCCACCATTCAACTCATTTTTTGTCCGTATTAATTATGGCGGCTGGATTTTTTATCCGTTTTTTGTCTAACACATTTTTGACTCGCATACATCGAATTGAACCTGCCCATTTGTCAGCAATATATAAGACATACTTAGCCTTTATTAAGAGGCAGTCATTCAACCCATTTTTTATCCGTATTAAGTATGACGGCTGGATCTTTTATCTGTTTTTTGTCTAACGGTTTTTCAACTTCGCACACATCAAATTCAATTGTCCCATTTGTCAGCAATATATAAGACTTACTCAAGCTTTCTTAGGAAGCCGTCTTTTAATTCATTATTTGTCCGTATTTAATATGGCGGTTGAATTTTTTATCCTTTTTTTTCTAATACATTTTTCAACTCGCACACATCAAATTCAACCTACCGTTTGTCAGCAATATATAAGACATACTTAAGCTCAGGATTGCCCATTTTTGTTAATTTCAGGGTTTCTTTAAATTTGAAATTTACCGCTAAGTAAGTTTCCATATCAAGGCTCAGTCTCACGAAGTCGTCATTCATCAACTAATTTTTTGTCCATATTAAATACGGCAGCTGTATTTTCATTTTTATCTAACACATTTTTCAACTCGCATACATCGAATTCAGTCTGCCCATTTGTCAACAGTATGTAAGACTTACTTAAGCTTTTTTAAGAAGCCGTCACTCAACCCATTTTTGTCCGTATTAAATATGACCACTGAATTTTTTATCCGCTTTTTGTCTAACACGTTTTTCAACTTGCACACATCAAACTCAGCTTGCCCATTTGTTAGCAGTATATAAGACATACTTAAGCTTTCATAAGAAGCCGTCACACAACCCATTTTTTTTGTCCGCATAATATGGTGGCTGAATTTTTTATTCCCTTTTTTTGTCTAACATGTTTTTCAACTCGCACATAGGGGCGTTCATGGTCCGGTTTGACTCGATTTTTGGTTAAAATCTAAGCAAACCAATTAAGCCCCTTTTTTTAATATTCAAACCAAACGAAACCACTATATAAATTTTATCGGTTCAATTTTGTCGGTTTTACTCGTTTGGTTCGGTTTTTGCGAATTTTAAGAATGTATTTTGTAATACAAAGAATCTTTGAATCAAAGGGTAACTAAATGTTAAAAACATTTTAGGTAACTCGTATAACTTAGGCATTTTTGTTGGTAAAACTTTATAGGGCTTCTTAAATAGTTTAGTCCCGAAGAGAATCACTGCTTCTGAAATGTTTCAACATAGTAAACTCTCTTTTTTACTCTAAATGTACTAATTCTTAGGTCATGAACTGAGTAATTTTTTTATATAACAGTTCACTTGATCAAGAAACCGAAGGATCACTTTTCATTTAGCCTTCAAGATCCAAATAGTATGCGGTATTTATGGGTCCTCATAAAAAATTGCAAAAATAAGTTTATACGATAAAAACTTACCCACACCGCGTGTTTACACCAAAATAATGTTTTGTACCCTCTCTCGTTACCGTATAAAAGGAAACTAGAATTTCATTATGACGCTATTCTATCGAAAGCTTCTTATATTAAGTCTTTACTACAAAAACTCGTATAACTTAGGCATTTTGGTGAATAAAACTATCTATTTATATTATATAATATTTTAAATATCTATATATTTATCGGTTTCGTTCATTTTTTTTTGTTTAACACCAACCCAAACCAAATGTTATCGGTTTTTTCAAATTTAAAACCAAATCAAGTCAAATCGAGCCGGTTTTTGGATTATTAACTCAGTTTGACTTGGTTAACCAATTCGATCAGTTTCTCGGTCTCATTTGAACACCCCTACTTGCACTCATTGAATCCAACTCGCTCATTTGTCACCAGTATATAAGACGTTTGGTTACGACCCAAATAAAGGAAAATGCTATCCTAAAGACAATTCGAAAAAGAAAGAAGGATTGTGTTTCAGGGGCAGAGGATTTGGTTTACTTCTTAAAAAATCCATAACTTTGAAAATATATTCTCTCTCAGAAATATATACAATCAATTCAGAGCTAGGAAGATCATATAGAAAAGGAGAGAGCATACCATCCACCTTGGTCTCCAAATAGAGAGTTAAAATATGGAGCAGGAGTACTTTAATTTTTTTTTTTTATGTGATACCTTTTCACTTTAAAAAAAAAAAAAGGCTAAAAACCGGCCTAAAAAGCCAACCTCCAAAAACAAACCGAAAAGACCGATCTATGAAGGCCGGTTTTTGACTAAATATTTCTTTTAAATATTCTTTAAAAAAACCGACCTCTGGAGGTCGGCTTTTTTTAGTGCCAAAATGGGAAAATTTTGTAACCCAGAGGTCAATACCAATATCCATAGGTCAGTAATTAAATAAAAAAATCATTTTAAAAATCGACATCTGGAGGTCGGTTTTAACAATTTTTTATTTTTTAAAATGACCGACCTCCGGAGGTCGATTTCTTTTTTCGCAAAAAAATAAATTTGAAGAGTATATCAAAAAAAAAAAGTCTTAAATCAACAAGTACAAATGGTCAAGTGGTAGAAATCTATCCTAACGTGTGTAATTTCAAAAACTGACCTTCATATTGAAGGTGTATTTTGAATGCCCTAAACCACTAAGCCAACCTCTAATCTTAAATCCAAGTCAACCTCTAATCTTATGTCTAGGGGATTCAAAATCTATGGTGTATTTTGAATGCCCTAACCACTAAGCCAATCTCTAATCTTATGTCCAGGGATTCAAAATCTATATATGTACATAAAAAATAAAAAAATACCTTATATTACAGTATATTTTTTGGCCGAGGGGGTTCGGGTGAATACCCTCCCCCCCCCCCTAGATCCACCTCTGCATACTGACTTCCGGAGGTCAGTATTTTATTACAGACGACCTCCAATTTTTTTTGTCGGTTTTTGCAGTGTTTCTAGTAGTGTTTCGAATTTCGAGAGTTAAACTGTTACATCCGGCATTTTTGCATATTTGAAAAAATAAAAAAATAAAAAATTCGAGATAACTTGGCTTGTAATGAATGAGGCCATATTTGGACCTTACTTGGTATGAATGTGTCGGCTAAGAATACATTGGTGTGGAATTACGAAAGGAGGCCAAGGGCAAAAATTGGAATTTTGGAAATTTGTTTCGGGAATTACAAAGTAAGATTCCTAATTAATTGGGCTCAAATAATTCAAGAAAAATTGAGGCCCAATTATAAAAGGTGGCCGGCCATGTGCATATGGCCCAAGCCCACCTTAATTAATTCATGTGATGAATTAATATAAGATGACCAAGTCATCTATATCCATAGAAAATTCTAGAGAGAACAAGAACAAAAAAGAACAAGAGAAAAAGAAAGAGAGCATTTCGGCCAAGAGAGAAAGAAAGGAAAGAAAAGGAAAAAAAATTCTTGGAGCTAAATCCTTGGTTCAAAAATCCATTTCTTGTGGGATTATTACTAAGTGCAAGATTCTCTACAACTTGGTACAATTATCTTGGCAAGAGGACAACTCTAGTGGCAAGTGAAGAACTTGAAAGAAAGGTAAGGATTTCATGCTTTTGTTATGTTATGGGAGATGTATGCATGTTGTAGTGTGTGGAAATGATTAAAAAGCATGGAAATTTTGTGTATTAAGGGTATGTGCATGTATGGCCGTGTATGTGCATAATTGTGTGGTTGAGATGTGTTGAATTTTGTATTGTATCCTAGTTGTGATTATGATGGAATTTATATTGGAAGTGAAAGTTGAATGAATTAGGGGAAGTTGGAAAATATAGCATGTGGCCGTGTGATGCTATGGTGATGATGGAATGTGAATTAAATTCCGTTAGTATGTTAATTGTGTTATTGTGAAATGAATGGAAGGATAATGGTTCTTGTTGTCATGGAAAACTTGTTGTTAAGTTGTTGTAAGAAATTATGCAAATTTATTGTAACTTATGTAAATATGGAAAGAAAAGTAGTAAGAGGTAAATTATGATTGTCATTGATGAAGTTGGAAGATAGAAATATGTCATGAACATATATGCTAAAGATTGGAAGTTGTGGGTAAAATATGACTTTGGTAGTAAGCTTGTATATTGTGTATACCTTACGTATATTTGGTGAAAACAATAGGATGTGCCTCCGAATTATGTTGTAATGATCTTGATGAGTGATGAATATGAAAATGGTAAGATGGGTTTGGAAGTGTAAGGTCGGAATGAAAGATGTTATGTTATGCCATATTATGTGTTTTGTAATGCTTGTTGTTGTTATTGATGTTGTTGTTGGGTTGCTGTGTTGATATATTAAGCCGAGCTAAGTCTCGGGGATGTCACATATATAGGGGAAATGCTGCCGAAATTTCGGTAGGCAATTATGTGATTGAGTATGGAATCTTAAAGGCTTGAATTGACAATTGGTAAACTTGACCATTTGTAGATTCTGGACGAAATTGGAAGTGAAGCTAAGCGAGTATAAGGCGCAATTGAGGTATGTAAAGCCTACCCCTTCATTCTTAGGCATGTTCTGAACATAATAGGCTCGGCCGCGAGCCTTAAATACGACTCCGTTCCTCGGAATTCGAGATGGAAATCCGCTCCAATTCCTTCAGTAAGATTGAATCCATTTTCTTATAACTTGTCTTCAAAGTGAGCCTTAAGTATGCAACCTTCCTAAACGGAGTCGGAATACTTCCAAATCATTATGGACGACCTCATAAGGTCTACTATCTGTAATTTACGCACGCCTCCTCGGGTTGGTCCGAGGTGGGCCCACAAGGCCCCGACACTTTTTGTATGACCTAAATTGCCCTATTTTTGTCCGTTTCTCACAGGCAACATCTGGACTATTATTCTGATCATGCTATGACTATTTTTTATATAAATTTTACAAAATGGCTTTGACATCTGAAAATCTGATTCTGGTAATAATCCGTCGTGCCTTCCCAAGCAGGAGATAGGCGCATATTATGAACGCTATCCGAATACTCTGATTTGACTTTCCATTTGGCCTACTTCAGTTTGATTGAGTCGGTATAACGATCTGTATGTATGTGGTTTCTCATTAATCTGTTCGTGGATGTCTCAAAGCTTCCTTTCACCGGATCCCGGGCCGGTTTATATCGTGCGGATGGGCCGCCGAGTCCCTTGTCGGGGGCCGGGTCCCATGTATGAATTCTGAAGTATGATGTGTCCGGTTCCGGGGTACTGTGGTATATGTCCGTCCCCGGCTACCGTGAATATGTTACGAAGTATGATGTGTCCGGTTTCCCGGCGTGTGATCTTTCCCCGGGGTTACCGTGGTTATGATGTGATGTGTTATGTGACAGAGATGTTCGAAGATATGAAATCTTCTGAAATATGATATGTTGTGGCGCCAAAGACAGGAGTGGCGACCACGTTCCTGTGCCCTGTTCTGATTCTGTCTGTCCGTATGGATTGTGATTCTGCCCGTCCGTCAGGACCATGATCCTGTCCGTCCGTTTGATTTATGGTTCTGTCCGCTATATTTCTGTGCTTCCGGTTCAGACTATGATTATGTTTGTTATGTTTCTGCTTTACATACTCGGTACATTTTTCGTACTGACCCCCGGTTCTTCGGGGGCTGCGTTACATGCCCGCAGGTACAGACGCACCTGAAGATACGCCGCCAGTCTAGGGCTCAGATTCTGCTATTTTGAAGAGCTCCTTTGTTCCGGAGCGTGTACTTTTGGTATATATCTTCTGTCTTCTGTATATTCTGTATGTATGGCAACTCCGGGTACGGCGGGGCCCTGTCCCGTCATATGACTCTGTATGTCTGTTAGAGGCTTGTAGATATGTTTGTGGGTTAGGGTCTTTCTGTACGGATGTGTGTATATGTTGTGTTTGGGGCGACCCCATTCGCCGCGGCGGCCGGTCCGCATATGTTTATATATTGCTTTGTTGGCCGGTGTGGCCTTTGTTGGTATTTTCTGTGCACAGGGTTATTTTGGATAGTATGTAAAACAAAGGAAACTCTGCCAAATTTTTTCTGGAAATTATCTAAATTTGAAATATAGCCTTGACGGCTTCTGCTTTATACTTGAATGCGTTTGATAACAGTTGAGATAGCGTTGGATAGATGTGTTTGGGTGCCCAGATCGGGTACTAGTCACGGTCTACGGGGTTGGGTCGTGACATAAACGAGTTTCTTTTACCATATTTTCTTGTATGCTTTATAAATATTTTTAATTATCAATTACTATGACTTATAATACTTTTAATAAAGTTTTCAAATATGTTAACTTTATTTCAAAATGTTTAAAGATTTCATGTCCGAATTCACAATTAATGTTTTAAAAGTTTGACTCTCAAAATCCGAACAGTGTCGCATAAATTGGGAAGGACGGTGTTGTTGACACTCAATTTTGACCCTCCCTCTTCCAGTCCACCTCCTCGAGCTTCTAAATTTATTAATAAACTAAATACTTATTATAATTCACTGTTGCTACTTTTACAATTAATAGACAACTTCATTTTATTATTACATCTACAATTATTTTACTGTTGATATTACATTATTACTAATTTATCACTTGCCAATAAAAAAGGTACAACTCAGATGATACTTTATTACAATTACTAGTAAGATTATAATACTAAATTATATCCTATTTACGCTAGTTATTAAATTTATTATCCTAGTATTTTAATGATATAAAGGAGCAAATGGAATGCATTAGGAGAATAGGGAAAAGGGCCTAAAATTTCGGCCAAACAAATGGCTCAAACAACCAAGCCTAACCAAAACGGCCCACCAGATTTCAGCCCTATTCACCAAAGCCCTTCAAACTTCAACCCGTGTGACCCCCTACTACACTCGAAAACGACTCTTTCTGCCACATTTTGGGCCATTTTTTAATGGACGTTTTGAAATTCAAAACCTTAGCCTCAAAATCCCGCCCAAACGAAACCCTAGAGTTTCAACTTCACTTATAAATATTGTCTCAAGCACTCAGCCGAAGAGGAGTTTTTTTTTAACATTCTTGAAATCTTACCATACACAACACTTTATTTTTTGACTACTACTCTAAACCTTGGGATCTTTTAAACTTTTCATTCGTTCGGATCTGTTCATAACGAGAGAGTAGATCTGAAGAGGCCCCGTCTCAGTTCATTGCACCCACAACAGGTAAAATCTGATTCTATTCCGACTTGTCCTTCTCTAGTTTCAGATTATGTGTTCTTATAAAGAAAAATCATGTATTGAGGTCCTCTTATATTAATATCTATTTTGGATTAAATCACGTGATTAGTTACTCTTTTGAACTTTTTGTAAAATGTATAGCATTTGAATGCAATAGCCGACATGCCCTCGATTGAAGTTTGAGTATCCATACGGCGCTAGGAATCGTGTCTTTAAGGCGTTATGTTGTGGTCATACCATGTTCAACTGAATGCTTGTATAGAAATTGTATCATGGAGATTACACGGGCTGTTTTGCTTCACTAGAATTTTTCATGAGAAATGGTTATGTTTCTGCTTTTGTAAAAATTTTGGTGTATAAACTTGATATCATGTTTTAAGGATTTTTGCACCAGATTTTGGTAGCTCCCTTCATCTAGAAATCATGAGCTTGATTGTTTTTGAGATAGTTTAAAATGATATTAAGTGAATCACTGGCTTTGCTCTAAGCTTTTAAGTCTTGTTAAATCATTTTAGTCTAAGTCAAGTTATAAGAAATATGAAGATTAAAAAATGGACTCTGTTTAGTTTTCTTGATAATACATGTCATATATCGCTATGTGTCTAAATCATGTATTAGGAAGTGGTTTATTATCATATGGTAGTGCACTGTGCAGGTGGTCACATTATTTTACATTTCACCTTGTCCATCTTCCGTGATCATGTCATCTATTAAGTGAGATCTTTCTTAGTACCGAAAAAATGTGCTTCCAAGTGATTACAAAAATGTTTGTTTTGATATGGTGTAAACATTTAAAGAATTAGCTTAAATTTCTCAATTGCTGTATCTGATAACAATGCTCTTATACAAGCGCTCGGATGAATATTTGACTTCTTGTATTTAAGAATCAAAGACAATGTGATTTCTCGTTCCATCTTAATATGTTGTCAAGAACCAGATTTCTCTCTAACTATCTTTCTCCTCTTCTATTTTTTTTGCATGAACACCGGAGCCGAAGAGTTTCACTTTTAGACTCAACGATACTGCTTACGGAAGTCCGCATATCATTCACTGTGTACTCTCTTATTTTGCTTGAGCGAAATTTGCAGAACATTGCCACCCCTTCTTGAAAATCGAAATGGCTCTTATCATTTCATGTTACCATTTTGTTTATCTGATAGTGCGATTAAGTTTTCTTATGTGACTAACCTTTGTTTACTGTTTGTGTAATTGACTGGTAGGACTTAAGTTACTTCATAATTTGTAACTAAGTTTCCTTTGAAGTCTTGCTTCAGTTAATAATAATAAGACTACTTACTTTTTCATATGGAACATGACATTTAGATATATGGAAATTGAATAAGTGATCAGTTTACCACATTGTACTGGTTTTAAAATTGGTTCTCCAAATTCGTATTTGCCCAGTTGTAGTTTAGTACAAGTGTCCTACTAAAGACTATTCTTGTGCTTCTTTTTTTTTTCTTTTTCTAACGACTCATGGCTTTCTTTAATCCAAAATGGATCTTCAGGTTATTAATTCTAGGTTGTATTTGTTTCATCATGGAAGAAGCTTTTGTATTTACAAAACCATTCTCAGTTTTTGTCCGTTTTACCAAAGTGGATTTAAATTAAAATATTTTCCAAGCATCAATTTTGAGTATTGTCCACACTTTGACATAACTTTTTACAACCTTGCACTAGCCTTCTTGATTAATTTAAGTCCGGTCGATTAATCATTTTTAATGAATCTTAAAGAATGCTTAATTCCTTCCCTTTAGATTAATTGAACTCTTACCTAGAATCTTTAAGTTAAGTAGACCATAAGCGGAGTTAACTTTAGAAAATAACTTTAATGAACTTTAGGTGTCCTAATTCACCATAAATAATTAGGTGGCGACTCTTTAACTTTAATTAATCCCGGAATTACTGGAATGTTGTAAATCATTTTGACCCTGGTTAAAATGGGGTATAACAGGAGTAATATAATTCACTGGCATTCTAATATTTTTTTACGTTATCTGATCACATTTACCTATTATAGCAGGTAAACCGTCTTGCCTTATTCTAAGGAAGATTACCGAGAAAATACTCAAAATACCCCCAACGTTTGACCAAAATCCCAACTACACACCTAACCTTTGCAGGGGTCCTAATACCCCCGGACAATTTAAAAGAGGATTAAAGTGACCCTTTTTTGCTGATGTGGCAGTCATATATGCAGACCACCAAATATTGTGCGGTGTTTGTCTACACGCGCTAGGCCCCACCTGCATTATTTTTTATTTTCCCTCTTTAATTGTAACCCGACCCATACCCATACCAAAATCTAAAATTACTCATTTCTCTTAATCAGCCCCATTTCTCAAATCCCTAACCCAAAACCTGTTCAACTCCATTTTAACCCAATAAGTTCTGGGCAAAGATATTCTACACGGACTTCTATTTGCCAAAATATCTTTGTTTTCCAAAACCAAGTTGAAATATTGATTGAACCAAGAAGACAGATTATCAAATTTCTTGAGCAGTTTCGTTTTAAAAATCTTTTGTCGCTAAATAAATGTCTTTCTCGACCATCCCATGTCGGGGCGAGCCAAAGAGCACTGACATTCATTACAAGAAAAAATGCATTTGAGCCTCTCACTACATACTTTATTGACATTACATCTCAGCAAAGATCCTTGAGCCTCTTTAAGGTTGGATTTGAACTTCATTTGTTGTTGCTGCTCCTTGTGCATCAAGTGAAGGTTAGTTTTTGACATTGCAAAGCCTGACAGATCGAAAACAAGCATCTATGAACTATAATTTGGGAAGAAATTTTGAAACCCTAACTTTGAAATGGAGTAAAGATAACAATACACACCAAAATTAAGAGAACATACTTACAATACATCCAAATCCGACCGAATATACTAGCTTAATTCTTCAAAAATGGCCTGAAAGAAGAAGAGAGATTGAAGCTTTTAATTTGGGATAAAATAAAAAAATGGGTCGGGTAAAATGTAAGAGGGTATTATTACTTTTTGAAGTTTAATTGCTGATTTGGACTACCAGGTGGACATTTTACAACAGTTGATAAATAAATTTAAAGTGTTAAACGCGCCATGATAAAGTGACAACACGCGCACTGCCACATCAGCATAAAAGGGTCACTTTATTTCTCTTTTAAATTGTCTAGGGGGGTAATAGGATCCCGCATAGGTTAGGTGTGTAGTTGGGATTTTGGTCAAACGTTGGGGGTATTTTGAGTATTTTCTCGAAGATTACCTAGAGATATCTTTCGAATGATATGATGGTATAAAATAAAAATATTACATCATTCAAACCGTGAAAGCAACCATTAATACTAGCATTAGGGTAGGTTGTCTACATCACACCCCTTGAGGAGTTACGCCCTTCCTTGAACCCCGCTAACGCGGGATGCCCTTTTTCTTTTTTTGCCGGTGTACGTAAGTGAACTAATCATCCCTTTTACGGGACTACATAAGTTTTTCTAAGTTCTGAATCTCATCCTCTCCATCCATGCCTTACTTTATGTTGCCCCTCGATTTCTTATTCTAGTTTTTCATTAGTCCAATTTCAGGAGTAACATAAACTGAGAAAGCTTATTGGTTCTCGTTAATTATGTTATTGTCAAACTGGGGAGAAGTAACAACACAGAGACAAAATTGTCCAAATGTCATGCAAAATCAAACACCTGCTATTCTGGTGAAATTTTACAAACTTAAAACACCTCCTTTTCAATTTATTTGATAGTACAACTAGGGGCGGCTCAATGATATTTGTGACCTAAAGCGAAACTTCAACGAGAGGCCTTAAGTTTTTTCATTAAAAAAATCATATTTGATTTTATTTGAGAAAAAATTGTGCTTTTTGAGATACAAAATTATTAATAATATTTTTATAGTCAATGAGCCCGTTTGGATTGGCTTATAAGTTGGCTTATAAGCTGTTTTTAGCTTTTTTGAGTGTTTGGCTGACCAGCTTAAAGTCATTTTGTGCTTAAAATAAACTCAAAAAAATAATTGAGTCCATTTGACTTAACTTATCTAAAGCAGCTTATAAGCTGTTTTCAGCTTAAAGGCATAAGCCCATCCAAACAGGCTCAATGTCTTCTAATAGTCCTTTTTCAATTGATAACATATGTTTTTTGGAATGCAATTATTCAATTCTTATAGAATATCTTGATTTTTTGGAGGATATATGTCCGATTTTTCACAAACTACTTCTTCTTCTTGGATTTTATTATAGTTTAACTCAACTATATCGTTGATTTGTTAATAATTCTCCCACATTTTCTTATTCTGAATACTTATTGTTTATTAAAAATTATCAAGGGCTCCTTTATGGGATTGTATTAAAGTTTCAATCTTTCTACTTTTTTGAGTTTGAATATCTGGATTCATACTTTCTCGTTGACATATTAAAATTCTAAAAAATAACTAAAAAGACAATATATTATGAAGAAAAAAAAATTAAATGTAGAATGATAAAATATAACACAATCAAACTTGGTTCAACAAATAGAAACTTGCTACTCCCTCTGTTTCAATTTGTTTGAACCTATTTCCTTTTTAATCCGTGCCAAAATGAATGACCTCTTTCCTAATTTGGAAACAAATTCACTTTATGAATGATTTACAGCCACACAAATTTTCAAGGCTTATTTTGAACCACAAGTCTCCCTCTTTCTTAAATGTCGTGTCCAGTCAAATGAGTTCATATAAATTGAAACGGATGGAGTATTATTTTCTGTTAGTATTATGTGTTCAGAAAGTTAGAAATTGAAAACCAGAAAACAGAAAAACAGAAACTGTGTAAACTCAAAAAAAAAAATGCAGAAACAAAGAAATATCCGAGATCACAGAATTCACTGTGTGTCCTTAAGGAATTTAATCCCCTCACTGTACCCGAGGTTATTGATTACTTCCCCCCAGGAGGGAACGGATATACCTGTCGCAGATGTAGCGGTACCTCAAATTTCTACGACTTCGTCGAACTCAAATTAGGCAACAAATCACACACACTCCATTTTTATTTCAAAAAAGAATGCAGAGTATGAAAATTTCAGTGTTGAAAAATGAGGCAATTTCAGTTTATATAGTCGCGAATATACCTGTTCAGAAAGGTTGGTGACTGTTCGAAAAGGCCTTGCCTTTTCCGAAAAAATAAGAACGTTCCGAAGCTGAGCGACGACGACGGCGAGAAGAGAGTCCCTCTTCTCAACTCTTTAAGAGCTAGAAGAAGTGTTTTCTAATACAGGCACATAACTTTCGCTTTCTACCACCAATGTGGTACAAAACTCCTTTTTAATGGAACTTTACTTTAAACTTCATTTTCCTTCGATTGTCTTTTTTCCTTCATTTTTCATTTACACCAACTTAGCTAGCTTCAATCATTACCTAGCTTTGACATTTTCATCGCTCTAGAACTTGAGAAAGGTCAAAGTAAAAGTTGACACGTAAAAGTAAAAGATAATAGACAAGTCAGAAGAGAAAGACCATCAAAGATAAATATAACGGGGGGCCTTATAATGATGATGATTGTGTATAAATGAGGAAGGGGCTATTCACCGGTAACTATTGGGAGAGATTCTCAAAATACAATTTGACTTCCCAATTAATCTCAGCAGTACCATTTTTGCCTTGAAAACTGTACTTTTTAATTATTTTTTTAAAATAACGTATAGTACCTACTTTAGAAAATTATGGGCCCCTATAATGATGGGGCCTCAAACAGTTGCTTGAGCTGCCTTCCCCTTGGGCCGCTTTTGTGTACAACAGACAGTTACATGTAGTTGAAGTTCATACTATACATCTATATATAATATAAAGCTAAACAATAGAAGAGTGATATGACATCTTTTTTTGGTCAATAATTTTTTTTTTTTAATTTTTCTCATTTATTTTATTTTAAAAAGACATCTTCATAACTCACACCTCTTCATCTTAATAACTCCTACTCTTAATCAGTATTAGTAATAGTAAAATTCATAACTCCCAAGCTTTTTATGTTCATAACCCCCAATTATTTAATTATTAATATGCAAGTTTATAACACCTTAAAATTACACCAAAATATTTCCTATCCAAATAATTTTATTCTGAGATCGGTTATCCTATACTTCTATAGTGCAATAGCCACCGAGAGAGGACAAATGGTTTGGCTTCTTCAGGGCATGAATGGAAGAATTCTTTCAAAAATGTTTTCAATTTTTTTTTTCTTTCTCTCTCTTCTTATTTCATAAAGGATTTTGATTACTTTATGGTGACAATATAGTTATTCTTTCTTCTTTGATTCAAAATTATAGCACACTCTAAAATTTTCATTTGCTTATTTAACTTTTTTCTTTTGTTTTTTTTCTTATCGGTAATAGGCTGTGTCCAAGCTATGGATGTTTTCGAGAGTGAAAGCAGGGGAAGGAAGCCAACGTATATGTGCATGCTGCTTAAGGAAGTATGTATATATCTTTCAGCAATGATGTTGGTTAATTTTTAATAAGTCTATTGATAGAATATGGGAATACAAAATTTATTTGTTATTTTCTTAATATAGTTTAACTCATAGAAAAGTTATTTACTTATATGTTAAATTGCAATCCTCAAATTTTTCATTTTATGTTGTTGAAAGCTCTTAAGGTTTTCATATATTGTGGGCCTCAAGTTTAACTCACAAAAAAGTTACTATTTGTTAATACGTAAAATTGTAGTCCTCAAGTTCTCATGTTATGTTGGTGATAAAAGTCCTCAAGTTTTCAGATTTTTATGGATCATTGTCGTCTATTACGTTTAGTCTGAACCCTTCGAGCTTACTTTTTGAAAGAAAAAAAAAACTAGAAATGCGGTCAGTATATTAGTTTTGACAAAGGTGACGTGGCACATCTCTAAGGCCAAGATACTTATTTATCTTTTTTATTAAGTTTTTGCTCTTTTCCCTTCTTACTTTGTTCAAAAATCTCCAATACTCTTGATTCTTTTGGAAGTAATGGCTGCACATATTGTTTTAATTAATTTAGAAATAGAAAATAAGTTATCACTAAATTATGGAATATAAAGGGGTACATGAGAGCTGAAATTAATTAATTATGCGAATTGAAGGGTACAACACTTATACACATAGACTTGTATCCTCCTAATGTTCTGCTTTTTCATAGGTGTATAAAAGAGATATGATAAAAAGAAGCAGCTACCAGATCTTTACCATAAGCAAATTTAATGAAGCAAGTTTCACTTCTTTACACCATCAAAGAAGAGAAGAAGCAACGACTAAATGAGATGAAGTTAAAAATAACTTTACGTTTTCTTACCCTTCTTTGATAAAATTCTCCTTCTCTTATATTTACTTAGTTCTAATAAAGAATGAAAAGCAACTTCATGGGCATCAAAATTCAAAAGGTTGACAATGATGGCGTTACAGTAGAAAGACGACGAAGTAAAAGTGTAATTCTTTAAAATTTATTGACAATTAATTATCTCATGTTATAAACTGCTTGTACATATTGTCCGCTTTGGCGCACCTCACGGCTTTAAAACGCGTATACGAAGGAGGAGGGCCACCAGGCACCATAGCTCGCTTGTATAAACTGTCCGCTTTGGAGACTTCAGGCTCCTCACGGTTTTATAACGCGTATACAAGTAAAGGCTTCAGGCCCAGCTTATAAGCACGCACACAATCCCGTGTGCGAGCGATGTGGGAACTTCAAGTTCACAACACACCCCCTCATCGCGAGCATCGTGCTGATAACGTGTTATAAACTGCTTGTACATATTGTCCGCTTTGGCGCACCTCACGGCTTTAAAACGCGTATACGAAGGAGGAGGGCCACCAGGCACCATAGCTCACTTGTATAAACTGTCCGCTTTGGAGACTTCAGGCTCCTCACGGTTTTATAACGCGTATACAAGTAAAGGCTTCAGGCCCAGCTTATAAGCACGCACACAATCCCGTGTGCGAGCGATGTGGGAACTTCAAGTTCACAATGTCAAAATATCCCAAATAGTGGATATCCAAAATATCCCAAAATATCCCAAAATATCTCAAAATATCTCATTTCCTGTTTCTCTATAAATAGGATGCACAGATGCAATGTTGAAAGAGCAGAAGTAAGATAATCTGATATCTCTCTACATATTCTTTCTCTACATATTTCTTCTGTGTATCTACTTCATAGTTTTATTTCATAAGGCGTTATCAGCACGAGACTCTGTCATCTCGAGCAAATACTTTACAAGCCTCGAAGGTATTGATTTCTTTGTTTTCCATTACTAATGGCAAATCTTTCTAGACGTGAATTTGTAGCCTTAGATATATCCGGCAATAGCTATATGTCTTGGATTCTTGATGCCGAGATTCACCTTAATGCGATGGGTCTGGAAGACACCATCAAAGATAAAAATGAGGCATCAAACCAAAACCGTGCTAAGGCAATGATATTCCTCCGCCATCATCTTGATGAGAATTTAAAAATGGAATATCTCACGGTTAAAAATCCTCTTACGCTGTGGAATGATCTGAAAGATAGATATGATCACCTGAAGTTGGTCATACTTCCACAAGCACGTTTTGATTGGCTCCATTTAAGGTTCCAAGATTTTAAATCTGTTAAGGCATACAATTCTACTATGTTTAAAATTATTTCTCAATTGAAATTATGTGGTGAAAATATTACTGATCTTGATATGCTGGAGAAAACATTCTCCACTTTTCCTGCCTCGAGTATGCTCCTGCAGCAGCAATACCGAGAGATGAAGTTCAAAAAATATTCTGATTTAATCTCACATCTTCTAGTGGCTGAACAACATAATGAATTATTGATGAAAAATCATGAAAGTCGACCCACTGGTACTGCCCCATTCCCTGAAGTGAATGAGGCAAATTTTCGCCATTCTAGGCGTGGAAGAGGTCGTGGCCCCAGTCGTGGTCATGGTCGTGGTCGAGGAAGGGATTTTAATCATGATTCTCGTTTTGCACCATATAATACCCTTGACCACCAGCAGTGTAAAAGGAAGGATGAAAAGCATGAAGTTGTGCAAAAGAAAAATTCAGAAAATAATTGCTTCCGATGTGGAGGAAAAGGGCACTGGTCACGTACCTGTCGTACGCCAAAGCACCTTGTTGAGCTATATCAAGCCTCCCTCAAAAGGGCAGAAAAGGATGCCGAAACAAATTTTATTTCTGAAGATAATGTTGAGCCTATGCATCTAGATGTGGCAGATTTCTTTGAATTCCCTGAAGGAAAAATAGATCATCTGATCGGTGATGGATCTGTATTAACTTAGATATTTCATACATGTCGTTTGTATTAGCTATTGTGGTTATGTTTCCATATATATGTAATAAAGTGTGTGTAATACTTTGTCTAATCAAAATATCTACTTCGGTGTTTACTTTGCCTATTCTTTCGTTTTGAAGAATATATGGAAAATCCTCAAATATTATTTGGATCAATGACCAATCATGAAGATATTTGTGTAATTGATAGTGGAATAACGCATGCTATATTCAAAGATGAGAAATACTTTTCTTACTTGCGTAGAAAAAGGGGAAATATTAATACAATTTTTGGTAATAGAAATTAATGATCAAAGGCTCCAGAAGAGCTAATTATTTATTTACAAGTATCATGACACTAGCAGTGTCCAAATAATATATGATTATGGTGAACAAATTAATGTCTCTCGAAGAGCTTATATATGATAGTACCATTCATCTCAGATCATAATTATTTCGATCGGAAAATAAATTATAGTAAACCTGAAGTTTACTAGCGAGAAAAATGGTCATCATATTGAGACTACAGATGATTGGAAGATTGAATATCTCCAACTTATTACGGGTAGGGTCGCGTGTGTAAAAGCGTTACCCGAGCATAATGAGATCGCATGTCACAATAAACCAGAAGTTTTGACATAAAATTTCATGCAACAGCAAACCAGAAGTTTATTAAAAGAAATAGCACTCGTCATAGTAAACTTGAAGTTTACAGGTACAGATAATTTTATCAGTTGACAAGACCATTTTGATCGTCCTGATTTAAATCTGATGTGCTAATTGAGTATTAAAAACATATTGAAGAACTAGAAGATTCTTCAAGAATTTGTTTGTGTTGCTTGTTCTCATGATAAGTTGATTACACCAGCTAATGTTGGGACTGAATCCCCAAAATTCTGAAAAATATAAAAGGTGAGTGTGGGCCCCTTCACCTGCAATGTGATGTCTTAAATAGATGCATCTATGAGACGGTCACATGTATGTTTATTGGCAACTGGCAGTTTGACATTTATAAAGTTGCTTGCTCAAAATAATTGAGTTGGAAGCACAATTTTCAGAATATGTAATCAAGACAATCATCTTGATAATGCTGGTTTATATCTAAGTTGGTTTGGCATTGGATGCCTCCTGACCCAACTATTTCATATTTCATCTGCAAAATATGCTCTTAATGTCCCTGAAGGACAAAGTCTACAACGTGCATGGAGCATGGTAGACCAATCGGTTCCAAATATAATAATCCTTGAAAAAAGGAGGAACAAATGATCATAATAAGGAGGCAATGTGCTCTTGAAGAGCTACGACATAACACTTCATAAACCTTATGGGAGGTTCAGGTACCTGAAAATAATGAAGTGATAAGATCTCAGTAAGTTATGTCGAATTGCGAACCGATACAACATGATATCTTCTCGACAATATACAATATAGCGCGCAATATTGTATAAGGTTGTAAGGATTTGATTTCTACGTCTCTTAAAGCATGTTGACGTAGAATAATTACCAAGTAAAATGATGCATCTTGGTAGACGTAATGTTTATTGGGCCAGCAGTCCAAACAACAGAAGATGTCACATTATTTATACTGATGGATGCTGTCATGGCCTATGTGGCTTACTTGATGAAATTTATATGAAAATTCCTGAAGGATATAAAATGCCTGAAGCATTTGGTTTAAAATCTCGGGAAATGTATTCAATCAGATTACAAAGATCATTATATGGTTTAAAACAATCAGGGCGTATGTGGTATAATCGCATAAGTGAGTACTTGATAAATGAAGGATATATAAATGATGCCATTTGTCCATGTGTTTTTATTAAGAAAACAAAATCAGGGTTCATAATACTTGCTGTTTATGTTGATGACATAAACCTCATTGGAACTCCAGAAGAGCTCCAAAAGGCGATTGAATATTTGAAGAAAGAATTTGAGATGAAAGATCTCGGAAAGACAAAACTCAGTCTTGGTCTGCAAATTGAACATTTCGCAAAAGGAATCTTTATCCATCAATCTGCCTATACTGAGAAAGTTTTAAATCGGTTTTACATGGACAATTCGCATCCTTTAAGTACTCCTATGATTGTTTGCTCACTTGAAGTGAGCAAAGATCCGTTCCGACCTCAGGAAGAAAACGAAGAGCTACTTGGTCCTGATGTACCATATCTTAGCGCAATAGGTGCACTTATGTATCTTGCTAATGCTACAAGACCTGACATAGCATTTTCTGTTAATTTGCTAGCAAGATATAGCTCTTCTCCTACACGGAGGCATTGGAACGGGATTAAGCATATATTGCGATATCTGAAGGGAACTAGCGATATGGGTCTGTTTTATACTAACAAAGGTAGTACAGATCTTGTTGGTTATGCAGATGCAGGTTATTTATCTGATCCACATAAAGCTCGATCTCAAACGGGCTATCTGTTTACATGCGGAGGTACTGCTATATCATGGCGATCGACCAAGCAGCCCATTGTTGCTACTTCTTCAAATCATGCTGAGATAATCGCTATTCATGAAGCAAGTAGAGAATGTGTGTGGTTGAGATCAGTGATACATTTCATCAGAGAAAGATGTGGCTTGAAGTGTGATACAAAAATACTAACAGTATTATATGAAGATAATGCTGCATGCATAGCTCAATTAAAAGGAGGTTTCATAAAAGGAGATAGAACAAAGCACATTTCACCAAAGTTTTTTTTCACACATGATCTCCAGAAGAATGGTGATATTGATGTGCAACAAATCCGTTCAAGTGACAAACCTGCAGATTTGTTCACTAAATCTTTGCCAACTTCAACTCTTGAGAAGATGATATTCAAGATTGGAATGCGAAGACTCCGACATCTGAATCTTGGTCTTCGTCAGGGGGAGTGAAATACGTGTTGTACTCTTTTTCCCTTAACCAAGTTTTGTCCCATTGGGTTTTCTTGGTAAGGTTTTTAATGAGGCAACTCTCAAAGCGTATTATTAGATATGCGCACTCTTTTTCTTTCATTAGGACTTTTTCCCACAGGGTTTTTCCTAATAAGGTTTTAACGAGACACATCATCTATTAATGGATATCCAAGGGGGAGTGTCAAAAATATCTCAAATAGTGGATATCCAAAATATCCCAAAATATCTCAAAATATCTCATTTCCTGTTTCTCTATAAATAGGATGCACAGATGCAATGTTGAAAGAGCAGAAGTAAGATAATCTGATATCTCTCTACATATTTCTTCTGTGTATCTACTTCATAGTTTTATTTTATAAGATCTCAATCTTTCTATTAAAATATTGTAGTTATTGCCAAAAGAAGGTCCGACAGAAATTATATGAGTTTTAAACTTTTTATCGTTGGTCTTGATTGTTCTATAATATATTTAAGCGAAGGACAATTTGAGATGAATTTAGTAAATAAGGGTTGTTTGGTGCTAGAGATTTCTGGTTCAAATACTAGAACGGGAAAAAATTCTGGTAGAGAATGTTTTCCTCTTTAATGTATTTTACGCCGCCGCGAATTAGATTTAGTCGAGGTCGAGCTACTGAATGAGGAATCAAAATGAAGTTTGTTTATAGCTTATACATGTAGCGTATTTTCATAGCCGTGCGAAGCACGGATATATTCTCTAGTGTATATATACACACTTACATAGACTTTTAGTACATAACACACAAAGAAAAAAGCTAAGACAAGGAAAAAAAAACACACACACACACTCATTACAACACACAACAATCTGCTCTTAGTAGCAGTTTAATTCCAAAGTGGGGAAATTATGATCATTAATTATCTTTGATAATAAAAGCGCAGGTACTCTTCATAACTGTATGGGGACCAAAGCCACTCCATAATCTCATGATCCCAGTTATCATTAGCACCTGAAAATAATGGTCCCGCCACAAATTTCTCTTCTGGTGGAGGTATCTCCATCCATTTCTCCAATTCCCTAAATTGTTCAGATGTGGGCTCTGAAAAAATAAATTCCGCCTTCTCATAATTCATTTCCCTCTCTTCTTCAGGAAAAAAGTCGGAAAACATAGCATCAAAATTAACGCTAGTTTTCTCCAAATTGAAGTCATCTTTGCCTAGTTCTATTATCAGCCCCAGCTCCTCGTAATCCTTCACATCTAACGGAATTTCTTCAAATTCTCCAACATTTTTCGACCTTTTCACTTCCTCGTCATTTTTCACCGCTATTTTCACATCATCACCCTGTTTAAGAGACCCCATAACGGAAAAAGAAGGGACAAGAAAACAAAGAAATTAAAGATCAAAAGAAGAAGAAGAAGAGAAGTTTTTTTGTGCTTCGATAGAGTGAGGGAGAGAGTGTATATATAGTGAGGGGAGCAACGTTATCGTTTTTGGATTATATGCCTGCATGCATGAGTCATCACATAATCACACACGCAATTAAGGTGATGTTTGTTTTTTTCTCAGACAAATTAAAAAGGGAGATTAAAGAGAAGTAAATCTGGAGTTTTGTCCCGGACACTAATCTGATTACATGTATTAATAAGTGGCGAGTTTAGATGTCTAGCAGATAGAACACAATAATTAAACTGGAACAAAGAGGCAGCTACCGAACTACCTCTTGTCCGTTAAAAGAATCAAGCATTATGCATTAAATTCAATTGAGGGTTGTCTAAAATTCAGTACTAAAAAGTAAAGGTAGTTTAGATAAGATTAGTTGAGTTTAACTTCTATGATAATGCGTAAACATTTAAGATAACTACAGTAGAATTAACGTGGGATTAGCTAGTAACCTGGTAAATAAGATAAATTATCCATTATGACGGATTAAAATAATACTAATGGTAGTATCCAGAGCATGGCCTTGTGCTTAATGAAGTAGGCTGAACAATGAGGTCTAAGGTTCATTTTCCAATAGAAGTAAAGGAATACTCCTATTTGTCACGTATCGCTTCTTAAGAGTCTAAATGCATGAATTTGACTAACATTTTGAGATGTAATTTTCACCACATTGATTTGAGAAAAACTGCGACATATAATACTTTTCGTATAGTTTTTGAATATCTAAATTTTAATTAAATCTAATTTAGCTATGAGAATTAGTCGAATTGACTCTCAAGAAGTGAAATGTGGCAACTGTTTTGGGACGAAGGGAGTAGGTGTTTCTTCTCGTCTGTCCAAGTTTTGGCGGACACATCGGTTACCCGATAGCAAATGCCCGGTAAAATTAGTCAAGGTACGAGCAAGCTAACCCAAACATATGTACAATATTATCAGTGTATATAAGTTAAATTCTAAATATATTGGGTAGTTTAAATTGTTAAATGTTAGAAGAAGAAAAAGAATTCACTTTTTTTTTCCCAAAAAGGATAGAAAGAGGTCATATACCGGAAAGGAGGATAGCCCATAGCATTTAAACCTGTAACCCCAACCGGAGAAAAGGTAGAAATCTCCAAAAAATCACCGACCACTTTTTTGGCACCTTTATGAAATTTCTAATGCGAAAGCTTCCTTCTTCTTTTTCTTTTTGGTGGTTTGCTAGTTTTAGAGCTAAATTTATGCATGTATTACACTTGTGTCAGTAGATTCTAGAATCTATGTATGTGTCAGTTTGTTTCAGAACTTTACAAGAGATATAGTTTGTTTGTATTTGAGAATGAACTCTAGTACGTAGTTCAGTTTGGTGGTTCTGTAGTTGGCATGGCGTCAGTTTTTATTTTTATTTTTCTTCACTGAAATATAAGGAGAATCAAGATAGGGTGGGGTGTTAATGCCAATTATGTATCTGTTGATTACTTGATCCATTGTTTTGTGTTGTAGAAATTAACGGTACAATCGAGGTTGTTGGAACCTTCAGCAACAAGTAGATGAGCTTTCAAAATGAAACATGAAACTAAATTCAAGGAAAGTTTATGAAAGCAAATTCATTCAAGGAAGGTTGATCACGTGGAAATGCATTAGTAACCCCAATTTTTTGCCAGAGCCATTTCTTTTTCCGATTCAGTCCCCCGCATTAGCGCTTATCTTTTGATTTTTTTTTGAAAGAATTAACTTAAGTCTCCCTTGATTTGGCCGGAAGGAACCGAAAGTGTCTCCCTTCTTCATTGATTTGGGGAAAAAGGAACCTAAAGCACGACGAGAAAGCTATATACTCATTGGTAAATGAAACTTAACTAAAGCATCCACATACAAAAAGGAAACATATTCCACTCTGTACAATATTATTACATATTTTCAAATTCTCAAAATTTGTGAAGAACCACTTGAGTGCATTTACAGAAGGCAATAAACAAAATTGATGAACCATCAATCCCTTTACATAAATAATTGCTTAAGATAAGAGATACTTGCATAATAAATATAAAATTGAAAACTTTCCTCTATTGCTAATTAATGCCCAAAATTTCCATCTTCTCTTTGTTTTTTCTAGTCAAAATTTCTTCTTTATTGAACATGTTTTATAGTCGAATTTCCCTATTGAATGTTCAACTGTTGAAGTTCAAATTGTAGCAACTAGACGAGAGTTTTGGCAATCAAAGCCTTCAACTCTAGCTGGTGCTTTAGTTTGCCCAAGTATATGTCTTGCCCTTTGCACATGACCTTCCTTTACAACTCGATGATGGAGAACGTGAAGCTGAAGTCGATTGACTTGATGATGATGATGATGATAAACAGGTTAATTGCTTTCGATAATTTGCAAAGTACACATTATGAATCAATGGATTCATCGCTCGGCTATGACCCATTAAACAAAAAGAGGGGGATGATGATAATAGGGATGCTGATCGCATTACTATACCATCCTGTTAAACCACATATAGATGATCAATTTCAGAAAGAGGATTTTATATTTAGAGTTTAAGCAAATACACTAACAGTGTAAAAGAAAGTTAAACCATTAGTGTAATTCATTACACCGTCCTTGAAATAAGTTAAATCTCTTTATACTTCCATTATGTAACAGAAGCAACATTTGAAGCAATGGTTCGGGAAAAAAAAACAGCAGGATAAGTGTAGATTGTAGAAAGGACAGAACCACCCCCCCCCCCCCCCCCTCCCCGCGGAACCATCGAACAAGGACCAATGTATGGAAGAAGTCCAATCAACAAAGTTGAGCTACAGCAAGATTGTCATCATGTACAGGGAAGAAATTCTTCGTCTTGAAGACATAACCACTAATCTTCAAGGGATACATGTGATGGTCCAGGTATGCAACCCCCTTGTAAATGGCTATTTTCTGCGATTTATGCTAGTAATGACTTTGCCCTTAAACAGTCTCTTCAGGACGATCTCATTAGAATAAGCAATACGAATCACTGTAAGTGGTTGGTAGGTGGGGATTTTAATAAAGTTTTAAGAGCTTCTGAAAATTTTGGGGTTAACCCCATCAGTAGGAGAAGAGCTAATCTATTTTGGGACTGTCTTACCAATTATAATCTGATAGATCTAGGATATAAAGGTAGTAGGTTCACCGGATCAACAAACACTAAACTAATAGACAGATCTGATCCTTGAGAGAATTGACAGGTGCCTTGCTAATAATTCCTGGATTGCTGACTTTCCTGAAGCCATTGTTACTCACCTACCTAGAGTCCTAGAGTGCACTCTGATTATTGCCCCCTACTAGTCTCCTTAGCCAACAACAATCAGAGGACTAATGATAGACCCTTCAGGTTTGAAACTATGTGGAGTAACCACCCCGAGCTGAACATCATTGTGAGGAATAATTTTTGGCCAAGAAACCCCCTTTGCACAGCCACTAAATCGTTTCAACAAGATGTCATCACTTGGAATAAGCATACCTTTGAAAACATTTTTGCTAGGAAAAAAAAATCCTTGCCAGAATCAATGGCATCCAGAGTTCCCCCAACTATCATCTGCGCAATTTCTTGGTAGATCTAGAGGTGACCTTGACCAAAGAATTCAGTGAAATCCTCAGGTTAAAAATAGAATTTTGGGCCCTTAAATCTAGGATTAATTAGCTAGCTGAGGGAGATGCCAACACTAGTTTCTTCCACCTCACCACCCTTAACAAAAGAAGAATGAATAAGATCATGGCCCTAAGAAATGATGCAGGATAGTGGATCCATAATCAGCTAGATATTAAACTGCAAATCCTCTCTTTCTACTTAAATCTCTATAAGTCTGAGCTCAGCTCCTCCCCTAGGGTCACTGACCAGGAAAACCCTAGAGGCAACATTTTAAGCCAAGTTGTTGTATCTAGTCTCTCCTCTCCACTTAGAGACAGTGGAATAAAAAAAAGCCTTTTTTTCCTTTGAGCCCAAAAAAGCAGCTGGGTCTGATAGACTCCATCCCCTTTTTTATCAAAGGTATTGGGAACTTGTAAAGAGCTAAGTCACTTCTTTTTGTCATAAAGTTTTCTCCTCTGGAAAGATGGACCCTGAAGTTAACTCTACCCTTCTTTGTCTCATTCCCAAGACCCCTGATGCCTCAATCCTAAAAAACTTCAGGCCTGGGCTTTGTAACACTATGTGCAGCTTCATCACTAAGATAATAGTAAATAGAATCAAACCTCATCTCCTCAACACTATTGGGCCCAGTCAAGCTAGTTTCTTGTACAATAGGAGAGCCTTTGATAATGCCATAATTGTACAAGAATACATTTCCCACTTCAAGCCCATAAAAGGTAGAAATTCCAGCATGATCCTCAAAATTGACCGGAGAAAGCTTTTGATAGATTAGAATGGTCCTTTATAAAATAAATGCTTTTTTTTTTACTTTCCCCAAACCTCTCTAATATCATCATGTCTTGCCTCAGCACCAGTTCCATCTCTATCCTGGTGAGTGGAGGGAGGACACCACCCTTCTTGCCCACTAGAGGAATCAAACAGGAGGACCCCAGGTCACCCTATATCTTCATCATGTGTATGAAACTTCTTTCCAGAAACATTGAACAAAAAGTCACTCAAAGGAATTGGTCCCCCATCTCAATAAGTAGAGGAGGCCCTAAGATCTCACACCTGTTCTTTGCTGATGAACTTACCCCGTTCGCCCAAGAAAACAATAGGAATGTTAATACCATTATGGACATACTTGCCACCTTCAGTACCAGGTTCGAACAAAAGATTAACTTCTCAAAGTCTAAGGTTGTCTTCTCCTCAAAGATCTCATCGGAATCCAAAAGAAACATCTCCACAATGTTAGGTGTCAGGAAGAGTGACAGCTTTGGATTGGGATTCCCCATATTCCATAACAAGCCCACTAATTCTAACTTTCAATACATCACTGATAACCTAAATAACAGAATGGCTGGGTGGAAGACTAAATTCATGAATCTGGCAGGAAGAACCACCTTTGTTACAACTACCCTCAGCAGCATCCTAAATCATGTCATACAGTACGTCACTCTCTCAAGCACTATCACAAAGCACATCAATAGAGCCTAAAGGAACTTCATCTGGGGCACCACCTCTGAGAATGAGAAGATGCATCTAGAAGGGTGAGACACCATTACCTTACCAAAAAGTAAAAGGGGCTTGGAAATCCAAAAAGCTGAATCTAAAAACAAGGCCCTACTGGCCAGCCTTGCTTAGAGATTACTAAAGAACCCTACCTCCAACTGGGCTTCAATCCTTATTGCTAATCGCTATGGAATGGACCTAAATCCTAAAACAATTCACTCCAAACCTTGGAAAGCCATTCTCCAAGGATGGAGAACTTGCAACAAAGGTATCACTAATGTCATCCACAATGGTAAGAGCAATAACTTTTGACACATTAATTGGATCCCTAACAGAGGAACCATTAGAAGTTGCATCCTTGGCCTCATTCCCCTAGGTATGGAAAATCTAAAAATTATTGATGTCTATCACGACAACAGATGGAACCTTCACCTCATCCCTTTTGAACTCCCCAATAACATCACTGAGGCCATTCAGAACATCTTCATCCCTGCTAACTCTGGCAAGGAGGACACCATTGCTTGGAACCTCCATAGTAGTGGTAAGTTCACTATCGAATCTTCCTACAACATCATTGACTCCTCTACCAGAACCACCCAGCAGGCAAATACAAAAGAATTCAATTGAGACTGGAAACTCAATGTCCCAAACAAGTTGAAATTCTTTATGTGGACCTTTAACCATGCCAGACTCCTAACCAACAGCTTCATTTCCTCTGTAGGAATACCTATTCCTAATACCTGCCACCATTGTAATACTCAAAATGAATCCATGAAGCACATCTTCTTTGAATGCCACATTGCTTCCTCCTTCTGGAATGAAGTATGTGCTAAAGCCTCTATGGACTCTAGAAGCATCATGATCAGTTTTTCCCCAGTAGCTGGCAAGCCACATGGGACATCATAAAAACAAGTACTATAATAATTGCTTGAAATGGATTGACTTCATCCCCTTCTACCTCTGGAACATATGAATCAATAGAAATAAAAACCAATGTAATCACCTCCACAACCCTATTAGTTACACCACCACTATTAATGTGCCCTAGAATATAACTTGCTTCCTATTTTACCTAGCAACAAAGTCACTATCAATGTCAAATGGAACCCCCCTAAAAGAGGTTTCTATAAACTTAACACTGATGGAACCTTTCATGAAAAAACGGGCATAAAAGGGATTGGGGGAGTCATTAGAACCAACAGTGGAAACTGGATTATAGGCCTTACCAAAGGACTGCCAAATTCTTCTATTATTCATGCAGAATTAACAACTTTAATGCAGGGAATGAAGCTAGCCCATAAGCAAGGATTCTTTCACCCAGAAGTGGAATGCAATTCGACTGAGGTACTAAATATTCTGGAGCATGGCCATGACGCTTATACTCATTTGATTCTTGAATGCAGATGCTTGATAGAGAGGCTGGGGAATCCAACAGTAGGACACTACTACATGGAGCAAAACTCAGTCGCTGATGCACTGGCAAGAGAAGGACCGAGGAGGAAGCTTTTTGGAGAAAGAATGATACTGGTAGCAGGGGCGAATCCATGTGTAAAAAATGGTTCACGTGAACCCATGATCACCCGACTAAACTCAGTATATTGTGTATATAATCCTTCAAATATATCTATTTTAACTGAAGAAACATATAATCAAAATAGACTGAGTGGAGCACTGGTTAAGTAATGGGATTTAATCCCCTAAGGTTGTGGGATTGAACCCTACTGAATGCACTTTTGCATCTTTTTAAAAATATAATAATTCTAAGGTGAACTCATCCTCCTGAAATCCTGGATTCGCATTTGACGGGTAGTTCCACCTATGTATGCAGCTGCAAGTTTTTGGGCAGACATGGAAGGAACTACATATGCTAGATCTTTTTGTAACCTAAATGCTCCTAATGTAATTGTTGCTAGCAAACATTCCCGGAATGATCTTCCGGAAGTTTTTCTAACTGCTACCCGACTGTTTCTGGTGTTGCCCGTGATATTGTTCCGGACGAGGCACCTAGTTAACTATGAAATGAAAAGCCTTGATTAGTTGATTTACCAAATAAAAACAAAAGGTAATGAGCACTAATTTATTGAATGGCTATTGAGGACACAAGGGGTACTTCGAGACAACTCCCATATTTCGATTTACTTATGATTTACCCAGATTTACTCCACTCCACGACTTATACATGTTTACCCTAGATCCGAGCATTACTTCGAGACAGTGCAAACTAATCAACTTAGACTGTCAATTTTATACACTGACCCTTATTTTAAGAAAAACGGATTTATGCACTAATGGTTAAACTCTCATCATTTGAAAGAAAAATGACACCTGTGAGTGTTTATAACTTGTATGCATTTACTTAAGCATCGAAGTTACTTGGCAGAAACCACGGGTATGCAGTTTGCAACACTTCAGCGATCTACTAGAGACTAGATTCATGACCTTACCTCGTAATCCATACATATATATGCCACTCAAAGTTAAATAGAAGCTTCATCATTGAGAGTTCTAATGTTTTATACTGTTTTCACGCGTGTAAGATTGCATCTAGCTTGAAATCAACAACCTTTGGTAGATGAAAATGTTGAATTCCACGTTGACAATTACTTATAACTGCAACTATATCCCTCGAGGTTCCAAAACTCTCATTTCATTTACATTTCCCCTCTTACGTGGAAATGGCTAATTCAAATTTTATACAACAAGGTATATTCAAACCCTGAAAATTATGTGAACTTATCATTGACGCAATAATATGAAAATCTTTCCTTTTTTGGGGAGCAGTAAGTATGTGTGATCATCCCTATTAATGAAACGAGACTAAGGCAACAAACAAAGAGTTTTGAAATGCAATTTGCTGAGGCCAGAAATATAAAGAAATACCTCTTTGAGAATGAGATCCAAATATACTTCTGCTCCAGCTTCCTCAACTTGATTGTTGTTCATTAAAGAACCCCAAATTAAATACAGAATGTTAAAGGTTTAATAGTCTATGAAAAATATTAACAAAAAGAAAGACTAATCACCTGAAGGGAAGTTTCATAACCCTTTGGGAATTGCAATTTAGTCGACCAGGTTTGGGACAAACAAGCCGAATCATAGGATTATATGTGCCACAATTCTTGAAGGTGGTCAGTAGTAATGGGAAAAGAGAAGGAAATAAATTAATTTAATTTTTAGCTAAATCTGCTTGCCTAGGAATAAGCTCCTTCTAAGAAAAAAAAATTCATTTATTAAATATAATTCTTGGAATCAACATTAAGTAATTAAAGATCAACTTTTTATAGATTATAGTATTAAATTATGTAAGAATAATGTAACACATTATATATTTTTTAATTTGATTTAATTATTGGATGTGAGTAAATTTGATTATGTTAATATGGCATTCATTTTTAGTAAAAGCCAATTGCAATTTTACTAAGAATAAATTGATTAGGATATAGGAGAAAACTATATGAGTGTCTTTTTTGTTTCAGTTGTTCTAATAGTCAAGATTAGCATATATCTAAATATTTCATTGCCAAAATTAGATCCAAGATCTTTGATTAAGATAAAGGAATTACATTTAATCCTTTCCTATAGTAAGCCCAGGCATGTCTGTCCCAATTCCTTCGCCAACCTCCAAATTGGTCAAGACACATGCTTAATTGTTAAGATTAGATATGTGTTAATTGGAGTAATTGTTGTCACACCCCTTTTTTGCGCCCCCGCACTATAAACGCGCAAGTTTTTATTATTAAAGGGTTTTTCCAATTGAAGTGACGGTTGTGAGTAGGGATTAGTTATTTTACAGAGTCGCCACTTGGAATTGAGTTTTGGTGTTCCAAGCCACCTTATAATCCCTAATCAAAAGGAAATGACTCTTTTATTATGGTCCGCGAAAACAGAAGACCGGGTAAGGAATTCTGTTGACCGGGGAGAAGGTGTTAGGCATTCCCCGAGTCCCGTGGTTCTAGCACGGTCGCTTTATCAACTTATACTTAGCTTAAACTATTTTGGATAAATTATGTTCCCAAGCCTTGATTTGCTCGTGCTTTTATTGTTGAACATTTATTGGTTTTAACTCGGATGCGTAACCGCATTCCGGATCTTTTAAGCGTCTCAAAATAAGATGCATAACTGCATTCTTACTCGAAGCAAGATTAATTATTAAAACGAATTTAGCCAAGGTGCGTAACCGCATCCTTGAGTTATTAAAAAATGTCTCGAAATAAGATGCGTAACCGCATTCTTCATCGAAACAAACGTCTTAAAACGTGCCTAAAGCTCGTCTAGCGTTAAAGGCAATTATTTGTCTCTAAAATCCAAGACTTAAAAGTATTATTCGGTTAAATTTTCACTCTTATGACAACGGGTTTTGAAACGTGTTCGCAACCCATCTCGCTCCCTCATGATTGGTTTTTTCCGCTCTTTTCTTTTACGCTTAACAATGAGATTTGAAATAACTCGCATCTCGTCCTGCTTATCTCACCACTTAATATTTAATTGGGCCTCGAACATTTTGGCTAGGCCCAAAGTTAACTGTGAACCAGCAGCCCATTTAAACAAAATCACGGAATGACATTAATACTCCTAAACAATATAACTTCGAAATCGGTTTACCACTGTGACCCACCTCTTCTTTTAGATTTGTCAAAATGATTTAACTTTTTCAAATGTTTTCGACGCATTTTTCTATTTTTTACAGCAACACCTTAAAGCTCTACATCAATACAAGTCCACTCATCATTCAATAACAACTACTGTAATTCATTTCAACCATAAGAATCGAGCTTAAACATCAAGCTAAAATTTTACCAAATTTGTTAGATTGTGGAATCAAATTGAAGACAGCAAAGAACCGGAATGAACCTCTAATAGAGCTTTAAATTACAGTAGTTTAGCAACTGACCAGTTGATTTGTTTAATTAATTCCAACTTACACGATTTTAAGGAAAAACAAATTGTGATGAATGTTCAATCTTACAAAAATTCATTAACTCCCTATAAAATCATCGGATCCTATATTATGAGAGAGAAAATAATTCTTCTAAATTGTAAACCACCGATCCAAAACATTTAGATGGAACACAAACTCACTTGATACCATATTCAAAAAATGGACAACTTCATATTATCACATATAAGAAATTCATGGCTTCACACTAGTGTATATAAACTCATAGAATGAAATAAGGGAGGTGAGAAAATGGACCTCAAAGTAAAAGCTTTTCTTGATTAATGAATCTCAAAAATGGACACATCAACTGGCATGACAATAACTGAACTTGACGAAACAAGGATCCTCCGACCGGAGCTTTGACGGAAACCTCGAACAAACTCGCTGAACCTTTCAACCCGATAGAATATCGACCGTGATTGGTGACCTTTTTTTTTAGTTTTAGATAGACAGGGGGTGGTGACGGGGTTTTTTCCGATTGGGGTGGCGGTGGTGGTAGGCTAGTAGTTTAATGGTGGGTTTTGGTATGGAAAATAAATGAAGAAGATGATGGGATTTTTTCTTTTTTTCCCCTTGTCCGTTGCTTTCTCTCTCTATATTCTATATGTATTCCTTTTCTATTCCTCCCCTCTAAAATGATTCCCCCCTCCTATCTGTGTATATATCATTCCCTTTTTCCTTGCTTTTCTTTTTCCCATTTTTTTTTTCATTGTGTGGGCCCCACCCTCAACAATATATTCCCTCAATTCACGTGAACCCCCTCCTTTTTGTGATAAGGTTTGTTATCAAACTTTGTCATTTTGTGGTGAGGTGGTACAATTCTATTTGTTCATTTTTTAATGTAAAAATAAAAAATATTTAATAACTATTTTTAGATAACTGAAAAATAAAAAATAAAATAAATCATAAAATAAATGACTGGCTAAACAAAATTAAAACCTATAAAGTATATTTTTGTAATTTTTCTTTCTTTAAAACACAAAACTTATACTCTAAAAACAAGTATTTTTGTTCTTTTTTTTTTATTTTCGCAAATAAGCCTACTAAATAAAAATAGAATAAAGTCGACACGTCAAAAATTAAAATTAAAATAAATATTTAAACACTATAAGGTGAAACACACGGGGAGGGTCAAAATTACGTGTCTACAATTGTTCTTTAAATGTACCATTCTTTACTCAAAAGGACATCATATATCAACCTAAACCTATTAACCGGTTTGAACCGGACAGGACCGGTAACCGGTTATCAAACCGGCCGGTTTTCGGTTTAAAAATCGAAACCTGCCACCGGTTCCGATTTACCGGTTAAATAACCAAAACCGGACCGGTCCGGTTCAAAAGTGTCAAATTGTATATTATATATATATATATATATATATATATATATATATATATATATATATATATATATATATATATATATATATATATATATATATATATAAGTTATATGTATACTATATATACTTATATATTATAACTTAAATTATTTATAGCTTAATATTTTTCTACGTTTATAAATTCGTATTTTATAAATTAAGTATATTTATATTATAAGTATATTCTTAATATATTTTAGTTATTTTTCAAGTATATAACTTTCTAGTTTTTAATTTAAGTAGATGTATATTATAAGTATATTCTTAGTATATATAGTATATATATATATATATATATATATACACACACACATACTTATATATTATAACTTAAGTTATTTATAGCTTAATTTTTTTCTACGTTTATAAATTCATATTTTATAAATTAAGTATATTCTTAGTATATTGTAGGTATATTCCTAACTTAATATGAGTAAAAATATGAACACAAGAAAATAGAAGAAAGCTCAATGACCATATATTTTATTCATTCTTGGATAACATATATTTGTAAGTTTTAGTTTTTTTTTTTACTTGCAAATAATACATGAGTTGCAAAGAAATAGTAGAATAATAAAATCACCAATTCTCAATCATTTGGTTAATTTCTCCCACATCATATTCGGCCATGGAGATATATTCAAAGTCTTCCATTTGGTCCGCTCCACTTGCTATCAAATCTTCAATCTCTTCCTCTTCGCATTCCTCCGCTTCTAAGTTTTGATTGCGTCGCTCCGATCCAATCCAATCACGAATGCACACTAGTACTTGCAAGCTAAAGTCAGATAATGAGTGTCTATAGTATCCAATTTGTTGTCTTCCTTGGCTAAATGCGCTCTCCGAAGCCACGGTTGGTACTTGAACCGTAAGGATATCTCGAGCCATTCTTGAGAGTATCGGATGACTTGTCTTGTACTTCTTCACCATGCTAAGACGTCCAAATCATCTAGTTCCTCGATATCCACATTTGGCTGCATCAAATAAAAGTTATATTCATCAAAGTTTGCATTACAAGAAGGAGTTGAATATGAATGTAAAACTTTTAAATGCGACAAACCCGACAAGCCCTTTTTGCTACTTTGAGAAGTAGTAGGGTGTGGAGCAATGAGTGTAGCATGTTCTTCCAAATTAGAATAATGAGTAAAAACTTTTCTAAACTCGGCATCAATAGCGAGTTCGGCTTCAGCTAAAGATAGTTAAACTCCTTCTTCAATTTCTAAAAATGTATAAATTTGATTAACCAATGCTTTAATATAAGACACTTTTAAACAACGATTTAAAAGAGAACCCAATATAAATAAAGTTGGGATGAAAAAAAATACTTCTTTAAATTTTGTTGTCATATCAAAAATAGCCGCTTGATAACTGGGTTTATATTTATACTCTTGTAAAACTCTATCTATTTCCGCTAAGTAGGCTAAAATTTCGGTTACCGTGGGATAGAATTGTGTAGAAAATCAAGAGTTGCATTATAAAAAATTTCTAAGAGTTCAACACATTCCTTAACATCTTCCCAATGCGTAAAATTTAACCAATCATCATTATTAATATTATATTTGCTGTGAACTTGTTGTATGAGAATCCTATACTCATATGCTTGTTGTAGCATAATGTAAGTGTAGTTTCACCTAGTCTCAATTTCTACTTGAATTTTTTTAGGTCTAAGGTTATTTTCCACACAACAATTTTTAAATCTCTAAGTCTTCCCCTATTAGTATTACAAAAAAGAAATGCAACCGCCTCTCTAACTTTTTGAATAGAATCGTCAAAACACACAACACCATCTTTAACAATTAAATTTAAAATGTGACAACTACATACCACATGAAAAATATTTTTTAGAGGAGGGTTTAATTCTATTTTTAAAAGACCAATTGCCTTTGTATTATTAAAAGCATTATCTAAAGCAATACAAAGTGTTTTTCTATAAATATTAAAAAATCTCATAATAATAGACATTGAATCCGCTAAAAATTTTCCATCGTAACGACCTTTCCCTTCATCATATAAAAAAGCTATAATTCTTTTTTGCATAACCCAATTATCATCAACCCAATGACATGTAATAGCAAAAAAATCTAACTTGTTAAGAATAAGACCTAAATCAGTGGTAAAAGAAATATTACAATTTAAAGAATTAAATACATGGCGCAAATAAAATCTATATTTTTTATACAAATCTATAACATCCGCTCTACAAGTACTTCTAGGAATACCCTCAATTAACGGATTATAACAACATTGAATGTAAGTAACAAACCCCAAACCCAAAGGAAAGGAAAATGGTAAACAATCATAAGCTACCATTTTAGCTATTTCTACACGCTCTTTTTTCTTGTCACACTTAAATTTTTTACCAGTTCGTGGGTCTATCGTCATTTGAATACCCCCACATTTGAACCCATTTTCTCTCCCCAAACATCCATATGTTTCTTTCTTATATGACCATTTAGTGTACCCGTTTCACCATCCATACTAGTTCCTTGTCTAAAAGCAAATACTTGTTTACATATGTTACATTTAACCGTTTGGCTTTCCTTATCCTTAGTCATAAAATTCCAAATTTCAGCGGTTGGCTTACGAATTCTAGGCGGTTTATCTTGTGTATGTGATTGTGCAGGACTTGTATCTCCTATGGAATTTTCGGGGGTTTGTGTTTCATCATCATCATCATCATCAATTTCATTAAAAGTGTCGGTATAATGTTGTTGCATTGCCTCATGACCTAAAAGTGGATTATTTCCACCAACATTAATATCTAAATTAGGTGTTTCTTCCATAAATGTTTCCTCATTAAACTCACCCCTAACAATACCACTACTACCGAGACCACGTCTAAATCTCTTCGCCATTATTAAATAGAATTAATTTAAATCACACTCAAATAAATCACAAGAAAATAAATTGCAACAAATTAAATTGCTAGAATTAAATTGCAAAAAATAAAGATAGAGTTGGAACGAAGGTACCAAATTGCTGGACTAATTTCCAACAAAGTGAAGGCGGCTAGAATTGCAAATCCACCAAAGCTACTTCGGATTGTTGCAAAATCACCAACTCCACCAACAATATTATAATTGCAAAATTAATATTTGAAACTATAATAAGACTTTATAATATTTAATTGAGAGAAATTTAAAGTGGCTAATTGTTGCAAAGTAACTATAATTGAGAGATTGAGAGAAAGAGAAGAGTGAATTGGTGTGGATTAAAATGGAAATGGAGAGAAATTTATATATAAAAAAAGTTTGGGGGGTTGGGGGGGGGGGGGGGGGGGGCAAAATATTTGTTTGGGACCGTTTGGCAACGACCATTTTTGTAAATGGACAGTTGGCCTACGGTCCAACAGAGCAGCCCAACGGCTCTATTTTTTTTTTAATTCCACCGGTTTTACCTGTTTAACCGGTCCGGTTTCGATTTTATCGGTTTAACCGGTTCCGGTTCTAAAAAAATTGAAACCGGACCGATATATAATAAACGATTTACCGGTTCCGGTTATCGGTTTGAACCGGTTAACCCGAACCAATTGACGGGTTTATATCAACCTGATGAGCGACCAATCAGTTTCAATTTTCTCAATTTATTCACTTATCACATTGACTGAAAAGTAAACCAGAAATAAAGAATCACACCCATCTGAAATTTTCTCGTCAAAGATGTATAGAGCCTGTTTGGATGGGCTTATGCCTATAAGCTGCAAACAGTTTATAAGCTAAAAAAATAAGTTGAGGTAGTCTAACTTTTTTTTTTTTTTGGCTTATAAGCTGTTTTCAGCTTATAAGCTGCTTTAGATAAGCTAAGTCAAATGGGCCTAATTATTTTTTTGAGCTTATTTTAAGCATAAAATGACTTTAAGCTGGCCAGCCAAACACTCAAAAAAACTGAAAACAGCTTATAAGCCAATCCAAACCTTTTTATTTTTTTGCGCGGAGTGCCCTTCTTTTGGGTTGGTCTTTATCTTTTGCCCCTCATTTATGCCTTCTTTAATTTTTGCCCCTGCCGCCTGTTCAATGAATTTTTTTTGACGAAATTACCCTTACCCCATTAAAACCTTTCTATTTCGTCATTTGCCCTTTTCTTTTCTTTTTTTTGCTTCTTCGTTCCTCCTTTGTTTTGTGTCTGTCTTATCTGTTCTAAAATTTAGGTACGAATTTGGATCTTTTGCTCATTTCAATGTTTGTTTTTATGTTAAATTGTTGTTTGTTGAATTGATATCTTTGTCTTCGTCGTTTTTTATATTTAATCGATCCTTTTTTATTTAAAATTATAGTGTTTTGTTAAAGTGTCTGTATGATTTTTTGAACTTTAGTTTCGTTCCCCATGTATATATTTTAGTTTTTTGAATGTCGTATTATGAATGTCGTAATATGTTTTAGTTGATTTTGATATGCGTTTTGGTTTTCTCTTTGTTGAATCTTTGAAGTTTGCTTACTGACTTTTCTAGTTCTTAACACTTGTATACTTGATGTTTTGCTTATGAAAATGAAAGTTTGCCTCTAACAACATACTTTGTTCTTTTGTAAAGTGAACTTCTGCCTCCTCCGGCAGACTTGTCTAATTCTTAACACTTGTGTACTTTTTTATTTTGCTTATGAAAACGAAAGTTGCCTCTAACAACATACTTTGTTCTTTTGCAAAGTGAACTTCTGCTTTCTCCGGCATATTTTTCTAGTTCTTAACACTTGTATACTTGATGTTTTGCTTATGAAAATGAAAGTTTGCCTCTAACAACATACTTTGTTCTTTTGTAAAGTTAACAACATACTTTGTTCTTTTGTAAAGTGAACTTCTGCCTCCTCCGGCAGACTTGTCTAATTCTTAACACTTGTGTACTTTTTTATTTTGCTTATGAAAATGAAAGTTGCCTCTAACAGCATACTTTGTTCTTTTGTAAAGTAAACTTCTGCCTCCTCCGGCATACTTTTCTAGTTCTTAACACTTGTATACTTGATGTTTTGCTTATGAAAATGAAAGTTTGAATCTAATGGGATACTTTGTTCTTTTGCAAGGCGAACTTCTGCCTCCTCCAGCATACTTATTTAGAACTTTACCTGATTATTTTTTGTCAATTGAAGTTAGTGTAATTTCAAGTTTAAGTCATTGAGCATTGTATACTAATCAAATGGAACGTATAAACTAATCAAAATCAGGACAAAACAATAAATTTGATCAATTCAATATTGTTGAGTAAAATTATGATTCGCAAAGTTGAACTCAACTGAATATCAGTTGTTTAGTTCATAGAAGATGATTTGTTGTTATTTTCAAATATTAACAAATCTAAACTTAATAAAGCATCAAATTGAGTTGAATTACGTTCAATTGAAACACTATATCTTATGTATTTACCTTTTCCGACGTTGTAGCAGCAAAATCAATGGAGATTTCTCTGGTGAAATGTTGGAACGATAGAACGATTGAAAGGTTTGTTGTTGGAATGATGGATAGGTTTAATTGGATGTTTGGGGTTCGTTACAGACTTTCAGATTTTTATATGTTATGGGTAGGGATAGTAACGTTTTTTTCTTATTATCTTTTAGCTCAGATGGGCAAATATTAAAGACCACGCATTAGAGGGGCAAAAATTAAAGACCAGCGCATTTGAAGGGCATTCGCGCCAATTGCCCAACAGGCTCATAATCCCATCCTAATACTTCTCTTTTTCTTCTAAATTTTACACCTTCTCCAAGGTTGTTACATGATTCTTTGTGTTGAATTGACTACTCTCTCCCGATCAATGAGTGTTCACTTAAATTTTATTTTTAGTTAAAAAAGAGTATTAGTTGCCAAATAAAAAAAGAGCCTCCACTTACCACCGGACAAAAATATATAATTAAATTCAATTAATAGGTGTTGAGAAGTTGGTACTCCCATCACAGCGGTGAAGCCATGAAAGCTTTATAAAAGTTGCCCGTCAGATTCTAATATGTGTTTTAAATTTCCTTCATTTTTTCGGTTTCTTTTTGCTTAACCAGAAGAGCCATTGAGAGAGGAGTGGGAGAGCTTTGTAATGGGGAACCAGGTGAAATTTCCAGGTATAAGCGAGGGATTGCAGAAGATATTAAATGCAGATATGGACAACGTGGAGGCCAGGCGTCGTGCTAGGGAGATATTCAGCTCTCAATTGATCATATATATTATTCAAGGTATAATGTCTTGATCTTGCTTTGTCATTGTTAATATAATACTTAGAAAGAAGGAAAAAAAAAAAGAAAAGAGATAGGAGTTAGCTTCGAAGTTCGGATTTTTATTGCGTATTGCTGAAGTGTGCGACCATCTTATGTAAAAGCTTAAGCTATAAGAGCACAATTTCAACTCATATCACCGACTGCAATGTTTTCTCAAAGGGGTATGGTCTATGGTGCAAACTGCAAAGGGACTGAAGTATTTGTGTGGGATTCTAAATAGATAAAAGGGGAAAGGGTCAAAAGTACCCCTTTACTTTGGGAAAAGGGCTAAAATATACTCCATTACAAATTTGGGTCAAAAATACCTCTTCCGTCATGAAAGTTTTCAAATATACCCCCGTCTTAACGGAAATTCTCAAAATAATCCGATTTTATTTTTAAACCCGACCCAACTAAATAAAAAACTTATATGGGTTACCTGCTCTTGTGCCTAGTGGCTCCAGATGTAGGACTCAGGAACAAGTTGGTTGTATATGGGCTTTTTTATGTAATTAGGTCGGGTTTAAATGGAGGGGGTTTAAAAATGAAATCGGGTTATTTTGGGGATTTCCGTTAAGACATGGGTATATTTGAAAACTTTAATGACGGAAGGGGTATTTTTGACCCAAATTTGTAACAGAGAATATTTTTAGCCCTTTTCCCAGAGTAGAGGGGCATTTTTGACCCTTTTCCCTAAATAAAATGGTTCTTGCTCAATAGACTGCAAATAATGTTCTATCTTTACAGTGCATTTGGAATATATGGAGCTTTATGCCATGAAATGTTTTACCCTGAAAATTTATTTTTCTTGAATCATTTTCCAGTGTTTAATTGGATACTATAAAATTTGGTGATATATGGTAATTTTGCAAGGTGTAGGATCAGGTATGAGAATAGTGTTTTGACATAATTTTGAATAACAAAGGTTGATAGAGAAACCATTAGTCGAAAAAAGTGACATGCAGTAAGATTTAGGATATTTGTAAAGGAAAATAACTGGACATTTGTGGAAAGGACATTTGTCACTTGTATATTCTTGTAAAGTAAGCAATTATCTGGTTAAAATTGTTTTGTTTACGTCATCTTTGCGAAAGTACCTTCTACTATAAGCTTGTTATGTCGTCTTCGTAAATATTTTGTAAGCGTTGACAGTTAATACTTGTATACATATTTAAGTTTTAACCTTTGTCGTCTACTCTCATGGATGAACATGCCCAAACGCGCGTGATATCCGTTGTGTGGAAGTAATGCATTTCATACTGATCTTTTAGGGTATTTTAATGATTGCTTCTATCTTTGCACCAGGTGCCACGTGCTGGATTGAGGATGGAGAAGGTAATGCTTATGCTATTTTCCTTTTGGATTGAAGATGGAGGAGGTAACGCTTGTGCTCTTTTCCTTTTTTTTCTGATGTTGGAAACGTGTCGATGCCTTATTGCCTAATTTTCCTTGCTAAAACAGCCAATCTTGTGCATCATTAGCTTGTCATGTACTTTGCAGTACAACAAGTTATTGATTGGCCTTCTTCCTACTTTTCCTTTTCAAATGAAAGACGACGTTAATATCCCATTAAAAAGAGAGGAGATTGAGCTATCGTGAGAATTTTTTACTGGGCTCTGCAGTTTTAGGAAATGCTATTTGCTTCACTTCTTATTTGGTGAATTGAGATCTAGCGTTTGAATGATAGGATACCATTAGAAGAACTAAATTGGGATTTAATTTCCTTATCACATCCACTTTTAACTGTCAACCTTATATTTTGATTATAAGACAATTTCATACTCAAGGGGAGGTGAAATGCTTGGTTCATAAGATTATACGCTCCAAATGTATTACATATTATCAGTAACATAGACGCTCTTATATATCACATTCATTAAATTTATCGCAAGTGACAAAGAGGATAGTTAGAGAAAGATGACTTGGTCCCTCAAGGCTGCGACGCAGATAGACTTTTTGCTCCTTAGAAAGGATGATAAAGGCCTTTGTAAAGACTGCAAGGTCATTCCGAGTGAGAATCTTACGACCCAACATAAGCTATTGGTGATGGATTTGGAGATCAAGAGGAAGAAGAAGAAGAGGGTCGCCGATGACCGGCCGAGGATTAGGTGGGGGAGTTTGACTTTGTCTAGTGCCCAAGAATTAGGGGAGAAGTTGATGGCTTTGGGGGCGTGGGAAAGCAGGGGAGATGCGAGCAGTATGTGGGATAGGACGTTCAGTTGCATTAGAGAAGCAGCTAGAGAGGTTCTAGGAGTCTCAAGAGGTCACCGTGGTGGGCACCGAGGGGATTGGTGGTGGAATGGGGAAGTCCAAGGTAAAGTGGAAGCAAAGAAGTAGGCATATGCGAAGTTGGTAGACAACAAGGATGACGAAGAGAAGCGGACGAATATGGAAAAGTATAAGATGGCGAGAAAGGAGGCAAAGTTGGCAATGTTGGCAGCGAAAATGGCGGCGTTTGAACGCCTTTATGCAGAACTAGAGGACAGAGGCGGGGATAAGAAGTTATTCAGGCTTGCCAAGGCCAGAGAGAGGAAGGCACACGACCTGGATCAAGTGAAGTGCATCAAGGACGAGGATGGGAAAGTGTTGGTGGAGGAAGCTCTCATTAGAGGGAGATGGCAGTCGTACTTCCATAAACTCTTGAACGAAGAAGGGGGCAGAGACTTTGTGTTGGGAGATTTGGAGTACTCTGAGAGGCATCGCGATTGTGGTTATTGTAGGAGTATAAGGGTCGACGAGGTTAAGGGTGCTGTCCGTTGGATGTGCAGGGAAGAGCGACCGGACCTGACGAGATTCCTGTGGAATTTTGGAAGAGTGCAGGAAGGGAAGGCTTGGAGTGGCTGACTGGGTTGTTTAACGTCATTTTCAAGACGACGAAGATTCCCGAAAAATGGAGGTGGAGTACAATGATCCCTTTGTACAAGAACAAGGGCGACATTCAAAGTTGTAACAACTATAGAGGTATAAAGCTGCTAAGCCACACTATGAAAGTGTGGGAAAGGGTGGTAGAGATGAGGGTGAGGAGAGACGTGTCTATTTCAGAGAATCAGTTCGGATTCATGCCGGGGCGTTCTACTACTGAAGCCATTCATATTGTTAGGAGATTGGTGGAGCAGTATAGGGAGCGGAAAAGAGACTTGCACGTGATATTCATCGACCTAGAGAAAGCTTACGATAAAGTGCCAAGAGAGGTTCTGTGGAGATGCATGGAGGCTAAAGGTGTACCTGTGGCGTACATTGGAGCGATCAGGGACATGTATCATGGAGCCAAGACCAGAGTAAGGACTATAGGAGGAGACTCGGAGCACTTTCCAGTTCTGATGGGTTTGCATCAGGGATTAGCCCTTAGCCCATTTCTATTTGCCTTGATGATGGATGGATTGACGCGACAAATTCAAGGTGAGGTGCCATGATGTATGTTGTTCGCGGGTGACATAGTCTTGATAGACGAGACTCGCAGCGGAGTCAACTCTAAGCTAGAGGATTGGAGACAAACGTTAGAGTCTGAAGGATTCAAGTTGAGTAGGACCAAAACAGAGCACTTGGAGTGCAGGTTCAGTGGTGTACCTCAGGAGGCTGACGTGGAAGTGAAGCTTAGTACCCAGGATATTCAAAAGAGAGGGAGTTTCAAATATCTTAGGTCTATTTTACAAGAAAATGGGGATATTGACGATGATGTCACACATCGTATTGGTGTAGGATGGTTGAAATGGAGGCTTGCTTCCGGAGTGCTGTGTGACAAGAAAGTGCCACCAAAACTTAAGGGCAAGTTCTATAAAGTGGTGGTTAGACCGACTCTGTTGTACGGGGCAGAGTGTTGGCCAGTCAAGAACTCTCACGTGCAGAAGATGAAAGTTACGGAAATGAGAATGATGCGGTGGATGTGTGGGCACACTAGGAGAGATAGGATCAGGAATGAGGACATCAGGGACAAGGTGGAAGTGGCATCGGTGGAGGACAAGATGCGGGAAGCGAGGTTGAGATGGTTTGGGCATGTGAAGAGGAGAGACATAGATGCCCCAGTGCGGACGTGTGAGAGGTTGGCTTTGGACGGTTTTAGGAGAGGTAGAGGAAGGCCAAAGAAATATTGGGGAGAGGTGATTATGCAGGACTTGGCGTTGTTTCAGATTACCGAGGACATGACCTTAGATAGGAGGTTGTGGAGAGCTCAGATTAGGGTAGAAGGCTAGTAGGTAGTCTTGCTTTTCTGTCGCACTAGTAGGCGTAGCTTTGCTCTACTTTTTATGCCCTATGTTTCCTGCTTTTATGCGTTGGGTCTTGTCTCTCCATGCAGTTTTAGCATGACTTCTTTGCCCTTGTTTTTTTTTCTCATTTTCGCATTGCTTTGATTTGCTGTCGGTATCTGACTTTTCTCCCCTGTTTTCTTGTTTTCTTTTGAGCCGAGGGTCTTTCGGAAACAGCCTCCCTACCAAGGTGGGGGTAAGGTCTGCGAACATTTAACCCTCCCCAGACCCCACACTGTGGGATTCAACGGGGTATGTTGTTGTTGTTTGTTGCTGTTGTATTCATATCTCGAGTATGCTATTGGCATTTGGATGTTATAGCCATAATTTGATGTGATTTGCATTGTATAATTTTTCGCCATTCCATGGCACAGTCTTATGACGTTAATTCTCGAGGGCTGGAAATCTTCTCCAAAAGTTGGCTTCCAGAGACTCATCCAAAAGCAGTTGTCTTACTTTTGTCATGGTTATGGAGATACATGCACTTTTTTAGCCGAAGGTTTGTGGCTTGCAAAAACATTTGAAGTTTTACACAAGTTAATTTTTTTTATTTTTTTATTTTATTAAAAGGAAAAAATTGTAAAAACTGTCCTTACATGTAGGCATTGCAAGGAAATTAGCATCTTTTGGTTATGGAGTTGTTGCAGTGGATTACCCCATCTTTGAGCTTTCAGAAGGTCTTCATGGTTATATACCAAGTTTTGACAAGCTGGTTGACGATGTCATTGAGCATTAATCAAAAGTTTCAGGTATGAGTGAATTGGTTGATAACCTAGTTCATCATTAAGTGGATTCTTCTGAGAGGGTCAAGACACAAATAATATTAAAAATTGGATTCAAAATATCTTACATGTGAAGGTGTGACTCTTTGAGCTTAAGTTTTCATTTCCTTATTTTTCTATAGAGCATAGCTCAGCCGAAGATGTTTTAGATCTGGCTGATTAAGCGTTTCAACACGTCTTAAACCGGAGGATAGCTGTTAGCTTTTGTCTTCTGCTGCATTAGTGAAGTCTGACATTACTTTTGGAACCCTTCTGTATGTGTGAAGCACCGTCTATTATTCATATATGTAATTCTTAATGTTTACATGTCAGAAGAATTATCAAACTCTGACCGCCATAATACTTGCGGCAGAGGTGTATGAATCTAACAAGCTAATTTATATATAAAAGTTTCTGAGAGTATTAGTCAAGTGTCTCCTCTACATATATGCCAATAGACACTTCCTCAGCTCATTTTCTTAGTCCTAGTTTGACGAGGACAAACTATAAGGGTAAAGTTAAAACTGTTTAGTTGTCAAGAGAAGTCTGTCATACCTTTTAATAACTTTGAGATTCTATAATCTAAAAAAATCAGATGTAACTGGTGAAGCAGATAACTTTAAAATCAGCAAAAAGTGAAAGGGAGAAAGCTTCCATTTACAGTAAGCAGAGATTATTGGGGGGCAGTTTAATTTGGTCAGCTGAGTGACCTAAATAATGTTTGCGAGCTTGTGAAGCATAGGGTATGGTTGACCTTATTTATACCTGGCCGCTATTACCCACATAGAAGCTTTGTCATCTGTGAACTGCAGAGTGGTAGCTATTAAATAGAATATATACATGTTTCATGCCAGAAAAATCCGTGTCCTGCATAAGATAAAAACGTAAAATATATCATTGTAAAGCAATGTTGGTACTTTGACTAGAATCTAGCAAGAAAATCCTGAACCTGATGACTTGGCAGTGAACGTCATAGCATTTTCTTGCTCTTTTTGATACTCTACTGGAAACATATTGACAGCTGATATTTGGTTGCAGAAAAGCCAGAGTTCCGAAATCTACCTAGCTTCCTATCTGGGGAATCCATGGGTGGAAGCAATAGCTTTGAAGGTGCAACAGATGCAACCTAATGCTTGGAACGATGCTGTTCGTGTTGCACCTATATGCAAAGTATATTTCTGGAAATGCTTCTCAAGTCTTGCTGATGCTTCTGGTCTCTGATTCATATAGAGTGATGACCGATCTGTTATATAGACTGCAGAAAACATGGTTCACCATGGTTAGTAACAAAAATCTTAACTGGCATCGCTAAGCTTCTTCCAACACAGAAGCTAGTTCCAACACAGGATTTAGGTGAGTTGCCACTTGGCAGTCAGAGATGCAAAGCAGAGAGAAATGGTAAGTATGCATTTGTTTTCTGTGTTAAATCAAGAAATGATAGATTTTAGGAGAGCAGGAAAGTGATGGTTAGAGGCTTATAGTGTTTGTGCCATGAATGCCGCCATTACCTCTCTCATTTGCATCAAGTGATATTCAATAGCTTCTAGTAGGGATATCTTGATTTATTGGAAATAATAATGAAATACGGCCAGTGGCGGATCCAGGATGTTCACTGAGGGGGTTCGAAAAATAAAAATATAGTGCCTGAGATTTGAACTTGGAACCTCAAGGTGAATTTTGAATTCCCTAAACCATTGAACCAAACATCTACTCTTGTGTTTAAGGTATTCAACATCTTTATATGTACATAATTTTTTTTTTTTTATATATATGGTGTAATTTTTTGCCGAGGGCGTTACACCCTCTCCGGGCCCTAGATCCGCCCCTGCATACAACACCCAAGGATGTAGCCTAGTGGTCAATGAAGTGGGGCGAGAACTATGAGGTCTCAAGTTCAAATCCCAGCAGAGATAAATAAACTAGGTAACTTCTTCTCATCTATCCTAGCCTTGGCGGATAAAGTTACCTAGTACCTGTTGCTGGTGGGAGGTGGCAGGTATCTCATGGATTTAGTCGAGATGCGCGCAAGTTGGCCGGGACACAACGGTTATTCAAAAAATAATAATGACATGCACACACACAACCACTAGGTGATGTCTTCCGTCTGTCCTAGCCTTGGTAGACAGAGTTACCTAGTGCTTGTTGTTGGTGAAAGGTGGCAGCTATCCCGTGGATTTAGTCGAGGTGCGTGCAAGCTGGCTGGGGCACCACGTTTATCAAACGAATAATAATGATGATGACATGCCACACACCCCTGCTTGAACATGTATGTACTATCCCCAGTTTTCTCATATAAGATGCAATCTGTTTCTTCTGTGTGCGGATTGTTTATAATAACATCTCTTGCAAACATAAACCTCGTTTACAGACCGTCTTGGAGTTACTGAATGCCATAAAAGAGATTCAAATTTTCTTTAATTAGTGTAAAATTTCATCACCGTATTAACTGTTTAAAGGTTGATATGTGAATCTTTCGCATTTATGGAGTTGCTCCATGCAGAGTTTACCTTCCTGTGTTTCTATTTTAATGAGTTTCCAATGATTTCTTGATATTAAAACCCTTTTTTTTTTTGTTTGTTTGTTTGTTTTTGACCTTGTAATTCATTCTTGCTGGTGTATCATCTTTTGCTCTTATAGTTTAGGAAACACTTGTACTCATTTACCTTGACATATAGCGCCGCCAACTATCTATAACTGTGATGAACTTGCAGAACTTTCTTTCTTCAAAAGAACAATACTTCGGATGGGTGATAAAAGCAAGAGTGTACTCGCGGGAACATTAACTTATGCTAATCCTTCCCAAAAAAGGATGTCAAATGCCTCATATAAACTCCATTTCGTGTGCTTTATCTTGTGATGCTATCCTCGCTTAGTTTTTTCCTGCTTTACTGGGACCGTAGCAAAAGAAAACCAGATATTAGTTATATCAAATTTTGTCTCCGGGAGGTTAGTTTTCTGAAATTACCTGAATCTCTTTACAAAAGTTGACCCTAGACCCAAAAAAATCTTCCCGCTATCACTTCTGAGGACTGACTAATGTAGGAAAGCGATAACTTCGCTAGAATTTGATTCTTTCCCGAAAAGACTTCCCCTAAAGCAATTCTTTTGCCTTGCTGACTTAAACTTTAAAGGAGTGCTATGGGATGTGTTATCCAACAGAAAAATACCTAACAATGGGAAAGACACATTTCATAGAATGGTTCTGCAATCACTAATATTTAATGGAAGGGACTAGGAGGTTTCAAATGAAGGGAAGCACCACGTGATTAGCTTTGACACTAAAACACAACGCAAAAGATCTATATAGGCTATGCTATACCAACTAGTTGGATTTTAGTTGTCTGCGTAAGCATTAGTTTAAGATTTAGAGAAGCCTTGAATTTGTTTTAAAATTTTGACTCTCAAAATCCAAACAGTGCCGCCTTCTGGGTTGAGCTCGTCGCACGGGGCTTGTCTAGTGTGGGTTATATCTTCTGTGTGGTTTGCGGGCTATTACATAGGAGCAGGGTTTACCCCCGTGTGCACCCGAGGGGTAGCGGCTGCGGGTTCTCTTGTCATAAAAAAAAAAATCCAAACGGTTCCACATAAATTGGGACAAACGGACTATATAATTCACTGGCAGTGTAATATTTTTATGTTATGTGATCATATTTACTTATTGTAACAGGTAATCCGTCCTACATTTTTTCAAAATTATGAATCTCACATTTTATTGAAGATTACCTATAGATATCTTAAGAACGATATGATGGTATAAAATAAAAATATTTACACTATTCGATCCATGGAAGCATCCACTAATGCTTGTATTAGGGTAGATTGTCTACATTACACCCCTTGGGGTGCGGCCTTTCTCCGGACCTGATAATGCGGGATGCCATTTCTTTTTTGCTGGTGTATGTAAGTTAACTAAACATCCATTTTACATGACATAATTTTTCCAAGTTCTGAATCTCATCTTCTCTATCCATGCCTTACTTTACGTTGCCCCTCATTTTCTTATACTAGCTTTTCATTAGTCCAGTTTCAGGAGAAACAGAAACTCAGAAAGCTTATTGGTTTTCATTAATTAATCTTATTGTCAAATTTGGGAGGAAGTAACGACACCTAGACAAAATTGTCTAAATTTCATGCAAAATCAAACACCTGCTATTCTGGCGAAATTGTACAAACTTAAGACACTCCCTTTTTTATTTACTTGATAGTACAACATACACTTACATGTAACTGAACTTCATGCATATATATAAACTTACATAGACTTTTATTACATGACGCAAAAAGAAAAACAGCTTAGACAGAAATAAAATAAAACACACAACAGTCTGCTCTTAGTAGCAGTTTCATTTCAAAAGGGGGAAATTTATGATCATTAAGTATCATTTATAATAAAAGCGCAGGTACTCTTCATAACTATATGGGGACCAAAGCCACTCCATTATCTGATAATCCCTATTGTTATTATCACCTGAAACTGGTTGTCCCTCCACAAGGTTCTCTTCTGGAGGTGGTATCTCCATCCAGTTCTCCAATTCCAAAAGTTGTTCAGTTGTGGGCTCTGGACAAATAAATCCCGGCTTCTCATTATTCAGTTCCAGTTCTTCTTCAGGAAAAAAGTCAGAAAACATAGCATCAAAATACACGCTAGTTTTCTTAAAATTGAAGTCATCTTCGCCTAGTTGTATTATCAGCCCCAGTTCCTCGTAATCCTTCACATCTAACGGAATTTCGTCAAACTCTCCAACATTTTTTGACCTTTTGACTTCCTCGTCATTTTTCACCGCTACTTTCACCCCATCACCCTCGTTAAGAGACCCCATGACGGAAAAATAAAATGGACAAGAAAACAAAAAAAGATCAAAAGAAGAAGAAGTGTTTTTTTTTTTTGTGCTTCGATAGAGTGAGGAGAGAGTGAATATATAGTGAGGAGAGCAACGTTATCGTTTTTGGATTATATGCCTGCATGCATGAGTCATCGCATAATCACACAAGCAATTAATGTGGTGTTTGTTTTTTCTCATACAAATTAAAAAGGGAGATTAAAGAGAGGTAATCTTGAGTTTTTTCACTGATATTAATCTGATTACATGTATTAATAAGTGGTTGGTAGTTTAGATTTATAGCAGAATTAATAATTTGAAAGAACACAGTAATTGAACTGGAACAAAGAGGCAGCTCCCTAACTACCTCTTGTCCGTTACAAGAATCAAGTATTATGCATTAAATTTAATGAAGGGTTGTCTAAAATTTACTACTAAAAAGTAAAGGTAGTTCAGATAAGATTAGTTGAGTGTGACTTCTATGATAATGCATAAACATTCAAGATAACTACAGTATAATTAATGTGGGATTAGCTAGTAACCTGATAAATAAGATAAAATACATCTGTTATGATGGATTGAAATAAATACTAATTATAGTATCACTCAGAGTGTGGCCTTGTGCTTAATGAAGTGGACTGAACAATGACGTCTAAGGTTCATTTTCCAATGGAAGCAATGGACTACTCCCTTTGTACCAAAATATTTGCCACGTTTCGCTTCTTAAGAGTCACAGTACGTGAAATCTGACTAACATTTTAAGATGTAATTTTCACCATATTGATTTGAGAAAAATTGCAACATATGGTACTTTTCGTATAGTTTTTGAATATCTAAATTTTAATTGCAAAATATTAAATTTATGTAATCTAATTTAGCTACAAGAATTAGTCGAATTGACTCTCAAAAGTGAAATGTGACAACTGTTTTGGGACGGAGGGAGTAGGTTATTTCTTTTCGTTTGTCCTAAGTTTTTGTGGACAGAGTTACCCGGTACCTACGCTAGTGAGAGGTAGCAGATGCCCCGTAGATTAGTCAAGGTGTGAACAAGCTAACCCAAACATCTGTATTATAATATCAGCATATATAAGTTAAATCCTAAATATATTGGGTTTAAATTGTTAGATGTTAGAAGAAGAAAAATAATTCATTTTTATATTTATGGTCTTATACCGGAAAGGAGGATAGCCCATAGCATTTAAACCTGTAACCCCAACCGGAGAAAAGGTAGAAGTCTCCAAAAAAACACCGACCAATTTTTTGTCACCTGTATGAATTTTGTAATGTGTAAACTTGCTTCTATTTCTTTTTGGTGTTTTGCTAGTTTTAGAACTCAGGTTATGCATGTATTACACATGTTCAGTAGGTTCTAGAATGCTAAGTATGTGTCAGTTTTATTCAGAACTTTCCAAGAAATAACAGTTCAGTTTGGTGGTTCTGTAGTTAGCATGGCGTAAGTCTTTTTGATTTTTCTTCACTGAAATACAAGGAGATAATCAAGATAGGGTGGCGGTGTTAATGCCAGTTATGTATGTGTTGTTTACTTGATCCATTGTTTTGTGTTGTAGAAATTAAAGTTGCAAGCGAGGTTGTCGGAACCTTCAGCAACACAACTTAGATGAGTTTTTTTTTTTTTTTTTTTGTAAATGAAACACAAAACTAAACTCAAGGAAAGTTTATGAAAGCAATTTCATTCAAGGAACGAAGGTTGGTCAATAAGCATCTCCTTGAGTGTGGAAAAGCATTAGAAATCCTAATATTTGGCCTGAGCCATTTCTTTTTCTGTTCCCGTCCCCCGGCATTAGCGCTTCGCTTTTGATTTTCCGAAAAAATTAACTTACGTCTCCCTTTTTCATTGATTTTCGGGGGGACGAGAAACTTATATGCTTGGTGGGTAAAATGAAAACTAAAACATCCACATACAAAAAGGAAACATATTCCACGCTGTACAATATTATTACATATTTTCAAATTCTCAAAATTTGTGAAGAACCACTCGAGCGCATTTATGGAAGGCAATAAACAAAATTGATGAACTATCGACCCCCTTACACAAAAAATTGTTTAAGATAGAGATACTTGCTTAATAAATATACAAGAAAATTGAAAACTTTACTCTATTGCTAGTTAATGTCCAAAATTTGCATCTTCCCTTTTTCTTTTCTAGTAAAAAATTCTTCTTTATTGAACATCTTTATAGTCAAATTTCCATATTGAATGTTCAAAATGTAGCAACCAGACTAGAGTTTTGGCAATCAAAGCCTTCAACTCTAGCTGGTGCTTTAGTTTGCCCAAGTATATGTGTTGCCCTTGCAGATGACCTTCCTTTACAACTTGATGATGGAGAAGGTGAAGCTGATGTCGATGGACTTGATGATGATAAACAGGTTAATTGCTTTCCATAATTTGCAAAGTACACATCATGAATCAATGGATTCATCGCTTGGCTAGGCGGTGACCCATTAAAAAAAGGAGGGGATGATGACAAGAGGGATGCTGATCGCATTATTATACCATCCTGTTAAACCACATATAGAAACATAGATGATCAATTTCAGCAAGAGGATTTTATATTAGAGCTTAAGTTAATACACTAACAGTGTAAAAGAAATTTAAACCATCAGTGTAATTCATTACACCGTCATTGAATATAAGTTAAATCTCTTTATACTTGCGTTATGTAACAGAAGCAACATTTGAAGCAGTGGTCCGGGAAAAAAAAACCAGCGGGATAAGTGTACTAGTGTAGATTGTAGAAAGGACAGAAAAGGTAAATGGGACAGTAAGGAAACAGATGATGTTATTGAGGATACAAGGGGTACTTCAAAACAACTCCTATATTTCGATTTACTTATGATTTACCCGGATTTACACCACTCCACGATGTATAGATGTTTACCCTAGATCCGAGCATTACTTCGAGACAGTGCAAACTGATCAGCTTAGACTGAAAGTTTTATACCCTGACCCTTATTTAAGAAAAAGGATTTATGCACTAATGGTTAAACTACACTGATCATTTAAAAGAAAAAATGACACCGTGAGTGTTTATAACTTATATGCATTAACTTAAGCATCAAAGCTAGTTTGCAGAAACCACGGTATGCAGTTTGCAGCACTTCACTGATATACTAGAGACTAGATTCATGACCTTAGCTCATAATCCGTACATATATATGCCACTCAAAGTTAAATAGAAGCTTTGTTGTTGAGATTTCTGATGTTTTATACTGTTCTCGCACGTGTAAGATTGCATCTAGCTTGAAATCAACAACCTTTGGCAGATGAAAATGTTGATTTCCACATTGACAATTACTTATAACTGCAACTATATCCCTCATATAACGTAGCAGAGAGGTTCCAAATCTTACCAAAACTCTCATTTCATCTACATTTCCCCTCCCACATGGAAATGGCTAATCCAAATTTTATACCACAAGGTATACATTCAAACCCTGAAAATCTCGGTGAACTTATCATTGGCGCAATAATATGAAAATCTTTCCTTTTTGGGAGGCAATAAGTATGTGTGATCATCCCTATTAATGACTGGAGATGAAGGCAACAAACAAAGAGTTTTAAAATGCAATTTGCTGAGGCCAGAAATAAAGAATCACACCCCTCTGAAATTTTCTCGTCAAAGCTGTATATTCCCATCCCAATACTTCTCTTTTTCTTCTAAATTTTACACCTTCTACAAGTTTGTCACATCATAGCCGTGAAGCCATGAAAGCTTTATAAAAGTCACCCATCAGATTCTAATATGTGTATTAAATTTCCTTCATCTTTTCAGTTTCTTTTTGCCTAGAGGATTTTTTTTTTTTTTTGGAACCAGAAGGGCCATTTGAGAGACGAGTGAGAGAGCTTTGTAATGGGGAATCAGGCGAAGTTTCCATGAATAAGTGAGGAATTGCAGAAGATATTAGATGCAGATATGGAAAATGTGGAGGCCAGGCGTCGTGCTAGGGAGGCTTTTAAAGATATTCAGCTCTCAATTGATCATATCTTATTCAAGGTATAATGTCTTGATCTTGCTTTGTCATTGTTAATATAATACTTAGAAAAAAAAGATAGACTTTTAGCATCGAAGTTTGGATTTTTGTTGCATATTCTTGAAGTGTGCAACTATCTCGTCTAAAATCTTAAGCTATGAGACACACTTTTATTTACGTAATTATATTCTCAACACATATAACCGACTGCAATATTTTCTCAATGGGGTATGGTCTATGGTGCAAACTGCAAAGGGACTGAAGTATTTGTGTGGGATACTAAATAAATAAAATGGTTCTTGTTCAATAGACTGCAAATTTGTGTAATGTTCTACCTTTAAGGTGCATTTGGTATGGAGTTTTATGCCATGAAATGTTTTACCCTGAAAATTTTCATTTTCTTGAATCATTTTCCAGTGTAGGATAAGGTATGAGCATAGTGTTTTGACATAATTTTGATTATTAAAGATTGATAAATAAAAACCAATTATGGAAGTAAGTGACAGTGTGAATGGAGTAAGAATTGAGTTAAAAGCTTATATGATCACTCAACTTTGGGTAATTGGCCACCAGTCACTGAACTTTTTTTTTTTTTTGTCTTCCAAAAGTCACTCAACTTTGGGTAAGTGGCCTCTGTAGTCACTCAACTTTGTTTTGTCTCCCAAAAGTCACCTACTTTGGGTAATTGGCCTCCATAGTCACTCAACTTTGAGTAATTGTCCTCGATAGTCATTTTTAACCGGTAATATAATTTCCGGTACATATTTAATGACGTGGCAGTTATAAATTTTTTATAAGAAAATCTTTAAAAAATAAATCTAATAATTAAATTTATTTATTTAGGATTCAATTCATCCATATAATATTATAGTTTAGGATATTATTCATCATTAATACATAAAAATAATGAACTTAGAAAATATATCTCAAGTAATACTGCAATGCATAAATAATACAACAACAACAACAACCCAGTGAAATCTCACAACGTGGGGTCTGGGGAGGATAGAGTGTACGCAGACCTTACTCCTACCAAGGTAGGACGGCTGTTTCCGAAAGACCCCCGGCTCAATAAAAAAGGCATAAAAAGAGGTCAGATAAGGCTAAGAGATTCAAAGCGATATGGAAATGAAATAACGCAAGCGACACAGATAACATAAGATAATCAAAGCACAGGAAATAACAGATAATAGCATAAATCAAAGAACAAGAAATTATACATCGATAATGCGACTACTAATAAGACAGGATAATGAGACTATCTACTAGCCTTCTACCCTAATCTGAGTCCTCCAAACCCTCCTATCTAAGGTCATGTCCTCGGTAAGCTGTAACTGTGTAATGTCGTGTCTAATTACCTCTCCCCAATACTTCTTCGGCCTACCCCTACCTCGTCTGAAACCATCCATGGTCAACCTCTCACACCTCCACACTGGGGCATCTGTGTCTCTCCTCTTCACATGCCCAAACCATCTCAATCTCGCTTCTCGCATCTTGTCTTCCACCGAGGCCACTCCCACCTTGTCCCGAATATCCTCATTCCTAATCCTGTCACTCCTGGTGTGGCCACACATCCATCTCAACATTCTCATCTCGGCAACTTTCATCTTTTGAACGTGAGAGATCTTAACTGGCCAACACTCCGCCCCATACAACATAGTCGGTTTAACCACCACTTTGTAGAACTTGCCCTTAAGTTGTGGTGGCACCTTCTTGTCACATAGCACTCCGGAAGCAAGCCTCCATTTCATCCACCCTGCCCCAATACGATGTGTGACATCATCGTCAATCTCCCCGCTGCCTTGCATAATAGACCCAAGATACTTGAAACTACTTTTCTTCTGGAAGGCTTAAATAATAATAAAAAAATTATTATAAGGAGAAAAGCCTAACTATTTAGGCTAATTACCCAAAGTTGAGTGATCATATAAGCTTTTAACTCAGTAAGAATTAGGATATATGTAAAGGAAAATTACTTCTACCAATAAGTGAGTGAAGTCATTTCCGCTCTTGGTGGAAGTGGAGAAAATATTTTCCAGAATTTAAGATAAACTAAACAATAAGGAAAGATTTTGAAGGGACATGCTTTCAGACATACTGAACAAACCACCTCATATAATCCACAGGCAGATTTAACAATAAAGCCATTGGAGTGGTAATAACAGTATCCATATCTTTCGTGGATTTGCTTATTTGGCGGGGAGTTATCGCTAGTAGATCTTCTCGATGGAAGAGATTCTAGAAGTTCTCTATCAAGTGTGAATTCACTTTGGACCACTGTTAGCAGTTCAAGGGCATTTCAAGAGATCATTCCCTTTTCTGTCGATTAGTTGTCACACTACATTAATGTCACACTTTCCCTAAATCTAGGCAGAAACTTATTTGCCGCTTTAAAAAACTGAAAAAACAGTTAACAAAATTGGCTTTTTGCATATTACATCAGATTGGGTAGCTATTAATTCTGCTCGTCAATCATCATTCGATTCCGGAAAAGGTGAAAGGACATTTGTCACTTGTACATTCTCATAAAGTAAGCATTTATCCGGGTAAAATTATTTTATGTACGTCATTTTTGCGAATGTACCTTCTACTGTAAGCTTGTTATGTCTTCTTCGTAAAGATTGTTATAATTTTTGGAAGCGTTGACAGTTGAGACATGTATACGTATTTTACCTTTGTCGTCTACTGTAATGGAGGAATGTGCCCAAACGGTTGTGATATCCTTTGTGGAAGTAACACGTTACTTGCTCATCTTCTATGTTCTTTTAATGATTGCTTCTTCCATCTTTGTACGTCATCTTTGCGAATGTACCTTCTACTTTAAGTGAGTTATGTCGTCTTCGTAAAGATTGTTATAGCTTTGGCAGAATTGACGGTTGAGACTTGTATATATATTTTACCTTTGTCGTTGTGCCCAAACGAGCAGGATATCCTACGTGGAAGTAACGTGTTCGTACTGTTTTTTATGTTCTTTCAACGATTGCGTCTTCTATCTTTGCACCAGGTGCCACATGCTGGATTGAAGATGGAGCAGGTAAAGCGTATGCTTTTATTTCCTTTTCTCTAATGTTGTTGGAGACGTGTCTGATGTCTTATTGCATAATGTTCCTCGCTAAAGCAGCCCATCTTGTGCATCATTAGCTTGTCGCGTACCTTGTAGTGCAGCCAGTCATAGATTGGCCTTCTTTCTAGTTTTCCTTTTCAAATGAGATATGATTTTGAAAGCTCATAAAAATAAATAAATAGAAACAAAACCAGTTGGGGCTCTGCAGTTTAAGTAAATGGTATTTGCTTCACTTCTTATTTGGTGAACTGAGATTTAGCATAGGAATGATAGGATTCCATCAGAAGAATTAAATAATTAAATTGGGATTTACTTCAACAAAAAAAAAAAGAATTAAATTGGGATGTAGTTTCCTTATTTAACTGTCAACCTTTATTTTGATTATGAGAAATTTTCGTCCTCATATTGGGAGGTGAAATGCTTGGTTGATTATAAGCTCCAAAATTTATTACATATTATCTGTAATATAAACATTCCTCATAAATCATATTCATTAAATTTCTTGCAAGTGACAAAGGGGATAGTTTGAGAAAGATGACTTGGTCCATCAAGGATGCTTTGAGTATTAGTGCTTTGGCCTTGCTCGTACTAAGGCAAAACGAGAAGAGTCTATTTTAGCGTTAAAATTATTGACATTTGGATGTTATAGCCATAATATTGATGTGATTCACATTGTAATTATTGACATTCCATTGCAGTCTTGTGAGGTTAATTCTCGAGGGCTGGAAGGCTTCTCCTATAGTTGGCTTCCGGAGACACGTCCAAAAGCTGTTGTCTATTTTTGTCATGGTTATGGGGATACATGCACATTTTTAGCTGAAGGGTTGTGCCTTGCAAAAGCATTTGAAGTCTCAGACAAGCTAATCCTTTCTTTCTTCAAAACAAAACCAATTGTAAAAACTGTCCTTATATGTAGGCGTTGCAAGGAAATTAGCATATTTCGGTTATGCAGTAGTTGTGATGGATTACCCTGGATTTTGGTCTTTCAGAAGGTCTTCATGGTTATATACCAAGTTTTGACAAGCTGGCAGATGATGTCATTGAGCATTACTCGAAACTTAAAGGCATGACTCTCAATTGGATAATCAACTTCATCATCTTCATGGTTAAATGATTCTTCGGAGTCAAGGCACAAATAATATGTAGAAATTGGATTCAAAATATCTCACATGTGAAGGTGTGACCCATGTGAGCTTAAGTTTTCATTTCCTTTCTTTCTATGGAGCAGATAGCGCAGCTGAATATGTTTTAGATCTGGCTGATAAAAGGCTTAGGCCATGTCTTAAACTAGAGGATAGCTATTACTATTCTTCTGAATTTGTAAAGTCTGATGTTACTTTTGGAATTGTTCTGTACATGTGAAGACCATCTTAGTATTGTTCATTTATGAAACTCTTAATGTTTACAAATCAAAAGAAGTATCAAATTCTTATGAACCTAGTACTTGGGGTTGAGCTGTATGAAAATAACAAGCGAATCTATATACAGAAATTTCTGAAAATAGTAGTAGTCTCCTCTTCATATATGCCAATCAGACACTCCCTCAGCTCATTTCTTAGTCTAAGTTTGATGGGAACAAAGTATGAAGGTAAATATTGTCAAGAGAAGTTTGTCCAGAATTGGATATGAAAGGTACCTTTTAATAAGTGTTAGATTTTATAAGAATCTAAATAAATCTAATGTAACTTTTGAAGCAGATAACGTTAAATCAGCAAAAAGTGAGGGGAGAAAGTTACCAATTATAGCAAGCAGATATTATTGGGGTCAACCTAAAGGTGAAGTAAGATAATCTTACTTTTGGGATGGAAATTTGTTTGAATGGTAAAATGAGGGCCAATTAATGTTGGTCATCTGAGTGACCTAAATAATGTCCGTGAGCTTGTGAAGCGTAGGGTATGATTGAATTAATTCGAACTTGGCCACTATTTCCCTCGAAGAATCTCAGTCATCTCTAGGCTGCAGAGTGCTAGATAGTAAACAGAATATATATATAACATGTTTCATGTTAAAAAAATCTGTGTCCTGCATTAGATAAAAAATGTGAAATATTATCTATGTAAACTAGTTCTCTGTGGAAATGTTAGTTTTTGACTAGCATCAATCAAGAAAGGCCCGAACATAATGACTTGGCATAGAATGTCATATTATTTTCTTATTCTTCTCGACACTCTACTGGAGAAAGAGTTGACAGTTAAACAGTTGGTTGTAGAAAAGCCAGAGTTCCGCAATCTACCAAGCTTCCTATTTGGGGAATCTTTGAAGGTGCACCAGAAGCAATCTAATGCTTGGAACGGTGCTGTTCTTGTGGCACCTATGTGTAAAGTATACCTCTGGAAATGCTTCTCAATCCTTACTCATGCCTCTGATTCATATGGAGTACTGACTGGTTTGTCATATAGATTGCAGCTAACATGGTTCCCCCATCGTTAGTAACACAAATTTTAATTGGCGTCGCAAAGTTTCTTCCAACACAGAAGCTAGTTCCAACACATGATTTTGGAGAGTTGGAGATGTCACGTCCTGTCGAATCACCTCCCCCAGTTCTTCCTAGTCTACCCTACCTCTCATAAAACTTGCCATAGCCAAACTCTCACACCTCCTAATTGGTGCCTCCGCACACCTCATCTTCACATGCCCGAACCATCTCAGCCTCGCTTCCCCATCTTGTCCGCCACGGAAGCCACTCCCACCTTATCTTGTATAACTTCGTTCCTAATCCTGTCTCTCATAGTATGCCCACACATCTACTTGAGCATCGTCATCTCTGCTAGTTTCATCTTCTGAACATGGGGCGTTCGTGACGGGCCAACACTCTGCCCCATACAACAGGACAGGTCTAACCACCACTCTGCAGCACTTATCGTTGAGCCTTGGCGACACCTTCTTATCACACAGTACCCCGAACGTGAACTTCCATTTCATCCACCCCGCTCCAATACGATGGACAACATCATCATCAATCTCTCCGTTTTCTTGGATTATAGACTCAAGATACTTGAAACTTAGGTATGACTTGTGTATGGATCTTCACTTCCACCTCCGCGCTCCAGGTACTCAGTCTTAGTCCGGGTTAGCCTGAAGCCTTTAAATTCTAGGGTCTGTCTCCAAACTTTCAACCTATTGTTAACTCCACCGCACATCTCGTTGATCAATACTATGTTATCTGCGAATGACATACACCACGGCACATTCCCTTGAATATGTCGAGTCATTTTGTCCATCACTAAGGCAAATAAAAAGGGGCTAACGGTTGATCCCTGGTGCAACCCCATCAAGACCAACAAATAAAAACGGGCTAAGGGTTTATAATTTTTTTACAAATATAAACTTATGTTCAAGTTTCACATTTAAAAAATTTGGAATCATTGATTTGGAATTCCCTTTCCTACCTTTTGGAGAATTTGGGATTTGAAATCATGATTTGAAGTTGAAGTTGAAATTTTGCAGATTTCATAAACAAACGTGATTTGAAATCATGATCCCAAATCACATAGCCAAACGCCTACTAAGGACAATTCGAAAACGAAAGTACCATTGTGTTTTAGCGAAGAGAATTTGGTTTACTTCTAAAAGACCCATAATTTTAGAAAGTACATTTTCTCTCAAAAATATATACAATCAGTTCAGAGCTAGGAAAATCTTATACTAGAAAATGAAGAGCATACCATCCAGCTTGGTCTCCAGATGGAGAGTTAAAATACGGAGCAGGAGTACTGCTCTTTTTTTGAGTTTAACTACTTGTTTTGTCGCAGTTTATTTGACACCTTTTCACTTTAAAAAAAGGACCAAAAAGCCAACCTCCAAAAACAAACTAAAAAGACCGACCTCCGAAGATCAGTTTTTGACTAAATATTTTTTTAAAAATTATAGTTTAACAAAATCGACATCCGGGGTAGGTTTATTTTAGCGCCAAAACTGAAAAGTTTATAACTGACCACCAGCGGTCGGTTTTAAATTTCCCGGAAATTTATTTAGAAATAGTGGTAGAAATGTATCCAACCATGTTAAGACGGGTTCGATCCCCGAATGGTGCATTTTATAATTGTGTAATTTAAAAATCAACCTCCATACTTGCCTCCAATTTTTTGTCCATATTTGCAGTTTTTAAGTGGTGTTTCAAATTTTGAGAGTCAAACCAAATTTTTTTACCATATTTTTTCATATGCTTTAAAATATTTTTAATTGTCAATTATTGTGACTTATAATATTTTTTTATAGAGTTTTCAAATATGTAAACTTTATTTCAAAAAATTAAAGATTTCATGTCTGAATTCACAATCTGTGTTTTATAAGTTTAAATTGGGACGAACTGGATAATATAATTCACTGGCACTGTAATCTTTTTTTAAGTTATTTGATCACATTTACCTATTATAGCAAGTGAAACGTTCTGCCTAGTTTTCGAAATAATGAATCTCAAATTTTATTGAGGATAACCTTTAGATATCTTTCTAATGATGTTATGGTATAAAACAAAAATATTACACTATTCGAATTGTGGAAGTAATCACTAAAGCTTGCATTAGGGTAGGTTGTCTACATCACACTTCTTGGAGTGCAACCTTTCCTCAGACCCTGCTAACGCGAGATCTTTTGTACACTGAACTGCTTTTTTCTGTTTTTGCCAGTACTCATCATCCCTTTTACGTAACTACATAATTTTTTCTAAGTTCTAGATCTCATCTTCTCTATCCATGCCTTACTTTACGTTGCCTCTCGATTTCTTATTACTAGCTTTTCATCATTCCAGTTTCAGGAGCAAGAGAAACTGAGAAAGCTTATTGGTTCTCATTAATTATCTTATTGTCAAACTGGGAAGAAGTAATGGCAACATTGACAAAATTGTCTAATATCCATGCATGCAAAACCAAACACCATCTATTCTGGCGAAATTTTACAAAATTAAAACACCCCTTTTATTTGATAGTAACACACACTTACATATAACTGGAGTTCATGCATAAATATATACACTTACATAGACTTTAAAGTTGGAACATAACATAATTACACAAAAAGAAAAACAGCTTCGACAGAAATAAAATAAAACACACAGACATTACAACACACAATAGTCTGCTCTTAGTTGGGGTTAAATTTCAAATGGGGGAATTTATGATCATGAATTAATCCTTGATGATAAAAGCGCAGGTACTCTTCATAACTGTTGGGGGACCAACACCACTCCATTATCTCATAATCCCAATTATTATTAGCACCTGAAAATGAAGGTCCAGCCACAACTTTCTCTTCTGAAGGTGGGATCTGCGTCCATTTCTGCAACTCCATAAATTGTTCAGTTGTAGGCTCTGGAAAAATAAATTCCGCCTTTTCATAATTTATTTTCATCTCGTCTTCAGGAAAATAGTCGGAAAACATAGCATCAAAATTAACGCTGGTTTTCTCAAAGTTAAAGTCCTCTTCACCTAGTTCTACTATCGGCTCCAGCTCCTCGTAATCCTTCATATCTAACGGAATTTCCTCAAACTCTCCAATATTTTTCGACCTCTTTACTTCCTCGACATTTTTTACCGTTATTTTCACCTCATCACCCTTGTTAAGAGACCCCATAATGGGAAAAAAAAAAAAAAAGGACAAGAAAACAAAGAAAGATCAAAAGAAGAAGAAGAGAAGTTTTTTTTGCGCTTCGATAGAGTGAGGGAGAGAGTGTATATATAGTGAGGAGAGCACCGTTATCGCTTTTGGATTATATACCTGCATGCATGAGTCATCACATAAGCATACACGCAATTAAGGTGGTGCTTGTTTTTTCTCATGCAAATTAAAAAGGGAGATTAATTAAAGAGAAGTAAATCTTGAGTTTTTTCAAAAATATTACTCTGGTTACATATATATTATAAGTGCCGTGAGTTGTTTAGATTTCTAGCAGAATTAATAATTCGAAAGAACACAGTAATTAAACTGGAACAAAGAGGCAGCTACCAAACTACCTCTTGTCCGTTAAAAGAATGAAGTATTATGCATTAAATTAAATGAAGGGTTGTCTAAAATTTAGTACTAAAAAGTAAGGTAGTTTAGATAAGATTAGTTGAGTTTAACTTCTATGAGAATGCATAAAATTCAAGATAACTACAGTGTAATTTATGTGGGATTAGCTAGTAACATGATAAATAAGATAAATTACATGTGTTACGACGGATTAAATAAATACTAATTATAGTTCACTCAGAGTGTGACCTAGTGCTTAATGAAGTGGACTGAATAATGAGGTCTAAGGTTCAATTTCCAGCGTAAGCAAAGGAGTACTCCCTTCGTAACAAGATATTTGTCGCGCTTCACTTCTTAAGAGTCAAAATACACGAACTTTGACTAACGTTTTGAGATGTAATTTTCACCACATTGGTTTGAGAAAAAATGCAATATATAGTACTTTTCGTATAGTTTTTTAATATCTAAATTTTAATTACAAAATATTAAATTAATTTAATCTAATTTAGCTATGAGAATTAGTCAAATTGACTCTCAAAAGTGAAACATGACAACTCATGTTTTGAGACGGAGGGAGTAGGTGATTTCTTCTCGTCTAAGTTATCTGGTACCTATGCTAGTGAGAGGTAGCAGATGCCCCATAGAATAAGTCAAGATGCGAGCAAGCTAACCCAAACATCTGTATAATATTATCAGTGTATATAAGTTAAATCCTAAATATATTGGGTAGTTTAAATTGTTAGATGTTAGAAGAAGAAAAAGAATTCATTTTTTTTTTTCAAAAAGGATAAAAAGGTCATATACCGGAAAGGAGGATTGCCCATAGCATTTAAACATGTAACCCCAACCGGAGAAAAGGTAGATTCCAAAAAAACACCGACCGCTTTTGGCACCTTTATGAATTTTGTAATGTGAAAGCTTCCTTCTTCTTTTTCTTTTTGGTGTTTTGCTAGTTTTAGAGCTAAGATAATGCATGTATTGCACTTGTGTCAGTAGGTTCTAGAATACTAATTATGTGTCACTTTATTTTAGAACTTTACAAGAGTAACCGTTTGTTTGTATTTGAGAATGAACTCTCGTACGTAGTTCAGTTTGGTGGTTCTGTAGTTGGCATGGCGTCAGTCTATTTTATTTTTCTGCACTGTAATACAAGGACTTAGTTTGGATAGGGTGGCGGTGTTAATGCCAGTTATGTTTTTGGTGTTTACTTGATCCATTGTTTTGTGTTGTAGAAATTAAAGATGCAATCGAGGTTGTTGGAACCTTCAGCAACAAAACATTATATGAGTTTTACAAAATGAAACACGAAATTAAATTCAAGGAAAAGTTTATGAAAGCAATTTCACTCAAGGATGGTTTGATCAATTCTTTCAAAGACTATCTCGTTATTTAAGTGTGGAAAGCATTAGGAACCCTAAATTTTTCCTGAGCGATTTCATTTTTCGTTATGTCCCAGCACAGTGCTTCGCTTTTGATTCTTCGAAAGAATTAACTTACGTCTCCCTTCTTCATTGATTTGGGAAAAAGGAACCTAAAGCGTCTCCCTTCTTCATTGATTTGGGGGAAAAGGAACCTAAAGCGCTACCAGAAACCTATATGCTCGTTGGGTAAATGAAACTTAACTAAAACATCCACATACAAAAAGGAAACATATTCCGTGAAGTAAAATATATATTACATATTTTCAAATTGTCAAAAACAACTCGAATGCATTAACAGAAGGCAATAAATAAAATTGATGAACTATCAACCCCCTTACATAAAGAATTGCTTAAGATAGACATATTTGCATAATAATATAAAAGAATCATATACTTTCCTCTATTGCTAGTTAATGTCCAAAATTTCCGTCTTCCCTTCTTTTTTTCTAGTCAAAATTTCTTCTTCATTGACATGTTTTATAGTCAAATTTCCATATTGAATGTTCAGCTGTTGAAGTTCAAACCGTAGCAACCAGACGAGAGTTTTGGATATCAAAGCCTTCAAATCTAGCTGGTGATTTAGCTTGCCCTAGTTTATATATCTTGCCCTTGCACATGGCCTTCCTTTACAACTCGAAGACGGAGAAGGTGAAGCTGAAGTAGATTCACTAATTGGTGATGATGCTAAACAGGTTAACTGCTTCCCATAATTTGCAAAGTACACATCATGAACCAATGGAACCATCGCTCGGCTAGGTGGTGACCCATTAAAGAAAGGAGGGGATGATGACAAGAGGGATGCTGATAGCATTGCAGCTGTACCATCCTGTTAAATCACATCTAGAAACATCGATGATCAATTTCAGAAAGAGGGTTATAGTTAGATCTTAAGTTAGCACACTAACCGTGTAAAAGAAATGTACACCATCAGTGCATTTCATTACACCGTCATTGGATATAAGTTAAATCTCCTTGAACTTTCATTAATAGAAGCAACATTTGATCACAGTGCTTCAAAAGAAACGGCAGCAGCATAAGTGTAGAAAGGACAGAAAAGGTAAATGGGACAGTTGGTAAGTGAAAATACGATCTATACAGACAAAAAGCTTTGTGGTAGTGCACATTTAGTACTCTGATGAAGTTTGGATATCAAGAAAACAGTTAAAAGCATTTAAGGTAATGAGAACTAATTTGCTGAGTGCCTATTGAGGACACAATGTGTGGGGTTCATATATCATGTGATGTACACATCAACAAGTCCTCCATTTCGACTTTCTTATGATTTACCCAGATTTACTCTACTCCACGACCCACATATTGATGTTTACCCTAGATCCGAGCATTACTTCGAGATAGTGCAAACTGATCAACTTAGACTGTAAGTTTTATACAATGACCCTTATTTAAGAAAAAAAGATTTATGCACTAATGGTTAAACTACACTGACTAATGGTTTAACTACTCTGATCAATTAGTGTTTATAACTTGTATACATTAACTTGTAAGCATCAAAGCTACTTTGCAAAAACCACGGAACGCAGCTTGCAACACTTTACTGATCTGCTAGCTAGAGACTAGATTCATGATCTTAGCTCATAATCCATACATACATATGCCACTCAAAGTTAAATAGAAGCTTCGTCGTTGAGATTTCTGATGTTCTATACTGTTCTTGCGCGTGTAAGATTGCATCTTGCTTGAAATCACAACCTTTGGCAGACAAAAGTGTTGATTTCCACATTGACAATTACTTAAAACTGCAACTATATCCCTCATACAACGTAGCAGAGAGGTTCCAAAACTCTCATTTCATCTACATTTCCCCTTCCACATGGAATGATAAACATTTGTTAGTCTACGAAAGAAACTTGACAAAGAGAAAGAGTAATTACCTGAAGGGAAGTTTCATAACCCATTCAAAATTGCAATTTAGTCGATCAGGTTTGGGACAAACAAGTTGAATCATAGGATTATATGTGAGACAATTCATCATCAAAATCATAAATTAATCGGCAACAAGGAAAAAGCAACGGTCCATGACTCTTGAAGGTGGTCAGTGGTAATGGGAAAAAGAGAAGGAAACAAAAATTAATTTTCCTTAAAACAAAATTTTGGCTAAGAGCATGTTTGGCCTAGCAGCCAAAAACTGTTTATTTTGAGAAGTGCATTTCAAAAAAGTACTTTTGGTAAGAAGCAATTTGTGCTTGGCTAATTCATTTGAAAGGTGCATTTGAAGCAAATTGTGTTTGGCTAATCTTCTTAAAATTTTTTGAGTATCAAATTACGAAAAAGGACAATTATCAATGAACGTTTACTATCAAGATTATTTTGCAGAGAGAAATTATTTTAAATATCTTTTATGAAAGATTTAATTATGTTTATACTTTTTTTTAATCAAAATTTTCAATTAATATAATACATAGATGAATAAAAAAAATTAAATATTGATATAATATCAACACGATGATTTAAATATACTAAAAATATACAACCAAAATAAAATTCAAAATCATTCCACAAATTATAAAAGTCTATTACATACGTGAAAGCTAACTTTATACTACGAATAATTTTTATTTAAAAAAAAGAATTATTAATAAAAATTAATGGATTAATGAGTGATATACTTGGTAACATGTATTTATGGTAGGGATATGGTTTTCTTGAAAAAAATGTTATATCCCGTATTTTGCACATTCGGATAATTCAAGATAATGGCGGGAAGTTAAGAGCAAGGCTATATTTTTGATCTTGTTTAGCACACAAGTTGTTTATGAAAGTTATTGATGTGGAAATATTAAGAATGGCTAGGGGTAAAAAGGGAAATTCACAAGGTGGTTCATGGTAATATTGAGGAAGGCTAAGGGCAAATTTGGAATTAGGAGAAAATAATTTTTCATGAATTCCAAAACAAAAAAAAAATGGTCTTGAAAAAAAAAAGGGCCAAGTGGACCGTCCAAGTATGGTGTGGGCCAAGGCCCACATGAAGGCATAAAATAAATAAGACCAAAAGATGACTAATTCATCATATTATCATCTTCCCTTAGAAGACTCAAGAAACTTGGAGAAGGCAAAAATTAAAAGGTCATTCGGCCATACACACCAAACAAGAACCTTGGAAAAAAATTTGATCAAAAATTATTTCCTTCTAGCTAAACCACCAATTGGAAGGTCCCTAGCAAAGTGAAGTAGTCATTGGAGCAAGTAAAACATCTATTCTTGCAAGCTACAAATCCTAGCCAAGTGTGGAGTTAAGTGGAAGAGGTAAGATTTAATCTTCTTTTATATGTTATGGATGATTGTGTATGTTGTAGTATGTAGAAATGAATGAAAATTGTGATGTTTTGTATGTTGGGGGGTTGATCCGTGTGGTGTGGAGCTTGGCCGTGCATATGTGTGTTATGTAGGAATGATGAACCAATTATTTTATCTAGTGTTTTGGTTGTTGTTGTTGTGGATTCTATGTTGATAATGAAAGTTTGATGATTCTAGTTGAAGTTGTAGGTGTTGAAGAGTTGTTTTCGAAGTCAATGTGATTTGAATGTAGTTTCTTGTATTTATGAAAAATAATGTTGTTAGTGTGTGAATTGTTGATGTAGTTCATGAATTTGAAGGAAGGAAATGTGTTGTTATTGTTCTTGTTGCATTTGGAAGGTTTCGGGTGGAGTGGAGCATTGGTTGAATTGTTTTGAATATTGTACGGTTTGTTTGAAGTATTCTTGAATATTGTTCGAATGGTTGCGGATTAGTACTTGAATATCTAAGCAATTATGAATGGAACGTAAATGAAACGCCGTCGAAGTTGGTAGAAAGAAGTTGCTAACGTTAGTATGCTTTTTGAATTGATTGTGGATATTGTTAGAATAACTGTTAGTATTGTTGTTGATAATTTGGCCGAGTTGAATTCTCGGATTGTTGATTGATCATTTGGCCGAGTTGGATTCTCGGGGTTAGTTGTATTTACAGGGGAAATGCTGCCGAAATTTCTGTAAATAAAGTGTTGGTTGAAGATTGAACTTCTGAGTATCTATAGCTAATGTTTGGTACACATTAATATTGTTGTAGATCTTGCGAAGCCAAAGACTTAAGTACGGATTAGCGTAGGAAGCGGGTGTTGACACCCAATTTTGTCCCTCTTTTATTTTAATCTACTCGGATTTCTATTTTTTACTGACGAGCTAAATACTTTATTTTCACTACTATTATTTTTTTTCGCTACTTTTATTTTCAACATTACGAGCATTATTTTATCACAAATTTTCAAATGTTCGTCATCGTTTCATTTTCGGGTTTGGAATCGTTAAACTAATTACAAGATAACATTTTGCAAAATCTTTATTCTTCTACACATTAATTATTAATTACATAGTATATGTTGTATTAGTTATTAAATTAGAAGCCAAAAAAAAAAAAAATAGCGGAGGAAGGACCAATAATTTTCAGCCAAATTAATGGCCCAAAATACAAATACAATAATCAGCCCAAAATTTTATTCCCCAGCCCACTATTTTGATCCGATACCCGTCCAGCCCAACATCTTGACCCGGTCCAGCCCATTTCCCCTTCCCCCTTAACCTAATTCCTCTATTTCTCTTTCTCATTTTTTCAGCCGCACTCCCATTTCTCTTCCTCTTTCGCCGCTCTCTCCCTTTCCCTCATTCCCTCTCATCCTTCACCCGTCTCTTTCTCTTCTCCTCTACCTTCTCCACTCACTCTTGTCCCCCACGCCTGCTCCACTTACCCCTGTCCCCCACGCTTTTGTCGCCTTGTTCCCCACGCCGCTTCTCTCCCACGCTAATCTTTTTACTTTAATACAAATACAGTCCTATAAATGGCATCTGAAGTGGAATCGAAAAGGGGGGGGGGGGGGGGGGGAACAAGATCAAACAGATCGAAAAAAAACCCAAGTATCTTCCACACATGATTTTACTTTTCCCGGTGAACGATAGCCGGAGATTACTCAACGTTTTCAGAGAAATTTTTGGGGGATTTTTGGGTTACAGGCAAAAACAACACTGTTGATAACAATCCTTACTTTCTACTTTCTAGCATTTTCGTTCAATTCACCCAAAAGTGAATACAAAACTTTAGTTCACAAAAAATCCGCAATATTTTCATTCGAACTAGTTTGGCTCAAGGTTCGGGTCTATTTATAACGAGAGAGTAGATTCGACGCCGCCGACGCCTCATTTCACTGCACTCGCAAGAGGTAAACTTCGATATATTTATTACTCATGGTCTTTAGTTTCTGTTTTGGTTAAGATTTTAGTTTATTCCGCTGTATGTTTAATGATTATACAGTCTCTCTGTCGTCGCGTTATTTGTTTGATGTTTGGGAGCTGTTAGGATAAGATATTTAATCATTAGTCGAATTTGAAAGATGTCTATTGTTGCTTAAGAATGAATTTCCAGTACTTGAGACTTATTTGAAATCGCATATACATAGGATCTACAGTGGGTTATCAAGATAAAGAAAAGGTATACATTCGATATACATCTGATATACACACCACTGTGTGTATATCTTAGGTATATTACATATACGATTGGAACAGGCCAGCATTGTCTCTCTTTTACTCTATAAAAAAAAAAAAAAAGAACAATACATCCTATCATTCATTTTCGCATTAGCATATAAGTGTTTATTTTGGTTTGTGTTCTGAGAAGATCTATTTCAAAGTATTTAGCCTAATGTCGACAGAAAGTGGTGTTGTTTTAAGCTTTAAAGGGTGTTGGCAATCGTTTAAATACTGCAGTATTATCGGTTTAACCATAATATGATTTGTGCTTTGTTTCTCATTATGATTAGTTTAGGTTAGCATCAATGTAGGAACTGATTCACAAGTCATTTGGAGGGGTTAAATTCTTATTTTTTTTGCTCCCATCGTGGTTGAGCATATAATCCCTGAACAAGAGGATTTGATTGCTTTAATTTCCTTTGGGATTTGACTGTACCTATGTGTGAAACTTGAGAAAATTTGACCATTTACTCGTCATGTGTATATCATTGCCTCTGGTTGTTGTTCCTTTTCCTTCATACCCCTGTTCACTGCCTCACAATAGATTAGCTAAAGCTGAGTTGAATTACGGAACCAGTTTATCTTTCTTATTTATATGAAAACAAGTCTGGTTGTTAATATGTGGTACCCTATTTCTAGATGCCTAAACTGGTAATCTTGACTGTTGTATACATCTTCTAGTGCGCTGCTTCTTTTGGTTCTGGTCTGATTTTGTTATTCCTAATTTTCTAGTGCATAACATGCCTGATATAAACCCTCTAGGACAGTTGATTGATTGCTTTCGCTGAGTATAAAGCCCCCCCCCCCCCCCCCCTATGTTCTTTCCTTTTCTTTTAACTGCATGTGATATGTTGAGGAGAGCTAAAATATAATACGTTGTTTCTTGTCTCTTATTATGTTCAGTGTTCTTCAACTGCTTCCTTTTTAGACACGCAACCGAGAAATTATCTGAAGTTAGAAGTAAATTTCAGGGCTAGATTAATTTGGAGTTCTGTTGGACATCTATGCTAAATGAATTTGAAAGATGCCCACTGTAGTTTGGACACTTAGACTGAGTTTCCGGGACTTAAAACCTGTCTAAAATCGAATATATATTCGATATACATCATATATACACAGCATGGTGTGTGTATCTTAAGTATATTGTGTGTAGGATTAAACAGGTAAAAAACACGTAAGGCCCGATAATGTATACTTATACTCTATATGCTATCCTGTTTATAAAATATATGCACGTATACATAAGATATATTTAAATATACACAACATATACATAATCCATCAATATGTTTTTGAAGTTATATGTTTAACTCTACTCCTTAATTGTATACTAATCCTTTTCTTTCATCTTATGCATGACTATCGCATGCGAGTCCCTTGGACTCGTCTCCTTCCGCACTTGGCGTTGGGCTAAAACCCAACACAATTCCTCTCGAGTCACCCTCCATACAGTAGCAGTCAATCCGCAGCCAAACAGGGAATAGAAAATCTGGGCCAAAGCCCAACAGGCGTGACAACAGCAGCAACACTGTTATTGGGTTGAAACCCAGTTGCAAACAGATCCCTGCACTCCAAGCCCATTCACATTATATCTACTCTATTCTTGTTTCTATGTGCACTTAACTTATATTGTATGACTAACATTTGTGCTTGTTAACTAAGATAAACTTTAGTGACATTAAGGGTTTTAGTTTAGTAATTGGTAGCTAATTCCACAAATTACATTCACTTTTATTTTTTATAACTATTTATAATACCTATCGTATCTATTTGTAAACGGATTTTCAAAATAGCATGACTACATCATTTGGGTTAAAGGAATAATTTCTCATTATTACCACTTTAGGAATTTCAAAATATCACTAACACATAAAATATGAATCCAATCGTATTTCATAAACATTTTTCAAGATTTACCCAATTATACATATTTTTAGTCAAAATTTATTAAATAAAGAATGAAAAAAAATGGAAAGAAATTCATGGCCTTTTCATTGTATTTAAAAACATAAATCTAGGCATTTACATTCACATAATATCATTTTTATTTAAAGATCACTTTGCGTCAAATTATCTTTTTAAAAGACTATTATTCATAGGAAAATCATCCTATTTATCTACAAATCTTATTTTTGAATAACATTACTATATTTTTTATTTAGGGACTTAACAATATCTTTTTCTTCTTTTACGCAAATTATTATGTCTTCCACAAGTATTATTTTAAAAAATACTATTTTACTTTCGTTTAAAATCTCAACAACATATATAAGCCATATTTCAAAAATAGCATTAAAAGTACTCTTTTATACAAATTATTAATTTATATAAGTCCTATTTTAAATAGCATTCTTACATGGCTATTTACAACCTTAGCCATATTTACAAAATTATGTTCTTTTCTGTAATATTATAATTACACTTAGCCTAACTAATTGTAAGTCCGGTCGGATTAACCATTATTAATGGAATTTAGAGGATGCCTAATACCTTCCCTCTAGGTTAGTTGAACCCGTACCTAGAATCATTTGGTTTCGTAGACTTTAAAATAAAAATCAACTTTAGATAGATAACTTTAAATAAACTCTAGGTGTCCTAATTCACCGTAAATAATTAGGTGGCGACTCCCGTACTTTAAATAACCCCTGGAATTATCAGGATGTTGTAAACTATTTTTTTTTACCCCGATCAAAATAGGGTAAACAACGGGCAAGGTATGTAAGGCTTACCCTTTCTTTCTTTTGGCATGATCCTTATGAAACGAGCAGATGACGTATATGTATGATTTCAAAGAAATTCCTATTCTTAGAGCCACTAGGATGGCTAATATTCTTGACCTCCATAAGCTATTTCATATGGTTTTGATGCGTATCTATGATGTCCGAAGATCTATTTGATATGTTTCCGAATGGCATTCAAGAGATAATTGATATGACTAATGTCTTGATTTTCAAATGATAGTACGTTTGATTATTCCATTGAGTCTTTGATATATTTTGATACGTACATATGGTTCCAAAAGCTCTATTTGATTTGATCCGTAACGATATTCGAAAGGTACCTAACATGATTGTTGCTTTGATTTTCCAAAAATGGCTTCTGAAACGTTCGTAGAAGGTTCTGTACTAAAACGTCCATAACTTTTTCATACTAACTCGGATTGACTTAAAACATGTTTATGACTCTCAAGTGTCGATTTGTGTACGTACCCATCGAGTCTTAAAATTTATTTGATATGCATATAGTTTCTCACTACTCTGCTCGTGCATGTGTCATTACCTCTTTCACCGAGTCCCGGGCCGGTATGTATCGTGCGTATGGTTCACCGAGTCCCTTGCTTGAGGGTCGGGTTCCATATATATAAATTCCGGAGTATGATGTGTCCGGTTCCCGGGTACCGTGTATATGTTCTGGAGTATGATGTGTCCGGTTTCCGGGGTCCCTTGCTAAAGGGTCGGGTACCGTGTATATGTTATGATGTGTTATGTGTTACGGAGATGTTACGGAGATATGAAATCTTCTGGATGTATGATGTGTTATGGCGCCAAAGACAGGAGTGGCGACCATGTTCCTGTGCCCTATGCATGATTTTGATATGCATCATTTGTGTTTCAAAAGTAAGCATTTTGGTATACTGATTTGTATTCATTTTCCATATTCCTTATTTCAGTCATGATCCTAGTTATTATGTTCCATGCTTTACATGCTCCGTACATATTTCGTATTGACCCCCTCTTTCTTCGGGGGCTGCGTTTCATGCCCGCAGGTACAGACGTTCACGTGAGTGACCCGACAGCTTAGGCCATCTAATCTGCTGCTCTGGAGTGCTCCCTTGTTCTGGAGCCTACATTTTGGTACAGACTCTTCCGTTGTATATATGTATGTATATATTCAGGGGTACGGCGGGGCCCTGTCCCGTCATATGATTCTGTTGTCTTTGTTAGAGGCCTGTAGACATGTGTGTGTGGGTCATGGGTCGTTATGGTTCAGTTATGTCTGTGTGGCTTGCGTCTAAGCGGTTCCATTTGCTATGACAGCCTTAACGGCCTGTATGTATGTATATGTTTTGGGCGATATGTTTTACGACAGCCTTGCTGGCTTCTGTGTGATATATTTGTTATATGTGACCGCTTAAGACGATATCTAATCTTTGTATCTATATAAGTCAGTGTACGCCGAATCTGGATTTGCCATTTGTATGCCGGTTCTGGTAAGTGGGAGTGTATGGGTGTCCAGCTCGGGCACTAGTCACGGCCCACGGGGCTGGATCATGACAAAAAATTATTTTTTGCTTTTGCTCTTTTCGAGAAGCAGAAAAATTGCTTCTCTCCAACCGCAGAAAAATTGCTTCTGCTTCTGCTTAAAAGCAGCTTTACTAATTGGCCAAGCACCTCAAATATCCCAAAAAAAGTATATATTTTTTTCCAAAAAAATATTTTTGGCCTCAAAATCTCTAGGCCAAACAGGCTCTAAATATGCTTGCCTAGGATTAAGGTCCTTCTAAGAAAAAAAAATCTTCATTAATTAATTATAAATACTACTATAATTTTAGGAATCAACATTAATTAAATAATTAAATATCAACGTTCTATGATTATAGTATTAAATAATGGAAAAAAAATTATGGTTCTGATTGGAATTTTTCTTTTGGAAGTTTCGTGAGTTGATAAGCAATCTTTTGTTATGGATTTCAAATTAATTACGATATTTTAATATTTGATTAAAATATGTAAGAATAGTGAAATACAGTATATATTTCTTAATTTAATTTTATTATTGGATGTGAGTAAATTTTTTATTTCTGTATTCTATATATTCCTCTTTATGATAATCTTGTATTGCTAATTTTTAGAAAAAGCCAATTACAATTTTACTAATTATATGAGAGTTTTTTTTTTTTTTCATTTCTTCTAATAGTCAAGATTTTGGTTTATCTGGTCAAAGAAGGTATCCTTTTCCTATATATATATATATATTTATACGTTTTCATCTTGGAGTCTCAATTAATGAGGAAATTAGTTAAAAGGGTCTTTACAAAAATGAATAAATGTATACGACCCTCTGTATACATGAGCGATTCTGACATAACACATAAGTGATTTGTTATATTTTATATAGGATCATTTAATTAATAATTAATTCCTATCGGGTGAAGTCTTTTATTTTCTTTGGAGTCTCGGTTAATTCCTGTTCAAGAGAAGCTCTCTCTATCAAAAATATTATATTGTTAAAATTAAATTCTGAGATCTTTGATTAAGTTAAAGAAATTCTATTCATCAATTAGTGGGCGAATCCTATCCTATATTAAGCCCAGGCATGCCTGATCTTAGACTCCCTATCCTTCGCCAACCTCTGAATTGGTCAAAACACACTAGAATAGTGACAACGCGCATGCTTAATTGTTAAGATTATATATGCCAATTGGAGTAATGTTCTTTTAGTACTTTAATACTACGATTCTTTAATCAAAGGGACATCAAATATCAACCTGATGTGCGACCAATCACTTTTAATTTTCTTAATCTGTTTACTAATCACATGGGCTGAAAAGTAAACAAGAAATAAAGAAAAGACATCTGATCCCACACCCTTCAAACATTTTCTCGTCAAAGTTTTTTTTTTTTTGGGGGGGGAGGCGGGGGGCGGGGGGGGGGGGGGGATAATTCTCGTCAAAGTTGTAGTATATCCTAATACTTCTCTTTTTTTTTCTAAATTTTACACCTTCCAGAAGTTTGTTACATGATACATTGTGTTGAATTGACTACTGTATTGTAGTAATATCTTAGCCATGAACCCATGAAAGCTTTATAAAGGCCACTGATCAGATTCTATGTGCATTAAAAATTCTTCCCCCGTTTATTCAGTTTCTTTCTGCCAATTCTTTTTTTTTTTTTTGGGGGGGGAGCAGAAGGGCCATTTGAGTGGGGAGTGAGAGAGCTTTGTAATGGGGAATCAGGTGAAATTTCCAGGTATAAGTGAGGAGTTGCAGAAGATATTAGATGCAAATATGGACAACGTGGAGGCCAGGCGTCGTGCTAGGGAGGCATTTAAGGATATTCAGCTTTCAATTGATCATATCTTATTCAAGGTATGTCTTGATCTTGCTTTGTCATTGTTAATACAAGAGAAAAAAGATGTAGAATTTTAGCTTCAAAGTTTGAGTTTTGCTGCATATAACTGATTGATATTCATGTTTTCTCCATGAGGTTTTTGTTGGGATCGAAATAATAAGGCGCCATGCGGAATCTAACAATTACAAATCTTGAATGACGATAAACAACAAAGAGAACTATACTAAAAGAAGCATTATATTTCAAAATGGTTTGGTCAATTGACCTACATATGAGAAACTAATATAATAGAAAATATAAACTATGGAGAACTAATCTCCCCGTAAATAAGACTCTTCTAATAACTACATTGTGGATGCTATTGTGTGGTTGTTTGAGAAGGAAAAATCATCAATGTATACTTCTCCTCCAAGAAAGGATAAATATGGAGAAATCCTTTTCCACCAAGAAAATTAATTCTAATTATGGTAGAAAATCAGGGCAAACCCCAATAGTTTTGTATATGGTGCAAACTGCAGAACTGCTAAGGGACTGAAGTATTTGCGTGGGACTAAATAAATAAAATGGTTCTTGCTCAATAGACTGCAAATATTATTTAACATTCTACCTTTAAGGTGGAGCCTTGGCGTAACTGGTATTTGCTGCCATGTGACCAGGAGGTCACGGGTTCGAGCCGTGGAAACAGGCTCTTGTAGAAATGCAAGTTAAGGCTGCGTACAATAGACCCTTGTGGTCCGGCTCTTCCCCGGACCCCGCGCATAGTGGGAGCTTAGTGCACCGGGCTGCCCTTTATTCTACCTTTAAGGTGCGTTTGGCATGGAGTTTTATGCCGTGAATTATTTTACCCTGAAAAATCTTTTAAAATCATTTTCCAAGGTGGAACAAAGTTTTTGGTGACATATGGTAATTTTGCAAGGTGTTGGATAAGGTATGAGAATAGTGTTTTGACATAATTTCTAGTATTAAAGGTTGATAGGGAAAACCGTTAATCGAAGTAAGTGACATGGAGTAAGATCTAGGATATATGTAAAGGAAAATTACTTCCGCCAATAAGCACGTGAAGTCATTTCCACTCTTTTATTGGAAAATAATGTGCGGAGAATTTTTTTTCCAGAATTCAAGATAAGTGAACAATAAGGAAAACATATTTGGACGAAAATGCTTTCAGGCTCCATACTGCACACACGCCTCATGTAATCTGCTGGCGGATTTAACAATAGTGCAGTTGGAGTACTAATAACAGTATCCATAACTTTTGTGGATTTGCTTATTCAGCGGGGAGTTATTTCTAGTAGATCATCTCGATGGAAGAGATTTAACAAGTTCACTATCACGTGTGAATTCACTTTGGACAACTGTTAGCAGTTCAAGGGCATTTCAAGATTGATAATTCCCTTTTTGTCAATTAGTTGTCAATACATTAATGGCACATTTTCCCTAAATCCAGGCGGAAACTTATTTGTCGCTTTAAGTAACTGAAAAGACCGGTAACAAAATTGGCTTTTTCCATCCATCAGATTGGATAGCTATTAATTCTGCTCGTCAATCATCATACGGTTCCTGAAAAGGTGAAGGGACATTTGTCTATATTCTCGTAAAGTATGCATTTGTCCGATTAAAATTGTTTTATGTACGTCATCTTGCAAATGTTCCTTCTATTGTAATCTTGTTATGTCGTCTTCATAAAGATTGTTATAGCTTTTGGAAGCGTTGACAGTTGAGACTTGTATAAATATTTTACCTTTGTCGTCTACTGTAATGGAGATGTGCCCAAACGGGCGTGATATTCTACATGGAAATAAGTTTTATGCGCGTCAACTTTGCAAACGTACCTGCTACCGTAAGCTTGTTATGTTGTCTTCGGAAAGATTGTTACAGCTTTTGGAAGTGTTGACAGTTCAGACTTGCATTCATATTTTACCTTTTGTTGTCTACTGTAATGGAGAAATGTGCCCAAATGGGCATGATACCCTACGTGGAAGTAACGTATTTCTTACTGATTTTTTAATGATTGCTCCTTCTATCTTTGCACCAGGTGCCACATGCTGGATTGAAGATGGAGGAGGTAAAGCTTGTGCCAATATTTCCTCTTTTCTAATGTTGTTGGAAACATGTTGATGCCGTATTGCCTAATTTTCCTTGCTAAACCGTCAATGTTGTTAGCTTGTTCTGTACTTTGTAGTGCAGCAAGTTATGGCTTCTTCCTACTTTTCCTTTTCAAATGACTAATGATTTTAATAGCTCACAAAAATAAATAAATAAATAAATAAATAGAATCAAAAACAGGTGGGGCTAATGCAAATTTGTATTGGCTCTGCAGTTTTAGTAAATGCTATTTGCTTTTCTTCTTATTTGATGAATTGGGATTTACCGTAGGAATGATAGGATTCCATAAGAAGAATTAAATTGGGACTTAGTTTCCTTATTTAACTTTCAACCTTCATTTCCTTATTTAACTTTCAACCTTCTATTTTGATTATGAGACAGTTTCGTACTTGTATTGGGAGGTGAAATGCTTGGTTATAATATTATAAGCTCCACAATTTATTACATATTATCAGGAATGTAAATGCTTGGTTATAATATTATAAGCTCCAAAATTTATTACATATTTTCAGTAATGTAAATATTCTTATATATCATATTCATTAAATTTCTTGCACGTTACAAAGGGGTTAGTTTGAGAAAGATGACTTGGTCCCTCAACGATGCTTTGAGAATTAGTGCTTTTCCCTTTGCTTGTACTAAGACAAAGCGAGAAGAGTCTAATTTAGCGTACAAGTTATTGGCATTTGGATGTTATAGCCATAATATTGATGAGATTTACATTGTATAATTTTTCGACATTCCATGGCACAGTCTTATGAGGTTAATTCTCGAGGGCTAGAAATCTTCTCCAAAAGTTGGCTTCCAGAGACACATACCAAAGCTGTTATCTACTTTTGTCATGGTTATGGGGATACATGCACTTTTTTAGCTGAAGGTTTGTCACTTGCAAAAGCATTTGAAGTCTTAGACAAGTTAATCTTTTCTTTCCTCAAAAGGAAACTAATTGTAAAAACTGTCCTTATCTGTAGGCATCGCAAGGAAATTAGCATCTTTCGGTTATGGAGTAGTTGCGATGGATTACCCAGGATTTGGTCTTTCGGAAGGTCTTCATGGTTATATACCAAGTTTTGACAAGCTGGTTGACGATGTCATTGAGCATTACTCAAAAGTTAAAGGTATGACTCAATTGATAACCTACTTCATCATTAAATGGATTTTTCTGAGAGGTTCAACACTAATAATATGCAGAAATTGGATTCAAATTAATTTACATGTGAAGGGGTAAATCATATGAACGTACATTTTCATTTCCTTGTTTGTCGATAGAGCAGATAGCTCAGCTGATACTGATAGTAGCTGACCGTGCAAATGTTGGTATCTGACTAGCATCAAGCAAGAAAAACCTGAACATGATGACTTGGCATTGAATGTCATAGCATTTTTCTTGTTCTTCTTGACACTCTACTGGAGAAAATGTTAATAGTTAATAGTGGTTGCAGAAAATCCAGAGTTCCGCAATCTACCAAGCTTCCTATTTGGGGAATCCATGGGTGGAGCAATAGCTTTAAAGGTGCACCAGAAGCAACCTAATGCTTGGAATGGTGCTGTTCTTGTTGCACCTATGTGCAAAGTATATCTCTGGAAACGTTTCTCAATTCTTACTGACGCTTCTGGTCTCTGATTCATATAGAGTGATTACTGGTTTGTCATATAGATTGCAGATAACATGGTTCCACCATGGTTAGTGATACAAATTTTAATTGGCGTCACAAAGTTTCTTCCAACACAGAAGCTAGTTCCAACGCAGGATTTGGGGGAGTTGGCAGTCAGAGATGAAAAGAAGAGAGAAATGGTACGTATTTCTTTGTTTCTGTAATAAATCAGCTTAGAAGATGATAGGTTTTTAGGAGATTAGGAAAGTGATGGTCAGAGGCTTATAGTGCTTGTGCCTTGAATGCCTCATTACCTATCTCATTATTCATTAAGTGATATTCAATAGCTTCTAGTAGGAATATCGTATGGAATATTGGAAATAATAATGACATGCACACACAAACACACCTACTTGAACATGTATGTACTTTGCCCAGTCTCTCATATAAGATGCAATCTGTTTCTTCTGTGTGCAGATGGCCTATAATATCATCTCTTACAAACATAAACCCCGTTTACAGACCGCCCTGGAGTTACTGAATGCCACAAAAGAGATAGAGAGACTACTGGAAAAGGTCTGTCAGGTGTTTCAACATTTATTTGAATTAGCGTAAAATTTCATCACTTTGTTAACTGCTTAAAAGTTGATATCTGAATCTTTTGCATTTATGGAGTTGCTCCATGGTCGTCCTGTGTTTCTATATTATGAGGTTCCAATTGTTTCTTGATATTGAAACTGTTTTTTCGACTTTATAATTCATTCTAGCTGTTGTATCATCTTTTGCTCTTGTAGTTTAGGAAACACTTGTACTCATTGCCGACAGCGGTCCATAACTGTGATTAACTTGCAGAACTTCTCTTTCTGCAAGAGAAAAAAAAGAGTACTTCGGATGGGAAGGGATGAGTAAAAAGAGCAAGAGTGTACTCACCGGAACATTAACTTGTGCTAATCCTTCCCAAAAGGGTGTCAAATGCCTCATTTTAACTCCTTTTTGTGCCTCTTATTAATAGAGAATCAAAGCTTAGTTGAGTTTCTTGGTTACATAGTTGATTGTAAACTTTTGTAAACTTTCTTTCCTAATGGTGATTGTTAGTGCCTGTGTCAAGGTGAATTGGAGCAGTGAATTTGAAGTCTCTGTTACTCTGCAACTGCACAATAAAAATGTATATGTTTCTACAATAAGCCAGTGCTTTTAATAGTAAAAATTGAAACATATGTGTTTTATAACTTCATTTATACTGCTCCTTCTGCCAGGGTCTTGGTAATAAACAAGCATGATCAAATTTCCAAATTTCGTGCAATTTTCCTTTGTAATCTTTGTATATCAAAATGTAATCTACATATTGATAATGGTATTATTTACAGGTCTCTCTGCCATTGTTAATCTTGCACGGAAAGAATGATATAGTAACCGATCCATCAGTCAGCAAAGCACTGCATGAGAGGTCTATTAGTTCGGACAAGAAATTGTTCCTTTATGAGGAAGCTTATCATGCCTTGCTCGAGGGTGAGCCGGATGAAATGATACTTCGAGTTTTTGGTGATATTATTTCATGGCTGGATGAGCATACCATCTCCTAGCCGTTTCTGCCCTTTTCGTGTTTTCGATGTTTAGGAGGGGGGAAGGGGGAGAGCTGAAAGCAAGTATAGCTAATTTATCTTGTAAGATTTGCATTGCCTTTTATGTGATTTAAAGATTAAGGGCTATGACCCTCCTTATTCCTCCTTAGCTTTGGCAAGGTCCTTTGTTTTGAGTTGTACATGAAACAGAAAGCAATGCAGTCATTCTGGCTTTATTTATCATTTTATTTTCCCTACATTTTACCAAGCTTAGGGAAAAGGATAATCCAGAGAAAGAAGCAGGATAAGCTTGTCAGAAGTTTGACGAATGGAATGGAAAATCCAGGATTATGTAATCCACAGTGTGTCCTTGTAAATGGTCCACATTTGTCTTCTTTATTGGTTTATTTTATTTTTCTCTTGTAAAACTCATGCCATATAAGTGGACATTTAATGGATTAATTATTTTTGAAAAAAGTAAAAGGGAGAAAATATTAGTTAGTTCTAAAAAGTCCCTTTTCATGTGTTTGGTTCGGACAAAGGAATAATAATCCCCCCGGCTTGATTTTTAAACCGAAAAAGAAATAAACAAAAAATTACTGCGACTTAATTTGAATACTAATATGAAAGATCAAATCAGTTTAAAAAATTCAAATTCTGAAATTTTGCAATTACATTTTAAAAAGCGGATACTTTCTGTCGTATTCGTGTTGCTTTCATTTTCATATCCTCTTAGTAGAAAATAAGCCAATAGAAATAGAGGAATGACCCTTTAGTACGACCAGACAACTGCTCCGACAAAACAACAACTTCTGCATGTGCACTCTATCCCAATTTATGTGTTACGGTTCAAATTTAATGAATTCGGACATGAAAATTCTTTAAATTTCTTGAAATAAATTTATGTATTTTAAAATTACATAAAAAATTATAAATTATAATAATTAATAATTTAAATTATTTAAAAGACTTATAAGAAATTTTAGTCAAAAGAAATTCGTTTGACTTTAGAAATTTCAACTAATTGGGACAGAAGGAGTTGGACAACTTTCTGTCAAAGGGAGTTGTGTGTTTGGATTTGGTGAAATCCAGTTAGATTTGAACTTGCCACTTTTCACCATGTAAGAGTAGATTTCAGAGAACTGGACATGACCAATTTAGACCCCATTTCTTTCTTTATTCAAACACACACTCTCTTTTTCAAAAAGATAGTCTTGTTTCCCCCCCTGCTAAATAAAATTAAGGTCTCATTACTTGAATTATCTTTAACTTGTATTTCTACATCGAATGAGGTGGCCGTTATGTTTTAATTCTTCTTCTTCTTGTTCAATTCCCATACCCAGCAACCATGGCCTTGTCTTCTTCTACATGCTTTTGTCACTCCCAATTCTCACTTAAGGTATGCCCTTTCTGCTTTCCATATCTTACTCTGTTTTGATAGCTTGTAATATATCTTCTCTATAAACAAAAAATCTTCATTTGGATAGGTAAATTGGTGTGTATTGCTCTCAAAGTGTCTTAATTGGAAGCTTCCCCAATTGAATGTAAATACCTGGTCTATATGTTATTCTGAGACACACTATTTACTAGTAGTACTGTTTGGTTAGATCTGAAGTTGCTCCAGTGCAATATGACTACAATGAAAATGAACTTTTCACATTTGAGAGCAGTTAAAATGTTAGTGAAGATTTCAGGTAGATAGTCTTGAGCTAATAAGCAATCAGAACCAGAGATTACATGAACATTTCTATCATCTGAAGATAATTTTGGTATTAGGGGGCAAGAGAAAACGGGTTGGGGATTAAAGGTGCATCCAGGATTTAAGCACTACGGGTTCAATCTTTAAGATTCCACCATTGAACATATTTTATTTTTAAAATTATGGGTTCATGATATAATAGGTTCATATCTACTATTTGTTGCAATTTTAACGAATTTGTGTTCTACGTCAAAACTCAAAAGTACTAGGCTCATATGAACTCAGTAACTTAAAGTTGCATCCACCCCTGGTGGGAATGGGGGTGTTTGTGAAGAAAAAACCTCTGAAGAATGAAGTGCTAGTGTTTGGAGGCTAAGTGAATTGACCAATCTGGTACTGTTCAACTCTTGTGTGTGCATAGACTTGGGGCTCAACACATCTTCCGAAGAATTTATCTATACTTGGTGATGGAAACAAAGAAAGAAATGAGGCTTTCCTACTCACTACAGACAGCAAGTTGAAAAAGAAAAAAAAGAAAAAAGCTACAATGAAATGCCAACCGTGCTAAACGATTATACTATTAGATAATCAATGTTTACTACTTGTTGTAGACAGACCGCTGGGCACCTGCTTTAACATCAAATATCCTAAGTAATATCAGGAGGAATGAACCTGCATCCTCTGCACTCAAAAGAATAACCCCTGACATTTTAAGTCAACAAGTTCGGAAACGAGGAACCAAGCATGGCAATGGGTGGAGTTTCCTCGGAGGATCAAGAGTAATATGTCAGCCTAAACTCCAAAATCTTCTACAAAGAAGAAGTCACAGGGTGTCTGCTATATGTAATCTTTTCCTCACCTGCTTCTTTAGTCTTTATCATTTATCTTTAGATCTCAATTCGTGTTTTGCTACTCTCTTTTTTTAGAAAATTCTTGGGAAGCAGCTATTTGATGTCTGAAATCTGGTTGGTTATTCATCTTAATTAACAGTCATCACATAATGATGCGCTTTAGGAGTTTATGACACCTTTCTACCAACACATCTGTTAATAGAAATAGTTTTGAAACATGATAAAGAAAATAACATCAGCTACACAAAACCAACCTACTTTTTTACGTATCAGGAAGCGTGGCAAAGGTGTAATAGCTTTTGGTTTGTAGCTTCTGAGTATGGTTGATGGGATTAATTGTCATAACCTTTTTCCGTTTTTATATTATGGATGTCACAGATATTGAATCGGACATTTCAGGCATGTTCTGATATCACTATTTGGACGTTTGGAACAACTGATGTCTTATTTTTACAGGGTTGCCTAGTTCGCAAATAGCTAGTAGTGTCTTTACGCTAGGAACAGCAGCCGTTCTTCCATTTTACACCCTCATGGTTGCAGCACCTAAAGCTGAACTTGTAAGTTATCTCAGTTCTGTAAGCAATATTCTATTTTTTTTCATTTTCTAGAGAGTAAGCTCTCTGGTTATATTATCAGCTTAAAAGCTCTTGTCTATTTTTTAAATTGAAAAACATAAAAAGTTATACTTGCGAAGTTCTCACTCCTTATGTCCTGCACGAAAGTAGAACTAATGGGGCATGATTGCAGTTGCATTGATTTGTCATCTTTTTGCAAGATACATTTTTGGGCCTTTGCAAGATATATTGTAATAGGGCATAATTAAATAATTAATGCAGACCAGAAAATTGATGGGAAGCACCATACCGTATGTTGTGCTCGGACTTCTGTACGCATATTTGTTGTACCTCTCTTGGACACCAGATACAATTCGGCTGATGTTTGCTAGTAAATACTGGCTTCCGGAGGTTTGTTCTTGTGCTTAACAAATGATAGTTAAAATCTTGTGCTGATTCTGTGATTTGGATTGTTGAGATTTCATTCTGTTCAGCTGCCTGGTATAGCAAAGATGTTCTCCAATGAGATGACATTAGCATCTGCTTGGATTCACCTATTGGCTGTAGATCTTTTTGCTGCAAGGTCTCTCTCTCTCTCTCTCTCTCTCTCTCTCTCTCGCTCTTTCTGTCTCACACTTGATTGTCCGACTTGGTTGAGGAAATGGGCATTGTTCCTTATATTGGGCAATCATTACCTTATAAACTAGTGTCTGGGGTTGAGTTGGTAGGTCCATCCTTTTTAATATGGTATCAGAGAGTTGTCCTTATTCTTGATCATATTATATTATCCAGGCTCCACGTGTACAATCTGAAGCGAAGGGGATTTGGTTATCCCACATTAGTTGTGGAATGGGTTGTTGTCTCCTCGTATTGTCTTGGTCATTTCTCAGCTCATTTTCAAAACAGTGTGTTTGTGTGATCAGTATCTTGTTAAACTATTCTAATGCTGCTTTTTATTTGAAACAGGCAGGTTTATCATGACGGTTTGCAAAATGATATTGAAACGCGCCATTCTGTTTCCTTTTGCTTGCTATTTTGCCCCATTGGAATTGTTATTCATCTCCTCACCAAAGCTGTACTAAGTAGTGTAGAAAGAGCAGAGCCTAGAACTCACTAAGAGAAATTTAACCATTTTTGCCTGATTTTGGCTAATGTAACTGTGAACAAAGTGTAATTGTATGTCTAGAACCCAAAATTGCTTGAAGCAATTGAAATCGACTTACTTTTCAGCAAATCTAAATTTTTTTTTCAGAAGGTGGAATATCAGAATTTCTTTCTCGAGTCTCCCTCCTATGAGAAAACCATTTCTTCTCTCATCCAACAACATATAGGATTCAAGATAAGAACTTCACATCTCGTAAAGGTTACCTATCCATGTCGTCTTCATTTTCTGAAATGGCGATGATTTTGCATCTATAACTTCTCTCACGCAATACTCATTACAGTATTTCTGTGTTTTATCAGTGCAAAATGTTTGCTGCATTTATATGGATTCAACTTACTTGAAATTTGTGCGGAGAAATTCAGATAGAAGAAAAACATAGAACTGAAAGTAAAAAGAAAATGAGTTTGGTTAAACACTCAACAAAAAAGTTATAACGAAGAACTGTGTGACAGAGAAGGAGCCATAGGAGGACCTTTATGGATTGGCCATCAATAATTTGTAGTTGCTGGGATCCAAAGTCTGAGTTGCGTCACTTATCAGCTAGAGTTTTTCTGCATTTCCAGAAAAGATTTGAACTACATACACTGCAGTGTGAAATGTCATTGAGAAACAACTCTTTTACAGCATTGGTGCAATTTTACCTGTGGTAACAGGACATCTACTGTGTTTTGCATGTTACTAACTCATATTTGCTATAATTGTTACCTATAATTAATTCAAGTGATCTGAAAGTTGAAAATTGTTATATAATATCCGTGAATAGAAGTAACTCTTCATAATCATAAAAGTAGAGAGTGCTCTTTGTGGCCGCTGAAGAATTGCTTGGGTCTCCTCCTGGGTTCATACTCATGCTCACTACCTTGTTGTCCTCATTTTTTCATTCAAAATAATCAAAAACTGCTGGAGAAGAAAAAAAATTGAAGTCCATAAAATATGGGAAGGTACATATACTGTTTGTACAAATATTTCGCTAACCCTGTTGGTCAAATAATCAAATCATAACACAAATTCAATGTAGATGCAACATGGCAACCATCAATGGGAACGGGCACAGAACATTTTTATATATATATTCCTGAGGTGCTTTCCACGACTCCAGGCACTCGATGTTTGGGCGTAACATGGAAAGCACTGACTTTGTAAATAGTTTCAGGCCAATTACCATGACATAATGAGGAGTATACTAGAAAACATGTTCTCCTCATTTGCATCTCTTGTCAGAGTCAAAAGTATGAATGATATTGCACCTGGACAAACAAAAACAATGAAAGTTCATAAGGAAGCACCAGTACTCTCGTGACCAAGAATTGAATCTCACTAGTGCTTACTACCCTTATGATACTCAACGAGGCGAAGCCATCAGAACATCTTTTTGATTATAAATTCTGTAGCTTAACAAACATGTGCTGCAAGTCAAGAAAATTTTCTTTAACTTCATTGGCTAAGAATCCAGACCACATTAACTTATCCAAAACCAGATCCTTGTGACCATCTTTTAGGAAGAGATATGGCAATAGCTGAACAAAGGCGAAAATAAATTAACTAAATTCTTTGAGAAATGGTTGCTCACATCAAGTAGGAAGTGGAGACATTTCAGGTTGATCGTCCAAGATGCCATTGGAGCTTGAGCCTTGGAAAGAATCTCTCCTAGAACGATCCAAGGACGTAGCTTCATATATGCCTACAAAATTAAGAAATGAGATCAACTAACTACTCAATTAATGAATGAGGTAAAGTAAATATCATGCAATACCATATGTTGATTCGACGAAAGAATTTATGACTGATGGTGACTATAAAAGCAACAAAAAGTATTGCAGGTTACAGTACCAGTTTCTCAAAAAAAAGTATTGCAGGTTTGACTGAACATCTCGACATAAAAAAAAAAAAATGATTAATCCACTTGAATTCTTCAAATTTTTCTCCAATGACTCTATGTCATACTCATTCCTGTGAGCAAAAACTATCACCCTAGTCCCTAGAGAAGATTTTGAGTAAATACATTATGACAAACAATTATTTTTTTTTTTTTGATAAGGTAACAGCTGGAAACAGCCTCTCTAACCTCCCAAGGTAGAGGTAAGGTCTGCATACACATTACCCTCGCCAGACCCCACTTTTGTGGGATTACAGTGTTACACTGGGTATGTTGTTGTTGTTGTTGTTTTTGATAAGGTAAAGTAATTCATAATGAGAAACAAATTAGAAGAGATTAAATAATGAACATGTTATCATAGTTAGGTAGGAGTAAGGTCTGCGTACACTCTACCCTCCCCAGACCCCACGATGTGGGATTTCACTGGGTTGTTGTTGTTGTTATCATAGTTAGGTCAAACTTTTATTTTTTGATAAGGAGGTCAAACTCAATTTCAATGCCAAGTCGATGCACTTTTTGAGAAGCGATATTGGGATGGAATATCTCACACATCTGAGTTGGAGAGCAACTCTAGGATAGACATATTAAATGCAGTTAATAACTCCATCCTGAACTCTCGGGTGTCCACTTACAAGCCTTTGCAAGTGCTTATAGTCAGTCCAGCTTGTGAACTCTAACATTACAATAGTCTGCATGGATCTTTCTTTTGATTGCGTGAGATGTCACTAAGAACTTGAATTTAAAACAATGCTTCTTAACTGTATCTTAGTTTAACTTTTTGGTTAAATTACTATTTTTTCTTCCAGTTACTGTGATATTTCATTATCATATAAAATCGAGCGAGTTACTTGGACCTGCCCTCTAGTTTAAAGAATATCTAACACCTTTGCTTCATCTTAAAGTTACAACTGCACGTAGTTTCCCCAGCATCGATTCTGTTGGTAGATATGTTTGACCTTGAGATTGTCGGCAGAGTTAGTGATATGTAGCCCCTTATACCCATTGAAGGGAAAGATGACTAGTCATGAATTCAAATTTTAGATTCTTCATCCACAGAACACCAAATTTAAGTTAGTCAATACTGGAACACCAAGTCAGCATTTTGAGTAATAAGTAAAAGTGACCCTACGCCATAATACACTAGATCCCCGTCATCCCTTCCTATATTAATAATCCGAGCCATCTCTCAGATCCTTCTATTTGTAGTAATACTGCCAAACTTTTATAATGAAATTGCATTAATTCACTCCAAAAGAGGCAAGACGGTGTTGGCAAGAGTAGATAATACAAGCTAGATAACAACAGAAGCCAACAACCTTAATTGTGAATATGTATCTCCAAAAAATCCAACATCAGAGACCTCTTGCCATTCCAATTCTTCAAACTCAAGTTTAAGCAAAAGATATGACAATACTTTTCAGCAGTCATCTGAAGTTTTCATGGTTAGTTATTTTCCAATCACTAATAACAAAGACCAGCCCTAGTGGGGACAGAGTGATAGCCATGTTGCCATTCAAAGAGAAATTTTTTACTGATGTCCAAGCTAAAAGACTTTAAATCACCTTTGAAAGTACTGAGAATAATTTGAAAACACAAACAGAAAAAACAAAGTTGGAAGTTAATGCCAAAAGTGAGAACCAAGGTGACATTAATGCAGCCTAATAGGCTATGAATGTGCTGCTTTTGCCCCACATACCGCAGACCTTCCTCTAGATTCTTAAAAGTAGAAAGAAATATAACTCTCTCAAGCATTAATAACACATACTTAAAGATAGCAGGAATTCAGAAGCTGGTGATATACTGATCGAGAAGACATAATTAACTCTTTATTTTAGGATAACAAATTTAGATGCTATACAGTTACTAATTCACATCACTGTTAAGCACAGCTGACAGTACTTCAATTTCCAAACCTTTCAACTTCCTGGCAGTAAGAGAACAAATAACTTATTCTTTTTTTCTTCTTTTTTTCGATGAAGGAGAACAAATAACTTCTTTTGTGCAAAGGCATTTTTCAGTTTTTGGATAAATAAGCAGAAACATTATCCATTTATTCAGCATGTTTAGGAGATACCGATGATTAAACTGAGGTTACAGAACTTATTTATGTTCTAACAATTCATCATTTGACAGATTAGATTAGCAAAGCAATCAGAAATGCAGAAACAGCTGTGCAGGAACAAATTGGAAAAGATGAACCCACCCCCATCCCCCAAAAAAGAAAAAGAAAAGATTGCATCATACCAATTCCCAAGATGGCGGCACAAACAAGAAAACCGAGTAACGAGAAGTCCATTTTATATACTATCTCCATGACAATGATGCATCCTCCCGCAACCATTAAGTGCCTTGGAGAAGAGAAAACCATATGCAACCTACAAACGGGCAATAATGTAGAATTTCCATCTGAGACTGTTGACTTGCAGGTCTAGTGAAGAAATCAAATGAAATCAAAGAGTATACAAAGGAGTCAGAACAGCTAAAGCTAACACTTCTGATGAAATGATCTAACATACCCAAAGACGTAACAAAGACCGCAATATATGCGTCTCTGACTTAAGCTCCATCAAAGACGATAAAAGTAATTACAAGCAGGGTGGGAACTCATTTACTCGACCATAGTTGTTCTTACCTTGCAATAGTCCACGATATAAAAAGTAAAGATGGAAAAATGAAATGCTGGCAGAACAGAGGGAAAAATGCATGCAAAGTAAGAAGTTATGAAGCCATGCTGACAGTTAATTGTCAATAATGGGCGTACACCACCAAGATAAAATTATGGAGAAAATACAAAAAAATCATATTCCTTCCACGAATAGAGATCTTCAGAAAACCAGGTAAAATCGCTAAATATTAATAAGGTCAGATGAGGACCTTTACAGTATTTGCAATAGCAACCAGTTAAAGGGTTAGTAAACTAAAATGTCTCACAAGGATCAGAAAGAGATCACAAAATGTTACCTCTCCTCTGCAATGCTATCAATGTAAAATATCAACACCATCCCAAATAAGATGGTGCTTGAAAAAGCCCAAGCAGAAAACGGCAGCTCTACATTGTTAGATCCCTGAATATCTCCACACAAAGAGAGAAAGCAATTTAAAAGAAAAGAAGCAGCAGAAGAAGAAGACAAGAAGAAGAGGAAAGAGAGAAGAAAAGAATTAGGTTCCGTAACACCCTTAGAGCAGGGTGGACCAAATGTTCCTAAATTATGTTGAAAACATTAAAACAGAAGACTCTTCACAGCACAGCCACCAAAGGTATCAAACTGTACTCACTATAATCATGTCCCACATGGCAACAGGAAACAAAAAGCACGTCGCAGAAGTAAGGGTTATGGCATGGAGTCGCCTCTTCAGTTGATTCTACGCAAGTGAGATGAAAAATATTCAAGGTTAGCTTTTACTTCCTCCTTTAAGTACCAGAGGATAGAAAGTGGAATGAATCAAACAGCTTGATGGGACTACACAAACCTTAAGTGAGACCCGCCTTGCGATGACCCTCCGAAGTGCTGACAAGATTCCAGCAAGAATGGGAACTAGCATTTCCTTCATTCCTACTAGCTGTTCGGTGACGGTCCCTGTCTCATCATCAGTGGCATTGCTAAATGGTAATTGTTTGTTAAGTTGGTAACTACATAAGAGTCTGATAGCGAGAAACAGAGAAGGAAGTTGAAGAACGGAATGCTACTATAAAATGAGTTTTCTAGAAAGAAGGGTTGAATATAGAAAGGATATGAAATGGAGAATATGTAGCCATCGCCCATCCTTGTGATAAAAAGTAGAAAGATGCCAGCATTGCAAGGAGTCCACCAACCTGATGATAAGGGGGAAATAGCAACAAATTATCACCCAAGAAATGCAGAGTGAAGTAGAAAGTTTTCCAATTGCTTTTCTTTATAATAAGAAAGAGAATTCTCAATTGGTTAATTTCATTTTCTGCTATGAACATAACCGTATAGCTACTAGATCATAAAAAGAAGAATTTAAGTTTCCTACTGTGTCCAGTATGAAAGATATGATCTCAACAAGTTCATGCTTTCAATAATCTGAGAATTAAGTCACATGGAAGTATGAGGCTTTTTTCTAATTTCAAAGCAAATAAATTAATACAGTAGTTTAGCAAGAAGTACACCTTTTTCCAAACATGGCCCCTCCTTCCATACAGTACCCCAGATAATACTCCTAGAACAGCACCAGAATACTCGCCTAATATGGCCCTGATTGGATAAGAATCTTTAATAGCGGGTGGAGGTACTAGATAATTAACAGAAGAGAAAGCAAATTTAGACAGACAACAAGGTTAAGACATAATGATGATATGCCAAAGAGTTGCTTTACCAAAATAACCTACCACGTGATTATGTAATGTACACAAATAGGATTAGTGCCAGAGTTACCGAACAGGAAAAAGGGGACAATGCAAAAACCTAATCCAAGACAGGAAAAAGGGGACATAAAATATCGCTCATCCTTGAACTTACCGAACAGGACCACAAGATTTAAGGCCCTTTCCCCACAAGATGAAGAAAAGAGCTGTTATAGCACCATTTACAACTGAAGGTACTACCTGTTGTAAAAAAGATTATCAGCCAAAAAAGCATAAGTGATAATGAAATGACCTTTCATTACCTTTTGACAGTTATTAAAGGAAGAAAATGATAGCTTTACTAGACCTGTGTATTAGAAAGCGCCCTGCCCTTCCAAGGCTTTTGCGCTACTAGAAACCAGATGCATGATGGAAGAAGACAGCAGAACATAAAAAGAACAACTGAAGCCCCCGTCTGAGACAAATAACGGTACATGGAGTAAACTGACCATATTCTCATAAAGTTCCCAGCAATATGGATTATCTGCAAGGGTGTTTGCCTACATTGCGACAAGTATATCAGTAATAGCTTCTGAGGAAACACGGAGCAGGCCTCACAGTACAGCAAGCAATACTTCACACACGACTTAAAACTTCCAGTGATAAAAAAATTTCATCAGGGTGATAAATCCACTTTTTCATCCACTTCCATTTAAAGATCAACAATTGATAGCCTTATTTACATAGGAGTGTTGGAAAACTTGCTTCACTAAAATCTTAGAACTCAAAACTAATGGTATAACAAGATTAGCCATCAACGCTTCTGACCATTCATGAACTTAGCAAAACTCTTGGGAAGCCACGATGAGGCGAACCATGAGGTCTTAGGTCCAAATCCCAGCGGAGGCAAAAACACTAGGTGATTTCTTCCTATTTACATATGCTTTGGTGGTAGAATTATCAGTACCAGTGTTGGTGGGATCCGATAAATAGTTAAGGTATGCACAAGTTGCCCCGACACCACCTTCATAAAAAAATCTTGGAAAGCCACGACTGGATAAAAAGACAGTATGTTCATTATGAAAACAAAGGTTGCATCTATGAAAACATAATATTGGTGGAAGCATCAGCTCAGACAATTTTAGATCCACCGTAACACCAAATTCTCCACCTGCTGTTAGCAGGATGTATTCCAAGATTTTTTACTTACTCTCTAGCATGTTTAAACTCAATCAGCTGATGAAAACAATGGCCCTATTTTGGTATGACATAAATGAAAGAAAACATTTCTTGGTGAAATCATTTTGCAATGCTGGATTACCAAAATTATCAAAATTTTGTACTTAAGGAAAATTATACATCTGTCATAGGCTAAGTCATTTCCACTCCTAACCAAAATTTCACAGTTCGGTTACCACTATCAACACGTAACCATTGTTTCTGCTCTTTCCTACAAAATTATTATTACCAAACAAAGATGCATCATCCCAAAACCTCGACCATCTACTAGTATTAAAATTTACAATCTTTATGCCTAACCAAACGCTAGAAAATAACTTGGAGATAACTCTAAGATAAAAAATAAAAATTACACTAAACAGGGTTATAATATGCATGCTTCCAGATTTTGTTTGCCTCCGTAGACATATAAATTAATACGTGAAAAAATTCAAAAAAATAATTAACTAGTTAATACAAGGCGTAAATTGCACGTTGAATCAGCACATTTCTTTGGTAAACCCTCGACAACCCAAAAACAAAAGTAGGCATATATAAGGGGGGTTAATTACCTGAGTCTTAGGAGTAGGTAAAATTTACATAAACTTGGAATACTTCTCACAGATATTAATTTAAACGAATAAAGCATCAATCAGTATTAGGAAATGCCAAATCAAAGTAAGCAAAATGCAGTGACTTAGAAAAACAATCAGTTAGTATTAATTCTAGAGAAAAATGGGTGTATTTTGCAAAGGATATTGAAGATACCGCATAGTAGCAGGGTTAGATGAACCTCGATTTTCTGGAAGTGGCTTTGGAGACATCATTTTTGCAAATAATTATTATTATTATTATTATTATGTTTAAGCTTTCAATGAAGCGATTGAGAATAAACTGAGTTAAGTGGTAAATGCAAACTGAAGAAGAAAGTGAATGCGAATCGATGAATTAAAGAATGGAGAAAATTCATTTGCTTCGTTGAGTCCATGAAAGCCGATGTTGATCTCGCTAGCGCCTCGATCTGCTCAATTGGACATTTGGGCTCAATGTTGTTGGACTTGGATAATTGGGCCAAGCCCATCTCTGATGTGAACTTTGTCGTTGGCGGGGCAAGTTGCACAGATAGCCTCTTGAAGGACCACTGGTTAAGGCATAGCTGAATATTACAAACTTCTTAATATGTACCCGATTTACAATCAGTGTAACCTTCCAGGACTGAATTTCGAAAATCCGATTCTAAAGGTCGGAACCATCAAGCCTTCTTCGAGACGTTATCAAGTTTTGATATATTGCCTATACAATTCGAACTTCAAATATTTAGATCTAAGTTAGGTTTAGCAATTCCTAACTTCGAACTCTGAATTTGAACTATCAAGCCTAACTTCAACTCATATGTCTGATTGTTAAGAAATTACCAAAGTTATGCCGGATCAGCGTACTTATGCCTTATGGGCAGACTTGGTATAAGTATGCCGAGTTCGGCATAACTTTGATAATTCCTTCACAAATTTATGCTGGATCCGGTATACTTATGGGCAAACTTTTAATGAGTAAACTATTAGTTAAGCCTTAACTAAAAGTTTTTTCCTAGTTATGTCTTATGGGACAGGCATAACTAAACGTATGCCCCATAAGGCATAACTTTTCCTTAAGACATAGACTTTGTCTTATAAGGCATATTTTTAGTTATGTCTTAAGGAAAAATTTCGCCTCATGGGCATACTTTTAGTTATGTCTTATGAGGCATATTTTTAGTTGTGTCTTAACTAAAAGTCTGTCTCATAAGGCATAACTAAAAAAAGACTATTAATTAAGGCTTAATTAAAAATTTGCCCATAAGTATGCCGGATCCGGCATAAACTTGTTAAGGAACTACCAAAGTTATGCTGGATCCGGCATACTTATGCCAAGTCTGCCCATAAGGCATGAGTATGTCAGGTCCAGCATAACTTTAGTAATTCCTTAACAAGTGTATGTTGGGTCCTGCATACACCCGATCCAAATCTTACCTTGCAATTTTTTTTTAATTTATGCTTGAGCGGGGGTTCGAACCCAGAATCTCATGATTTCTGCGTGAACGCTCAGGATTGCAACGCGAAGGGCAAAAATTAAAGACCAGCAATATGAGGGGCATAATTTAAAGACCACAAATAAGAGGGACAAAATTTAAAGACCACCCCAAAAGAAGGGCAATCCGCGCAAAAAAAATGATTATAAGCTGCAAATAGCTTATAAGCTAAAAAGAAAAATTAGGGTAGCCCAACTTTTTTTTTTGGCTTATAAGCGGCTTTAGATAAGCTAAGCCAAATAGACTCAATTATTTTTTTGGGCTTATTTTAAGCACAAAATGACTTTAAGCTGGTCAGCAAAACACTCAAAAATTCAGCAACTTATAAGTCAATCCAAACATGCTCTAAGGTCCCATTTGGCCATAAAAATTATTCACTTTTTTTTGGATTTTTTTTTCACTTTTGGGCGTTTGGCCATAAATATACCGAATACAACTTGAAGTTGTATTCCGGAATACCAAAAACTCAAAAAACTTGTGTTTCAAAAAAAAATCACTATTTTTACAACTACATTTCACAAAAAACTACAATTTCAAAAACTATAGCCAACTCCAACTTTAACTTCAAAAATTTTAAAAAAGTGAATTTGTTTTTTATATCTATGGCCATACGGCACCTAAATATACAGCCAAAAACTACATTAATCTTTGTCACAATAACGATAAATTAAAAAAGGGAAAAGGTACAAATATACCCCTAAACTTTGCGATTTAGAGCAGATATGCCCCTCGTTATAAAAGTGGTGCATATATACCCCTGCCGTTACAAAATTGGTGCAAATATACCCCTGCAGTTACAAAATGGTGCAAATATACCCTTTTCACTAAAGGAATTTATTTTATTTAATTTATTTTTTAATTAAAAAAAGTCTACCTATATTTTCTTTAATAGACATAATTTTCTAAAGCCACATGGTATTTTTTTTTCTGGTGTGTCGGGTCTGGTAAGTTTCAAAAAATATCTCCGTGACTTTAAAAAAATAAGTCTACCCATTTTATGGAAGGGTCCAAAAACTTGCCCCATCTAGTCCATTTAAAGAGGTAATATCTCAGCATGAATAAATTTAGGTCAACTACTTAAAGACCAATGGAGAAACTTTGAGATTTCTATGTTGTGGAGGAGTACATAGGTTTTGTACTGTTCTGTTTTGAATTTCTAGGGGGGGAAAAACTACTCCATATAATACATTTTGTTATAAAATGAAGCTAAAAGAGTCACAATATTAAAGGATGAAAACTATAGAAATAGAATGACAAAAGAGGAGAGATTTTTACTATTCTTCCAAAATGTGTTACAAGTTTATTTCATATGAAAACTTATGCCTCTATTTATAGTGCTACATATGCATTCAATATATGAAAAAATGGAGGAACCATTAAGATGGTGGAGGAAAATGGAGGAACCATTAAGATGGTGGAGGAAAATGGAGGAACCATTAAGATGGTGGAGGAGAAGCATTATATTTGTGTATTGGACATCCATAATATATTTCATAACACTCCCCCTTGAATGTTCATAGATGATGTGCATCGTTAAAAATCCTGTGGGAAAAAGCCTCAATGAAGGAAAAAGAGTACACATATCTAGTAATACGCTTTGAGAGTTGCCTCATTAAAAACCTTACCAAGAAAACCCAATGGGACAAAACTTGGTTAAGGAAAAAAGAGTACAACACGTATTTCACTCCCCCTGACGAAGACCAATATTCAGATGTCGGAGTCTTCGCATTCCAATCTTGAATATCATTTTCTCAAGAGTTGAAGTTGGCAAAGATTTGGTGAACAAATCTGCAGGATTGTCACTTGAACGAATTTGTTGCACATCAAGATCACCATTCTTCTGGAGATCATGAGTGAAAAATAATTTTGGTGAAATGTGTTTCGTTCTATCTCCTTTTATAAATCCTCCTTTTAATTGAGCTATGCAAGCAGCATTATCTTCATATAATATTGTGGGTATTTTTGTATCACACTTCAAGCCACATCTTTCTCTGATGAAATGTATCACTGATCTCAACCACACACATTCTCTACTTGCTTCATGAATAGCTATTATCTCAGCATGATTCGAAGAAGTAGCAACAATGGACTACTTTATGAATCGCCATGATATAGCAGTACCTCCGCATGTAAACAGATAGCCTTTGTTAGTATAAAAGAGACCCATATCGCTAGTTCCCTTCAGATATCGCAATATATGCTTAACTCCGTTCCAATGTCTTCGTGTAGGAGAAGAGCTATATCTTGCTAGCAAATTAACAGAGAACGCTATGTCAGGTCTTGTAGCGTTAGCAAGATACATAAGTGCACCAATTGCACTAGGATATGGTACTTCAGGACCAAGAAGCTCTTCATTTTCTCCTTGAGGTTGGAACGGATCTTTACTCACTTCAAGTGAGCGAGCAACCATTGGAGTACTTAAAGGATGCGCATTGTCCATGTAAAATCTTTTTAAAACCTTTTCGGTATAAGCAGATTGATGGATAAGGATCCCATCTGTCAAATGTTCAATCTGCAAACCAAGACAAAGTTTTGCTTTTCCCAGATCTTTCATCTCAAATTCTTTCTTTAAATATTCAATCGCTTTTTGGAGCTCTTCTGGAGTTCCAATTAGGTTTATGTCATCAACATAAACAGCGATTATAACGAACTCTGATTTTGCTTTCTCAATAAAAACACATGGACAAATGACATCATTTATATATCCTTCATTTATCAAGTACTCACTTAGGCGATTATACCACATGCGCCCTGATTGTTTTAAACCATATAATGATCTTTGTAATCTGATTGAATACATTTCCCGAGACTTTAAACCAAATGCTTCAGGCATTTTATATCCTTCAGGAATTTTCATATAAATTTCATCAAGTGAGCCACATAGGCTGTGACAGCATCCATCAGTATAAATAATGTGACATTTTCTGATGTTTGGACTGCTGGTCCAATAAACATTACGTTTATCAAGATGCATCATTTTACTTGGTAATTATTTCTACATCAACATGCTTTAAGAGACGTAGTACTCAGATCCTCACAATCTTATACAATATTGCGTGCCATATTGTATCAATGATATCGTCGACAAGATATCATTTTGTATCGGTTCGCAATTCGACATAACTTACTGAGATCTCATCACTTCATCATTTTCAGGTACCTGAACCTCGCATAAGGTTTCATGAAGTGTTATGTCGTCGGCTCTTCAAGAGCATTTTGCCTCCTTATTATGATAATTTGCTCCTCCCTTTTTCAAGGATTATTATATTTAGAACCGATTGGTCTACCATGCTCCATGCATGTTGTAGACTCTGTCCTTCAGGGACATCAGGAGCATTTTGCAGATGAAATATGAAATAGTTGGGTCAGCAAATGCTTCCAGCATTTGACTTGAATTATCTGAGGATCATACTGATGATAATTCACAACATATTTATTAGCTGCTTATTCTCTCCCCCTTATTTTAGTGACATATGTCCTCATTTTCTTTGGAAAAATCCATCTGTGTGCATCATGGTATATACATTAATTATGTACCGCACATCAAATGCTAAAAGATGGAAATATCTAGTTCCTGACCCTGAACCAAATATGAGGGGAGAATTTATCAAAATTTATTGATCTGAAGCATACAAATGCTGTTGTATGCAATATATCATATCTCAGACCAACATCTGAAACTCTGTTCTCATAAGCAATGGTTTAGATGTATTATGGAAGCATCTAATGCCAAACCAACTTAGATATAAACCAGCATTATCAAGGTGATTGTCTTGATTACGTATTCTGAAAATTGTGCTTCCAACTCAATCATTTTGAGCAAGCAACTTCGTAAATGTCAAACTGCCAGTTGACAATAAACATACATGTGACTGTCTCATAGATGCATCTATTTAAGACATCACATTGCAGGTGAAGGGGCCCACATTCACCTTTTATATTTTTCAGAATTTTAGGGATTCAGTCCCAACATTAGCTGGTGTAATCAACTTATCATGAGAACAAGCAACACAAAGAAATTTTTGAAGAATCTTCTAGTTCTTCAATATGTTTTTAATACTCAATTGGCACATCAGATTTAAATCAGGACAACCAAAATGGTATTTTCAACTAATAAAATTATCTATATCCGTAAAACTTAAGTTTACCATGACGAGTGCTATTTATTTTAGTAAACTTGTGGTTTAATATTGCATGAGATTTTATGTCATAAACTTCTGGTTTATTGTGACATGTGATCCATATACATATAAACTTCTGGTAACGTTTCATATACATATTCCTTACCCGTAGTAACTTAAAAATATTCAATTTTTCAATCATTTGTAGTCCCAATGTGATAACCAATTTTATTGCTAGTAAACTTCAGGTTTACTACGATTTATAACAATTACGATCTGGGATAAATGGTGCAATCATGTATAACCTCTTCAAGAGACTTTAATTTATTTTTCATAATCAGATATTATTTGAACACTGTTGGTGTCATGATACTCGTAAACAAACAATTATCTCTTCTGGAGTCCTTGATTTTTGTATCACCAAATATTGCGTAGATACTGCTAGTATCATGGGGAAAAAAAATTGGTTAGACACTACTGGTGTCATGAAAGAAACAGTAATTAAATGGACATTATAAATTGTAAATTACGAAAAGTAAACATTAAGTTCTAATTTCAGTATTTCAAATATCTCCTTCAAGAAGACTAGCCATTAACATCTGAATATTTTGTATCAAAGCAGCAATCACATAGTAATCACACCCTTCAGGAAAGGGATACACCAATGTTTATTTCCTTCAAGGAAATCAATAACAACTAACCATAATTTATCAATGTGGTTATAGTAGAAAGCACTTTACTCTGCTTCCTTTTTCTTTAAAATGATACTTTAATAAAATTATTCAAGATGTTTCTACATACGACAGGTACGTGTTGCAATGCCTTAATTTCATACCACACAATAAAATGTATATTCCTTGTATTTTATCTCTCCAGGAGATAGGTTGTGGTATTTCTTCATTCACTTCGGGAAATGAATCCTGATTATTCAAATGTGCTTGCTATACGACACTCATCAATAACTCGTTATTTTCCTCAAGCACAAGAAGATATTGCTTCAGAATATTTCTCAAATATTTTACCGATTCTTTCTGCTTCATGAGTAAAGTTTAAAGTTTTACCACTTCAGGATTAAATTTTAAATGTTTACTACTTCGAGAGTAAATTTTAAGGTCTTACTACTTCAGGAGTAGATCTCGGAGTTATTTACTACTTCAAGAGTAAATTTCAGAATTCTACTACTTGGGGAGCAGATTTATGAGTTTACTACTTCGGGAGTAGAGTTCAAAGTTTTGCTACTTCGGGAGCAGATTTATGAGTTTACTACTTCGGGAGTAGAGTTCAAAGTTTTGCTACTTCGGGAGCAGATTTATGAGTTTACTACTTCGGGAGTAAAGCATAGAATATTCGAAATATTTCTTCTCAATTATTCTACCTCTTCTGGAGTTGAGTCGTGATTTCTTCACAACCAAGAGCACGTCCATATTTATAAGCTCTACTACATACTATCACATTCACTTCAGGGAATAGATCCGTATTTGTAATATTTATTAGAAGTTTCATTCTTCAGGAATGAAATATATCTGAAAGTGGCTTAATCATATCAAATAATGATAACTTAGTACCTCTTTTAACATATTGTTACTTCTGGAGCAAATCGAGACATAAATATGATGTAGAGAAATTTTCTCTAACATATCTTTCAGAGTATACCTGACTTCAAAGCAATTGTTACTTTAGGAGCTAATATGTAGCACCGTGATATATTAAATTTACAAAATTATTATAGAATAAATTTACATATTGATAGACAGTAACCAAAAATTGCATCAACCATAATTTTGATGCCTCATCACGTATTGCTTTTCAGGAGCAATAATGATTTCTCTTTATTCAAGTTCTGCCGAAGTGCTAGCAAATTTGTTTCTGCTCATAGTTAGAATCAAAGGTATATAACTTGAAGAATTCAAAAGATATAAATAAGGGGAGCTAGGGCATGACTTTAGCTGGACATGTTCAAGCAGTATAACAAAACATAGATTAGCCACTCCTAAAATGGGAATCCAGCCATATATAGATCAAAATATCCATGTTTATAACTTCAGCATACTCATCCATATATAAGATTGTTTCATACGTGAATTAAATTTGGATTCCAAATATGGCATATAAGCTTTCGTGATAAACATGGAACAACATAAAAGATGTTTTGGCTATTAGACATGGCAACGTGAAAAATTCAACATTCGATGACTAAAGTGTGTTTTATCTTGAAGAGTTTACAAAAGTATTCAGCGAATATATTGAAGAGTATTACTTACCTGGAACCCTCGCATAAAGCCACGGTATTATCAACACTTAAGGATGCTACTGGCAACATTTTACTATCTCAATTGGTTAGAACTTCGTGCTGATAACGTGTTATAAAATGAAGCTAAAAGAGTCACAATATTAAAGGATGAAAACCATAGAAATAGAATGACAAAAGAGGAGAGATTTTTACTATTCTTCCAAAATGTGTTACAAGTTTATTTCATATGAAAACTTATGCCTCTATTTATAGTGCTACATATGCATTCAATATATGAGAAAATGGAGGAACCATTAAGATGGTGGAGGAAAATGGAGGAACCATTAAGATGGTGGAGGAGAAGCATTATATTTGTGTATTGGACATCCATAATATATTTCATAACACATTTGTTATTTTTTTCGTATACTAGCCATGATAATTTATTTAATGACAATTGAACTTCTTATTGCGCAGATCGAAATTGTGATAAAGAATAAGGGTATTTATGTCATTTAATATAAGAATATGGACCACTTGGTACGGGATTCTAGTTTTCATCAATGTCACCTCAGTGTGCAGAGCACGTGAGCATGAAATAACAAATAAAAAATATTAAACATTTTAAAAATGCATAATAAAATTGGTTTCTTATGAAAAACAAATAAGAAGAAAATAGAAGAATTAATAAATTAAATTTATTTGAGTGGTTTTTGATACTTTTCATGAATGACTTCCCCGTAAAAATACAATAATATGACATTGTTTTCCAAATTTATGTGGGGAGGCAAGCGAGTTACTATTATATTTCTGAAAAGTACAAAGCGGAATGTATTCTGGTAATAGATTCTATTGCATATTGTATTACTTATGAGGAATATGATTCAAAGTTTAAAATAAAATTGATTTATTCTGGGGAACAAAAAAAAAAGAAGAAGAAGAATTAATAAAATTAAATTAATTTGAGTGGTGTTTGATACTTTGCGTGAATGACTTCCCCATAAAAAATACAATAATATAAGATTGTTTTCTAAATTAATGTCGAGAAGTAAGTGAGTTAATATATTTCTAAAAAGAAAAAAGCGGAATGTATTTTGTCGATAGATTCTTTATCGTATTAGTTATAGGGAATGCAATTGAAAGTCTAAACTAACATTGGTTTCTTGTGGGAAAAAAGAGAGAGAAGAACTAACAAAATTAAATTTATTTGAGTGCTTTTTGATCCCTTGCATGAATGACTTTCCCATAAAAAAATACAATAATATAGGATTATTTTTCAAATGTGTGTCAGGCGGTAAGCAAGTTATTGTATTTATAAAAGAATAAAATGAAATGTATTTTGTCATTGGATTCTATATCGGATTACTCACGAGGAATGCTAATTTAAACAATGTCACTCAAAAGAGATCAACGATTACCAATACCAAGTCATTAGATATTTATAATTCTAATGAGAGGGCACCTTTGTTTACAGTGGTGATATTTTCATGCACTTGTGTTTATACGTGCTAATATTTTCATATAAGGTGACACTGAGAATTAACTAGTTACTTTTTAAAAAATAAAATTTTAATTTCTTAAAATTAAATTTTAAAATTTGGATTCACGAGTTTGCAACCCAATTAAACGTTTTTGATAAAGTTGAAATCAGGTTGCATGGAATGCGAAATTCTTTTTTCCTAGTACAAATAGTGTGACAATTTAAAGTTTTTTTAACCACTAAAACAAGTGACTGTTTAGTCTAATATCACGAGTTTGAGCCCAATAATACATAAATGTCCTAAAATGAAGTGTTTCCTCTTAAATGGATCATATGCCATGCCAATCTGGATCAGTCATACTAGAGAATCTTGAAAATCAAATGATAAAACTTGAAAAAAGAAGTGTGTTTTAAATTTTCTATGCAATTTCATTTTAAACTTTAAGCACTAATTACACGTCTTTTTTTTCCATTTGATGTACAACATCAATTTTAAAATCAGATTAATTTGGATTTGAGTGAAGAAGTTCCACTTTAGCAATAAAGCATTTTATATCAAAAACAATTTTATTCCCAAAGTTCAAAACTGTACCTTTTATGCGTGAAGACTTAATTTGAGTTAATAAAATTAGCCCTCGTGGCTTCTATTTTTTTTTTCCCTCAAAAAGAGACCTCTAACTCAAAATGAAACGATATTTACCCCTCCACAGTAACTTAATAGTATAGCTGGGTAGGTAGTTGAGTATACCTTTCAATGTGAATGTTGTTATATATCTACTTGAATCCATCAAAATTGCATGAAATAGCAGTTCATTTCACCCAAACATTAAAAAAAAAAAAATTGAAGAAAACATAACATACACAAAAATTATTTTTCTCAATCACATTAAGAAGAAAATGAGACATTACTATTCTTTTGGTTTTTAAAGAGGAAAAAATATCATCTTGAATACTCTATGTTAAAGTAAATATAAATATATTGTCAGTTTAAAAGGCTTGAGACTTAATTATACTATCACAAAGTCAATGACAATAAATATGTATAGCACTAATACCTAGGAGTAACTAATCCTCTTAGATTTGTTCTTTGTTCGCTCAAATCTAAATACTTTTTAAGTCTTTTGGGTTTTCAAAGTGGTTCGTGAATCTTAGAAATGAATAGGCGGAGCACTTACAAGAAAGGCATTAAATTTTAAAATTAGTGATCAGAAAGCGTTAAATTTTAGAGTCATTAATCAGAAAGACGTTAAATTCTAGAATCACATATCAAAAGGCGTTAAATACTAGACACTGATTAGAAGGCATGAAATCTTAGACACTGATCAGAAGGCGTTAAATTTTAAAATCGCTCATCAGAAGACATTAAATTCTAGACACTGTTAAGAAGACGTTAAGTTCTAGAATTACTAATCAGAAGGAGTTAAATCCTAGAATCACTGATATGAAGGCGTTAAATTCTAGAATCACTGATCAGAAGGCAATAAATTCTAAAATCGTGATAAGAAGGCGTTAAATCCAATCAAAACTATGAAGTTAACATTTTCAAATGCTACTTTATATGGCTTTGTTGAAATAATGATTCCAGTATTCTTCCATACATTTGTTTGTCAAAGAGATTTCAACTACATATATATTTAGGAAGCCGCATTTAAGTGCTTCTAAACCTAGAAAAAATAATAGTATAATATTGTCTTTCTTACAAAATTATTATTAATGTTCTAATAACCATTTGAACTTTTTTTAATTTTACAAATTTGAATTTTTTGATCTTGGTTCTAAGAATAAGAGATGAGGATGAAAATATCATTATATTCATTTATTTAATACAAACAATTAAACAGGTACACATTCATTACAAAAATAACATCAATTTTTTGAATGTCGTTGAATGTCATACAACTATACAAGTATTTGAGGAGAAACAGGGAACAAAGCATTCTCAATTGTTCTATGGCAAAAAGGGAAAAGGAAATATACTATTGATCTCGACGAAAATGACGTCTAACAACTTATAGGAGCCTCTTTTTTTTTTTTTTTTTTTTTAACAATCATATCATATTTGAGATTTGTTAGCTTGATTAATTGAGATTCGTGTTATACAAATTCTATAAACGGACACTTTGCATATCAATGGAGGTGAATTTAAGATTTTTAATTTATAGCTGGATCACAAGTTTTCTATTGATGTGGAAAGGGAGCTGTTGAAAACTTAGTCTCCAAGGAAAGTTCCGTGTGAGGGGAAAAAAATGCAAATGGACAAAGAACTTTGAACTTTCTATATTACATACTTAAAGGACATCACTGACCAAACGTCCGATAAAAATTAATGTATAATTACAGTTCTTATATTAATGTCTGCATGATTAATTCTTTTATTATAAATTTTGCATAATTATTTTTTCTTCAAATCAAACAATCCATTGTTTAGTGTAATGACTTATGAAGAATTTGAGCTCTGAAACTGAAGCATTTGATAGCTTAATTTTCACCCTCTTTAGAGGCCCTACCTGATGCGCGTCTAAATTAATCGGGCTATCAATTACGAATCCCAAAATATCAAATAGGAAAAAGAAAAAAGTATTATATGTATAACTGGATGAGCTAAGAGACGAGTATATCTCTGTAAGGCAACTTCTATGAGTTAATTTCTTAGATGGTCACTCAACTAAAGGTAATTATTTCAGAAAGTCTTTTTTTTTTTTGTTTTGTAATAGAAAAATCATTCTAACTATTGTCATTTCATCTACAAAGTCACTCAACCGATTCAAATAATATTTTTGTATAGATATTGCAACCCACCCCCAACCCCCGTGGTCCAAATATACCCCCACATGCCTTCTGTCATTAGTGTGAGGGGCATTTTTTAACTTTCTTAATGATTAAGAAAAATATTTGAACCAGAAGATACTGGCAGTGGCAGGGTCAAAATTTCTACTAAGGGGGTTAAAAAATATAAAGAAGTAATCACACAAAGAAGTCAAAGGAGTTCGACAACTACTATATATACATAAAAAAAAAATTAACTTTATATATACAATGTAATTTTTCGCTAAAGAGCGTTTAGATAAACCTCCTCAGCTGACTTAGCTCCGTCTTGAATACTACTGAAGATATTTTTGGTCCAATAGATAAATGGAGGACATTTTTAGAGTCAACCCAGTATATATGGTCAATCAAGTAGGTGGATCAATTCTGACTTCCTAGTGTGAGCAAATACTAGGCAACTATTAAGCCATGTAACACGTCCTTGTATATATGTGGTGTCGCTTTTTAATCAACTGGCCTTCCTTTCTACCTGCTCCAAAGAGTACTGCTTCCTAGTTGATTTTGTTGGTTCATTTGCACTTCTGTCCCTACTTTGTGCTGGTCTTTAATTTTTGGCCTTCCTATGGGTTGGCTTTTAATTTTTGACTTCTTAGTCAAACTAATGTCCCGAGGATATAAGTTACGTATCATATATATTCATAAGTTATGCACGCGCTATTAAAGAACTTATGCCATTTTTAAGCATAAGTTTAATTTTGAGTACCTCTAAATGTGAGTTCCCGTTAATTTCCCTTTTTTTTCATATAGTTTTTTGTCAAATCTAACAAACAGAATTCGATGAATATTTTGTCGGAGACTAAAAGTATTAACTTTTGGCAAACTTAAAGGACCAAAACTGTTAAGTGCATACTTCAGGCAATATTTCTAACCTACCCTAATAGTTAAGGAACCATTTTTTATTAAATTGTGCCAAACTTAAAGGATCAAAACTGTTAAGTGCATAATTAAGAGACTATTTTGAACGTTTTTCTTCCGTTCAAGTTCTTCACCTTCCCTATTTCGCACTAAAACTTCACTGAATCAAACTGGCCGAGTCATCAAAGTTGCACTGAGTCAATGTGATTGATGCACCTCGAAGTAAAGGGGTATTTGATAAATTTGAGGAAAATGGGTTGACGCTTCTATGTTTTCTTAGAAATTGCAGAATTGCATTTTAGAGATTGAACTTTTGATGAAATAGGTGTGGGTTGGGTAAATTTTGTACAATTAAGTATAGATTGGTGAAGAATGGGTTTGGGGTCCTAGGTTAAAATTTTGTAAATTTTGTACAATTAAGTGTACAATTCTCCTATTTCATTTTCAGGGGACATGTTTCGCTATATAGTAGGGCTGTGCATGTTAACGGTTAAATCAATAACCCGAACCGATTATTGGGTTATTGGGTTAATGGATTACCGGTTCGGGTTCCGGGTGGTGTTTTTGAGTTATTGGCTTATTGGGTCGGGTCGCGGATTGACCATTTTTGTTAACGGGTTACCCGATAACCCGATAACAATTTAATTAATTACACTTCTACCCTTTAACTAAGTTGTTGTGCACTGTTTTGCCTTTGTCGCTGCTGCCCAGTGCCCACTAGAAGCTGTTCTATGGGTTATTTTCTAAGTTCTAATCTATAGCTTAATTATGGTCCTGTCAATAGGGTTGGCGTTCATAGGTAGTTTACTAACCCCCGTAAAGATGCAGACCGTAGAATGATGGAGAAATGTAAAGATGATTAACAACCTGCCTTCTTGATAGTATTAAGGCTGAAACATAGTATTGTGTTTTGTTGGTTATACACTTAAGATGCTCTGCTGCCTTGTTTATGTTCTGTATATATAGAAGTCTCAGGTTGTGTTTGCATATGATGTATGTTAAGATTTAAACTCAACTGTTGCTTGTTTATGTTCTGTTTATGGGTTAGGAGTGATTTTAATATAACCTTTTGAAAGATGGTGGCAAAATAACCTTCTTTTAACAGTATTAGTTTTCAAATGAAGAAAAGTCATATATGGAACTACATCCATTTCTTGATCTTTTTGTGGGTTGAAACCCATTGTCAATTATAAATCATGATTAAGCGGGATAAACCTGCCAATTACCTCAATTTTAACCAGTCACCGTTCATATTGTGGTCAAGCCATTTTTTTGTTGTGTGAAATCTTAACGGTTAAACCGATAACCGATAACATACAAAAACCGATTAACCGATATTTTAACGGTTCTTTAACGGTTTAATATATTTACAAACCGATAACCAATAAGTTAAACCGATAATTTTGAAACCCGAACCGAACCGAACCGAACCGACCGATATGCAGCCCTAGTGGAGGTGTTGCTCCCAAATTTTCGGCTATCTCCTCTCTGCCTTTTACCCTTGGAAAATGTTGATGTAGATGTCCTAAAATTTCTGTACCTAAAAAAACATCGACTACTGATTCAAGAATCTCAAAGTTGCTCTATTGGTTTTTAAGTAGTTGGCCTAAATTTATTCATCCTGAGATATTACCTCTTTAAATGGACTAGATGGGGCAAGTTTTTGTACCCTTCCATAAAATGGGTAGACTTATTTTTTTAAAGTCACGGAGATATTTTTTGAAACTTACCAGACCCGACACATCAGAAAAAAAATTACCATGCGGCTTTAGAAAATTATGTCTACTAAAGAAAATATAGGTAGACTTTTTTTTTAATTAAAAAATAAATTAAATGATTTTTTAAAAAAATTCCGTTAGTGAAAAGGGTATATTTGCACCATTTTATAACTGCAGGGCTATATTTGCACCAATTTTGTAACGGCAAGAGTATATATGCACCACTTTTGTAACGAGGGCATATCTGCTCTAAATCGCAAAGTTTAGGGGTATATTTACACCTTTTCTCGTTAAAAAAAGAAGAAGAGGAGGAGGGAGCAAGTTTTCGCCTGAAGTTTGTTAACGCTGAATACAAATTAAATACTCCTAAAAGAATCAGATAAAAACGGCTATCGCGTGCAATGTTCACCCGTTTCGAGGCCACGCAGAACTTACAGCTATCTTATGCAATTATTGTGAATTATTATCACCTCTGTAATTAACTAATCTTCTGCAGACAATCATTTTAAGATCGAAAGTACTTTTGTTATCAACTTTTAACGAATTATTACATAATCAATCAAAATCGTAACTTGAGAGAGATGCACGCTCTTGTGTAATTGTGGGGGGGAAAAAAAAAAAAAGGTGGGATAAACAGATAAAACAAAAGAAACAAAAAAATTCCAAGTGATAAAGTGAGACAGAGGAAAAGGGGTAACAGATTAAAGATTCTAGTGAGAAACAATGGCTGCGCTCTGTACGTTGATTCTTCCCAAAGTTCCTCAATCCAGAGGAACAACAACAACTCGTGCTGTCCTAACGAGGGATTACAAAATGAAGGTTCCTTATGAACTGAAGCAGGGACAATCTCGTCTTTTTCACAAGCTTCCCTCTGGTCTAAACATGGAAGTTCTCTTCCAAAAAGGACTACAATGCAGTGACCCAGATGATGAATTTACTAAGAACCCACCATTAGTATTTGTTCATGGAAGCTTTCATGCAGCTTGGTGTTGGGCTGAACACTGGCTGCCTTTCTTTTCCCAAAACGGATATGATTGTTACGCCCTCAGCTTGCTGGGCCAGGTACTCTATGTTAAATCTTGATACTTGAGTCTCATGGTAATTGAGCTATTCATAATTTCTTTTTTTTTTTTTTGGTTTCCCACCCATGGTTCGGTACCCGCATTGGAGTCCGACTATATCCGGATTCGCTCCGTCTTAAGGCCCTATTCAAGCTCCCTGCCAGTGGCGCAGTCAGGATTTCCGCCGAGGGGTTCAAAATATAAAAAAGTAAACATACGAAGAAACCTAAGGGTTCAACATCTACTATATATACATAAAATATAATTTTAACCTTATAAAAACACAGTATTTTTTTCCGCCGAGGGGGTTCGGATGAACACCCTCGGCATAGTGTGGCTCCGCCACTGCTTCCTGCCAAGGATTTTTCTATATCCAGGGCTTTCGAGACTTCTGGTTAAGAGAGGAGCAGGCCATTCGCTGCACCATGGTGGTAGCTATTGATAATTTCTAAAATGTGTGACTTGAGTTTCTAAATTAAGACAAAGGGAATCAAAGAAAGGTCTCAAACTTTAAATTTGATATTTTTCGCTCAAGAAAGATAAGATTTTCATTTATTTTTTTTGGCCAGCACTAGGTCTGTTAGAGAATAGTTTCATCATGTGAAAGCCAGAATATGGTGAATATTATATCTTAAACTTTCTTTTTAGACTGTAGGTTTAACCAAGAGGCTTAATTTATTTTTGATATAAGGTTTAATTCGATACTGATGATCAATTAGTTGACCCTACCAATTTGTGATTCTGATTTATTGATCCATATAATGTTTATCTTAGAAAAAACATTCTGACAAGTTTGAAAGAAGTTTAATCTCAGTAAAAGATAAGGGAAAGGCTATATTTGATTCAACCAGTTCATAACTGCGTATATAAATTCTTGCTGGCTTTAAAGTACTTTGGAGCTATGATTTAAATAGATTCCACTAGTTATTTGGCATTGATATTTCATTATTATCGAAATGGTGAAATAGCAAATATACTTTATTCTTCTGATATTATTCAAAAGTTAAATATATTTCTACCTTTATGACATCGCCAGGGAGAAAGTGATTCACCTGCTGCCGCGGTTGCTGGTACCCTCCAGGTATTTTACATTCTCTTAGTTCAGACATTCTAGTTGAGTGTTAATTGGAAGGTAGGAAATTACTAGATTAATGACCTTGAGCTAAACTGACATTCATAATGATGTTTCTCTGAATGCATTACTGAAATGGTTTTCAGTGCCTTCTAATTTTGTGGTTTGGTGCTTTCAGTAGACACATGCAGGAGATATTGCTGACTTCATCCACAAAGAGATCAAGTTGCCACCAGTGTTGCTTGGACATTCATTTGGCGGGCTTATTGTTCAGTATTACATTGCAAATATTAGAAGTGAAGCAGTAAAAGGTGGTCATGTTTTCTTTATTGTTTTCCAAATTGAGGTATACTACATTTATACGATTACCTGTTAGCTCAAAGATCTGTTATACATTCTAGTTCTTCAAAAGCAACAAGGTCCACGCAGGATCTTAAGAATGGGGGTCTGGTTCTAATATAAGTCTTTGTTTACTTTGGAGCTGTGGTTTGAGACATTTGGTGGTTAGGCCTTGTTTGGTCAAAGTGAACTACTTCTTACTCGGAATGTTATTTGTCTTTAGCAGACTCTTAATTTTTGCAAACATAAGATGAAAACAGGAGCAGTCTGGATACCCCGATCCATATACAGATCCCCCACTTTCTTAACCTATCTGACAAAAAAAAAAAAGGACCAGATCTGGTGCTATTTATGTCTTTTAATCAGGAGATTGGTTTAAGTGCAATCCAGGTAACCCCTCCGTGGAAATTCGTTTGACTTGTAATTTAAGACTGAATGACGTCATACTAAATTCAGTCAGAAGAGATTTTCCGAACCACATAAAGTTGAACGGCTTCAAGTTTGTCGTATGAATTCCACTTCTTCAGGAAAGCATGATGTTAGGGTAATGCAGTTCATTAGTCCATTCTGTAAGCAGCACTTGGGCCTATGTTGAGTGGAAAGGTAACAGAGAATTCATAAAGTTGGCCCAACTTGTTTGTTGTTGAGGTGTAGTTGATTAGTAGAGCGACACTCATTGTATTAAGACATCATATATCTTTTAGCTTTATGGTTTACTCTCGTTAGACATTGGGCTGCATAGCTCTGTCTTGTGCTGCCACCTTCTTGGTGCCCACATAATTTTAAAAAAGGGCATCCCCATGCACTAAGCTCCCGCTATGTGTGGGGTCCAGGGAAGGGCCGAACCACAAGGGTCTATTGTACGCAGCCTTACCCTGCATTTCTGCAAGAGACTGCTTCCGCGGTTTGAACCCGTGACCTCCTGGTCACATGGCAACAACTTTACCAGTTACGCCAAGGCTCCCCACATAAATTTACCTCATTATACTTACCTATGGGAAAAGAGATAGAATTTGTGGGTTCGTTAATGTGTGACATTGTAGGTAGTGGCGGATCTAGGATTTTCACTGAGGGGTTCGAAAAATAAAAATGTAGTGATTGGGATTTGAACTTGGAACCTCAAGGTGAATTTTGAACCCCCTAAACCACTGAACCAACCTCTTCTCTTGTGTTCAGGGGATTCAAAGTCTATATATGTACATAAATAAAATAAAAATTCCTTTTATATATGGTATAATTTTTTGCCGTGAACACCCTCGGCGGGCCCTAGATCCGCCCCTGATTCTAGGCTGAGGTTTCTGGTCAATGAAATATCATTTTAGGTGCTTACTCAACTTGTATCATAAAGCTCACTGACCGTTTAAGCTGTTTCTCAGACATCTCATATAAATGAGAACAAATCCAGTTGTTCCTTAAAGTGGTTATTTTTCCTCTAAAGGGTTTTTTCTCTTTTTTGGTGCTACAGGATCTAATTCAGAAACGAAAAGCTTATTCCCCAGTCTTGCTGGAGCTGTGCTTGTTTGCTCAGTACCCCCGTCGGGTAATAGGTGACTTCCTGTACTGTATAAAACTTGTTTTCTATACGACTTTTTTTCCACCCAATGACTTGTTTTCTTTTAATTTTATTCAGTGGTTTAGTTTGGCGATATCTCTTCTCCAAGCCTATTGCTGCTTTCAAGGTTTGTCTGTTTAGTTTAAATAAACACTTTAACACACTTATCTCAGCTATGAAATATCACAGTAATTGCCTTTGATTTACATAGGCCTACAAATGTACGTTTGAAGCCACTTCGTCTCTTTCTTATTTCCTGCTTCAAATTTTCTCTCTATACTGTCAAGGGTAATATCAGGATGTGGATATGTCCTCATTAAGTACACAAATTGTCTGCATTCTTCTTCTTTCTTATTTTTTGGTTTGTTAATGTCTGCATTCTTGTGATTTTCAAATTGGTGAATTTTATATTTTGAGCAGGTAACTCGGAGCCTGGCAGCCAAAGCTTTTCAAACATCTTTACCTCTTTGTAAAGAAACATTTTTCTCAGCAGCAATGGAGGATCAGCTGGTTATGCGGTCAGTCAATGAGAACTTAGATGATTATTACATTATTAATTTGGATATCAAATAAAAGAAGAAAATGAGTTAACAGTAGAAGAAAGCATTTTGTATAAAAACACATTTCTATGTTTGCCTACCAGTTCTTTGAGGATTTTGAAGATGTCTATGTGTACTATTGGACAATCAAAGATGACCAAAAGAAGCTAGCTTTTGAACATGCTACCCGTTTGAGTTATTCCTGCCACTTGACCCTTAGCCCGAGTATCATATTTGGTTATTTAGTAAAATCCCCTTTTGAAGGGGAAGGATGGATTGTTAGTGTGGACGATTTAGAATATATGTGTACTATTGGACAATCAAAGATGACCAAAAGAAGCTAGCTTTTGAACATGCTACCCGTTTGAGTTATTCCTGCCACTTGACCCTTAGCCCGAGTATCATAGTTGGTTATTTAGTAAAATCCCCTTTTGAAGGGGAAGGATGGATTGTTAGTGTGGACGATTTAGAATATATGTGTACTATTGGACAATCAAAGATGACCAAAAGAAGCTAGCTTTTGAACATGCTACCCATTTGAGTTATTCCTGCCACTTTACCAAATATCTCTAGCTTGAACTAAATCTTTTCCTGGTCGAATTCTAAAGCCCTGGTAACGGACACATATACTATTCCCTTGTCAGCTTGAGGATTCCTCCTTTCAACAATCCATTGCTGGGAATTTCCTGAGTTAATAGTAGTGTTTGACTTTTTATGTGAACGTTTGGTCTATGGAGTTCGTAGATTAAGTTAGTATGCTTGTTTGAATATCAATCTTGATAGTTTAGTTTTATATTAAACAGAATAAGTGATCTCCCTATGCATCTTGCTCCAAGCATTATGTGTTGAAATAATACCTTGATTAAAGCAACTATGTATACAACATCATCTTATGGCAACATTTGCCTTTTCTTTTCTTTTCTCCTTTTTAGTTACCAACAGCTAATGACTGAAAGCTCAAGGATGCCATTGTTTGATCTAAGAAAGCTCAATGCATCTCTTCCAGTCCCTCAACTCGAGGATCCTGCATTTAAAGTACTCGTAGTGGGTGCAAAGGATGATTTCATTGTGGTAAGTTTTGGACAATTATGGGAAGTATTTGTTAAGAATTGCTTTGAATTTTGAGGCATTTTAAAAACTTTCTGTGAGAGCTAAATAGTCCTGGTGTTCCCAGAAGTAACATATGAATGTGATTCTCTCAGGACATGCAAGGACTCAATGAAACAGGAAGGTTCTATGGCGTCCCAACAGTCTGTATTGAAGGGGTTGCTCATGATATGATGATAGATTGCTCATGGACAAAGGGTGCACAATCGATCCTATCATGGTTAAACGGCTTAAATAAAGCTGGGACACAACTATGAAGGAAAATTTCCTCCGTGTTAATGTCAGAATATTGTTGACCAGTCGAGAACCACTGCTTTGGCCTTCAATGAAGACATGGAGAATTGAGAGGTTTAGAATAGGATTGAATTTGTAATTTATATCGCTTTTGGAGATGTGTTGGATATAGATGCATGTCAACAAACTAAGGATTAAGAAAACAGAAACAGTAAGATTCAGACGTTTAGTAACATGAGATTTTTTATTAGAATATGATCGAACCCAGCAACTTTTTTGATTTTTGATTTGGCTCTGATATTCATCAGCTGTTAAATCTTGTATATCCTGCACCTCATATAAGGTTTGGTTCCAAAATGTCCCACCATGAAAAAGACTCGCTTACATGGCTTGGGAATTCCATTTAGGGGTTCTTTTGAGCTTTCACTTTCATGAAAATGTTGCCATTCGCTACGAGTGTGATTCAACTGCGGTGCAACTATTGTTCTGTATCCAGAAGAGATGAATGAAAATGCCAAAAAGAGGAGGGGGCAGAATCCATCAGACAATCGCATCAAAAATATATCAGCAAGGATTTTTGCACAACCAAAAATTAAGGTTAAAATGAATGTAAGAAATACGATGGAATTTGGCAACAAGTCGTTACTAACGCCCTAGCCCAGTTTACATACTTGAGTACAATTCTTTTTTATGTGATTGCACTTATTCTCATCCTCACCATCTCTGTTACTTGAAGTTGATATTAGACAAATCAGACAAAAGTACAACAAAATTTCCACCCTCTCAATGATGTTATTTACTTACAAAACTACATTAACTGACTCGGTTATATACCTGCACATGCTAATAATACAAGGTGGAACAGCCATTGTGACACGGAAACACTGTTTTATTAGTAGCAAGCATAAGGGGCTCCAACTATCATTCCTCGAAAAATCTACTGTTTACGCCTGCTCTATACAAGTGCAAACCAGAGGAAGTTGCAATGGTAATCCTGCTATTTGCAGGTGCAAATAGGACATCACCTTCAGCAACAATCTCTTCCGCTGATGTGGTCATTGTCCCCTCTCCTCCCATGACCACAAACATGGACGGACCAGGAGCAGAAGGGAAGGCAACAGTTGAATGTGGGGGAAGAATGCAACGATCCACCTCAAATTCATCAAAAGGAGGGAGGTATCTCACTGTGTACGGATTTATTGTCGTACCATGCAGAATTTCCGGGTTACCCTGTAACAGAAAACACTGATTCAGATCATTTCCGGGTGTTGTTATTTAGGAACTTCTTTGTCTCAATCAAAGAGACAGGTGATATTCACCTCTAAATGAATTTCAGTCTCAACTATATCACAAAGGTTAATAAAACATGGAGAATGAAAGATTGCCTTCAATATTGACGCTGATGGTACCTGTCTGTAGGTGAGCATTGAACAGAGAGTTCTAACATCCCGGTGTTTGGGGGTTAGGCCAGCGCGTACCACATTGTCTGAGGTCGCCATGCATTCAATACACTCACCATAGACATATGCATGGGGTTCATTTGCCCCTAAATATAAAGCTTCACCAGGTTTGAGCTTCACATAATTAAACAAGAATGCAGCTAAAACACCAATATCAGCTGGATACTGCTTATCAAGTCTTAGGACCAGTTGTTCTTTGTCAGTCAGCTGTCTTGCCTAAAACATCACAGTATCAGCAACTTCATTAAAAAAAAATTGAAACTAGCAACTTCATACAAAATGACAACGGACTACATGAGACCAAATTCAAACGGAAGGCATTTTACTGCTGCAGAATAAACCAATTTCAAAATGGGATAACATGCTCGATAGGGAATGAGTTCTAGTATCATAAGTGTTTCCTCATAGGAACGTCCGCGAATTTGATCAATTACTCTTCGTGCTCTGTCAGCAGACATAGATATATGTTCACCTAAAGCATATACTTCTGTTTTTTTTTTCTTCTTATTCTATTTCCCATAGTTGAGGGGCAAATCGGAGCCAGTCCACTAACTGTAAGGACATATTTTGAACCATCTTCAAACGGGTGGCAAATTTATTCTATTTTCCATAATTGATGGGCATTTTTGGCCCTTTCCCCTAGATTTAATAAGGAACGGGAGAAGTGCCTTACCTAAGGATGTGGCCTAACGATTAATGAAATGGGTGAAAGATATTAGAGTCCAGAGTTCAAATCCTAGTGGAGACAAAAACCGGTACTTAATTTCTTCCCATTTGCCTAAACATCGGGAAAGTTGTATGGTACTTATACTGATGGAAGATAGCAGGTACTCGCAGGAATAGTCGAGGTGGACAAGCTAGCTCAGACACCTCCATTATTAAAAATGATGGAGGGGCCAGGAGTGAGCCATTAATACTTTATTCAACCTCCATTCTTTGAAGCTAATCTTTTCATTTCTCTTCCTACCTGTTCAGTTAATAAGAAATAGACATATCCCACATTTAACTTTTCAAAAGCACCATTTGAGATGCAGATGCTCTCAATTACATACTACTTGATAGCCAACTTTTCTCAAGGATCATCTAAGCATATAAGTGTCATGAGAGAAAATAAGCATGAGATTCTTTTTTGGGGATAAAAACAAAAAAATGTTTTGACTCTGAGGATAGGTAAGTTATCCTAAAAATAGAAGAATTTAGTGTTAGACAACTTGCTCTATAATGGAGCACTTAAGTTTTACCTTATTTTTAATGTTCAGACGACTAATCAGCTTAGCAATCACTTCCGTGATCACATCCTTGCTAGCTAACATCATCTCCGTAAATAAATTTCTGAGTACTAACTTAACTTTCTCCTCTTCGTCATCCTCGTTCAAGTCCAATACTCGCTCTGCAGGCGCATTACCAACCACTTCAACAATCTCAGGCACAGTCTGAACAATCACTTTAAGATCCTGGAAAAAAGTCAGCAAATTCAGAACCAACGTTTAAAAAAAAAAAAAAAAAAAAAAAAAAAAATCAAACAATCATGGAAGTGTAAGCCCAATCCATCATCACAAGCAAAAAACTACGTTTTGCTTGTTAAAGAATCGGCCACATGATGAAGCATTAATACACCAGTGGCCAGCCCCCACTTCTAGGTCTTTATACACTCGCTCCCACCAAAAGTTGCAGTACAGATAATATAACAGGAAGAGAATAATGAAACATATACATGTTACTATTATACACATGCTCTAACTCGAGCAACCAGTAATTAGTCTTTTATTGATGGACACAAGAAGCTAATCGGGACTCTTTTTCATTACTTTATTCCAGTAGTTGGAGAAAAAAGGTCCAGTTAATTATTAATCAAACGGGAAAGGCAAACAAAACAAACTTTCAATATTTAAAAATTTCACATCATTTTTTTAATAAAGTGAGACAGCCCCCTACAGTCAGCTTAGAGTCCCCACCACTCTTAGAATGAATATTTTCCCAACAAGCTGGAGCCTGATAAATAATCAGATTCACACATAAGAAGCTAGTCTCAGCCAAGTGACCAATAATGACTACATATATCCAGTAAATCACCCCCCCCCCCCCCCCCCCAAAAAAAAAAAAAAAAAAAAACTAACACAAACTAGTACCTCAAGACTTATGAAGCCACACAAGGCCTCAAATTCAGTCAAAGCCAAAGCCATCTCAGGTTTATGATTGTCATCCTTGTAAACAAGTGGCTGCTCCTTATGCAGAAGAATTGCCAGATCCTTGTCTGGATGGGCTTGTATAGACAAAGCTTTCGCAACAGAGAGTACCTAAAACAAAAAACCTTGAATTCATCAATAGCAGAAAAAACAAGAAACCGGTTCCTTATCTAGTCCAAATATCAAAATTAATAAATCGCCGACAACCCAATTGTTATTTTACATAACTGCATCATAAAAATCAAAACTTTGAGCAAATTAACCACAAGAATCATAATCTGCCGACAACCCAGTAGTTACTTTACATTACTGCATAATAAAAATCAAAACTTTGAGCAAATTAATCACCTTGAGTAGAATATCAAGAATCATAATTTGCCGACAACCCAGTATTTATTTTTGCACTATTGTATTGACATCATAATAAAAATCAAAACTATGAGCAAAATAAAAGCAACCCACCTTGAAGAGAAAGGGGAGTTGGGTACCCCACTTGGTAAGAACAGTTTCACCAAGAACACTAGGGTACTTTTCAATCCAATCTTTCAAAGTACACTTGTCTTTAATTCCACCACCATTAGAGTATCCATTATTCTCAGTTGTTCTTCCTTTTTCTTCTACAACGTATGACGGGCCAGAATCGTGAGTTCCCATCCAAAACTCTGCGTAAGGCTGGTTTTCATCAATTTTGGCACCAGAATTGAGTTTATATAGTCGTGCAACACAAGATTCCTTTGCGGGACGGCCCCAATCGTAGTTCTTGACAGAACCGGTTAACCTGACTAACTCCTTAAAACTCTCTTCCATTGTTGTTGGCACAGGCTCAGCCTCCATGGAAAGAGAGAGAGAGAAGTAGAAGTATATAAAGAAAAGAGGAAGTTGAAGTTGAAGAAGAAGGAAAGAATGTATGGAATTGAATGTTGATTCTACTTTCCATTCGAGGGTTGGTTTTTGAAGGGAAAGAGTTGTGGGGAGGAGGGAAAGTGATTGGACAAAAATAGTGACGACGCTAGTGAGTAAAATGCATTGGGATTATTATCGTAGAATTGGGTCAGTCTTCTTGTGTACTGTTTGTTCATAAGGAGTAGAATCCAGAAAAAGAGAAATTTCGATTGCTGAAGAGTCACGCACGGTGGGGTCGGTTGGGGATCGTCGCATGTGGTCAGCAGCAGGTGATGCCCTTTCGTTTTTTTATTTCTTTTCTTGGGTACGGCTCCAAATACTCAGCAACCCTTACACGCGCTCCCCGATTTCGTTTGACATTCTGCCTAGGAAAGGAATAACAATTTATTGCTATCATTTTTCCTATAGAAAATCTAGTAACAAGAAGATTTAATCGGAAATATCGATAAATTCTTGTGGAGTCCAAAATAAAAAAATGTAATTAAAAAAAAAAATCAACTGCTTTAATTTCATCTCTATCGAATTTAAATATCAGAATAGCGGATATAGTCATTGATTAATTTTGTACTACTATTTTTTTTGGGCAATTCTGCTTTTGGGATTGTCTTTAAATTTTGCCCCTCATATTTATAGTTTTTAAATTTTGCCTCTTATATTTGTAGTCTTTAAATTTTATCTTTCGTTTAGATACTTGAAGTTCTGGGTTCGAATCCTGCTCAGGCATAAAATAAAATAAAATATTCGCAAGGCAGGGCTGGGAGGAGTGTATGTCGGATCCGGCATAAAGTACTTAAGGAAAAACTAAAGTTTTGCCGGAGGGGGCATAACTTTTCTTCAAGGCATAGTTTAGTTATGTCTTATGGGGCAAAACTTTTCCTTAAGAAATTATGCCTTATGGGGCCGACTTTTAATTAAGGCATAACTAAAAGTATGTCCCATAAGGCATAACTTTTCCTTAAAGGCATAAACTTTATCTTGTAAGTCAAACTTTTAGTTATGCTAAGGAAAAATTTCGCTTTATGGGGCATCCTTTTAGTTATGTCTTATACGGCACACTTTTAGTTAAAGCATAACTAAGAGCCTGTTTGGATGGGCTTATGCCTATAAGCTGCAAACAGCTTATAAGCTAAAAAAAATAAGTGGGGGTGGTCTAACTTTTTTTTTTTTTTGGCTTATAAGCTGTTTTCAGCTTATAAGCTGCTTTAGATAAGCTAAGTCAAATGGGCCCAATTATTTTTTTGAGCTTATTTTAAGCACAAAATGACTTTAAGCTGGCCAGCCAAACACTCAAAAAAGCTAAAAACAGCTTATAAGCAACTTATAAGCCAATCCAAACGGGCTCTAAAAATATGCCCCATAAGGCGGAACTTTTCCTTAAGACATAACTAAAAGTTTACCTTGAAAAGTAAAAAAAATAAAAATATATGCCTCAAGGCAAAGTCTACCCCCTCCGGCATAACTTTAGTTTTTCCTTAAGGATTGTATGCCGGATCCGGTATACACTCCCCCAACCCTGCCTTGCGAAATTATTTTTTTATTTTATGCCTGAGCGGGAGTTTGAACCCAGAACCTCAGGTATCCAAAAGAAGGGCAAAACTTAAAGACCACAAATATGAGGGGTAAAATTTAAAGACCACCCCAAAAGAAGGGAAATCCATGCAAAAAAAATGATTTTTTTTCCTCCCCAGTGTTCGGAATCCGCACAATAGGGCTCATTTTTTAGATAAGCACTCTCTATTAAGGCTCTTTTCATAACAAGTATCGAACTCGAGACTTCTGGTCAAGGGAGGAACAGTCTCATCCACTGCACCACATCCTTTGGCATACTTATTATTCATGCGATAGTTGATTTTTTAATACTGTACTTTATAGTACCATCCGTTCCAAAATAATTATCAAATTTTTTTATTTCAATTTGACTAATTGTCGAATCTAAATTAAACTAGATTAATTAATATTTTTAAAATTAAAATTTAGATAATAAAAAACTATTAGTATAATTATTTTCATATCATATAATAAAAAACTACATTCTAAATTATAAGTCAAATTCATATAATTTAACCCTCGTAAAATTAAGCGGGACAAGTATTTAGGACGGAGGGGGTACTATAAATAAATTTACTTTTACTGTATAATTAATGAAGCGATTAAAGTATTAAACTATGAATACTGAAAACAAAACTTTACATTATCAGCAATTTATGCAAAGTTAAATAATGGAGGTTAACCTTTGTATTATCACTACTATATATTAGTGTTTTTAGAGGCGTCGGGGCGATTTCCTGAGCGGGGCATATCAAAAACGTTTTGGGACGTAAATGAAAGGCGTAGATCCATAGGTTGTACGCTCTAGAATTTGGGGCATAAGTCCCGGGCGCAAAAGCGTAAGCCCCGGACGTTAAATTTGATTTTTATTATTTTAAAAGTATATTTGCTATAAATTATGATTTTTATTATTGGTATAATGATATTTATACTTTATGTTATCATGTTTTCATGTTGCAGTGATTTTTTCTAAAATATATAATTAAATAAAGCAACTCTCATAGAAAATAACAGTGTCATAAATATATTTTTATAGATGATTTTGCCTGAATTGATATGATAGAGATTTCATAACATTATTTTCTTGAAGCAACTTTATCCATTTTTTGTCATTGCTCTTACACTTTTTTCCCTTCTCCTTATTTGAATATATAAATAAAAGTCAGTGCAAATATTAGTTGAACTCGGGAAGGACTAATAGATCTGGTGATTGATTATGAAGTAAATGAAGATTTCAATTTAAAGTTATCTAGGCTATTATCATTTTTTGTGTTGTTACCTTTCTCAAATAATATTTATAATAATTTTTTTTTATATTATTGGTGATTTATTTGCGTAATTTTAATGAAAACTTTACTTTTGCTTTTTTTTTTTTAGTAATAAAATTATAAAATTGAAGATACATGAAACATACGTTCCGTGTCTCGAGGCTTACACCTCGTCCCGTACTGCGTAAAATACCTCGCCTCGCGCCTCCATCTTTTAAAACATTGCTATATATATATATATATATATATATATATATATATATATATATATATATATATAATAACTTATCGTTTTCTCCTAGGATTTATGCATTCTATATGTTAGATATAATATGACATTAAGAGCCTGTTTGGATGGGCTTAAAAAAAGCAGCTTATAAGCTGTTTTCAGCTTATACAGCTTATAAGCTGCTTTAGATAAGCTAAGTCAAACGGGCCCAATTAATTTTTTGGGCTTATTTTAAGTACATAATGACTTTAGGCTGGCCAGTCAAACACTCAAAAAAGCTGAAAACAGCTTATAGGCAACTTATAAGCCAATTCAAACGGGCTCTAAAGCAGGTGCACGACAAAATATGTGTATTAGTCATACACATAAGAAAAAGTAATTAAAGATAAAAGTGCTTTTATAGCAGGCAACTTATATATAACAATTTATGTATTATTATAAAATCGGTTAAATATGATTTTCAGCATATTATGCTTATCAGACACTTTTAATCTAACGGACTCTCAATTTATTACCGCTCCATTAACAAGGGAATAAGAATGACTAATTGGACAACATCAACTACAAGTTCATGAAATTCCAACTTCTTACTTGCCTGCTAGATTAGGCGGGCGTTTGACTAAATTTATAAGCTCATCAGACTAGCTTAGAAGTATTTTCTGCCTTATCTATGCGTTTGGTCAATACTAAAAGTGCTTATAAGTCAAAATCAGTTATAAGTTGATCATAACCGACTTATAAGCATTTTTTATTTGACCAAAGCTTTTACAATTTTATCCCTAATATCTTTTGTATTCTCCAAACTACTCTCCTTAAAACATAACTTTTAATTATTTCTTTACTTTATTTTGTAATTCATTCTTTTTATGATATTTATAAATAAATTTATATTTTTTAAAATAGATTTGAGGATATATCGGACATTTTAAAAAGTGCTTATGAGTACTTGTAATTCCAGCAGTTTATTATTCGTTTCAACACTTCTATTAAAACACGTAACTATTGATTATATCAATTTCAACACTTAAATTGTTTTTCACCAACGGACTCTAGGTAATTATTTGACGCACAACCGTAGTTGATGTTTATTTCAAATCAAGAAATTTGATTTTAGCAATTAAAATTTAAAGTTAGAGCATATATGATTTAATCATTATCAAGTGGTAAATTTATACGGAAAGAGGCACATTTTGAGTGCAGATAATTTTTCTTTACTTTTTCTATCATTTGACTTGGGTGATACAATTCAATTTCAGGCTGGAAACAGAAATGGTCACAGGATATCACGTGACGTCAAATGTTTCTTGTGTTGACATAGAAGAATGTGCCTCTTGAGATCTGAGAAGCTAAATTTGCTAAACTAGAGAAAACGATAAGAAAATATGGTTGGCAAATTACTGGCATTTAAGCAGTGGACAAATGCCAAAGAAAACGTCAGTTAGAAGTTTGCATCAAATGCTGGTCGATGGATAGTATTTCTTCACCCAATTTATGTGACACTTTTCGTTTTTCGAGATTCAAACTGCATGAATTTTAATTAACATTTTAACATAGTATTTTTTCAGCGAATTAATATGAGAAAAGTTGAAACTTATGATACTTTTCATTTAGTTTTCAAATATATAAATTTTAATATTAAAATATTGAATTAATATAGTTAAATTTATTAATATAATCCAATTTAACTTTAAATTTTAGTCAAATTAACTTTCAAAAAATAAAAGGTTCACATAAATTGTATCGGCAGGAGCAGTACGATTTTGGTTTCAAGTGGGCGTTTTGATGGAATTGGCTTGAAAGTGACGTTACGAAATACCATGTGATGTTTCCCAGACCAACAGTTGAATTGGAAAGATTGAATTTCTCTTTTTCCCTTTAATAGACTATATGTATTAAATTGAACCCATGTTAATTGATTTTCAGAATGTAACGTTTGGCTTTATTTTTTATAACAGTGGTATTTAATATATCTTGTGTTGATTTCGACTGATTTCACTAGATATTTGCTATTGAGCATCTTATATTATTGTAAATTTGCAATCTCTAGTACTTTGTTGTTGGTATGAAATGTATCAAAAATATGTGATTTAGTTAGAGACAAATAATGTAGTGATAGAACTATATATTTGGATGGGTTCAATTGATTTCCCTTTATTGAAAAACATATGTTGCTTAATAGAGCAAAATACTATTCATACGTTATTATTTCCCTTGAGAAGTGATAAATGTTACATTATAGTATTTTTCGGATTTCCTTGTTAGAATTTGTGGCATCGTCACTGTTTAAATGTGATGCAAAGTATATGAAACCAGTGTAAGTATAAAAATTTTAAAACATTGAGCTATATAAACAACTCGAATTGAAGATAATGTGAGTTTCCCCACGCTCATCGTTGGGCATACATGCACAAGATGAATTTTGAGTAACGATTTTATTATATTTTAAAATTCAAAACAACTTATGAGTTATGACGTGGATTAATTTCGACCGTCTCTTTTTCGTGCGACCAATATGTACTGCAAAATTGCACAAATCATGATCATGAATAAGACTGTATTTTATTCCAACGTGGAGAACTGGAATGTGGACTGGACGATTTGGTATGTGTGTTAATTCTCTCTATATATTCACTTAGGAAATTATGTAATGTGTGAACATGAAGTATAGAATAAATTCTTGACAATTATCTTTATCACTTTTGTTTCCTTTTCTCCCCTTGTCATTTTCTTTCAAATGATTATCTCCTTTTGGGTCTATGTGAAAAGGATCATATTTTTTTTCATTTTTATCTGCTTCATCCATTTTTTTTTTCCTAAGAGATTCTGGCCAGTCTAAATGGATTCGATCTTTATTTTAGCAACATATTCTTCTTGATTGCTCAAAAATATTCATTCTAAAGGAGCATTACCGATTTGATTCTTAAGAATTCCATCAAGTATTAAATTAATATTACACGTACGAGGATGAGTTAAGCTATTACAACGCCTTTTTTCTAACTACTTTTTAGTATAAAATTAATCCTATCTAAGGCATGTTTATCACGTACCATGCTTATAATATTTGTGAATTGCGGTATAAATATAAGAGTTAGGTTGCAACAACTTATTCTTTCTCTGTAATTACGTTGATTATTTACCCTTAGGCCAAATAAAGCCTATAGATGTACATTTTTTGGGGATGTGGACATCCGTGAAAAGATTTCGTAAAGATAACAAATTCACTATAAGTTAAGAAGCTTCATGCTGGATATTGTCTTTATTCAAATTAAAAGTATTCTATATCAATTGGATATTTTCTTTATTCAAATTAAAATTATACGACGTATATCCATATGAAAAACGTTTCGGGCCTACGTATTGATTTACATTTATCTTTCCTTACCCGATCACCACCAACCATTGCTACCTCAGGGGTCATTTGGCAGGACGTTTAAGTTATCCCATTTTGATGGAATTGAGTAGGATAAGATGGGATAACTTATCTCACCCTCTACATGGGTAACTTATCCCACCTTTTATCCTCATGTAAATGGAATTGGGTGGGATACCAAAGCAGTTATCCCATCAACCAAACATGAAATAATTCTAATCCCATCGGACTGATAATCTTACTCACGAATTCCTATGTTATAAACGCTGAATTTAAAGTGATTGTAGTTTAACATATTTTAATTTCTTGTAGAGTAATAGTTTTTTCATTCTTTTATATCCGTCTAATGATATTAGTAGTACAAAGTAAATGAAATAAACAGTATGCATCTAATTAAATGCATTCAAGCAGCCTTACTTACTATTAAGAAGGCAAACATGACGTGCTACTATTGACGTACTTGTTTGGTTGGTGAATAAGTTCTATCAAGATTATGACACGTGAAATTAAAGAATGACACATTATATATATATATATATATATATATATATATATATAAGTAGATGTTTGATTTGCTGAACCAAAAACAAAATAAATAATATAAAACATGTGTTTGTTTTTACATTAAATAAATTGGGTAAACTTTTATTTTCAATTTTAATTTGGCTTTTTTAATGGACATTGGGAGAAGTTCTTTTGGAAAATGACACTTTTGCCATTTTAGTGTTTTATCCTGGAATCGGTAATCCTAATTATTATCCTATTTATATTAAGTGTGGTATAAAAATACTGTCACAATTATGGAATAAATAATTCAAAAATTGCTAATTTGGAACTATAAATTCAAACAAACATAGAGAAAAATAATCCATATTTTATCCCTATCCCACAAACCATAAGGGTCAAAGTAGTTGATGGTCTTCATTGGACCAACAATATCGTGAGCAAATAGATAGAGCATCTAATTTTGAAAATTTGTTACTTTGTTTTCGCTTTGCTAATTAAGTAATTTGTTTGGTGAGGTTTCACAGAGAATAAAGAAGTTGACAAGTGCATTTTACCAACCGGAGTTCTTGACTTTCGACATTCTAAATCTAACTGCTCCATTCAACTTAACCTTCAAAATGACATATTACTGCCAGACTCGAAGATATCTCCATTATTGATTTATGTTGTTTATATGTTATATGACTCAGCCTAAATATTATTCTCACCATCGCAATAACAAAAGGTGCAAATTGAGAATATTTTATCAAATTGTTAAATTTTATTAACATTTACTATATTTCTGAGTACATCTAGAATGTAGAAATTGGATATTGATACTACGTACACATCATCATAAGCTGAATTTCTTTTTTAATCATGCTTTAAGATGCATAGGATCAGAAAGTGTGAGTTTATAAGTAAACTAAGTAATTTACCCGCGCGAAAATGACTTCATTAAGCTTATGAATGATCATTCTCTAATACCCGAATGTAAAAAATAATGAAAAGATAGATTCTTCTTGAAACTAAAGATAATTAGAATATTTTTCAATATAAATTAGGAGTTTGGTATTGTCACATATATCAAAAACCTTAATGATTGCAAAATTCTAACTTTTTGATCAATTGTACCTTCTACATATTTTCCGATTGTAATATTTGTTCCTTAGATATTATTGGCTTCTCGATATTTCATGAAATAATCAATCATCACTTTTTCTATTTTTGTGTACATGAGAAGTATAAGATATTTAATTTTGTGGCGTGCACTATACTCATTCCGAAGCCTCTAGCAGCAAGTTTCCCTTGCTCTTCCATGTCATTGTCCATAAGCACCGGTAAGTATGTCATAATAAATCTCTCATGAGAAAGATAATTAGCTACTCGTACTCTTAATTAGCTAGAGTTTAGAAGGAATATTGCTGCAACTTAGCTTTCTTGCGTCGTTACCTTATGTTAGCGACCACTATAATTTTAGGCTTCTCGGTTGTTTTTGAGTTCTCCTCATGGTCATTGACTTGATCTGGCTACAACAATGAACTATTCCAATGAGTTAAGGGTTAAAGAAATGGAGCATGCCTGAGAAAATTTTGTCAGACATGTGATGTAAGAGTCAAATTCAATTCTTAAGAAATTATGCCCATCCAATAGTAGAAAAGTGCCTTCTTTGAAGAGTTGCCCTCACAACAGGTTACTACCTAGCACTTCTGAAATGGCCATTAACTTTAACAATGGAAGATGAAATATACCAACTCAAATCAAATGAACATAGGCCTAGAATTTCAAATTGAAAATGGAGATTAGCGAGATGCAAAGTCCAGATTGATTTTCTGGTTCACAAACATGACAATCAACTGTATCTTACACCTTATGTAAAGGGAAAACGAACATGAGAGGACATCAAATAAAAAGAAAGAAAGCTAGAGAAATAGTAATGATAAAAAATGCAATAATTGTAGAACCTGGAAAGCTCGTAAGATTGGCTAATTAAACAATAACAACAAATTATTAATACAAAGTTTACCTTGATAATTATTCGAAGAAATTTGATATGCATGATCTATAATATTTTTATCCATTATAGAAATCCTATAGAAAAAAAAAGTATTATGAAGATTTAAGAGAGGAAAAAAGAAGAAAAAAGAACGTTAAAATATTTTATATGCATGATCTATAATGACCTAAGAGGGGACATGAAACACACTTGGTTGTTAAAAGAAAACTTAGCTAAATGCATAAGTCGCCCTTGAATCAGAATACAAAAGGGCAGAATGGGAAATAAAAACGGAGCAGGACAAATATAACAATGCTATCATACCATGAAATTTGTATAGTCAAAAGAAAATAAGAATTGAACAGGTTGATAAAGTGCACTTTGAACTCCCAAATCAAAGCATGGCAATATATTATTAATACCGAGTAATCTCCTAAATCAGATACTTCTTGACACAATATGCAAATATCTATATCAACTAAATGCTTGCAGACGAAACACCTAACAGGAAGCAAGCCAACTATATGCACAATTATATAGAAGTATTAAGATTGGATCTTCCAAAACACTATAAACCCAGTTGAAGTAAATGGTTGATGATATACACGCATTATTGACTATTTCTATCGCACAACCTTAGTAGAGTCACTCCTAATCCGATCTCATCTCAAGTGAAGGGGCCCTCAACTAAAATATCATAAGTTTCGTTCACGACATTGCAAACTCAACGAAAGCTAAATAGAAATTACAGTGAAGTTAAAAAAAAAAAAAAAAAAAAAAAGTAAAGAACACAAGGATGACCAAAGAGAAAGTATAAAGCAAAAACATTAAAAACTGAGAAGAAGGCAAAAAAAAAAAAAAAACTGACGATGGCAATAAAACACCACTACTTTGCAGATCTCCGTTTCATGTCCTCCCAATTTTGCCATGCGGTTTTTTTGAAAATTGGTTTCTTCCACTTACTTTAATTAAATTGTCACAACTTTTAATCTTTCTAAATCACCAGACAAAAAAAAAAAAAAGTTTCTCAAGCAACAAACTCCAAAAAGGATGCATCACGTGATTTACTACATGGGTAAAATTGTAGGAACAGTTTACACGGCCAAAACAGAGGTATACTGCAGGAAAAAATCGAAAGAATGAAAAGGGAAAAAATCATCACATACCTGACCTTCTTGTAATTGAGCATGGACTTTTATCATCGTTGTTGGCCGTCTGAGCACTCTCCGATATTAATACAAAATATGGACTCCGCATGAAGTTGAATAACTGAGGATAGTGGGAGAAAGAAGAGGGAAAGGGAGAGGGGGAGGGAAAAAGAAACAATTAATTAAACTTTACAGATCATTGAACGATAAATACCTAACATGAAAATTGTCATGGTATTGATCAATTGTTATGTCGCCATAGCCGAAGGGACGCATAAGTCGAAGCAACGGGCGTAGAGGTAAACGAAAAGTGGGAACGGAACCTAGAATTACAGGAAATATAAATAGATTAATTTTCTGATTTCTGTGCCACATAAACGGGCCCTTGTCCTATATTGAACAAAAACATTAGTTGTTGAACTGAGAGGGGAAGATGTTACATGTTGCAAATATATCAAAAGAAAGTAAATGGGGTTAAGATCTACTTTCAAAGAATTACCGACCTGCATCTGTTGAGTAAGTAACACCATTTCCTGAAGTCGTAGGCAATGAGGACAACTGGATCACAGTTTGCTACCAATTCAATTCTGAACCGGTTCCATAAATTAAGAAAAGATCATGAAAATTTCACCTCTAAAAGTAAAGGAGGAAAAATTACTTGGCAGTGTACTGATTAGAAAAAAATTCAATAAAATGAGTTGATAGATAACTATAACTTTCAATATGCACACCCAAAAATAATGGCAGCAGCTTTATTCTCACAATATGAATACCGCAACAATACTGGCAAATAAAAACACAAGGAAAACTGAATAATCATGTTATATTGAACATTAGTAAGTGTATTTTATATCTCAACGTTACTGGCAAGTAAAAGCAAAAGGGAAACTGAAATGTTATATTGAACATTAGTAAGTGTACTTTCAGTCTAAAGGTTACTTGCAAGTAAAAACATAAGGGAAACTGAAAAATCATGTTATATTGAACACTAATAAGTGCACTTTCACCATAACAGGTAAAAAAAACGTGTTTGACTGCAGTGAATGATATTTTGAGAACTCCGATGAAATCCACAACCCTTGAGCCATAACGTTGGTGGGAGAATTCCTTCACAATCTTTCATATTATCAAGATTTCGACTCTACGAAGTTGTGAAGACGATGAAGTGGCCTACATGTCGTCCAGGTCTTTCCCCGCCTTCACTTGCTTATAGGGAGATAGTGTTATTTTCACTGAATTGATCAGTTTATATATTGTTTGTGTATACAATATTGACATAAGATATGCATTAAATCGGTACCGCCAACAACTGCTAATTTAAGCACTTAAAGAAGATAAGGAACAACATTCCACCTTGTATGATATGGTGGTCTATTTGGTAAGAAAGATATCGTAGATGCTTAAGGGTCAAACAGGTTTCTTACTTCAAATTAGATCTGATTGTATTTTATTGTTATCTCTTTGGTGTCCTGGAATTGGTATATGAATCTGAAACGCTTTTACAATTGAAAAAAAAAACTTTTGTATAGGCAATCCAAGTACATCTTTTTTGTTCACTTGTAAGAACTGCAAAAACTTGTTGTAGATAAAGCTATGTGCATCATCACATGGATTGAATCAAAGGGCAATTCTTAAATGCCACAACAATATAGAGTCTAATGAAATTGTGAACAACATGGCCACTCTTTTTATGAGGGGAGAGACCAAAATGACTTCTCCTATTATCTATGTCGAGATTATACAAGCCGAAGAGTCGCATTAGTTACATGCCGCAAATACCAAATGCAAACCTATACTCGTTCTTTTTCTTTTTTAACTCTTTTTATCTTAATATAAATCCCACACTCAAGACAAACAATGTGAAAACCAAAACTTCTTTCTATTATAGATATAGTAAATGAGTACAACAAAACTTTTTTATGAAATTATCAGTAATGTATATGTAGAGATTACTTTAAAAGAATTACTCTTTTTTTTTTTTAAGTGAAATAGTGAATGCATTTTTTTTTTCAGGTAACTTTTTTTTTTTTTTCAAAAACAAATCCCAAAAGTCTACAAATGTAGCCAAAGGCTAATATGAAATGAAGAATTAACCTAATGATCAACTTAGGATTTATAGATATCCTAAGTTGATATTACAGATAACTAACCAATAATCAAATAATAAAGCAACTATAAGTGCTCCAATGTCTTGTGAAGTGAGCATACTGGAACCTAGTCAATACATAGGTCATGATTGTCATAGGTCATGATTGCCTTTGCAGCATGTATATAGCACATCCAGCAGATCCAACATGGTAATATAGCACAACATTTTCCATATGTTGACCCTCCCTCTAGGGAATGAGCACTAGATGCTAATACCACCCAATGAGGTAGAGTCATCAAGTGGATCATGTGTGTGCTATCATGTAAAGACCTGCAAGTCAAAAAACCAGTTCATTCAAAGCCAAGCTCATTTCCTATATGTAAAGCATCAGCAGCAGCAGTGCACTGCCTCCTTCTCTGTTGCATGTTTCTGAGCCTACTTTGTATAAACAATTCCAGCTGCAATATTTCAGAAGCTTCAGCAGCTGTTTATAGCGAACGTAACAACCAAGTAGCAGCTCAAGAGTGCAGCAATTTGGACTCAAAGATGGCATCTTTCAGTCTCAAAATGCTCTGCCCTTGAAGGGCAGTGGTAAATGGCAAGAAAGCAGCAGCAAATATGTCTCGATGTAGCAGGAAAATGGCCAGCGAGCACAGCAGTCCGTGGCCCAAATAATGGCCAAAGAGTATAGCAGCTCCTAGCCCAAATAAATCAGGAAAATGGAGCAGCCAACTTCTCCGTGACAGCGAACTGAGGCTATTTGTCGTTGTCGAGTCTCCGAATCCACTCGAAAGCTTGTTGTTTCAGCCGAGAACTCCAGCTGGCATCATGCTTAATTCCTGAAGCCTCTCATTTTCTGCTATCTTTGATCTGAGGAATGCATTCTCCTGTTCCAGTTGAATTTCCATCTTCTTTTCATGTTGTTTTTCGCTGGTTTCAATGCGATTCACTCCTGTTGGTATCTCATTGAAGTCTCTATTTTTTCCATTGCTGACTTTCCATGTATCCTTGAATCTGTTTGTTTCCTGCTTTTTGGATTGTCCATGTTGTGGTCCTGCTTGTTCAATGCTTATGTATGAGGTAGCTGCAAAAAAAAAAAAAAAAAAAAAAAAAAAAAAAAGGAAACCATGTTAGATAAAAATTGTTTCCCATTTTCTCCTCCCACAACAGGATTTGAACATGGGACAAATGACTTGTCCTGCTTCCTTCAATGTGTCCATTCATCTCTTGCATGGTCTGATCCTTAAGTATGGTCATTGTAACTTGTCATTGTTAATCCATCTTGTCACACCCCATTTTAACCTGCGGGTTGATTTAGGAGTATGACATATTGGTGATTCCTGTTCATTTTGTTTTAAGGAGTCGCCACCTAATTGATTTAACGGTGAATTAGGACACCTAAATGTTAACTAAGGTAAAGTTAAAACTAAACCTCAATTAATAGTCTGCTTAACCAGTGTGATTCTAGATAAGGGCTCTATATTATCCTAAAGGGAAGGGGTTAGGCATCCTTTAGAATCCGTTAACTTACGGTTATCCGACCAAACTTAGGTTAATTAATTTAGATTAAATGCGAAAATAATATTTATGGAAATAATCTTGTAAATTATTACTAAGGTTTTAAAATGATACAAATATAATAATGCTATTTAAAATAATGCTTATAGATATTACTAAAGTTTTAAATGAGAAATATTAGCTAGCATAAGACGAATAGAAAATATGATAATTTTTATAGAAAGAAAATTTTAAATGTCGTTCAGCAAAGAAGGTTTGAAATGCTGAGTAATACTTAAAAATATGTTGATATAATTTTAAATACTAATACTATTTTAAAATAAAACTTGTAAAAGATAATTTACATATGAGAAGATTTCGCAAATTGGACCTTTGAATAAAATAGTGTGATATGAATATGACTATGTAGAAAAATCTAGACTATTCTTTAAATAGAAAGCAAAAGGACAGTGAGTTTTCTTTTAATTATTTTTGTTGACTATGTTTAATTAAATGCATGATTGATTCGAACTTGGAGGGTTATCTATAAATTATACTTATAATTGCGTATTAGTGGCGTTTTGAAACGTTTTATGATAAAATGTGACTCCTTTTACTTAAAATATATAGTCACGTCATTTTTGCAAATTGATTATGTCAAATAAAAGCTTGGAGAGAAGAGAATAATTTATGAAATTAATTGTTAGTTCTCTCTTAAGTTAACTACCCATAACTAAGACTAATCCACTAAACTTGCTAAGGTTCACCTAAATTAAGAAAATAAAATAAAATATAAAGTTAGTCACATAATACAAGTTAAAGGCATAAAAATATATAAAAAAAAGGCCAACTAATATCAAATGGGCCTGCCCGTTTTGGGCCACTGTGATCCACAGCTGCAGTTGGGCTCAGCCCATTTGTACACTGTTGCGCACTGTTCCTGCTTGTTGGGCCTTTGGCCCAGCATTTGTGTTTTCTATTTTTTTTTTCTTTTGCTGTAGATTGGGTTGGGCAGAGAGTTGACTCGAGAGCTGAGTTGTGTTGGGCTTTTAGCCCAACCAAATGTGGAGGAAAACGAGTCCCTCGGACTCGTATACGATGATCATGCATAAAACAAAAAAAAAGGATTAGTATTAAATCAAACAACTACGACTGAACATGTACAATGTAGATTTAAAGCAGTTCAGAGGATTATGTATATACTATGTATATTTTGGTGTATCCCAGGTGTATACATTTATAAAGACGCATAGGCTAAAGTATACCAGTTATGTACACGCATATATACAATCGATACAAGTACACTTAGCACATGAAGATGAATAGATGCCGATATATAGCACGCTCAAGGAAACCAGATATAAGCAGCTTAAGGGTGTCGAATGTTTTGTTCAGATTATATAGGGGCAGCAGGCACATACCAAACATAACAGCCATTTTATCCATAAGTAATGCAGGCCTCTCAGGTGTAATATCTATTCTTTAAGGAACCAACCAGTAGGCAACTAATTCTCTTTAAAGTGTAGTGTTTTTCTTGTCAAAATAATAACAGAATAAACGACAAACAGCCATAATGTATGGTAAACTAGTTGAATCTTTCCAGATTATAAATGATTATGTTGAGATAGTAATTAAAACGCAGACAGAATCTTCAGATTCAGCAACCACAACAGTAGCAGTGAGGCAAAACCATGCAAGCGATAATCTAGTCCTAGCTGAGTGTCAACAATAGAGGGATTGGAGACTAGATGAGACTGATGTTTAAATAAAGAATTAGAGGAGAAGATAAACATACTGAAACAAACCAACATTATTATTATACTTAGGCCAATGAGCATATGAAAGGAATCTAAATCAAAAAAATAGGAGCCCAGGATAGCATGGAAATTCATACAATGCAACAGACAATAGCAAAGAAGTAGGCACAACATTTCAGGTACCATGAGGGCTCAATAGGCTAGTGAAGTCAAGGCATGGCATGGGGATACAAAACAGATACGAAAGCATTTAATGCATATATGCAGTGAAGCAAAAGGAAGACATATATATTAACCAAGTACCCCAAATCATGATGAAAATGAGGTCATACCATGTACAGAGGAGTAGATGCACAGAATTCTCAAGGTCAACAGTGATTAATCATGACTGATATTCAGGTGGATTATATCAGACAAACTTCAACATACACCTTTGACATGAACCCATTCAACCAAGTAATTAGTGCACAAGTTAAGTTGACTAGCTAGCCTATGTTTACAATTTTAAATTGACCTCATTTCTATCTTTTTCTCGCGGACAGAACTGAAACTGGAAAGAAAAGAGGTTTAACTGGGCATTAGGGAACAAAAGGAGAAAATACACTCAAGAAATATACATTCTCAGGAGAAACACTGATCAAGACAGATGACACATTAGGATGCAAGATAGGCTTTTATCATTGTCCAAGTACCAAACAACAGCCTCAAATAATACAAACAGGTGATTCAATGTCTCTTTTGACATGGTCAACAGGACACACAACTAACTACTCAACATGCTACTAATGACATGACTGAGTCAGCAAATAAGACACATATTGTTATCAAATTAAGTCAACATTGTATCAGATCAGCAAGTTGATTTCAAACTCCAATAATTTACTTTTAATTCAATAAGATAACTAGTGAAACTTACTCACATACTAAGTTATTAAGAATCAGATTTCAATTAGCAAAGCACCCAACATACTTAATCCTAATTAAACATGGCCTGAGTAATCATAACTAAACAAAATGATGCACATTTGAGCAGGCTTAAGCAATTATCAATTCGGAAATTAACTAGTAAAGGCAACTAAATGCTTATTTATCACATTTAAGCCACTACTAATAGACAAAAACTTATCTTGGATAGACATTCAGCAGTAATTTTAACTAAACAGCATAAGTGTGATCATACTGACTTAATTTAACTACCAAACGATTCCTAAATGCACCCTAATCCTACTCGCACTACTAATATTAACTAGCCAACTAAACCTTAGCAGGACAACAGGCAAAGATAAAAAAGAACTAAAAATTAACTAAATAAAAGGTGTATTACCTTCTTCGGGTGCAACGAAGTGGGTACAGGGGTCTTCGATTCACCTCGAAACACTTGAGACTCTGGTTTCAAATTTACTCGGACTCAAATCAGTTGCGGGAAATAAAAAGGAATCAGAATAATCTTTTGTTTTCGAATGAATATCCCAACGATATAAAAAAAAAACTGATGAAGATTTGATAATTTTAGACGGGAATTTGAAGCGATTAAAAGAAGCTCAAAACTTTAGGGGATTTCTGCAGCTAAACAAAATTTGTTCTTAGGAAACTTTGTGAATCCCAAAAAATCCTCCTCCTAATGGATGATGAAACCAATACTTATAGACTGATTTTCGGTTTGAGTTTGAGAGGAGTGGGGACAAAAAGGAGTGGAGCGCAGAGGCATGGGAAACAAAGGAAGGTGGAAGGGGCAGAAGCGGCAGAGGCAACGTGGGGGAGACGATGACGATGAAAGAGAGAAGTGGGGAACGACAAGGTGAAGTGGAGGACAGAGGTAACGTGGAGGCGTGATGGAGGTAGGGGACAGTGCATGGTGGAGGTGTGGGAGAGAGAATCAGTGGGAGGGGTGTGCGGCGGCTAGGTTTTAGGGTAAAGGAGGAAGTGAAGGAGAAAGGGAAGGGGGTGCGGCGGGTAGGTGACGAGGAAAAAAGAAAATAAAAAGTGGGGGGAGGGATTTAGGAAGGGAATGGGCCGGATCCGAAAATTTGTGGGCTGGGTCAGGTAACGTGGGTAATGGACTGGGCAAAATTAAAAGAATGGGCTGGTCCGAAAATGTTGGTTAATTATTTGGGCTGGGGTGAATTAAGTTGGGCTGGTAAATTAAAATGATACCAGGTAAATTAAAATGTGGACTGGTTTTGTGAATTGGTCCGAAAATAATATGAGTTGATTGGGCTACTACATTTAAATAAAAGACCTATTTAAATAACTTGTGTTAAGATATTACTTAATATAAAATATGCAATTATTGGTACTCAGATAAAAAATGGCGTTGTAATAGCCGTTAAATAATATTTTGAAAATCCACAGTAAATAAACACTATTTTTTAATTATGCAAATATAAATGCGATGCGTGTGCGTAAGGTGGCAAAAATGCCGAAATGATAAAATTGTGAATAATAATAATAATAATAGGTAACTGTAATAGAATAATAAAACGTGGGTATTGATAAGAGGCTAGTAATTATAGTAAGATATAATATATATATATATATATATATATATATTTTAATTTTTCAAAAATATTAGAAGCGTAAATAGGTATTTCGGAGGAGAGGCGGGACAAAATTGGGTGTCAACACATCTCCTCCCTTGAATTCCCAACTCCTGGAAAGATTCTGAATCCACTTCTCCATGATCTAGTGCCAAATTAGCCAGGTGATCTGCTAGCATATTACCCTCTCTCATTATATGTATCACCCTAACTGTTTTATTATTCATTAATCTCCAGATTTCCTCCACCATTTCAATTATGTGCCAGGGAATTTCCCAAACTTTGAGTATGATATTCTTTAATAAAAGAGAGTATGTTTCAATTATAATCTGCTGATACTGCCTTTCCTTCATATATCTCAGAGCTTGTACTATAGCCATAGCTTCTGCCTGAGTATTAGTACAAGTTGGTTCTTCCATCTCCTTTGCCTTAGCAACTATCAAGTCTCCAGTCTCATTTCTCACACAAAATTCCCATGATCCTCTTCCAGGATTTCCTCTAGACGCCCCATCGGTATTGCATTTCACCCAACCAGTATCAGGGGGCTTCCAGAGAACTCTAATCACCTTAGTTCTTGGGGTATAAGATTGCAAAGTCTGCACCAGTGTATTCCAGTTGTAGGCTGCCTGTTTGAAATTGCTTCTTCTTACCTTCATGAACATTATAATGTTGTGCATAATTTGATATATTAACTTTACCTTGGACATTTTCCCTCCATGTCTTATGGCATTTCTCCTCTTCCATAGTTCCCACACAATAATAGCTGGAACAACCTGAAAGATGTACTTCACATGATAATTAACATGAGTGTCCCACCATAAGTTAAAAACCTGACTTAGATGTAGGTTTTGAATATTGATGCCTATAGGTCTGCAGAAGTACTTCCAGGTGTATTGTGCTACTGGTGACTGAAGAAACACATGAGATATGGTTTCTATTTCTGGTTCCTCACAACAATAACACCTAGAAGGAAATTGAAAGCCCCATCTCTTCACTACATCATCCAGTGGTACCTTTGCTCCCCATAATCTCCACAAGAAGAAAGAGATTTTGATAGGCAAACCTTTTACCCACATCTTCTTGTATAGTATATTAGGTTCCACCCTTTGTCTAATTAAATTAAAAGTTGTCCCAACAGTGAATTTGCCTCTAGAATCAGGTTTCCAGTAAGGTTTGTCCAGTTCCTCCTCTTGACCAGGTGGCTGTAGTTTCTGGATAATGTGATCAGCTAGATTCTCTGGTAGCAACTCCCTTATCATGTCTTCTTCCCATCTTCCTTCAGTCACCACTTCTTTAATTAGTACCACAGTATTGTCCCTTCTGAAGTTTTCAGGAATAAGTTTGTATAGTGCTCCCCATCCTGTCCAGTTATCAAGCCAAAAGTAAGAATTTCCTTGCTTAGTTTGCCACCAGATTTCTGATTCTATCTCATCTCTACATTGCAACATTTTCTTCCATATGTATGTTCATCTCTTCCAGTGGACAGTGACTGCATGATCTTTTTTTAGATACTTATTACTCATGTACATCCTCCACAATGATTGTTTGGTTCTGAAATTCCACCATAACTTTGAAAAGAGTGCCTTGGAAACATCTTGTAAGCTTCTAAAACCCAACCCCCCTTCCTCTTGAGGATGACACAAAGTAGTCCAGGAAACTCAATGCTTGCTAGAATTCCCAACTGAATTACTCCAAAAAAAATTAGCGAACATTCTATGGATTTGTGCCAATACCCCAGAAGGAGGATCACAAGCTGATAGCAAATGTATAGGCATACTCTGTAGTACATGTTTTATAAGTGTAACCCTTCCGCCAATCGATAACAATTTTCCTGTCCAAGATTTAAGCCTATTAAAGATCTTATCAGTAATTTCCTTGTAATGTGCTATCATTCTTCTTCCATAATATATTGGTACTCCCAAGTAGGTGAAAGGAAACTCCTTTCTAGGAATTCTGGTAGTGTTATTTACCAAGCTTTCCACCCCCTGGGTAACATTATGATGGAGAAATACTGCACTTTTTCCTTTATTGATCTTCTGCCCACTCACTTTCTCATATGCTGCTAAAGTTTCCATTACCACTTGTAGAGATTGTTCCTCAGCAGAAGTAAAGATGATGGTGTCATCTGCATATGCTAGGTGATTTATATAGGGGCTCTACTTAGGCATTCCAAATCCCGAAAACCTTGAGTTATAGTGCAACGCATTCAGCGCCCTAGATAAACATTCCGAAGCAAGTATGAATAAGGTAGGAGATAGAGGGTCTCCCTGCTTAACACCCCTTGTTGATTTGAAAAAGCCACAAGGCTGACCATTAATAAGAACCGAATACCAATTGTTGGAGATGATTCTATAGACCATGTCTATTAGAAATTCTCCAAAACCCATTTTCCTCAGCACTTTAGTTAAGAACAGCCATGATACTCTATCATATGCTTTTGTCATATCCAACTTGATAACAACATTAGCAGGCCTACCTCTTAACCTCATATCATGTACAATCTCCTGGACAAGCAAGATATTTTCTACAATACTTCTTCCCTTCACAAATCCTGCCTGCTGGGGGGAAATTAAGCTGGGAAGTATATGAACTAGCCTTTCATGAATGATTCTGGAGAATATTTTACTTGTAAAATTACTAAGACTGATAGGTCTCAGATCTGAGAAAGAACCAATCTCCTTCTTTTTAGGAATAAGCACCAGATTTGTACATGTGATGTATCTAGGAAGTTCATGGCCACAAAAGAAAGATCTCACCATCTGCATCACATCCTTTGCAATTATGCTCCAGCAAGATTGGAAGAATTTTCCCGTGTATCCATCAGGGCCACCTGCACTATTTGACTTTAGCCCAAACACTGCTTTCTTCACTTCCTCCTCCTCTGGTAGTTCATTAATTTGTGCATTCTGCTCAGCTGTTATGAGGTGGGGTATGTGATCCAATAACTCAAAATTTGTAGGTATCTGCTCCTCAGAGAATTGATCAGAATAGAATCTAATAGCTTCTTGAGTTATCTCCTCTTCCTGCTCCAGCCACACTCCATTATCTTGAATTTTCTTGATTTGTAACCTCTTCCTTTTCCCATTCACATGCGCATGAAAGAATTTTGTATTTCTGTCTCCGTCTTTAAACCATTGTAACCCCGCCTTCTGTTTCCAGAACTTTTCCTCCACTGCATAAATCCTGATAAGATCTGCTTGTACTTTCTGCAACCTCTCTCTATTCGCCTTTGTAGGATGTTGTTCAAATTCTGCCTCATGGACTTTAATCACTTCTTCCAGTGTGGCCACCTGTTTAAAGATATCTCCAAATGTTTCTTTGCTCCATTTAGTCAATGCTCTACTCACCTTTTTCATTTTGTTGTGGATGTTGAAAAAAGGATCAGCTCCATAATGCCCCTCCCAATTTTCCTTAACAGTGGCCAAAAAACTATCTTCCTCGATCCAGAAGTTAAGAAACCTGAATGGTTTCTTAATAATTCTAGTGTCAGTTCTGTGGGATAGCTTCAATGGAGAATGGTCAGACCCTTGTTTGATTAAGTGTTCCACTTCAAAATTGGGGAATGAATTATGAAAGGCCTGATTTCCAAGACATCTATCCAATCTTTTAAAAATACATGCTTCATCAGATCTTCCGTTCCACCAAGTATAAGTGCTTCCTGAAAATCCAAGATCCTCTAATTAGCAGATGCTCAAGCAATATGCAAAGTCTTCTACTTCTGGATAATTAACAGGTAACCCACCAAATTTATCTGTAGCATCTAGGATGACATTAAAATCTCCCCCAACCATCCATGGTGTTACCATGTTTGTTGATAGATCATATAAGTCATCCCACAAATTGATCCTATAAGCCCTTTCAGTGCTTGCATAAACCAGTGTAATATTGAACACTCGGTCAGATTCCAAGTTAGTCAGTGTAATGGATAATAATTGTGTAGTATCTTTTGTAACCTCCGCCTGAAAATCCTCATGTACAAAGACCCATATTTTTCCATTAATGTTGTGCCATGCAGTTCCCATTCCCAGCCATAATTTATACATGTCAATGTGTCGTGAATGTTGAAAAGGTTCCATTAGTGCGATATAGTTGAATTGATTTTGTCTATGCATCAAAACCACTCTCTCAAAGGCCTGTTGAGTGTTTACAGACCTAATATTCCAAATGAGTGTGCTATTCATTGAGAGTTTCCTTTGGCATAAGCTTTCCTTGTTAGCACACCACCTATTGCCTTAGGTGGTACACTTTTTCCTCTATTTTGTGTTGCTTGTCTCTTTGCTTTTTCTGTTTGTCTAGGAGAGACATTTCGCATATCTTGGTTTGCCAATGTGACTGATTCACTGCTTTTTTCCACTTCATCATCATCCCCTATGTCATCCACTTTGCCCGGTTCTGCTGATTGTTCCTCAGGTGCATTGGTGGATATTGAGTCTGCAACCTCTCTTTCATTATCCTTAATTTTACCTTCCTGTTGATGATTACTGCCTGTTGCCCTATCTTTGTTTTCTCCTTTGTTAGTACTTTGAACCTTTTCAATATGTTGTTCTCCTGTTTGAGTTCCTGCTAATGTGCCACCTTCCATCTCATAAGTTTCATCTGTTATACCTATCCCATCAGGAGGTTTCTCAGGAATGACATTGAGTTGCTGCACTTCCCTATTCTTTGTTATCTCCTCTTGTTGAATTGAAGATAAGTTGTCACTGTTTTGTTCCTTAATTAGCTCCTTATCATTGATTTTGTTCTCAACATTCATCTCTACATTATCTGCATTTATATCTTGTGGCTGCATTTTATCATTGTCCTGTATTTCAAATGATTCCTGCACTGCTTCTGAGGATTGTTGAGTTTTGGCTTTGTTGTTTGTACTCTGAATATTGGTGCACTCATTTTCATCTGTGTCCTTTTCTTGTGCGTACTTATTACATTGGTTTTCCTTGTTTACAATCTCCTTGCTTCCCTTTTTCTCCTTGTTGTGTGGTGTTTTTTCACTGGTATCATGTGTTGATTTCTTGTCCAGTGACTGATTTGTGTTGTTTTTGTCTTGCAGCTTTCCAAATGATGCTTCAACCCATGGTTTTGCTGTTTCTTTCACTGCTTCTAAAGAACCAACCATTGTTTTGCTTGTTTCAAGCTCATGTTCCTCCTCTAAATTCACCAAAGCATCAAACTTATTTTTTGTGCCTTCATTTTTATCATTGTTGATTGTATGTTCATTCGTCTTATTTGCATCTCTTGCATCTTTGTTCTCCTGAGCTGTAGCATTATGTTTGTTGGTCCCTTTTTTATTTTGAACCACATTCCATGCTTGATTTATTGGTTTCCCATATTTGTGCACTTGTTTGTGCCTCTGATCTGTAGGTTGTTTATTTGCTTGATCTTTTTGTTTCTGTCTTTGATCCGCTCTTTGATTGGTTGCTTGCCCCTCTTCTCCCGGTCTGTCTTTAAGATTTTCTTGTATGTTTTGGTTATTCCTTTTGAGTTTATGTTTTCCGTTGTTGTCTTCTTCTCCTCCGTCATTTTGCTCTTCCTTTTTTGGTCTGTGCTCAGGATGTAGTACCCAGCAACCTTGCATATCGTGTCCTTGCAGTTTACAATGACTGCAGTATTTTGGCAAGTAATCATATTGTATAGTTTGCCACTTTGATCTGATTTCCCCGGTTTCCTCATCTAAACAGTTTATTTGTACTCTCTTTGGTAATTCTTTAAGAAGATCAACTTCCACTTTTACCCTAGCACAACTAGGTCTCGTTTGATTATTCCTGGCCTTGTCAATCACTAATGGTTTCCCTACTGCATTGGCCAGGGAATACATGGATTCCTTATCGAACAAATTAGTCGGTAGTCCAGGGAAAGAAATCCATGCAATAGCTATCGTAGTTTCCTCTTCCGGGTTAAACCATGGATCCCATATTTGAAATCTTACTGGGAAAATTCTATTTCTGCATTTAATTTCCCAAGCACTTGATGCCAAAGCAGCATAATCTTCAAGCAAGGACAATCTAATCAGTATATGCCTATCCTCAAGGAGTCCAGTAACACACTCACCTTTGATCTCCAATTGAGTTGGAAGACATTTTCTCAGTTCATGAATATCTGGTCTGCCATACGAGAATTTTGCAATCAAAGGATATTGAAGTTTTTGTCTTACACATAGTATTTCAAATTCTTTCTTCGTCCACATTACAATGGGTTCTCCGTGTAGATATGTAATTGGTTTGATGTTTAAAGGCTCTGGTGTTTGGGTATTTGCGAATGTTTTTAGGGCTGTGGCATATCCAAATAGTGATGATGGTTGAGTCGCAGGCTGAAAATCCACCGGAGGTGGCTGGCCGCCGGCCGTTGAGGCCATAGAATGATGATGTTGATGCTAGGGTTTTGGTGAGAAGAGAGTTATATCGAAAATGGCATGAAATCATCTGTCAGACAATTTATCGAACAGGTTGCAGGCGTCCTACTGTGAGCTTGGTTTCAACAACAATGGTGAGTAGTCAGCCCTTCCAAAATTTTAGGAATTATAGTTCAACAGACTAACACAGTAGAAGATACCAATTCATGAGGCAATTAGTTGCTTCAACCTCAACAAGCACAACAGCAAACCATAGCAAAAGTTCCAGTGGTCAAGCCTTAAAGAAGAGGATGCATATGTTTCAGTGTCCCATAGTTTGGATCTTCTTCGTTTACCAGTTTGAATTAAGAAGCATGTATAAGATGCAGTTTCTGTTGTAATAGATGCGCAATTATCACGGACGATTAATAGCTGCATCTGTTGAGTAAATAAAACTCTTTCCTCAAGCCGTGGTTTAGTTGTACAACATTTTGTCGAACAGTTTATGGACGTCAAAGGAAGCACCCTGTTTTTTTTCTCACAGTTATCACTAAGATAAACTCTCTTTTTTCTTCTTTTAATTTGCCTTTATAACAATTTTTGATAACATATGTAAATAAATATACTATCTGATATATTTAATTGCCTAATTTTATACAGTTTATATCCGGACCATCTCCATCTCACCTTCTTCAATTGTCTTATACGCTTTTTCCTAACGCCTAAATTTCAAGCTATAAACCTTTACCTTTAGAACCTAAAAATCAACCAAATAAATGTTAGCATGTGTTTGTGGAATCTATGCTACACTTGTTCTATCACACAATACAAGTGTTTGGATTTCTAAAAACAAATGCAAGAATTAAGCTAGATTAACAGAGAGAATATTATGCGTCTGTATGCAAACCATCACATAAAAGAGTGAGCAAATAAAGGATAAAGAATAATTAAAAGATAGTCACGTATATGTTTAATGAGTATGGAAAATGGAACTTAAAAGAAAAGAGAGAAGAAAACTAATGCACAGAAAGAAGTGAATTGCTTCAGCAAAGGAGGTAATGTGGCAACATTTCAGGAATAAGTTTTAAAGCAGTAACCTTTCGGCAAAAGGTGTTGAGTAAGCCCGTCAACCGGAACCGGTGGAACCAGTTTACCCATTCCGGTCAACCGTTTAATATATACCGGTCCGATTTTGATTTTTTTGGGACCGGAACCGGACCGGTTAAACCAGTCAGAATTTTTTTTTTTTTTTTTAAATGTAGCCGTTGGACAGTGGGCTGGACCGTTGGCCAACGGTCCATTTGCAAAAATGGTCGTTGCCAAACGTTTCCAAACCCCCATTTTGGCCCCCCCAACCCCCCACACTTTTTTTAACACTTTAATCCATCCCTCACCCCTATATAAACCCCTCTCCATTTTCATTTTAATCCACACCAATTCACTTTTCTCTTTCTCTCAATCTCTCAATTATAGTTACTTTGCAACAATTAGTCACTTTAAATTTCTCTCAATTAAATATTATAAAGTCTTATCATAGTTTCAATTATTAATTTTACAATTATAATATTGTTGGCGGAGTTGGTGATTTTGCAACAATCCGAAGTAGCTTTGGTGGATTTGCAATTCTAGCCGCCTTCACTTTGTTGGAAATTAGTCCGGCAGTTTGGTACCTTTGTTCCAACTCTATCTTTATTTTTCGCAATTTAATTTACGCAATTTAATTCTAGTAATTTAATTTGTTGCAATTTATTTTCTTGTGATTTATTTGAGTGTGATTTAAATTAATTCTATTTAATAATGGCGAAGAGATTTAGACGTAGTGCCGGTAGTAGTGGTATTGTTAGGGGTGGGTTTAATGAGGAAACATTTGTGGAAGAAACACCTAATTTAGGTATTAATGTTGGTGGAAATAATCCACTTTTAGATCATGAGGCAATGCAACATTATTATACCGACACTTTTAATGAAATTGATGATGATGAAACACAAGCCCCCGAAAATCCCATAGGAGATATAGGTCCTGCACAATCACATACACAAGACAAACCGCCTAGAACTCGTAAGTCAACCGCTAAAATTTGAAAATTTATGACTAAGGATAAGTAAAGCCAAACAGTTAAATGTAACATATGTGGACAAGTGTTTGCTTTTAGGCAAGGAACTAGTAAGGATGGTGGAACGGGTACGCTAAATGGTCATATGAGAAAGAAACACATGGATGTTTGGGGAGAGCAAACGGGCTCAAATGTGGGGAGTATTCAAATGACGATAGACCCACAAATCGGTAAAAATTTTAAGTATGACAAGAAAAAGGAGCGTGTAGAAATAGCTAAAATGGTAGCTTATGATTGTTTACCATTTTCCTTTCCTTCGGGTTTGGGGTTTGTTTCTTACATTCAACGTTGTTATAATCCGTTATTTGAGGGTATTCCTAGAAGTACGTGTAGAGCGGATGTTATAGATTTGTATAAAAAATATAAATTTTATTTGCGCCATGTATTTAATTCTTTAAATTGTAATGTTTCTCTTACCGCCGATTTGGGTCTTAGTCTTAAAAAGTTAGATTTTTTTGTTATTACATGTCATTGGGTTGATGATAATTGGGTTATGCAAAAAAGAATTATAGCTTTTTTATATGATGAAGGGAACGGTCGTCACGATGGAAATTTTTTAGCTGATTCAATGTCTACTATTATGAGATTTTTTAACATTTATAAAAAACACTTTGTATTTCTTTAGATAATACTTCTAATAATACAAAGGCGATTGGCCTTTTAAAAAAGGGAATTAAACCCTCCGCTAAAAATATTTTTCATATGAGATGTAGTTGTCACATTTTAAACTTAATTGTTAAAGATGGTCTTGAGTGTTTTGAAGATTTTATTCAAAAAGTTAGAAATGCGGTTGCGTTTCTTTTTTGTAATGCTAATAGGGGAAGACTGAGAGATTTTAAGAATTCTTGTGTGGAAAATAGCCTTAGACCTAGGAAAATTCAAGTAGAAATTGAGACTAGGTGGAACTACACTTACATTATGCTACAACAAGCATATGAGTATAGGATTCCCATACAACAAGTTCACAACAAATATAATTTTAATAATGGAAAAAGGGCCTAAAATACCCTCGAACTATTGAAAATGATGCAAAAATACCCTCCATCCACCTTTCAGCCTCCAAATACCCTTACCATCCACCCATTGGGTCTAAAATACAATTATTGCTAACAGAAGCTTTTCATTAAACACGTGGCAATTTTTTATTGGTTGGCTTATAAAATTAATTAAACTAATTACCTTTTACAATATTGACCGGATAACCCAAGTTCCCCCCCAACCCCCAACCCGACCCGCCCCCTTTCCATTTAATAGAAAACAAAACCCTTCAACCCATTTCATAGAAAATGAATTGGACCCATTTCATTAAAAGAAAAAAATTCAGCGCTGCTACTTCGAAAACCTTAGAAAATTTAAACCAATTTCTGGTCAAAAGGTCCCTATTTTCTGCGTGAATAAGTTCGTTGGGTGAAGATTTGGATTGTACAAGTTCTGTTCCGCCTTTTAAAGTAAGATTTTGCTGCTTATTACTTATTTATTTTAAGTTAAGGTTTAAAATTTTGTTTATTTTGTGCGAGATTTGATGTATGTTGTCATTTTTGCTGAGCTTCCATGTGTTATATGCTTTTTTTAGTCAATTTTTTTGTTGTTGTTACTCCATTGCACTATATGAAGTGTCACAAGTTAAGAATTTTTTAATTATTGTTTCAAGTTGGAATATTTTGTTGATTGTTGTGTCAAGTTGGAATCTTTTGTTGGTCAGACCACTTTATATGCTTTTTCCTCTTCATTCCTTTTTTTTTTTCCTGTTTTTGTATTGTGTATATGTGTATCTGTTGGGTGTATTTATGAATGGTGTAATTTTTTTTAATGCATAGCTCAATATTTGTTTGTTTTTGCTACTTTATTCAATGCTTTTGTCTGTGTATGCTGTTTTTTTAAAGCATGTGGTCCCTCTTCCCTTATCCTTGTCTTCACATAAATATTGGTAGATTCCCTATTTCCTATTCAGCTTTCTATTCCCCTTTCTTTAATGTTTCTAACGGGTCTCTTTCCCTTTATTTTATGTTTGCCATGTGCTTTTCTTGAAGGATGTTTGACAAGGTTGATTTAGTATTTAATTATGGAGGCAAGTGGGTCCTGCATCCTCAAGTTGTCTACATAAAAAAAACAGAACCATGTGGGGGAGGGATATGATCCAGACTTGTTGTCTTACATAGATATATGTAATGAATACACTAAAAAATTAGGTTTTAGAGTGGTAAAACAGCTGCTGGTCACAGGGCTCTTTGGGAGATATTTTTTGGTTGAGAGTGATGCAGGCATTAGAGCACTTCAATCTTCTCTGTCTAGTGAGTTTTGTGTGCTGCAATTCTTTGCTGTAGATGAAAGTGAAGATAATGTTTCAGCTCCCAACATCATTTATTATAAAGAACCATGCTTTGTATCAGTAGATGTAGGAACTGATTGTGAGTCGGGTGAGGAAGAGGATGATGATAATGAACCAGTTCCTAGTGACTATGACAGTGAAGAATTGGAAATTTTTAGAAAGGAAAAAAGAATAGGGAAGTGAATGAGAAACTAGACAGGTTTTTAGTGTTGGAAAAGGGTATGAGTTTTAAGGATCTTGATGAAGCTAAAAGAGTTGTGAGCTATTACGCAGTTTCTAATAAGAAAGGACTTAAAGTTGATCATAGTGACAGTCATAGAGTTAGATATAAGTGTGATAGTGGTTGTCCTTTTGTGTGTTTGATTTCTGAAGATAACAAAAATCAGGGATTTAAGATTAAGACCTTGCATTTAGAACATAATTGTCAGCCAACATTTAAGAATAGAAGAGCTACTCAACAAGCTTTAGCACATTACTTCAAGAACAAAGTGCAGAATAATCCTAAGTACAAGGTGAAAGATATGAGGCAGGATTTGGATGTTCAATTTTCACTTAATATTAGTGCTTCAAAGATGAAAAGGGTTAAGAGGCTTATTTTAGAGAAATTGGAGGGTAGCTACCTTGATGATTTCAATAGGTTGGAGGCTTATGCTCAAGAATTGAGGGATAGCAATCCTGGTACTAATGTGGTGATAAATATATCTAAAGAGGCTCTTGAACAAGGTAAAAGAAGATTTCTGAGAATGTATATGTGCTTCCAAGCTTTGAAAAGTGGTTGGAGAGGAGGTTTGAGGCCATTTATAGTGTTGGATGACACATTTTTGAAAGGGAATTTTATTGGTTGCCCTTGGTCAAGATTCACAAAAGCACTTTTATCCTCTAGCTTGGGCAGTAGTGGATAGAGAAACATCCAGAACTTGGAAATGGTTCATTCAGTTGTTGAGAAATTCTTTAGAGCTGGCAGATGGTGAAGGATTGACACTAATGTCTGATATGCAAAAGGTATTTGTTTTCCTGTATTATTATTTTATGTTTTTCTATTTTGTATAGATGATGTACTTTAACTTGTTGCGCTAATGATTCTTATAGGGATTGATTGATGCTGTTACTCATGTGCTTCCCAAAGCACACCACAGATGGTGTGTAAGGCACATTGAAGCCAATTAGAGCAAGATGTGGAGGGTATAGAAATGAAGAAGCTAATATGGTGGTCTGCTTGGAGCACATATGAAGAAGAATTCCATGATCAATTGAATTCCATGGGTGTTGTGTCCGAACAAGCTGTCAAAGATCTGTTGTGGTACCCAGCAGATCACTGGTGCAGGGCCTATTTTGACACGGTCCGCAAGAACTTCTCAGTTGAAAACAATTTTACTGAGTCTTTCAACAAATGGATTCTAGAAGCAAGGAACAAACCAATAATCAAGATGTTGGAAGATATTAGAATAAAGGTATATCTCTTTGAATATAAAGGCTTTGTTAATCTTTATGCTATTTCCTGATTCTAGGCAGTTCTACGAAAGGTATCATTGTAATAGTTCAGTCACTGGTCAGCTTCTAAGCACCTGGTTGTTTCTTTCTCTGTTTTTTTTTTTCCAGTTATTGCAGTTGGCTTTTTTTTCAGATCTCATTTTTTTTTCCAGTTGTGCTTAGTTGCTGTAGTTGCTGCAGTACGTGTATTTTTTATAAGTAGTCTTTGATTAGTTGCTGCAGTACGTGTATTTTTCAGTTGCTGCAGTACGTGTAGTTGCTGCAGTTGCTGTATTAGAACTGTTATACTGTCGATGGATTACTTCTAAATAAGGAATCAGTAGTCATTGCTGTGATATATTGATAAATGTTTCCAATATGAAAAAATATAGTTACAAGATCCCATACTACAAAAGTGAATAGTCAGAAAAATTGTATTTGATATAATATGAAAACAATGCCTGTCTAAAGATTTTCACTTTTCATGGCTTTCCTTTTAAGTACTACTATGTCTCATTTATTTTGAATGTTATAAATAGGTGATGACTAGATTGAAAGATCTTGAAGATGAAGCAAGAACTTGGACTGGAGATTTCAGCCCATATGCCATGGATTTTTATAATGATTTCAGAATCATTGCACAAGGCTGTCAAGTTCAAGGTAATGGAGTCTTAGGGTATGAGGTGGTTGAGGGTTCTGATAAGCATGTTGTGGATCTACTTAGGAAGAAGTGTACATGTAGGACATGGGACTTGATAGGAATTCCATGTCCTCATGTCATTAAAGTTTTACTTCATGACAAACAAGAACCACTTAATGAGATGCATTGGTGGTATTCAAAAGAGGCTTACATGTTGGTGTACATGCATAAGATACAACCTGTTAGAGGTGACAAATTCTGGAAAGTTGATCCATCTCATGCTATGGAGCCACCACAAATACGTCAAATGGTTGGCAGACCAAAGATTAAGATAGCAAGGGAAAAAAATGAGGCAAGGATGAGGGAGGGGCTGTGGAAGAATTCAAGAAAAGGTCTGAAAATGACATGCGGGCATTGTGGTGCAACAGACCACAACAAAAGAAGATGCCCTCTGGTAATTTTTTTTTTCCTTTAATTATTCAATGTTTACACTATCCTATTTAAATGTCTAACTTGACAATATTTGTAGCTTCAAAGAGGTGCACAAACAGTCCAAGATGTGCCCTTGTCAGCACCCCAAGCCAGTCAAGATTCTGAAATCAGTTTCATGCCCAACTCTGGCTTTAATGCCTCTTCCGGTCAACATAATAGCCAACCAATCTCTGAAGGTCTTGGACCTTTAAAATCAAAGAGAAAATCCAAAGCCAAAGCTACTTCAACTTCAAACAACACACCTTTAAGAGCACTTGTTGATGAAGATGATGATGCCGAAATTGATGATGAAGATGAGCAGCCTATTCTTAGGCCTAAAGTGATATCTGAAGCTAAAACTAGGCTTCAATGCAAAAAGATGCATCAACCACCAACTGGTTCAAGGAAAATTGGCTTCATGGGAGATGAGAATGGTGTGAGTAGGCCTACTAATCTGCCATACTCACCAAGAAAGTTGGGTTGGAGAGGTGAACCATGTGTGACATCAAATCAGTTGGAAGTAGCAAAGGAGAACAAAATTGGGAAGTTGAAGGCAAAGAGGGGCAAGCATTAGGGCATAAGTGACTTGGTTCAAGTAGTTGTTTGTTTTTATGTTTTTCAATGTTATTTAATGGCACAATTAAACGTCATATTTTGCTATTTTTTTGTTGTGAATCAGTCTTAGAAGTGGTTGTATTGATTCACTTCAAAAGTTTTTGGGTGCTTAGTTTTTGTGGGTTTCCATGTATGTCAATGTAGTAGTCTTGTCGAACATTTTGAAAAATATATGACAATGCCATTGTTAGTTATTTGGTTTGTCTTCTAGAATGAAAATGTTGTTTAAACCTTGTTGTTGAATATGTCTGCCATTTTGTTGAACTCAAGTAAACTTATTTATCAAGTGCAAATGCCATTTTTTCTAGTAAAAAAAATGTTTTTGGATGCGTGCATAGACTATCTTTTAATATGAATGATTATTTGGGTTGAAACTTGAAAGCAAAGGCCCATTTATTTGGAAGTGCAAAGCCGGAAATGCTAACAATTTTCAGCCACTGCAATTTATATTGGTGAATAAAGCAAGTGGTGTATTGATTTTTGGAAATGGCGTGAACAGAACTGAGAAAATTTCAGTAGCATTGGTTGGTATGGATCAGCCACCACAATCTCAGATTGATCAGTTTATGAGACATACTTTCAGCCATTGCTGCAAACTTTTTACATTTACAGCAAACTACGTACACACACAAGCACTTAACTGCTGCATAATAGCATTTGAGATAGTAGAAGATAATTGCAGGTCACAGTTGATCGTCCATATAGCACCAAAGTTAATATTAGGGATATCCCTTGCAAACTAGATCTACGAAGAGTGAAAATCTATCAGTTTACTTATTAAAACACCATGATTGTCATAACATAAGGGTTTAGAAGCTAATTTAGTGTCATAAAGCATGAAAATTTGATAGAAGTTTAGAACTCATATGATCAAATCAAGAACTCCTATAAGCACTTCATCCTTGATAGACCACACCAATTGAAGCAAATTGGAAAAATACCTTTTCCGACAAATAACCCTTAATAATGCATCAACAGCTTGTACAAGTTCTGAGCAAATGCAGAAATTCTTCATTACTCACCAAAATACCAACACAACAACAATTGATGTCCACAACAAATTTAGTGGACATCAAAACCAACTCACAAAAACTAACCTAACCAACCCAAAACAAAAACAAAGAAAGACACTACAATTCTGCATTTTGTTGGCAGTTACAACAAAATACAATTACACTACATTATCTTGGCAATTACAAAACCAACAATAACAGCCCAAGACATTAGAAGCAAGCTTATCAATTTGTGAACTTTCAACTCCAAGGTTTCCACTTTCTTCAAATTTGAACTTTCGAGACCACTCTTCAACTCCAACATTGACACCTTATCCCCCAACGTAGAAACTTTCTTCAAATCAGAAATTTCAGTAGCATCCATATTCTTCAACTCTGAATCGACGTTGGATACTTTGTTGGGTTCTTGGCTTTCAATACCACCCATACCCTCCACGATCTTCTTCAAATGATTTCTTTCCTTCCGAATTAAATCCAATTCAACTTTTTGGTTATGGATCATCGTAGACACATGAGGTGGCAGTTTATCATCAATCCAATCCCAATAACCGCATGACTTTGACGCAGGAAGACGACATTAGTAGAATCGACGTCCACCATTCTCAGGAGTCGTAGCAGTAAAATATCTTGCAATCAATCCACACTTACAAGTTCGAGACTAAACTTGTTGAGGAGAAGAAACAAACGAGGATGTGCTTGACATTTTAATAGAGAGAACTTGTTCGAGACTGGACTTGTGTAGTCTTGTGAGTAAAGATTGAACTGCTTCTATGGCATACACTCCTAAAAAAGGAAACAAAATTAAGTTTTCAAGACTCACATTTAACATGAAAATTTAAAACTTTTAACCAAATACAGAAATTTCAAAAGATAATAATTAAATGAAGCTCACGGCTAGAAATTAACTACACCAAAAATTAACCCAGCTCACGGCTCACTGTACAAGCTCATGGACAGAAATTAATTACACCAGAAATTAACCCAGCTCACGGCTCACTGTACAAGCTCACGGCCAGAAATTAACTACACCACGTCATGAAGCTCACGACTAGAAATTAAATGAAAGAAGAGGGTATATATTTGAGAAGGGTTGTAAAAATACCTGGTACTTGTAGAATTTTCTTGACTTTCCTTTTGCAATCTTCACAGTGAATGGAAATTTAAAACACCAAACGTCTGTAGAAACTAACAAGAAAATTGAATAATTCTAAAAACCCTAATAAGAACACAAAGAAGAAGGTAGCGGCTGTTCGTTTTCTATGAAATGGGTTGAAGGGTTTTGTTTTCTATTAAATGGAAAGGGGCGGGTCGGGTTGGGGGTTTGGGGGGGGGGGGGCACTTGGGTTATCCGGTCAATATTGTAAAAGATAATTAGTTTAATTAATTTTATAAGCCAACCAATAAAAAATTGCCACGTGTTTAATGAAAAGCTTCTGTTAGCAATAAGGGTATTTTAGACCCAATAGGTGGATGGTAAGGGTATTTGGAGGCTGAAAGGTGGATGAAGGGTATTTTTGCACCATTTTTAATAGTTCGAGGGTATTTTAGGCCCTTTCCGTTTTAATAATGATGATTGGTTAAATATTACGGATTGGGAAGATGTTAAGGAATGTGTTGAACTCTTACAAAAAATTTATAATGCAACTCTTGCTTTTTCTAGACAATTCTATCCCACAGTAACCGGAATTATAGCTTACTTAGCCGAAATAGCTAGAGTTTTACAAGAGTATAAAAATAAATCCGGTTATCAAGCAGCTATTTTTAATATGGCAACAAACTTTAAGAAGTATTTTTTTCCCATCCCAACTTTATTTATATTGGGTTCTCTTTTAAATCCTTGTTTAAAAATGTCTTATACTAGAGCATTGGTTAATCAAATTTATACATTTTTAGAAATTGAAGAGAGAGTTGAACCATCTTTAGCTGAAGTCGAGCTCGCTATTAATGCCTAGTTTAGAAAAGTTTTTAGTCATTTTTCTAATTTGGAAGAAAATGCTACACCCGTTGCTCCATGGCCTACTACTGCTCAGAGTAGCAAAAAGGGCTTATCGGGTTTATCGCATTTAAAAGTTTTACATTTACATCCAACTCCTGCTCATAATGCAAACTTTGATGAATATCACTTTTATTTGATGCAGCCAAATGTGGATATCAACCAACTAGATGATTTGGACATCTTAGCATGGTGGAAGAAATACAAGGCGAGTCATCCGATACTTTCAAGAATGACTCGAGATATCCTTACGGGTCAAATATCAACCGTGGCTTCGGAGAGTGCATTTAGCCAAGGAAGAAAATAAATTGGAGACCAGAGACACTCATTATCCGATTTTAGCTTGCAAGTACTAGTGTGCATTCGCGATTGGATTAGATCGGAGCGACAACCAAAATTTAGAAGCGGTGGAAGGCGAAGAGGAAGAGATTGAAGATTTGATAGCAAGTGGAGCGGCCCAAATGGAAGACTTTGAAGATATCTGCATGACCGAATATGATATGGGGGAAATTAACCAAATGATTGACAATTGGTGATTTTATTATTCTACTGTTTCTTTGTAACTCATGTATTATTTGCAAGTTAAAAAAAACTACAACTTGCAAATAAATGTTATCCATGAATGAATAAAAGATATGGCTCATTGAGCTTTCTTCTACTTACTTGTGTTCATATTTTTACTTATATTACGTTAGGCATATACCTAAAATATACTAAGAATATACTTATAATATACATCTACTTAAATTAAAAACTAGAAAGTTATGTACTTGAAAAATAACTAAAATATACTAAGAATATATTTATAATATAAATATACTTAATTTATAAAATACGAATTCATAAACTTAGAAAAAACTTAAGCTATAAATAACTTAAGTTATAATATATAAGTTATAAGTATACATATAACTTAAACATATATATATATATATATATATATATATATATATATATATATATATATATATATATATATATATATATATATATATATATATATATTGCTGTTAGTCAGTAAATATATAAACTTTACTTATAAACTTGTATAACATATGTAAATATACCTACAATATATTAATAAATATTATAATATATATACACTATACAAAAAACAAAAACAAAAAAAAGAGGTTTTGGACAGTTTCGAACCGGACCGGTCCGGTTTCCATTTTAAAACCGGTAAACCGGAACGGGTGGCCGGTTCCGGTTTTTAAACCAGAAACTGGCCGGTTTATTAACAGGTTACCGGTCCGGTCCGGTTCAAACCGGTTGACGGGCTTAGTGTTGAGTTTCTCTTTCATTTAAGCGTATTAAAATGCAAAGAAAAATCTAAAAATTTGAGAAAATAGATAAATACAAATCCTGTGATTCTGTGATGTCACATCAGCGGGCCTTTATATATATATATATATATATATATATATATATATATATATATATATATATGATTTTAATAGTAGTTTATGAGGGATAAATGAACTATCAACTCACGAAAGCTGCATGATTAATTGCTAAAAAACATGCATTGTTCGATTTTAATCAAAAACTTAACCGATTCATAATATTCAATTTAACCGATTCATAATATTCAATTTCTATTCATTTTTTTTTTGTTTTTTGAATTTAAATTGAGAAAAGTGAAACCTATCTTTTTTTTTTGAAAATTTATAAAATCTTCTTTCTGTAACTTATATATTTTAGGCAGAACACATAAGCAGGTCCTTAAATTTTGCCTCAACTGGCAAGTATGTCCTCTAACTTTGAGTGTGTACAAGTAGACACATCAACTTGTATAAAATTGAACACGTAAACACAAATGTTGATGTGACATTGATGTGGCACTAACGTGCCATGTCAGCATTTGTGTTTATGTGTTCGACTTTTTACAAGTTGAGGTGTCTACTTGTGCACATCTAAAATTAAAGAGCATACTTATCAGCTGAAACTAAATTTAAGTGTCTATTTATGTATTATGTGTATATTTTACTTTCTTCTTTATCCAAAACAAAACAGAGAAAAGACAAGCGAACTTTAATTTGCAAGGTTGTGATGACTAAGTCGTGTTGGAGGAATAAGAAAAAATGACAGGGTGTCTAAGTGAATAGCATCAAAACCTAAGGGGCCAAAATAAGCAAACCAAACTTGTTCAAACCCAGGGTTTCAGAATTCGCAGCTCTCAACAATGGCGGAAACAATAAGCAGAGCTCTCCGTGACGGAGCATTCGAAGGAGAACACGCTCCTGCTCTTACTATAAAGGATACTATCCATACACCTCTCGGTTCCTTCGTCTTCAATCACGTGCTTACACAGCTCACTTCCAACATTCTCGCCGGTAAATCACAATCTCGGTCAGTTCACTTCTTCTTCACCAAATTTATTACTAATCATTAACAAACTTTTTATGTGATAATTTCGTTGATTGATTGTTTATACAGAGGTGTTGTGCTAGTTGCATTATCTCGGCCTCCATCGTTCTATGTTGAGGTGTTGAAAAATAAAGGTTTCGACGTTTCTTCATCAAGTAAATGGTTAGAAACTAACTTCTTTTAGTGTGTGATTTTTAATTATGAGAATAAAATTCGTGATTTTTTTATTTTTTTTTATGTACTGAATTTTGCTCGCAAATCAGGATAAGAGTTTTAGATTGCTATTCGGATCCACTTGGATGGAAAAATAAGTTGATGGAGAGAGGAACTTTAAGAAATCCGTATGAAGAGAGCGTTCTGAAAACTAGTTTATGTAAGAACTTGAAAGAATTGGACAAGGTTTTGTCTTCGATTGTTGAACTTGGAAAAGGTAAGGCTTTGAGATTTTTTGTTAATTTGGATAGTTGCAAGGTTAAGGATAAAAGTTTCGTTGTGTTTGAGTAAAATTCAAATTGATCTTTTTTGTTGCAATTGTTGCAGAGATTGTTGAAGAGGGAAAAGGGAGATTTGCAGTTGCAATAGACTCGGTAATGGTACTTAATGTCATTTTTGATTCTGTGAGCTGAGAGTGGATGTTGCTTATGTGTTAACTAGTTTCTTCATTGATTTGGAATGTTTGGTTTGAATTTCACATCTGGATATTATAGTTTGTTGCGAAGATGTCTAGAGTGATCACTAGAAAATATGACAATCAGCAGCCTTAATGTACAATGTACCTTCCATTTTGTCAGTACGTTAGTGGTCCTGCTGTCTATGACAGCTAGAACTGTTTGCACGTTTGTTGAGGAAACTTCCTAGATATTTCTTAGTTTAGTTTTCTGCAATGCTTTCCATTTACAAGTCATGAAAGTTCTCCTGTCCCTTAGTGAATCCACACTCAGTAATGAGTCGTTTTATGTGAGGAAACTTCTCTAGTTTCTTACTTTAACTACTTTGATACATCCAGTACTGAATCAGAGCTATTATTTTGTTTTATTACAATCCGCCGTGCCTAGATTTGCATTAGTGGCTATACCATCCATTAGTTGACAGCTCTTATCATCTCCACGAACTGATCTACTCGGAGATATGCATTGGGAGTGATGCTCAATGCAACCATAGAACTTTTCTAGCATAATAAGTTTGAGTTCAACAATGTATCAAGTTATGGAAAATATAACTGATTGTCGCGTCTAGTTGGCCACAACAGTAAAATCTTCTGTATATGCAGTCGAACAGCAGTTGCTTAGTCAACTTTCTTAATATAGACCTCGATTAGGTTCAGAGAATTCTAGTTTTATCATTCTTGATTCAACTATTCACCATAGGGGAAGTAAATAAGGTCTGGTTCCTAAATAGTTGCATAATTATTTAAACGAACCATGCTGTTTTTAGAGAATTCTAGTTTTATCATTCTTGATTTAACTATTCACCATATGGAAAGTAAATAAGGTGTGGTTCCTAAGTAGTTGCGTAATTACTTAAATGAACCATGCTGTTTTTACTCAGAAGAACTGTTTCAGTTTGTCGTATTGAGATATTTTACAATGAGTTTGTGCAGAAACTGATTTATATTGATGAAGGCATTTATATGGTCATACCTCACTGTAATATGGTGTTCTATTTTCTCACTTCTTTTAAGTTTATTTACTTGTCTTCACCAAATAGGAGGTGAAGCATAATTTATGTAGGACCTGGACTTCACATTTCTAGATAATACTTTATTCACTCAAAATAATACCACTAGCTCTGTGAAACTGAATTTCACTCAAAATAATACCACTAGCTCTGTGAAACTGAAGTCTGTTTAGAATGCAATGGTCCATGGCAGGTGCACCTGCTTTTGGAGCTTCACTGCGCCATAGTAATCCATTTACTTGAGCATGATGAAGTCTTTGATTTACCAGTCTTACTTTGTCTGATTAACTTCTCAAAGGAAAGCTGATATATTTCATTTTCATCTTAGATCAGTTTATAAGCTCCAAAATGGTACTTAATATTTTCTCTTGAGAATGGTTGAGTGGAGGCAGTGTATCTAGATCGACAATTTTAGGTACAAGTACATTTTGAGATGCTTTTTGGTAGTATTTATTGGCTATAACTTACTTTATTCGTTAGGTAGAAGTATGCTCCTTTTTTTATGGGTAAAATGATGTTCTGATGTTTCATCTGAATGCTAATGCAAAATTTCTTCGTCACCAAAAGGTGAAGAAATAAAACAAAATAAAAGAAAAAAACTGACCACTTAAAGCTGGACTTAAGTATTAACTCTAAAATTACTCACTTTAGAAATACTAAAGCTTTAGTTGATTGCTTATAGCAGTGAATCAACTAGTTAAATGTTTTATCATTACAAATAGATACTAAGGCAGATTTAATTTGAATGCAATGATAATATAATGAAGAAGCGAACTACTTTAAGTTTCAGTTGTTGGAAGAGGCTAACTGCATTCTGCGTTAAGATTTGGACATGCATAACTTTTTAATCCTCAGAAGTTTGTTGATATCAGTTTGAACATTTTCATATTTTCATTTGAAACAACAAATCTCTCCCTTCTCTGCTTCCACCATTTCTCTTAACACCATCATATTAACTTTTTAATTCTTTTTCCAGGTAAGTGAGATCTTGAGACATTCATCTCTACCTTCTGTTGCAAGAATCTTAAGTCATCTTCGCAGTCATGGTAGGCACAGTTGTTTTTGGCCATCATGTGTTGTAGCTTATTAATGAAAAATGTGGTGCAAATGTTTGGCCGACTGGCTATGAAATCAAGATTTGCTATTTGCTTCCATTTTTTATAAGCTCCCGGCCATAATTATAGATTAACCTAAACTACTAGATATTCCTGCTTGCAAACTCATGATATCTGCATCTCCCAGATTTGGGCACCAAAATTTTCCTTATGCTAGATGTATGCAGTTGTCATGGTAAGTTTTAGGAGATGTCATGCTGCCTTCATAACTTTGTTCTGATTTCTATGTGGTGCCCCTGCTATCTATAGCAAATTGTAATTTGTTATTTATCACTGCCTGCTTTGTCTGGATGTTTCATGGAAACATATGATCGATTATTCTTGTTTACCTGGCATAAGCATGATGTATAACACATTTAGAAAGTTGAAAAGAGAATTCCACAAGCTTTGCTAATGCTGTCAAACAGAGCCCAAATGGAATCTGAATTGCCAGGTGGCAGCAGCCATTGAACTGCTGAATGTAGTTTGCATATGATCATTCCTTTGTATTGCAATTCGTAGCTAACAGATTTACTTGGTATCAATACAGTGTCCAGTAGCTTCTGTCTGGAAAAGACACATTGGTTGAAGAAGCTTTGTTATCGTTTGCCTAAGAACTCTTTTTTCTTTTAAGGTGCATTTAATGTAGTTGGTTCATTTGTATTAGCTGATCTTTGAGACAGGCTTAAGGTTCTCATCAGTTCGATTCTCGGAGTCTTTTTGATGTTACTGTCTGCACTAAGAAATCAGAAAACCAAAGTCTTACAAAGGCTAATCCTTTTATTCATCATTCACTTAGTAACTTTTGGAATTAGATAAGGATGAACATTTTTCGAAGGTTAGATTTCAAACTATCAATTGCTCTCCTTGATCTCCTATTTGAAAGGTGTTGGGTAACGTGGAAATGCTTGTCTTGACTAAAAAATTGCACGCGGCAAAATTTCTAAAAATTAAAGGAGGGAGAAATTTGAGAATGAAGAATTTGTCAAAAAAAATGCGATTTTTGTAGTTTTGGCAACCAATTTAGTCTTGGCTTGTTCTTGTTTGCATCACGACAAGTTGCCTAAACTATTTTATTTTGCTTGCAGACCAGGTGTCATGCATATTTTGCTTGTTGCATGTGGACCTTCATGAGGCCAAGGTGGCTGCAACTCTTGAATATTTGTCCACTATGCATGCGGAGGTGGAACCAATAGTTCAAAGAACAAATGGACAGAGAAGCACCTCAGAGGACCTCCTGATGGTGGAACAGTGCCTTAAAAGAGGGAAGTTTCATGTACGCTTTAAACGCAGAAATGGACGTGTCAGAGTGATGGTAAACCTCCTCAACCCCTCCCCCATCCGACCCATAAAAAATAAAAAAATAAAAATAAAAGAAGAATAGGAGAAAAAGGAAACGTTATTATTCCATTGCAAATTAAGAGAGCAGAGACACTTTATCTTACACTGTTAAAAATCTATTCTTAGAGGGAAGAACTTTATGTTGAGGGATCAGGCATCAAATTTACAGAAGTTTCCTCTGTCGATGGACTCACTGCCCAGAGTCTTGTTCCTAAGGTGAGTTATTTTGCTGTTCAAACCTAATGTAGAAGTACTAGTTTCTTCCCCTTTCCTTGAATGGTGCAAGCATACAGCTTGTGATACATGCACTGATTTTTGGAGGAATTGGAAGTCGGATCATTTTACATTTATGTCAAAACTAATTTTTGTGATAGGTGCAATTCAATTTAGAGCTGTCAGAGAAGGAGAGATTGGACAGGGAGAAAGTCGTACTCCCATTTGAACACCAAGGTATGCATGGACCTCGAGTTTAGTTTGTGATCATAGTATATTTCGTCGTCTGCTCTGAAGATAAAATGAAAACTCAGTGCAGAAACATACTTTCTCATTCCTTTCACTTGTTTGTCTTTCAGTTTGGAAGTAAAAATTGTTGTTTTGCCTCTTCAGGAACTGGTAAACCCATTCAAATCTATGATGGTCGCAAATCCCTTAATGGAAGTGAAGCTGAGGAGAAACAAGCTTCAGTTGAGAAACCGCAAACAACGGAGGATTCTGGGAGGGGTGAAATAATATATTTTCGGGATTCAGATGATGAGATGCCAGATTCAGATGAGGATCCTGATGATGATTTGGACATATGATTGTGTATCATCACTTTTCAAACATCCGTATACCAGATTTATAAGATGAAGGCTCTTTGCAACCAATTTACAATCTAAATTATGTCAAAAGGTCAGGCTGGCATCACCAAGTCCATGTCCCAAATATTTTCCTGGTAATATACTTATACATATCGGTTCAATGGAATATTCTTGACCTCACTAAGTTTATAGGTTGACTGGCATGTCCAGCTAAGTAGGAGGTTTAGTTGATACCAAACTAGTGCAACTTATCTTTAAGTACCTTTGACCACTCGTATAAGGGTACAAGGGGTTGGAGTAGAATGAATCAAACCAGTTGTAAGGTGGTTAGTTTCTTTGGGGGTTTTCTGACTGGATTACTGGTGGGATTACAACGGGATAATTTTGCTTATCTATGATTGTCTAACAGCTTTGTAACTTGTATGACTTGACCATACATTAGTTTGTTACATATGTTACCCGAAGTTTGGGCGTGTGCTACTTCATCGCGCAGTTGCTTGTCTTATTGCACATTAAAGGATCTATTTGTCCAGAGTAGGAGCTAAATCTGACAGTGGTTGATTCGCTTTCTGAAAACAAAGTAGAGATATTGGGAACTTCCATCGAAATTTCTTTAAGTTGTAATTCTCTAAATCTGAACAAGGATATGACAAAATCTCAGTTGTTACCTGGTTCAAGTCTTGGTAAGTGAAGTGGAACATTGATCTTGGAGTAATGTAAGTATTTCTCTATTGAAGTTCCTTGATGCATATGTCGTCTAGAATATTATTGTTAGAATGAGGGTGCATAGTTTCAGTCCTTTGTTGAACCAATTTGGAATATAAACCCTCAATTGTGTTCGTTTCAGATGCTAAAACGAGAAATTATCGGCACCGGGGAAATTTGCCGGTAGCATTTCAAAAGAATCAATTGTAAAAAAGAAGGGGGGGTGGTCTAACTACTCCAATTCCTAAAAGCCGAAAGTGTTGTCCGTCAAAGTCTTAATTACGTGCAAGCATAACAGCAGTGGAAAACTAATCAAGTTCTTCACACTCGCTTGAATCTAGTTAAACAAAATACAAGGGGAACAAGTCATGTTCAGGCATCAAACAACTATACTCACTGATTTACAGTGAAATCAAGACTTATAAACATAAACATTTTTCTATTTCTCTAATTTAGCCGAGGAATCAGTTGATCTGGAAGCCATGGTATTTGATCTTGCTATACAAATACAAGCCATAACTGTACTAACCCCATCTAATAGGGATAAAAAGAATGTGCCAACCTGGTTATGATAAGAGTACACCCCTGGACAAAAATGAATGTCGCATCTAAGGTTAATGAAATACTGTACAACAGCCAATCGAAAGACTGATGAGCCGACAGGAATTTTGCTCCGCCATATCGTAAGGATGTTAACCCATCTGAAAAAACCTAAAAAGGTGAAAATAATCAGATTCAGAGGAAATGACATAACGAAAAGTTATATGATGCACAGAAGTCTAGCCCGAAAGAAGAATATAAAACAATACAAGTCACTGAGAGCCTAAGAACAAATCAAGCTTTCTCATAACATCACTTCCATGTTTCTGAATTAACACTTGGCAGGTATAACTGCAATTCCCTTTCTTTCTTCTTCTTCTTTTTTTTTTTTTTTTTTTTAAAAAGATCACTGAACACACTACAAGTGAACAAAAAACTACAAGTAATACTCAGAATTAATGAAGGCCATATACAAAGCCCTTAAAACACCCGTCAGAGAGAACCGATAAAACCTTAGAGATAAAAAGAGGAAGTTTGCAGCAAAAAGAATACCTCAAGATAAAAGGGCAAGTCCAAGGTACATAGCTCCAAAAAGAAATGCAAAAGATATCATTCCCCTATAGGATTGTCCATAGTAAGTGAAGAATAAATGAACACAAAATTATGAGAAAAAAATCAGCTTCTCTCTGAAACTATGACTAACCAGAGGACTCCCCAAAAAATACCAGCACAACAGCACGGACAAAGTTCAGCAAACTTCTCAGCATCACTTGTGTTCACTCTTCGAGATATTAAATCATCATAGATATCTGCACTGTCATATTTGTTAGGCCATGTGACATCTTCAATGGAGAATTCTTATTTCGTAAATGGAAAGGATATTTCATACCATATACTGAAAACAAGCTGTTCATAACACCTGCAGTAAATGAGAGAACCCTTATAAGTAACACGACAAAAAAGAATGGAGAAAGGACTAAGAGCTCATACCTATGAAGAGAATTACATAACGGAGCATACGAACATCCGTTTCTATTTGCATAGCCCAAATTCCACCAATGAAAATGATAAATCCTGGAAAATCCAGTCTGTTGCGATCAATGAGTGAAGACAAAATAGCAGTTGTATATCAAGTACTGAAAACTTATCAGGATCCTGGAGGTACAAACCGATGCAAAGTCCTCTAAGTGTCCACTGTTCAAGAAAGTAAAGCAAGTTAGACTACACAGGTAAAAAGTAAAAGTTGCTGTAGAATAAATTTGAAGACCTGATTATCTACAATCATATTCAGCATATAAATGCAAGTTTTTTCTTGCTTAGTTTCATACATTTTTTGCAAGGAAGAGCACGATAAACAAAGCGGCAATAAAACAGCCAGCAGCTATCATTGCGGTGAGAACATTTGTCGATGCGAGTATGAGAACCATTCCCCAAAAAGACGAACCCAGATCTTTAGGCAAAAAGAGAAAAAGCAAAAAAGAGGACAACAATAGTCAGTGCAAGAAAAGGTTAAGTAAACAAAGCAAATTACAGTGGATGTGCTAACTTGAAATGCATATTAATTTGGAACTCAACAAGATACTTCAAGCGCTTAAAGGTGTATTGGAAATTGTTTCAAGGAAGGGTAATTACATCCAGCAGGCAAGATCACCCAAGAAAGCCCACCACGCGTTTGTGTCACTCCCCCCTCATTAGCATGAACTTCTAGGCCCACCACCTGTACTAATAAACCCGGAAAAGAGTTGTTCAGAGTATTAAGACTAATGTATAAATTATCTATTACATTATCAGCTTGTATTGATCTGGGGAACCAACTCTGCATGTCACATCTAGCATGAAGCAGCAACCAAACCATTCCTTATCATTCACCACAAGCCACAAGACACCAGGGTTTAAGGCAATACATTTTTTTCCATTAGTGTAAATAGTGAATCTCATGTTGTATAAATAGTTTGTCTGACTTGACAAGTGACTGTGGTTGAACCAGTACATTTCTCAAAGCAAAAAAAGAAGGTCAAATTCATCTGCAAATACTCCGTTGGAAAATTGTCTAGGTTCAACTTGACTTGCGCAACAGTTCAAAGTGGATATTAACATGTGATGTAAATTGAGTCTCACTTAGAGTTTCTGAAATAACTGACATCTTAAATTTCTCTATCTAAACATCGAAGAGCGAAACGATTAACCAGATCCTACTAAATTGCAATACATATATATAGAGGTGAAGCCAAAGACTGTCACTTAGTAGAATGGAATTGGATCGATATAGAAGTACAGATGGTTTTGATGAATTCCTAAATCATTTATATCTACAGAATTGCCGAGGAGATATTACCTCACCACATGTGAGCTTACAAGCAATTGCATGGCTTACTTCATGAAGAAACACAGTAATGAGCTTGAAAGGTGTTATAATAAATGTTCTCCATAACTGTTTCAATTGTTAAAAGAAACAAGAAAAATGAACATTAAAATCTTGAAGGAAGACCCAAATAGAAAATATCTCAGAACTACAACAACAATTGGTTAGTTTCTACACATGGACAATCTTTGAAGTTGCCATATGCAACAAAATCTTGTCAGATTATTTGCAAATGACATGGTATTGCATTTGTTAACACATGCAAACTTTGGCATTTTGTCTTACTCTTAAGAAGACCAGCGACGAGTCAAAAATGCAAGCTGATGAATTATGACCTTATCAACTCAAGTCTTATATGTTGTTCATTCTCCGAAAAGGCTGCTGCACCTGTGTCGGATCCTCAAAAAACATACTACCTTTGGAGGATCGGACACACACCAGTCGACATTTTTGAAGAGTCCAAGCAACATATAAGACATGGTCATAATCATATAGATGAAATGGAACATGTGTCTGACAAAAGTACTGTATAATTTTTTTTGATAACCCCAGAAGTATTGTATAATTGAAAAGCTTATCCACAAGGAAATAAAGCAGCAGGTTTCTGAATTAAGTTTAGTTACTCAATTTCCCTAGGAACTATATTATGCAATTTCACAGTGACTTTGAACCAAAAGCTGGTGGACTAAGTTTCAACATGTAGAAGTATTCGACTTCGGTTGTAACAGTTTGAGCTGCCTAATGAAAAACACTTGCTCTCGCACCTTAATTATGTCAGCCAATTGAAATTCTTGCTAAATAAATCCGTGAAAACCAAGCTATATGCATCATTAATATACCACAACTTAGAAATTAAAATGAAAAAAAAAGCCTAATTGAAAATGATAATAGATGAGCTAATTTATGCTCTGTCAATTATTGAATCGTCTAGCACCCAGGGATGTGACCTTAATTTTAAAGTGGAAAAAAAAATCACAGGAGAACAGAATTACCATGTACCGTGCTAGTGAGAGATAACATGTACTAATTGGAATAATCGAGGTGCTAAAAAGGAAAAAAAAAATTATTGGCTCGTCTAAAAAAAGGTGGCATTTTCCATGATAGTAAAGCATTATTAAAAGAGAGAAGGTTACTATAAAAATGCAGACGGTGTAGACAGCAATGGTGACAAGGAAGATGACTTGGTCATGGTTACAACAATCCTTAACCTCCCAATTCACCTTCATTTTCCTAAATTATGTCACCTGATATACCCAACACAATCAAATTGATTTTTCAATCTCCCAATTCTCACGCGTCAAGTGGATTCTATTTTTCTTGTATGTATACGGCCCGTTTTGTGCACCAGGCCTGTCCTTTTTTATTTTTCAATTCTTTAAGAGGCTTTTGTTTAAATTGGTTAATTATTGTGCATTGCACGTAACGCTTTAACAATGAGATAAAGCCAGAAGGAGGCGGCGTTTATTGGTGGAGCTCTTCCTCCAACTGGCCGGCCGATGGTAGTTTCTCTGCCTTTATTTATAGCGGCAGAGTTTTGTTTGCCTTTTTTGGGTCACATTGTTGAATGAGATATGCCCTTTGTTTGTTATTTTGCTGCTGCTGTAGTAACGAGACGGGCCTTGAATTCAACATTCCGATTTTGCCGCCTTTATTTCTTGATCCACCTGGCCCACTTTAGTCCTCCACCTCAGGGTAGTTCAATTGAAATAGGTTGCATTATTATGATTAAGAGAATAATAATTTTTTAACAACATACCCGGTGTAATCCAACAAGTGGTATGTGGAGGGTGGTGTGTACGCAACTTTATCCCTATTTTGTGAAGGTAGAGAGCTTGTCTTTGATAGACACTCTGCTCAAGTAAAACATATAAAAAACGGGTATGGAAAGGAATTATATCTAGTTGTGAAAAAGACATGTTGAAAGTAACGGAGAAAGGAACAGTAGCAGCAATAAATAATGCGGTAACCAACTCAAAGGAAACAACATGTAATAATAAAATCGAAGAATAAGATAGTAAGAGAGTAATTAGTGATACAATTTTGTTTTCTCTTGATTCTTCTCTCCAAATTATTTTTTCGTGATTTGAGAGTTGGAGTAGCTTGTCCGGAACCAAAATGCTCCAAAAAAAAAATATTTTGAACCAAAATACCCCAACAAAAAAAAAAGTTACCAAAATATCCATAGCGCAGTATTTTACTGCGCTATAGCACTAACGGAGACGGAGCCGTTAAGTGTTATAGCACAGTATTTTACTGCGTTATAAATAAAAAAATTAGTACTTCTATAACGCAGTAAAATACTGCGTTATAGAAGTACCAAATTTTTTTTTTCTATAACGCAGTAAAATACTGCGTTATATAAACAGTACAAAAAAAAAATTGGCTAACTTTATTTTTTGCAACACTTAGTGTTATTTTCCATACTTTAACCAATAATTAGTCGTGTGTCAAGACTCCGAAACGTCAATATTTTATATAGAACCTGATATTTTTTTCTGCGTACAATAATGTAGGCTCAATACATCAAGGATACGTAAATGTTCAGATCGTCATTTTAGGGGTTGAAAGGGTGCCCAAAGTAAGTTTTGTTTTAAAAAACTTAGTATTTTTTCCATACTTTGACCAATGATTAGTCGTGCGTCAAGACTCCGAAACGTCAATATTTTATATAGAACCTGATATTTTTTTCTGCATACAATAATGTAGGCCCAATACATCAAGGATACGTAGACGTTCGGATCGTCATTTTAGGGGTTGCAAAGGTGCCCGAAGTAAGTTTTGTTTGATAAAACTTAGTATTTGAATGTAAGGTTATTTTAGTCAACTTTATATGTCGAGAAAATTAGTCAGCTTTATTTTCAAAAATTGAAACCGTAGAAGTGAAATTGACATTCACAGCTACATTACCCCGGGATTTTTACGTTGAAATTTATTGCGTATCATCATCTTATAAGTAAATAAAACTGAAAATTTCGCGCCAATTTGGGGAAAAATCGAAATTGAATGGGATAAAAGGCGTTTTTTTTAAAATCGGCTCGGCCAAACCGCCTTGTGGCGGTTTATCCGCATAGATATCGAAAAAATACGCAAGTTCAAAAAAAAAAAACGCGTAAAACGGACGTCCGAGCGCAAAGTTATGACCATCTAAAGTTTGACGACTTTACAACTAGTTTTTGTCCCTATATTTTTTAGAATTATATTTATATTCAAAATAAAGTTATGTCTTGATTAAAAAATAACACGCTTAAATAAAAATCTTAAAAAATAAAACACCCTAAAGTTTCCAAACAAAACTTACTTTGGGTACCTTTTCAACCCCTAAAATGACTATCCGAACGTCTATGTATCCTTGATGTATTACGCAGAAAAAATATCAGGTTCTATATAAAATATTGACGTTTCGGAGTCTTGACACACGACTAACCATTGGTTAAAGTATGAAAAAAACACTAAGTTTTTTCAAACAAAACTTACTTCGGGCACCTTTTCAACCCCTAAAATGACGATCCGAACATCTACGTATCCTTGATGTATTGGGCCTACATTATTGTACGCAGAAAAAAATATCAGGTTCTATATTAAATATTGACGTTTCGGAGTCTTGACGCACGACTAATCATTGGTCAAAGTATGGAAAAAACACTAAGTTTTTTCAAACAAAACTTACTTCGGGCACCCTTTCAACCCCTAAAATGACGATCCGAACGTTTACGTATCCTTGATGTATTGAGCCTACATTATTGTACGCAGAAAAAAATATCAGGTTCTATATAAAATATTGACGTTTCGGAATCTTGACACACGACTAATTATTGGTCAAAATATGAAAAATAACACTAAGTGTTGCAAAAAATAAAGTTGGCCAATTTTTTATTTTTTTTGTACTGTTTATATAACGCAATATTTTACTGCGTTATAGATTATTATTTTTTTTGGTACTTCTATAACGCAGTATTTTACTGCGTTATAGAAGTACCAATTTTTTTTTTCTATAACACAGTAAAATACTGCGCTATAGCACTTAACGACTCCTTTTCCGTTAGTGCTATAGCGCAGTAAAATACTGCGCTATGAGTACTTTGGTAACTTTTTTTTCTATTGGGGTATTTTGGTTCAAAATGTTTTTTTGGGGCATTTTGGTTCCGGACTCGTTTCTTAAACGTATTGCCGGGCATTATTTCAGATTGATCTCAGACAAGAACTACTCGTGATATCTCCTTTCATCTCGAAAATTTCATAAAATCTTAGAATTTTCAGAAAGAGATCAAGACAATCATCTTTAGTACCACTTTTAAATTTTGACTTCATTTTAAAAAGTTATGCCAAAATGGATCTGCTTTCAGCATTATGTAGCAAAATCGTCAAGGTTTTCAAATTGATGGCCAAAACTTGATTCGTGACAAATCTTATCGAGTTGCTAGGATTTATGGTCAAATCTTAATGGATTGCTAGAATTTGGTCACAAATCTTGATTCATTTCAAATTGAAGGGAAAACTTGTCTAGTCATAAATCCCGAAGAATCGCCAGAATTTGGCCACAAAATCTTAACGGGTCATCATAACTTACTAAGTAAAAAATTAACACGATTTTGCTTTAAAATTGTCCAAATATTTAACACGATTGTGCTTTAAAACTGTCCAAATAACTTCACATTTAATTCAAACCTTCTAATACTAATCCAATAATTTCTATTGGCAACTGGACAAATAACCGCTTCGAGCATCGTTGTTAAAAGAATGGCCGAAAATTACAAAGTATTTAATGTCTCATAATCAATTCCAGACAAGCGGGGCTAAAGTGGAAGGATCTAAAGTCTGAAATTTCAGACATACGAGTTTGAAGCTAGGGACTGTCAAGTCTAATTTCAGATCCAAATGCTTGAAGTTGACAATTTTCAACGGAATATATTTGGGTAAATGTCTAAAGTTTAGAAATTACAAAGCTTGACTCCAGATTTCACGTGTCCAAATCAACAACAGAATCCTCTTCAGAGAAGCCAATTTTAGGGTAATGGCTATTCTTTTCCACTGATATTTTAAAAAGTAAAATCTACGCTTCTGCTCGTTTGTGGCTGTGTGTCGAGAACCTGCGGGAGCTTTGGATAATCTTGTATATCATGTCATGTCTCATAGCTTTGGGTAATAATACATCATGTCATGTTTCATTGTTTTGTATAATAGTACTTCATGTCATGTCTCACTTGTAATAATAAACTTTCTCCAAAATAAAAGTTGCTTTATTCTGAGGAGCATATCAAACGATGCTAATTGGGAAAACGTCATCACATGTGCAAATATAGAAATTTTTGACTGAGAGGATTCATGAAAGTTAATGCATCCAATTTTGTGTTGTGCAGAAAATGAGATGTCCAAATGAAAACTTGAAGGTGTCAAGTAAGTCCGAATTAAAAATTGAAAGTGTTATTATTATTCATAAGAACGAAATGGGGCTACAAGTACAGGAAAGGGATATTTGAAGAGTGATAAGATGTGAAACTGATATTTAATGGAGTTCTCTAATTTAATCATTCAGTATCTAAAATTTGCTGTTCGACTAATGGTACGCCAAAGTGCCCAAGTTCGACTAACTGTCGTTCATATTGAACAAATGCATTACCAATTTATATCCGAAACCATTAATTAATGATGGGGTAACACCCGGTTGCTGAGGAGTTGCTTTCTCTGTGTACGCTCATATGACAAGTGGTGGGGTAAAAAATAAGAACAGAGAGTATAAAAAAGCACACAGGAGGATCCTTCTTTTAAAACGTTCTGCCCCAGTGATAAAGAGATGTTTCGACCTTTTTAGCAGAAGAGAAAAGGACTTTTGTTTGGAAATGGATCAAGGTACCGAGGTGCAGGTTGAGATGATTTTCTCATTACTAACTTAAAACCAATTATATTGGTACAGGGTCAATTGGTTTCTTATCCTTTACAAATTTATTTTAGTTTTATATCCTTTTTACTAGAAATTTTCATTCTCCGCATGTAAAAAATCTAAAAGTAATACGCAAAAGGTATGAAGATATCATTTTCTTCTATTTAATTATAATGGGTCGTATGAGAATATTTCCTCGTATATATGTGGGCCTTAAAAATGGCATAGGCACACGGGCTTGACAAGTTCTAGCAAAACCGTAGAGAGAGAAAGCTACACCTCAATATCTAAATCCATTAAAAAAGAAAGGGCAGTCCGGTGCACTAAACTCTGGTTACGTGTGAGATTCGGAAAAGGGTCAGATCATAAGGGTCTATTGTACGCAGCCTTACTTTACATTTCTAAAAGTTGTTTCAATGTACAAGGACCACAAGGGTCTATTGTACGAAAAAAATTAGTAAAACATTTCAATTTATACAAGTAACTAACTATATTAATAAGATAATGATATAGTTAATTTTAAAAAATAGGAGGAATGTTGCGATTGTGCGACGATGGATTTAATTGTACTGATTTCATAAAAATAAATTGACACGGTTAATGTGTATATATATTAGAGCCCGTTTGGATTAGTTGAAAAAAAGTGGTTTTTAAGCATAGGTGCTTAAAGTACTTTTAAGTGCTGAAAGTTATTTATAAATAAGCAGTTACGTGTTTGGATAAAAGTGCTTAAAAAGTTTTTAGAAGTAAGGGTAGTATTGAAATTAACATAAAATATAAGGGACAAAAAGGTAAAGTTGTTTGTCAAATCAAAATGGTTTTTAAGCCAAAAAAAATAAAGTTGATGTTGAGCAACTTCTTGGTTTTCGCTTATTTTAAGCATTTTTTAACTTAATTTAAACTATTTTCTATTTTTGTCAAACACTCAAATAAGTTAAAAATGGATCCGCTTATAAGCCAATCCAAAGAGCTCTTAGTCAAATCGATTCAATTATGAAGTCTCCAAACAAATCCTATAACTCTCATTCCAAGCTTCTACTTCTCCACTAATCATCCTGCCTTTCGGTGTACTAATTTCATCACCTTGTCAAAGCTTTTCCTGTAGCAAAATTGAATGATACACTCCACTTTTCCCTAGTAAATTAATCAAACTTGTTTTTTCCAATGAATGGGATCAGTTTGACGGTTGCAATTTTTATTAGTTAGGTTTGGACTTTTCAAACTTTACTAGGCCCCTCCTTTACGACCCCCATCTGTTTAAATTAATCTTTTCGACCAACTTGTTCTTTCAAATTCTTTACAGCAAGAAACAAAATATTTTGAAGCCAACTACAATGGCGATTGAGTTATGTTCTGATGATTCGAGTCCTCGTATCTCTTTCTCGCACGACATTTCTCAAACAGATACTGCTAGAATTCCATCAACTAATTCATCCTCTTCTAACTCTGGTCTTGATTTTGATTTTTGTGTGTTTCATCAAAGCCTTGATCTTGAATCTTCTTCAGCCGATGAGCTTTTCTTTGATGGCAAAATTCTCCCCATTGAAATGAAGCGAAAAATTCCTCCAACTCCACCCAACAAGGCAGAAAAGCCGCCAATAAAAAGTAATAAGTCGATCACCCCCAATAACACAAGCTTCAAGAATGAAACAAGAAGTGGGATTCTTGATTCAAATGAAAAACAGGCCTCAAAGTCATTTTGGAGATTCAAACGCAGTAATAGTGTGAATTGTGGAAGTAGTAGTAATAGTTATGCAAGAACTTTATGTCCTTTGCCAATTCTACCTCGAAGTAATTCAACTGGTTCTACTCCAAGTGTGAAGCATAAACAGAATTCCCAGAGATCATCTTCCTCTCTTTCTAATGGTCATCATCAAAAACCTCCTTTGAGAAAGATTCCAAGTAATCCATACAGCAGTGGGATTAAAATCAACTCAGTATTAAATGTCCCTCCAGCAAATTTGTTTGGTTTGAGCTCTATCTTTTCAAGTGGCAAGGAAAAAAACAAGAAGAGGTGATTAATTAGTGTAACGATATTGGCAAGGAAAAAGCCAAGAAGAGACGATTGATTAGTGTAACGATATTATTTTTAAGTACTACTAGTAAATGATCCTTAATTAGTTTTCTTTTTTCAATTACAATGACATTGTTGAGAATGAGATTGAGGAAAGAACAAGTTGGGGCCAGGGAAATGGACGTAATTCATTTTCATGCCACACTTTTTTTTTTCTTTTTCGGGCAAGAACAGGTAGAATTTGCTATCAGTGTGTGTACGTACCATTCTCTGCTTTAATATTTTGTTATTTGTGCAATTGGTTTGTGGCACATGCTGGGATTCTATGTACTTGGAAGAGAAATTTCTTTTTGTACGAGCCACAACTATTACGTGGCACAATACTTGTATGAGACTCCATTTGTATTTCGCCAAGTGGATTTGGGTCACACTTTCAGCAAAAAATGGGCCAAGTTACAGCCCCACCCAGTTACTCTCTCTCCCTCTCTCCTCTTCCAGATTTATGCTGCTTCCTTGCCTAACTCTTTCTATTTCAAACACTTTAAAATTAATCCTTCTTCTCTCAAGCAATTCCATCATTTATTTAAGAAAAATTAAATCCGTCGATTGCTTTCAAGAAAAAAAAAAAAAAAGGAATAGAAAGGTAAAAATACCATTAACCTTGACAAATAATTAGGTTTTTGACATTATTTCTATGAAACCCAGCAACAAAAGCAATCATAAAGATGAAATCATGAGTTAGGCAAAGCATGGAATTTCATTTTTAGTTGGGCAAGCATGTTATTCAAGGACATTTATGTCGCTCTGACTGTTTCATTGTGAATTTATTTACTCCATGAAAGTGCCGTAATTCTAGAATAAAAAATATAACTGACATGCCTAAAAGGAGAACATCTTTAACTAGTTGAATAAAAATTTAAAAATAATTTTTTTAAGGGAAATAAATGAAGAAGCAAAAGAAGATCTAAGATTTACGTAGGATAAGCTTCCAAAAAGAGTAGAGAGGAGATGAATGAGGAAGAAAGATCTGCAAATGGTGAAAGTGGGACCATCAATCTAAAAGTCAAAGAATACACAAGTATGACATGGCATATGAGCCACAGGATAAAAACTTTTCGTACTTTGGAATTTGGTTTCTTTCTTTGTTCTGTCAAAGACTGCAGACAAAAGTATAGTAGTCGTAGTTGGTTGCTTATGACTTATATCGAAATATTTTATTAATTGTTTCTTCTGAGAGAACGATGAAATTACATGGGTTTGCTTTAATTTTTTCCTGCCTTTTGACAAGAATGGGTTTACTTTCTAGCAGTTGTTATTGCTTTGGATGGCAGGACTAAAAGCAACTGGTAGTTTTATGACAGATGAGTTTAAGTTTAGTGCATCATACACTATCAGGTAATTTTAGAGGTAAAATTAATTATTTTTAATTTTTGCGAATTGTCATTATAATTAAAAAAATATTAAAGGCAATTACAATCTTAATTGTACAGATTAGTTAACTATTGGTTAAAGTTTCATTTGCAATTCTCACTTATTCACCAAGATTTACTTATTTTATAAGGAGAGAAAGATCCTTTATCCAATTGTCGGTTAATGTGGTTTATGGTGTCACTGGAAAATTTGGCTACAGATAAAATAAAGGACATTAGAACAGATGTGAAACATTAAGACGAAATAAGAGCAAGTAGCATAATGGAGAGGACGTTGCAGCCTCTAAATAACAGATTGGGGACCAATTTAGCAGTGAAGTCTGGGCCAATGCACAAATAGCGTAAGCTTCTTATTTAAGGCATAATCGAAATTTATAATTTTTGTAAGTTTAGTCGCATCAGAATCAATTTAGACATATGAGATTGAAATAGGGCTTGCCGAACGCAAATTTGAGACAATTCGGCATAATGCTTGTATTTAGCTTGACCGTCCCAAACTCCAAACTCTTATGGCTGAAATTTGTACTACCAAGCCTAATTTTGGATCTCAATTTATGTAACTCTTGATAAGTTCCACTGTATTTTTTCATCCAACTGACATGTAGATCTAAGACCACCATCTATTGGATAGTGGACAAGTTTATGTTGAAAAACATTTATGTCTTTAAGGGTCACTTTATCGTCATGTATCCACGGGCATATATTCAACGATCTCCGTCCAAGTAATTCAAAAAGAAGATGTCGAAACTTGAGTCGTAAGATAGAACAGAATCCTGGAAATTGATTAGCTGAATGTTTGGAGCTGGAATGAGTAACCAAGTCCAACAAGAAGAACAATGTCTTGGTCATTGCTTACAACTTTGGTTTTACAACAACTAAGAATGAGAGGAGGAGGAGGAGGAGAAGAAGAAAAAGGAGGAGGAGCAGACAAGTTTTTGTGAAATTCGTTAATACGGACTCTGAGTATAAGTAAAATAATAATTTTAAAAATTGAATATAACTTAAATAACATGATTAAAAACGGTTAGCGAATGTAATTCTTATGTAGTCCACAATCTAAACAAATAGGTAGTACCCATAGGCCAACTTTACTCAAATTCTTTTTTGGCTTGCTACGTTTACAGTACGTCTAGTTGAAAATATTAATAGCTTATACTTATTTTAAGATATTTGACGTTTCAAAACATAAAATGTCATTTATTGAAGTACATTTTCTCAATTTTTTCTTTTTTTAATTTCAACAAATAGAGTTTTAATTAATGAGAAATTTAAGGAGTGCTTAGACAAACACTCTATGTTCAAAGCTATTAAATGTGGGTGTGAAAAGAAAAAAAAAAACCTTAAATTATTGATTATGTGGGCATAACGTAAATAAACCAAATACCCCCTCTGGTCATAATAAGTGTTCACTTAGATTTTTTACTTTGGTTCAAAATAAGTGTCCACTTACATAATTAAGAACGAATTAATTATTTTCTTTCAAGTTTATCCTTATTTAGATAAGTGAGTTTTTATCTAATTACGAAACTATATTAATTAGGCAGTAAGAGTATTTGATTAAGGGTAATTTAGTAAAAATATCTTTTTAAGAATTACTTATCTATGCAAATGATTAAATAGACACTTATTTTGAATCGGGTGAATAGTTGGACAAACACATCGATTTGTAGTTGATACATCCCACATTGGATTACACTCAAGGAAACATAAATCACACTTTATACTTGTACCAGAGCAAACACCATCATCTTTCAATCAAATCTCCAATAACTTATGGTCGTTTTGTAAGGGACACACTGAGCTGGTTGAAAAAAGATAGCCCTTTAGGCTAGATATAAGAGTTTTAAATGTCATAGGAATTATATTAGATATTCTCTTTGAACACACCTATTTACAATATCTTTAATTTTTTAAAAACTATGACCTTACTGCTTCTTCTTCTTCTTTGCAGAGCCTTTGAAAAGTTATGCTTTCCTCTTGCTCCTCATTCTTATTAGGTGATCATTTATAAAAGATTCAATAACTTGATAGTGACTCAATCAACTAATTCATGGAATTCCTTTTTGATTGGAATTGTTGGTTTCCATTTTTTTATTGGCTCGTTATGACAAGTTGAAGTAGTTTGGTATACTATTATTTCTATGATTTTCTTTTTTGTGATACAACATCAACTGAATTATTAATTATTAGTACTAATTTGTAATAGCATTTTATTAAGTTTATGACAATTAATTATGCTGCTTTAACATATTCAATAGACCTACTTCTTAGTCCAGTACCTTGACATTTGGGACCTAAAATTTAAGACATCATATGGGCAATGCTCAGCATCCAGCTAAAGGCAAAGAAAAACGTCGGCAATGAGTTAGACTTGATAGCTTGATTTATTGCTGTGTTACAAGATATTAAATGCTTCTTTTTGCTAATGCAAAATCAATGTTGGATTTACTAATTAAAAATCTTGATCTTCTCTTCAGTATTTAGGTCCGTCTCCTGACAATTAATTCCATTCGGAGAATACACATGTTCCACATTGTTAGTATTTAGAGTTTTTAAATGGAGTTATAAAATAATCCAACAGTTTTTCAGTTGTTATATTTTTGGATTTAATACTTTTCATTCTCACATGTATCAACAGCAAGCATTCGTAAACCTGTTGTCAGAACCATTTTCTCTTTGCCTGTCTATCGATTTGGCATAGTCATTTTTCACTAATAAAAGTAACTTATATTTTTGACTATGTCTTGTTTGAGTGTTTCCTAAATGTTTATATTACATCTGTCTATAGTATTTTTTTTTCTCTCTAAATATGTAATTATATATTTAGAAATCTGAAGAGTCAATGCCTTAATTTACACGTGCACTGGAAACTGGATTTTGATCTTTATCCCCCAAATTGATCATTCATAACGGAATGAATACTATTTCCTCATAAGAACTAGTGAGTACTATTTCTTGACGATAATATTTCATTTAGAGCAAATGAGTATTTTTTCTGAAATTCACTACTAGATGTTTGGAAAAAGGGTACTCCGTGCCTCCATCGGTCCACCCATTTCAATTTATATGATATAACTTGATTAATATAAAAAGGATAATTTATAGTCTTTAATATGCTATAATATTCCTGTATTTATGAACATTCTGAAACTTGTAATCTTAATTATGCCATTGTGCTATTATAGAAACTTGTTTAGAAATAAAATGAGAAGTTTAAGTTAACTTGTTTCAATTTTAAAAGATACTCTCTTCGTTTCAATTTATGTGAATTCATTTGATTGGACACAAGATTTAAGAAAGAAGAGAAGACTTTTAAACTTGTGATCTTAAATGAGTAACATATATTTTGTGTGATTATAAATCATTGCATAAAGATAAAGTGTTTTAAAATATAGAAAGAGGTCATTTTTTTTAGTACGAATTAATAAAAAAATCGAGTTACATTAATTGAATCAGAGGGAGTATTATTTTTTCTAAATTAATTACAAAAAATAGCGTCGGAGAAATGATGATAAGGATAAACACATAGATTATCAGGGAATAATTTGACGTACGACGTTGTGAATGGAAGTTGACTGGTCATGACTTATGAATACTTTTTCAAGTTCAACCAAACCATTCTCATTACTTGTGTCCTTTTCGTTCTTAGTTGGCGACTCCTTTGAGTTGTCATTTGAGTTGTCATCAAACTATAATGGGAAAAACCACGGATGCCCCTCAAATATTAAAAAAAAAATTATCCATTCATACATCAATTATTTTTGTACCCCCAGAAAAAATTAAAAATATTTACCTGAGATGTCCCCAGTTATTTCCAGTTATGATACCAAAATGATATATAAATATACCGAAATGGTATCATAGAAGATACTTTGGTCATTCTCTTAGTCTTCCATAATATCATCATGAATGATCATGTTTGTATACCGTGATGGTATCATGAAGAACTGCTTCAGTCCTTCAATGAAACACTCCTCTATGATATCATCGTTTTATATACATATACCGTGATAGTATCATGAAGGACTGCTTCAGTCCTTCAATGAGACACTTCTCAGGACTATGATACCATCATGATATATAAATATATCGAGATGGTATCGTGGAGGGTTGTTTTAGCCCTTCTCTTAGTCCTCCATGATACCATCGTGATATATAAATATACTGCGATGGTATCACGAAGAGGAAGGGGTTTGGCCGAGGGGTATGCTGGGTAAATACTTTCAACCGTTTGGGGTAGAAGCGAAAATAGTTTGGGAGGGGGTATGAATGGATAAATATTTTGTATTTTAGGGGCAATTAGTAATGTTTGCCCAACTATAGTCGTGAAGAAAATTGATGTCATTGTTTGTTCCGTTTCATTTCTTAGAAAAAATTTCTTATTAATTTGTTAAGAAAAGACTAGTACATTTTTATAATTTTCAATGACAAAATATTTATGATCATATAAATGTTATAATTTACAAATGATACAATATGTTTAAAATTTAAAACAATGCAATTTTTTTTAAAATTTTATGTCATGTCAAACTATATACTACGACCGTTCACTTACTTGTTACATTTTGTTTTTCGAAAGTTAATTTGATTAATTTTTTAAGCTAACTAATTCAATATTTAAAAACTAAAATTTGGATATTCGGAAATTATAGAAAAACTACTATAAATTGTAATTCTTCTGATATTAATATGATGCAAAAAAAACATCTTAAAAGCTTGATCAAAATTCATACATTTTGACTCTAAAAAAGCAAACGTGACAAGTAAGGATGAAGAAAGGGATTGCACAATACAAAAATTAAAACTAACTATCAGGGGAAAAAGTTACTAAACGTCCTAATTGATGTCGATAATAATGGAAGAGTACAAGAACTACTCCATTATCAAATATTTAGTGGGAATCTAATCATGCTAGTTAGGGACCCAAATTGTGTTTTTTTCTGTTTTTAACCTATGTAGCACTTTAATTAGTTTGTCATTAATAGGGGATGGACAACAACATAGTTGAACGAGAAGCAATATCCTTGCCGGCACTTGAACATTCACGTGTCGGTAAGTTACCCGAGGTCAATTTATTCACCAACTCGCAAGTACCAACTACAACAACACTCGCTACGCTGGAATGCCACGTGGTCTTTCCACTCTAGATACTAGGAGAGTGTGATACACTTTTAATATAGCGAGTGTGGTAATGCTTTAAGTTTTTCAAATTCTACGCTCCAAGATCCATGTCACGACAGAACTACCAGACGACGTAGACTCCACGGTACTGTACTGATGGAAAGGAAAAAAAGAAAAGAAAATACAGCTCAGCTTTTTGCACTAATGTTTGCAAAGAGAAAAAATATGCTAGGCTTGACTGTTTCTCATGAAAATATTTTGCTTCAAATGTAATTTCTTGTATTCGGTCAAGTATAATATAATTGATACAATTAGTAGTGTAGGATATAATTAATAAGTACAGTTGTTCTGGTGATAGTTTTTAATATATAAAGCTGACAGTAATATATAACAACCACTATTAATTAACTGAAGTTAGTTATACCCATTCTGATTCTAAATTATTCATTGCTATGGTGTTCTTAGTGACTAAGGGCCTGTTTGGAAAGCCACCCAGGTAATTGGAATTGAGTGTAATTACACAGTTTGGCCTGTTTGTTTGACCAGGTAATTACACAGTTAGGTGGGAATTGAGTGTAATTGACAGGGTGTAATTACACTCTCCAATTCTCAAGGGGGGGCTGAGAATTGGGTGTAATTACACCCTGTAATTATAGGGTTACTTTTTAGTCTGTTTATTTTTTTACTTTAATTCATTTTTATTTTTAATTTATTTTATTTCTATTATTTTAATTTTTTTGATTTTAAATATTTTTTTATTTCTATTATTTTAATTTATTTTTTATTTTTACTTTTTTATTATTTTTATTTTTTAAAATGTATTTTTCTTTTTATATTATTTATTTTTCATTTTCTTTCTTTTCATTCCCAACCTTTACTTCTTGTGATTCCATGTAATTGCTAGTATTTTTTATTTTATTTTATTCATTTAGCATAACCGTGTTATTATTCTAATATTTAAAACTACACCTCTTAATATTGGAAAGAATGAGTTATTAACAAACTTGACATATAACAGGTGACGTTATTAAAGTATAATTTCATTGTGAATGGGGTTATAGACTTATATTTTTCCTTTCTTTTGAATTATTTACTTAAGCTACATTGGAACTTACTTATGTAATGTTGGAATTTGACATAAGAGTATTATGTTGAACTTTTTATTTTGAATTTTGAATTTAGGTTATATTTTCAATTTTAAGTTATTTGCTTTCACATTGCATGTTGTTTATTTTTCACTTACATTTGATGGATTTTTTGTGTCAAACATCTGAATGATGTTATGGCATTATATTTATTAATATTATGTTTTTGTCAAACATCCAATCCATGACGTTCTCACAAAAAAAGTCTTCTTTTAAGTTTTATAATTAAATATTAATTTGAAAAATATATATCAATTATTTTTGTTACAATATTAGTTACAAATATATGATTATTAATTAATATATTTTCAAGAAACAATGTGTTATTAAATAACTAATTTAATATTATTTATAAAGGCAATATTTTTTAAATATTAATTTTAAATTTTTTATAATTAAATTTTATTTTTAAATTAAATTAACTGTATAATTACACTTGTGCAACCAAACAACACGCTTGTAATTACACTGTAATTACGTTATGACAAACAAACAGGTCGTTGTAATTACACTACTGTGTAATTACTAGGCTGTGTAATTACTATCCTAGTAATTACACCAATTCCAATTACGAGGTGGCTTTCCAAACAGGCCCTAAGCAAAAATCAAAGTAACAAATTTCTTTGAATCATCCAATGGTTCAGAAACTATACTTTCTCAATCTCATCAGAACGTACTTCTACATATTCATTTAGAGATTTTTTTTTTCCTTTAAAATCACAAGCCATCAATATACAACGTGAAGTAAGTTTTTCATGATCCAAAGTCAAGAAGTGGAAATCGATATGAACATATTATCACATAATGATGTACCTGAGAACCCTGTAATAATAGATACGTATGGTAAAGAGAATTCAATTGAGTTTCCCTGAAATGTATATATAAGTAAAAAACTTTATGTATGTATAGCTCGTTGATTCCTTTTTATAGAAAAAAAGTTTTAACTTAGTAATTTTGACTACCCTTATTAAAATTTTTGATTTCTAGAATGTAAATCCTAACTTTACGTAACATACAAAATAAAGTAATGTTACACAAATAACTGCAATGTAAGCCCGTAACTTTACGTAACATACCAAACAAAGTAATGCTACACAAATAACTACTCACGGAGTTCATGAAGCAACTTTAAAGATTTTAATATTTTTCACAATTTAAAAAGACTAAACATTGAAGACCGTATATAATTTTGTCTTATAGTACGAAACATTGAACCAAGATGTTGGTTCTCATGACATGTTGACCAGGAAGCGTGGGGTTGCTCAGTTTGTCCATTCTTTCTTATCCTACGCATCAAACTGTGCTCTCCACCCTGAAAAAGGAAAGAAGAGCTGTTTTCACACAGCACAGCTTTATTCTGCTAATCTTCTCTTCTTTCTCTGGAAGAACAGAAGGTTTCACTTTCTGGGGTTCCTCAATACCCTAAAAAAAAAGATTTTTATTATATGGTTGCGTGACTTAGCATGTGCTACCTCTAGTGTACAAATGATTCTCCTTTTTAAAAAAGAATATGGTAATCCAAGATTCAGTCAATACCCTTTTCTTTCTTTCCTTTTTTATCTTCCAAGAGTGTCCTATAGTCAGTTCTAGCTGTTTTCTTGAACAGTAGCACATTTGCGTGAAAGTAAAAAACATTCTGGGTATTGCTGTTTTCTTTGTTTGAGAGTGGTTTCTTGTGAAAATTTGGTCATAATTGAACACAGCTCAGGGTGCTACTGTTCATTACTATTTTCTTGTTCCTGATGTTTTTGTTGGGTTTTTGCTTTGTTTCTTGCATGAAAATGTGAGTGGGGTGGGCAGAGGGGCCAGCGGTTTTTTTTTTTCCAATTAATATGCTGATAATGTTTGATAGAATTTTTTTGGGAAGCCAAAGTAGGTGAATCACATTCAGTAGAGTGTGAGAAAAAAGGTGAAGAAATTCAAGAGAGGATTTTGAGGGATGAGTGTTAGCTCAGTTAGAGAAATGAATGACAGTTTAGCTATAACAGCATCATCATTAGCCATTACTGAGAAAAAACCTCAAAGGCCTGGAGGTTTTGCGGGCATTTTCTTTCAGCTCTTTGATTGGAACCGTAGATTTGCCAAGAAGAAGCTGTTTCCAAAGAAACTGCTTTCATCAGGTTAGCTACTCCACATTCCACTCATTTTTTACTTTCTTGCAGGTGATTCTAGCTAGAGGGGTAATATTTTCTTTGTTTGTGTTGCATCTTTATAGCTCGCTTTAAAGAGGCTTCAAAGAAGTTTGGAGGGGATGAGAAGCAGCCAAAGATTCGTTTGGTACTCATTTCTTGAACAAATTATTGCTACATTTAGTTTTTTCCTTCTTCTAGTGTCTCACCTGTAAGCCTGACAACAAAGTCCTTGTTTTTATTGTTTGTGGTTCTTGTATGAACAATGTAGATTGCTAATGAGAACAGTGGGGGTTTTCCAAATGCAAAGAACAATGGAATGACTAATGCTCGTTGTGAAAGCAAGCGCGAGATGAAAGCTCCAAATTTGGTTGCTAGGCTCATGGGTTTGGAATCAATGCCTGCAGGACCAGGCGGTAAGTCCAAAAAGGCTTCAGCTTCTGGAATTGGGAGCAATATGGCAGAGAAGCTTGGTGCTCAGCCTGGCGGATCTGATAATGAAGATATGAATTTTGAGAAGGCCGAAATAAAGCGTGAATTGAGGCCTCAAAAGCTTCAAAAGACAGGGCTGAGCGAGAGACGTCCGGTCAGCAGATTTAGTGCTGAAGCATTGCAGTTGAAGACTGTATTATCAAGGCCAAGGAAACATCAGCCTAAGTTGGTTTCCCCAGTAAAAAGTCCTAGAAATGTTTCTGGTAGGAATGCATCTAGGTTGATTGGGGCTGCAACTAGAATTTTGGAACCGGGGTTGCAAAAGAATAGGGCGAAATGTGCTCTCACTTATCCTAGATATTTTTCTCCCTTAGAGGATAAAGCAGATTTTGCACCACACCATTCGGAATGCCCTAATTCCTATGTGGATTCAAAGACTTTGAAAGGAGCATCTGTGCCTTCATGTAAAAATTGTGGTTATTTGCTTCATAGTAAGAATGGTACACCAAATGTGGATGAACACCAACACCCATCGTCTGTTTCGTCACCTGTTTCCAGTTACTCTGAACCTTCTTGTCAAGGTCCAGGAATAAATATGCCAAGGTTGCCCATTTTTGGCAGCAGGAATCAACAAGAGATAGAAATAGATGATGTATCATACTGTACAGAACTCATATTGGGCAAGAGACCTATAAGCAGAAGTCAAATAGAGATGCATGGCACCCGCAAAGGGAGCAATGTGAAGAAGGATGTATCATCTGTCACTCATGTGCATAAGCAGAAGCAAAGTCAAACATCTCAGTATAGAGAGAGAGGTCTTATGAAGTCTAAGCCAAGTAGTCTGCAGAGCAACAAAGTTTTAGCAGCTACAGAATCTACGAATAATACCAAAAATTTTGTTGCACAGAACAGAAGGTTAGGTGCATCCAGCTGCAAGTTTGAAACTGAAAGAAAACCTTATTCAAGGAGAAGTGATTGCCTCTCTCCGGTGCGGAAGAAGAGATTGATGAATGTCTCTAGACAAGGTGAAAGTTCTGTGGGAAGAGAATCAAGACCTTGTTCAGACAAAACAAGTAGAAAAGATGTTGTTTTTCCGATTTCCTCTGTTGATAAGCACTCCACTAAACCAAAGCTGCCATGTTTGCGAGAAAGTGGCACAATCAATGATAGTTCTGAGGGAAGTAATGTTGTTTCATTTACATTTAAATCTGCGATGAAGCAGAAGGCTGGCATTCATGGAGAAGTCACAAAAAGGAAGTCTCAACATAGCTCAAGTTTTGATGCTACTACAGGGAGATCCTTCTTTAAAGGAAATGATGAAACAGCATGCTTGCAGAAATCCTTTCCTTTGAAAGGGGACATTTTAGGAGCACTTTTGGAGCAAAAGCTAAAGGAATTGACTAGTGAAGAAGAGTTCGCAGAAGGGGGTGCTGCACCTAGAAAAAGCACTGCAACAATCCTTCAGGAGCTAATAACAGCTTTGAATGCAGAGAGACAATTTCATCTGGATAGTTTGCCTCTTAGACCTAGCAGAAAAGAAGAATTGTGTGGTGATGGTGACGTGTCTTCTAGAAATACTTGCATGAATTTCCAGGTTAGCATTGCTTAAATTTTAACTATCTGAAGTTGCAAAGAATGAAATACTGAATGATTTCTTAGGAAATATTTTCCTTTTTAAAGCTGGAGTGACATCAATACCTATCGTTTCTTAAGGGGGTAAACAGCTTTGAACTTGTGGATAGTTCATAAATTACGTTTGATGAAACTAGTTCTCTTCCTGCCTAATTATATTATATACTAAACTAATACTCGGTGCTAGTGCAGTCAAGATTACTTATAGAGCACACTGTATTACAGACGAACACTTCTGTTTGGTTTATAATATGTAATAAGAGCACAGAGAAAAAGCTAATAGTAGATAACATTTAGAAAGACTAAATAAAGAAGCCTAGTAATACTGCAGATAAATGGAGCATAGTCTTTCAATACTGGTGACTTCATGCTAAATTTTATGATTGGTTGATCCGACTAATTTGCCTTTAGCTGAGTGGGTTGAACTGTTAGTTGCTATGAGAAGATTTGGCACCATTAACACTAACTGATTGGAAGTATCAAATTGGTACAATCATGTAGCTCTTGCATACAAAGAACCACAATCTTGCTTGATTGATTTAGTACCATTTGATTGTTTTTGGCTTCTCTTTTTGATAAGGGCTAAATTTTATATGCAAGTATTAACAGCACTAAGAAAGTGCATCAAAAGTTACAGATTGTGCAAATCTAATATCATCTCCATCAGGATTCTACATCATTTACTATGACCAGGTTGCACCAAAAAGCTAGCAAATACATTCGTATGTAAGGCTACGTTTATTTCTGTTGAGGCTATGTATACATCTGTGCTTAAAGCTGGAATATTAACTGTTTTTGGCTTCTTAATAAATGCAAAACAAAGGCAACCGTTGGAACTGTACTAATAGTAGTCTGGAAGTAGTATTTAAGGATGCTAATGGTTTTTACTGTCTTCCTTAATGCATAAAAGGCAGTATATCATCGTTTCCTTAAGTCCATACACCCAGGTTAGGCACCTGATTTATGATAGTAAAATTTTTAGCTGCTGCCTCAGAAAAATTTAACACCCAAGATCAACTGAAACCTTTTTCGGTTGTCATCATGTAGACTAGGCTTTTGAGAAGTACTTTTCTTTTTTCCTCACTCAGCCAAAGAGTATTAGTGAAAGGACTATTTATTATTCAGTATTTTTCCCCTTAATAATTTCTTTCCTTGCTTTTCAAGTACATGAACATTTGTAAATGTGCCTCAGTTAGAAACCTATTATTGTTAATCTGAATCTTATTATTGCCTTTGAATTTCTGCTCAGTCCACACCAGATTCGGCAACTGTTGGCAATTCACTTGATATTGATCACCGTAGTCCAGGATGTGTTCTTGAAGCTACCTTTTCAAATGACAGCTACCTCTCCAGCAGTCCCAATAGTAGCTCAAGTATGGTCCACCTCTCCAGCAGTCCCAATAATAGCTCAAGTATGGTCCACCTCTCCAGCAGTCCCAATAGTAGCTCAAGTATGGTCCCTCGTTCAAATTTTACCATTTGCAAACTTTATTTTTTTCTCTCAAAAGAAAACGAAAAAAGAAAAGACACCTCTAAATTTGGATTTCATTCATCCATGCTTCTAACATGTATGCTTGTTTACCTCCAGAGGACAAATTGCTTGCTGAATCTGTGGACTCTATCTCTGATGAACCCCTCTTTCCAGAACCTGATAGAGATCTTTCGGATTGTGCAACCTCTTTATTCACCAGGAGGAGTTACAGAGCACTGATCACAGACCATGTTAACAACATTTCTAGAGTGCTAAGCAAGATTGATCAGTTAAAAGGAAGCAAACTCAGTTACGCAAAAGAGGTCGTTTTGAATACTGAACTCATATTTGGAGCTACATGTGAACAACAGGCTCTACCTGTAGACGATGGGTTCTCTCTGAACCAGTTTTTCCTGAATGAACTTGAAATGCTATCAAGTCTTCTATGGATGACGTTTGGTCAGCTGCTTGGCTGTAATGACCCAAAACAGATGAGTCAGCTTAAAGGATTTGCCTTTGATTGTCTATTAGAGTACCTAGACTCAAAATTTGGTCGATACTCTGATTCTGGTTTCAGAACCTGGACTAGACTGCCATCAAGTATGACTAAAGAGATTCTAATTGCTGATATTATTGAAGAGGTCAAAGAGTGGACAGAATTTGTTGGGTTGATCCCCGACGAGTTAATAGAATGGGATATGAGCCATTCTTTGGGTAAATGGACGGATTTTGAGATTGAAGAATTTGAATGTGGCACTGAAGTTGATAGGCATATTCTCCAAGTATTAGTAGATGAAGTTGTTTTAGACCTCTACGGTTCTAGTTAAATTTAGTAAGCCTATCAGTGTTCTCATGTGATAACTCTCGCCTCAATAATTTCAAGCAAAGTATTTTGTACAAATCAATAGATTCTTCTGCATCTGATTCTATTTATTATACTTGCTTAGTTGCTTTTACATTTATGAATGAGCATTTATGAACAATACTGAGAAGATTAATATTTTCCCTCCACCAATTTGACGGGCACAAAATGAAAAATGGTTGAAATTTATGAACAATTTGAAGTCAAATCCAGTAAGCCTCTTTTGTTTGGCTATCAAAATTAGCATACAAAGTAGATGCATAAGAAAAAATCTATTATTATGACATTCAATTTTCAACAATCCATAAGCATAGTACTTTTCTATAGTCCCCATTTCCCAGCAGGTTATAATGAATCAGTCCGATTCAAACCCATTGTTCTATACAAACTCTAAGCCAAATTTGAAAAATCAACCTTTAACGACAAAAAGTAATTCAAAAACCAATCTTTCAAGCAAATCAAATGTAAAAATCAAAGAATCAAAACCCCATAAGAAAAAACCCAAAAAAAAAAAAAGAAAAAAAAATCAATTACTTCCTTTTCCTTTCTCCTCCAATCTTGAATCATAATTGTCTGTATCCAAGAACAGTCTTGTTAGCAACTCTGTTAGTTCTTCCAACTCTATTTTCTCCATTAATGGCAGTCCTTGCAACAGAAGCTAATCCCTTCAGTTCCTCAACATTAGCATAACTCTTCCTAGTCATCATACCCCCAATCCTCTTTTCCCCTGAATTCACTGATTTACTACCTCCAATATTCCCATAAAACTTTCCACTTTTTGAAGGAGGAGGCGTAGCTGACTTCTCCTTCAAACTTGGCAGCATAGAGGGTGGCGGTTTTCGATTTTCTTTCCTCAATGCTGATGAAAAATCAGGCACTGATTGAGCCAAAATCGATGACCCTTTTGGCCTCTTAGGTGGTGTTACAAAACTCCCTTGAAATTTCACCTGTTTCTTCGGTGGGGTCAAAACAAACTCGGGGTTGTATTCCATTTCTTCTTCTTCAGGGATTGATTGTTTCATGTGCTTTATTCGTAGTTTTTTATCTCTAAGATCAGCATAGGCTTTGTAACGAGGTCCCCTCTCCATGAGAAAACAGTCAGTAGTGAGTTGAAGGAATTGGGGTTGATCAGAATTTGAAAATTGTGAGAGAATTAAAGACTTGGGGTCGAGTGCAGTGAAGAGAGAGTTAAGATTTTGAGTTTGAACAAGAGATTCACTGGTCCCTGCCATGGCGAATGAATGAAGGTAACTTCAGTTTGCCAAGACAGTGAATTATTGTGGAGGTTTGTGTTTGGAGTTTAAGGGCAGTTCTTCGATTTGATGAGAATTTTGTTGTTTTCAAAAAGAGTTTTGAGTCTCCAACGGTCTAATAAAAGAAGCCAATAGGACTTTGATATGTTTTGCTACTGTACTTTTTTGACCCTTTTGGTTTCTAACGTTCTTATTGTAAAAGGTGGGTCCAAAGCCTAACTAAAACGAAAGATTTAAGGCAGCTGTGTTTATAAAGCATATTTAGGGATTCTATGAATCAAAGGAAATGAAATTAGCATGGGGATTAACGTTGGTATCCTATGCCAAGTGACGAGGAAAATGCGAAGGATTAGCCGTTTGTCAAAAAGGACCCTTTCTTCTAATAAAATTTTGCAAATCGGACGGCAATTTCTCAGCATCACACGTGGATATACCAGAATTACCATATTCCGTTTTTTACCATCTGTATTTCCGGGTAAAAACTTATTCACATCGAATGTTTACACCAAATCAATACAACTTACTATAGTTAAGTGTTTTAATGACGTGATATGTACATTAATTAACTATGGTAAAGCGATAGTTGTGTATGATATACACATGACATACATCTATTGATTTAGTATAAACACCTGGTGAGAGTAAATATTTACCGTGTTTCCCGATCCCTTTTGCCAAAAAGGCAAGGAGCTATTAGCAGTGTCATATAGTACGGAGTACAAGATTTTGACACGCAGTACTAATTTATTGTTACTGTTATTTTAAATTTCTAAACTACTGATTCGACATTATACTATTTACTTTAGTAAGCGATTTTAAACATCCAATTAGGGTTTGACAACCCCTCCTCCCGTAACCTGGTGAACTGAGATATACCAATTAGGAAAGGTCGAGAACACTTAGGAGAGGTGTAAAATGTGTACATACACACCACAGGATGTTATTGTTATCTGATGGTTTCATTCACCTTCGTTGTTTTTGGGCAGGATTACAAACAAATCTACCGTCGAGTGAATAACATCATCAGGCTGTAGACAAATCTAGTGTCGACGTGAATTTACTAGATTTGTTTATAAACCAGCAAATGATCATGAAAATGAAAAACATGGGAGTAAGGCATTCTGTTTATGGCTAGGCGTTAAGGAACCTGCTTGTCATCCATCGAAAAAGGCTCTTATGCAAGCTCAAGGTTAGTGACGAGATTTTCATTACTGCATCACAAGGTTATTATTGTATAACAAAAAGACCTATCGTTGTAAGAGAAGGGGAAGTAAGAATCACATATAAGCTGTAGCCACTCATTTTTAACATGCTCAATAACAAATTTGCAACAGTAAGAGGGACAAATGGAATTCTATTCTACAAGTGCTTTTTTCGTTTTAAATATCTATTCTACAAGTGTTTACATATGCTGCATGCCAGCATGAAACTATAAGCATTACTCAAAGAGTCCAAAAACTTCCTAAGCAGACTCCCAGTGCAAGCTCAACTAGCTAAAGTTATCAGGTAACTATTGTGGTCTTTCATACATTCATTCTAGATTCATCACATCAAACTTTATGATACTTATATTTCTGCCCTATATTAAATCGCGAGATTCTACTGCCAAAGCCTTCCAATACTACCGTCCTGACAGCCTCAACTCCTTGATCAAGTGCTGCATTCACCTGTTCATGTTCAACAAGAGAAACATGAAAACTGTTATTGAACATCAAGAGCTCATATTGTTATTCTTGCTTAGCTTTGAATCTTTTATTTTCCATGGACAAGTCAGGAGAGTGGAAGAGGTAATGAAGGGTAGGGAGAAACCAATTGGCAGTTCCTTGCAATGCATCATATGCATACACACACTGCAGAAGAGTATATAGCTATATCCAGCACCACCTTATTCTGATGTCTATTTTACAAGAGGTGACAAATAGTTTGCAAAACAAACAAGGAATATATGGGGATCCTGTATGATAATGAAGTTTAAGAGACAACTTGAGCCATTCATTGGAATGCTTTTCATAATGAGAAAAGACGAATAGTACTTTGACAAGTATCAAGAAGCTCAAGTACCTGTTTCCGCTCTAAATCACTGAACTTTTGCAAAAGATATGCCTTCATGTCCATAGTACCAGGCGGATTTCCAATTCCTGCATAATACATGAAAAACATGCTTTTTAGATTGGGATTTGGTTGTGGTATATGAGCACACAGTTTGAATTGGTAGTTATGCGACTACGCTTTCACAAAAAATGATAAGCAATCAGGAGGAACCTATGCAAAATCGTGGAAATTCCCGGCGACCATCCAAATGCTCCATCACACTTTTCACCCTGCCAAATAAACAAGAAATCAAATGCGAATTTTCTATATTCTGCACAGTAAATAAAGCTCTTTAATAACCTGTGCATTAGAAAGCACCACTGAGCAGATATTACACACAGTCCGATTACAGAGCAAGTATCACTTAAATTTGACTACTCAAGAACAATACCCATTATGATGGCCATGTCCTCCTTTAGGCTGAAGCCTCAAAACACCATTGGGTAAGCTCATCTCATCATAAACCTACAAGGATGAGCACAAACACTTTACAGTTCGAATGATGGGAAAAGGTTATTTGGAGCACACTACAATGTATTATCCAGTAGAACACCCAACTTCAACCCTCAAAACCAAAGAAAATTATCTCCTAGAGTAATGAATAAAAATAAAAGAAGTCATACCAGAAGGATGTGACGCAAGGGCACCTGATAATATGCAGCAAGCGGTCCAACCTAGTAGAATATACAAAAGTAAGATTTGGATTAGGTCCACGTTTACCAAAGATGGGATACAGAGCCATTTCCCCCTAAGAAAGCTAGGTCACCCTAAAATGGGAAAAGAATGGACAGAGAAAACTTTTGGTTTGAAACCCTTCTTCAAATTTTTGAAGCAAACGTCACCCAGTCTCACTCTAATCAATTATATATGCGAAACATGAAACAACAAAAGAAATAAACAGTTAAAAAGAAAGTAAGTTGAACTCAGTTCTCTATAGTCCCTGCCTTTTAGCTAGTTGTGGAATATCAATATTTAGGAAGTAGAAGTATCGATAAAAAAAGCTTTGTTTATCAACCTAAGCCAATATTTCAAAGAACCAAGGGGTCTAACAAAATTCAGTAAATAGAATTTGGAAATTGTTTTTGAATGAATAGTATACTGCTCTCATATCTGTATAATATTTGCTAGCATGATAGCGGCTAAAAGTGTGAGCTTTTGTTATGTCCCACATCGGTGGGCATAATGTGCTTATGTGGGTTTAAATAGCCTTGGGCTCTCCCACCTTAATAGCTAGCTTTTGGGGTGTGAGTTAGGTCCAAGGTTGTTACAGCTCTGCCATCAGTTTCAGTAAACAATTAGAATGTAGGTATCCTATGCAAGGGGTTAATACACATCAGAGCAATCTGGTTAACTAGAATGTCTGTCTGACAAGCTTTTAATTCTAGGGCAATCAGAAAGTTGATCAAAGAACCTAACATGTTTCAACTCTTCTAAGCAGCAGATGTACAAGTATAGGAGACAATGTGTCTGTTCACTGCAAGTAGAAGCTGATTTAATAAGAGACAACGAGTCCATTGAGTAGAGTTTCATAATGCTTAAAGAACATACATAGATATGAAGCAGCCAGATTATAAGAGATGATCAGAATTGAAGGTGACAAGTCTTTAAACAGGTTGTCAGAGAGGACAATCCAAATTAGCAACCCTTGTATCTTAATCTTCTACATAACGGTGTGCCAGATACAGCAGTTTTTCTTAGCAACTGTCAATTGAAAGGGTGAAGAAGATATATGCCTAATCCAATGAGAGATAAGTGTTTAACATTGCTCAAATGCCCATTGAGTGCTGAGTATTTCAATTTAAATAGCTAATGGTTATAAAAAATTTGCAGACAGACTGAATAACTAAACTACAAAAGCTACCGAATACATACTGATTCTCCACTGAAATTCATGTAGGACTGAGGCTTTGCCAATACAACAGGTACCTCCCCAATGGAACCTGTACCAAGGTGCATCAAAAAGAAACCGTCAGATCTCAACATTGGTAAGAAAAACACTATTTACGACAAGCAGATTCGAGTAACCACCTATCCCAATCAAGGCCTTTGACTGTATTGTGTTTAACACAATGCCCTCCTCTTGAGAAACTCGATCAATCATCTCGAAACCAACCTAATTAACAAAACCCAAGATGTAAAAAAACAGAAAAAATGCATTATTTAAAGAACAAAGTCACTGAAAGAGCTCTGCAAGAACACACGCTCTGAGTTATGTAAGTTACATTGTGGCGAGTCCCATGATACTTGTTTCCGGGATTTCCCAATCCAACAACCAACCAAGGAGTGTACTCAACCTTAACCCCATTAGGCTCTGGAAGTGAAGCTGACGCTCTAAGCCTTGTGGGGGCAAAAGGCCTTTGATAACAAGGGGTTCTTGGATAAGATATACTGCAACTTTTTGGGGCAGATACTGCATGCAACATTGACCTGATAGTGAAAATTACTAAAACATCACGGGTATTCCTTTCAATTGAACTGATTTAACAGAATATACAATTAGAGGTAGTAGAATTGAAAACAAAATCATAACTTGGGGAAGAAAGGGCAAAAAAAAACTTATCTTTGGCATACCTCAAGTGGATTCTAGAAATATATTCAAAGAATACGGGCGAGCAAAGGATTCGAGCTAAGAAGAAATACTGTTGGACAGAGTGAATTTGCCCGCCACCACCATTTAAGTTTCTTGAGAGCTTTGGATAGACTCACACAGAGGATATTTTACGGATATGATAGAAGTACTCGTCCCAAAAATTATTTTATGTTATTAAAGAAATTACTTATTAAACTATTTTACAAACATTGATTCTTAAATATTTTAGATAATGGTCCAAATTAAGAATATCGAATGAAATAAGAGCCTGTTTAGATGGGCTTATGCCTATAAGCTGTTTGCAGCTTATAAGCTAAAAAAAATAAATTGGGGTAGTTTAACTTTTTTTTTTTAACTTATAAGATGTTTTCAGCGTATAAGTTGTTTTAGATAAACTAAGTTAAATGGGCCCAATTATTTTTTTAAGCACAAAATGACTTTAAGCTGGCCAGCCAAACACTCAAAAAAACTGAAAATAACTTATAAGCAACTTATAAGCCAATCCAAACGGGCTCTAAGAATGGTGAAAAGCCCCGTTATTGAGGGTTTTTCAACATGACCTAATTGAGGGTTTAATAGTTACCTTATTGTGACATTTCTCATACCTCTGTCTTAGTTCAAAATTAGTTAATGAAATGTACCTCTTGTTTTAGAAATTTCAACATTTAGATGAATTTTATTACTCCCTTCGTTTCAATTCATGTAAACCCATTTAATTGAGAACGGAGTTTAAGAAAGTAGAGAAGACTTTTAAACTGTTGGTGTAAAATGAGTCGCATATATTCTGTATGGCTATAAATCATTGCATAGAGAAGAAGACATTCTTTTTTGTACGGACTAATAATGAAAGGGTTCACATAAATTGAAACAGAGGGAGTATAATTTTTTGGAAAAGAAGTTTGTAGAGATGTTCAAAATGTGTTTGAAGAATGAAGAACATAGATTTTTCGTTTTGAAGATTTGTGAATGTGTTTTAAACTTTTATATACTTAAAACAAACGCGCGTGAACACTCTCTCTCTAACCTGTAACTTGTGGCAAGTATAACTTTAAAATAACCTTTATATACTTGGGTGAATTTGTATCAATGAGTAGACCCGCGACCTATACTTTCTTCGGAACGGAATAAAGAAGAGGGAAGCTCTTTAACCCTAAACTAGTTAAAGAAGCCTGATCCATCATTCAACTCAATGATGAAAATATAAAGAAGAAATTTTAAACGGAAAAGGGCTAAATATACCCCTGTACTATTGAAAAGGGGCCAAATATATCTCTCGTTATACTTTGGGTGTAAATATGCCCCTATCGCTATACTTTAGGCACAAATATACCCCTCTACCGTTAATCTTGACCAAAGTGGACATGTGGCGTTGACATCTCGGTGAGATGGACGTCACGTGGCATGCCACCTCACAACCCCAGCCCATTTTATTTTCTCCCCTCACATCTTCGCCATCTTCGCCATCTTCGCCATACAATATCAACCTTGCCGCCATTATTAGGAAAAATAAACTGAACCCCATGAAAATTGAGGTGACTAGGATCACCTATTATATGATAGAATTCAGAGATCTGTATCTTTCCTTTTTTGTTCAAAATTAACTACTACAAATTTATGTAAATACGATGTATGTTACAAAATGGGGAAGGGGAGTGGGGGGTGTTAAAGTAGCAAATACGCACATCGTAGGCTTAAGAGATATGTTTGAATTTGGATTCAGCATCTTTCTTATTGTTAAGGTTTATCTGGATGCCATTTATTGCCAGTTTCCTATACGCTTTTTCCAAGTCATCTTCTTTCGCATTTCTGTCCACCCCAAGTACTTTGTAGTAGTCATTGTATGGCGGAGATGGGTGGTAGTACCAGTGGAGATGGTGAAGCTAGTTTGAGCCTTTGAGGGGCGTAGTGGCATATCATGCCACCTTACTAAAATGTCAACGCCACATGTCCACTTTGGTCAACTTTAATGATGGAGGGTATACTTGTGCCCAAAGTATAATGGTAGGGGCATATTTACATCTAAAGTATAACGAGAGGTATATTTGGCTCTTTTCCAATAGTACAGGGGTATATTTAACCCTTTTCCGTATTTTAAATGACCAAGAATCACTTGATTTTTAATAAGAAAAAAGAGATGACATTCAAAACTCCATTTCAACAATTCACCAAATAGAATATTCCTCTCGAATGTTGTCGACGTGCAACTTAAATGGGTCAAATGAATATGTTTCGGCCATTTTGGTCAACTTTAATGATGGAGGGTATATTTGTGCCCAAAGTATAATGGTAGGGGCATATTTGCATTCAACGCATAACGAGGGGTGTTGACACCCAATTTTGTCTCTCCTTTATTTAATTTACTCGGGCTTCTAAATTTTATGACGAGCTAAACACTTTATTTTTCACAATATTTTATTGTCACTACTATTAATATCACTACTTTTATTTTCAACATTATGAGCATTACTTTATCACAAATTTTAAATGTTCGTCATCGTTTCATTTTCGGGTTTGGAATCGTTAAATTAATTACAAGACACCACTTTGTGAAATCTTTATTTTTCTGCATATTAATTATTAATCATCTTCACATAATATATATTGTACTAGTTATTAAATTAGAAATCCAAGAATAATTAAATAGAGGTGGAAGAATCAACAATTTTCACCTCATAAGCAATTGCTCGGAAGTATATCAATGTTGGACTCATTTTGAAGCTCGTATTTTAAAACAACGTATTATAATTTTTATTTCATCAAAATATTATTTTACAAGGGGTAAATTCTTGATAATAGCTATCTACCCTAAAAGAAAGAAAGAAGAAAAAAGGAAAAAAAAAATGCATTTGCATATTCGTCTGAATTCCATTCTTCCTTTTTTTTTTTTTTTTACTGCGCACGCTTCTTTTTTTTAATGCACGCTTCTTCTTTTTATTTTTTATGCATTCCACTCATGCTCCTCTACCCTACCTCTCTTTCTTTTTTTCCTTTTCATCATGACCACCACTACCGTTTGCCTCCCCAACGTCTCTCTTTCTACTCCTCACCCGCTCCTCTCTCTCCTCAAATTTCCCCGACGTTTCTACCTTCTTTGGGGGAGGGAGTGGGATGAGCAAAAAAAAAAACCTAACAAAACAAGATCGGGCAGTGGCGAAAGAAAAGAGAAAAAAACAGACCGAAAAATCCCCCCTCAAAACAAATTGAACACGATCTGAAATTCCCAAAAATCCCCCTACAAACACAGGTTTTAATCGCCTTCAATTTCCCCAGAAAAAGAACAGCCTTCATTTTTTTTTTTTTTTTTTTGGGAAACATTTCTTGAAATTCAACCGAAAGGAGGGATTGAACACTGATTGGGGAGATTATTGTATACGGAGTATTTTGTCACCGAGCCTCAAGTTTCTTTTATCCTGGTCCTGATTTTGTTTAAAATCAGAAAAAAAAAAAAAACACCTTTTGTTGAAAACATAAGATTTGTGACAAAAAATTAAGTTTTCACAATTCAATTAACTTTCGTCGCTGCTCGGCAAAAGAACTTTAATTACAACAAAGACATTTTAACTTTCGATTCGAGCTTTGAATCTGTCCATACGAGAGGGTAGATTCGAGGCTTCGACGCTCAGTTCACTGCACACACAAAAGGTAAACCTCGATACATTTATCGCTTCTAGCCTTTGGTTCCTGCTTGAGTTAAATTTTAGTTGATTCTGCTATTTTGCTAGTTATGTAGTTTCTTCGTCGTCACATTGTTTGTTTGACGCTTGGGAGCTGTTAGGATAGAATAACAATTGCTAATAGACAAATTTGAAAGACATATACTGTACCTTGGATGTTTAGACTGAGTTTCAGGATTTAAAACATATTTAGAGTCGAATATACATAGGATATACCGTGGGTATACATGCGATATACCTCTTATATACACACCTTGGTGTGTATATCTTAGGTATACCGTGTATAAGGTTAAGACAGATCGGTATTGTCTCTCTTTTACTCTGTTTGTTCAAATAATATGCCCCGGGTATAAATATAATCCGCTCGGTTTAGATACGATGAAACGGTTGTATGATATGTCGGTATTGTTTACTGATTTGATTTAGTCTATGGTTTCTGTTCTACGAACAATCCTATTAGCAACCATGTATCAGGCCTAGTTCCATTTTTAGTCTGATTAACATGTTTATGTGAAAATAAACATGTCTTGAACATAATCCCTGCTATACCTATGTTTAAAATAGCCATCTTGTTTGGTATATGTTGCTGCCCCCATATAATTTGAACGCATATTAACGTCTTCTCTTTCTGTACACAATGCGATTCTCATTGACATTCTGGGATCATGAATTTTCACCAAACTGGAACAAAATTGTTTTTCTCATTGTCGGCACCATCTGTTTTCACATTCTACACTCTCATGCAACTCATATTGTGCTTTGTTGAGCATATTATATATCTGCATCTACTCATCTTTATATGCTAAGTATACTTGTATCGATTATATATGTGTGTACATGACAGGTATACTTTAGCCTATACATCTTCATAGATATGTATACATGAGATACACTTTGAATATACATATTATATACATAATCTACTGATTTGTTTTTTTTTTTTTTTATTTATATTTTTCATGTTTAATCTTATCCGTTGAGTAGATACTAATCCTTTTCCTTTCATTTTTTTTGCATGATATCTCGCATACGAGTCCAAACGACTCGTCATCTCCCGCATTCGGCTTCGGGCTAAAAGCCCAACATGAAATTCTCTCCCTATCATCCCAATCCGCAGCCAAACAAGAAAACAAAATCTGGGCCAAAGCCCAATAGACAAGACAGCCCACAGTAGCAATATAGAGAAAATTTATTGGGCCTAAGCCCAATAAACGTGAACAGTTCAGCTGGGCCTTAATAAATGGGCCAAACCCATTTACCCTTTTTACCCTCTTCCTTATTTTATTTTGTGTATTTTTATTTGTTTTGTATGACTAACATCTTACCTTATTTTATTTTTCTAACTTACATGAATTTAGCAAATTAGTGGAGCTTAGTTTAATAATGGGTAATTAATTTAAAGACGATCAATCAATCCCATAAGATTCGCTTGTTTTCTTGCTATCGATTTTCAAAATTACGTCTTTATAATATTTCAAAAGAAAAAATTAAAATGTATGTTCTATATTCGTTCTTGTTCTATAGTTCAAATTACAAACAATTTTCTAGACTCACGTTGTAATGCAACATATTTTCCGATAGATGTAAATGTGAATTCAAGTATATTTTGTGAATACATTTTCAAGAATCATGCATATTTTAATTAAAGAGAGCTAACAAAAGAGAAAGAAAACTTATTTCTTTTTGCGTCCTATTTACAAAAAATAAGTATAGATTTTCCTACATTGCAGTACTCATACAATGTAACTTTTTATCCAAAGTTCACGTTTATTGAATCTCGTCTACAAGTATTATTTTAAACAACATTATTATATACTTTCGTTTAAAATCTTGACAGCGTTTAAAATAACATTAGAAGTATTCTTTTATACAAATTATTATCTTCTACAAATCTTATTTTAAACAACATTCTTATCTGTAATTTTAGCTATATTTACAAAACTACTTTCTTTTTCTATAATACTATATTTACACTTAGCCTAACTAAATTTTAGTCCGGTCGGTTAACTATTGTTAATGGGTCTTCAAGGATGCCTAATACCTTCCCTTTAGACTAATTGAACCCTTACCTAGAATCTCAAGTTTCGCAGACTTAAACAGAGCTAACTTTAGAAAATAACTTTAATAAACTTTAGGTGTCCTAATTCACCATAAATAATTAGGTGGCGACTCCTTAAAACACAAACAAAAACTGCGAATCTCCAATACGTCGTACTTCTAATTTTAACCTCCGCGAGTAAAAATGGGGTGTGACAGCTTGGCGACTCTGCTGGGGACTCACTTAGGTTCTAACCATAACGGACTTAGTTTAAATAGGTTTTGTGTGCTTATTTTGATTACTTTATTTGTTTGTTAACTGTTTTTACATGCTATTAATTGTTTGCTTGATATAAACTGTTTGTTTGATATAAACTGTTTATGTGTTACTGCTTTGATAAACTGTCATTCCGTTCATATTTCCTCCACTTCTGGAAAACTCACACATATTCACACACTTAAAACGGCTTCGCGGTTCGCGCCCGTTCACTACTAAATTACCCCTTTAGTTGGATTGATCTTGTGGATTTAGTCGATCAGCGGTGCAGTCGACGGCCACGGACTTTCCACTCCCAAGTTGTCCGCTTGGGAGAACCTTGTGTCATAGGAAGCCAACTCTTAGTCAGCCTAAGATAGAGCTAAACCAACACCCTTTATTAAGAGCATACATTTCATGACCTTGGAGGTTTAATACCCTTGGTGCATTAAATCCATTAGATGACTTTACCCAAACGTCCAAGCGGGTTCACGACCCCAAGTGACACCAATCATACTTTATGTGCATGTTTGAAGGATAACTGTGCCTAAATATTGACTATTTGCTTTAATTAATTAAACTTTAGGAGGGAAGGATGATTAACGTTTCTATGACAGGTATGGATTTGCATTGGAGTACAATGAATGACGAAGATCAATGACATCACAAAAACGGGGCTGAGATTTAGACATAGGAAATTGTATTCACTTCATTTAGATTAGGAAACACTTTATGTTGTATTCATTTGACATGTAATAAACGTTACATTACTTTTGTACTTTATTGTTGGGGAAATAGAATTTGTTTAAATAATCAAAGCAACGGGATGACATATTATGGCACATTTTATCCTTTAAACAACGTTAGGCCCACCTCTGGCGCAAAGAGGTCACATGCATATTAGGACGTGCTAGTTGTTTTGATATAATCGTTTACATTTGTTTGACAACTTGTTTGACTCTACTTGATAAATTATTCGCTACATGCCTTACTCGACTTTACGTGACCATGACTTTACCTAGATATGTTCATGAGATTAACATCGTTTATACTGTATGTCTATTTTATCTTATTCTCGAACAGAGAGTTGATTCGTGTTGACGCTCGATGGCCGACCATCCTTACATCACGAGGTCAAAGACGTCATCGTTACCTGAACGTAGTTGGGCTGTCCAAGGAAATAAAATTACTATGTCTGATCCGGCCGCATCTGTTCCAACTGGTGTAGAAAACCTCGTGATCGCTAGCGATCCGCCTGAAACTTCCGAACATGGAACTGCTATTCAACGGGATGAACATATCGCCCGCCTGACTCAAGAAATTGAGAATCTACGTGGAGAACTAAATCGGGTTAGGGACTTGACCAATTTATCCATCACACTCCAAAATTCACCTTCTGAACCTAGCAATACTGCACCAGAACCACCTCGTTTCCCATCACTCGAATCCCCAGTTCCTGAGCATTTTCCTCCCCAAAACAATGCACCTACTAACAACAACTTGCCTCCGATCACCCCCGCAAATCCACCAAATCCAACATCCGTCTATACTCCCCCACAAAGTCAACCAACCACTTACACTAGCTATACTCCTCCACAAAATCAACCACCCACCTACATTACCTATGCTACTCATAATCCACCACCCGTCAACCCACCAAGTCAATCGCTAGTTCATACTCCCTATGTTCCTTTACCCACCAACACTAATCCACTACCTACGACCACTCCTCTAAACCCACCAAATCAACCACCTATAAACACCAATTATAACACACCACCTCTTGTCCAAAACACCCCCATCGTCCAGACTTATCCAACCCAGCATATGCACGGGGCACACTTTGTCACCCCAAATGCACAATATGTTCCTCCGGTATATGCCACAGAAACACAAACCTTTACCAACCCAGTAACGGTCAGGTTCCAACCCGAGGTAGATCAATACGAAGAAATGGAAAGGGATGCAAAGGCAGGGGCAGATAACATACTGCTAAAAGAAATCCACAGTCTCAAAGAAGCAATGAGGAACCTTCAAGTTGCTAGAGGAACTAAGAGTGTAGAATATGAGGATCTCTGTGTCCAACCTGACGTCGATTTACCCGTAGGCTACAAACCGCCAAAATTTGATACATTCAATGGAACAGGCGACCCTCATACACACTTAAGGGCTTATTGTGACAAACTGGTTGGAGTGGGCAGAGACCAGAGCATAAGGATGAAGCTCTTCATAAGAAGCTTATCTGGCGAAGCACTTACTTGGTATACACAACAGGATGTCCGTAAATGGCGTGGTTGGAGTGACATGGCGCAAGACTTTATGGACAGGTTCAGTTTTAACACCGATATCACACCAGATAGAGTTTACATGACTAAGTTAACCAGGAAGTCAACTGAGACGTTCCGCGAATATGCGTTACGTTGGAGGTCAGAAGCAGCCAGGGTTCAACCTCCGATGAATGATAGGGAAATGACTGCTACCTTCATTGAATGCCAGGCTGGCATATTTTACGAGAAAATGATAGGTATGATGGGACAAAAATTCACAGAAGTTGTTCGAATGGGAGAAGCACTGGAAGAAGGAATCAAATCGGGGAAAATTCATGATCTTATTGCTTTACAAGCAATGAACAAAGCTATACAATTTGGTTCTATCAACGGGATTAAAAAGAAGAAGGAAGATGTCGCTGCAGTCATGAACGCTCAAGGACATGAGCCGAGCCAAGCCATTCCATACTTTAACCACCCACAACAAACTTTCCACCCTTACCACTACCCTGAACCCTACCAAGCTCCACTACCTCCTTTCCCCGTTTACAACACCCAAGCAAACTACTACCAACCCCGAGCGCCTCCGCATCAAAACCCACGCCCGTATCAACCCAACCAAGCTCCAACTTACCAAAATCGACCACATACTATACCTAGAGCCCGTCCAAACCCTGACACCAGAAACACCCGTAATTACACTCAGATCGCTGAACCCTTGGCTCAATTGTTCGAAAGAATGAAAGTAGCAGGCATAATACAACCGATTGAAGGAAAAATTCCCGAGCCTATCCCAAAATGGTTTGATGGTTCCAAAAGCTGCGCATACCACTCTGGAGTTGTTGGGCACGCCACCGAAGATTGCTATGGGCATAAAAACAAAATCGAAGCCCTGATTAAGGAAGGAGTAATTCAGCTCGCTGAAGCTAAGCCCAATGTGGTCAACAATCCTTTGCCTGCTCACGGAAATGCCAAGATTTAGAGGAGTCCAGTACGGAAAGAGTCAGATCAACAACTTTGTCGCTCTCGTGGGAACAATCCAATACAACTACTCGCAACACCAAGGCACTGACAATACCCCAAATGTCGATATCATACTTAAACTATACAGGCGACCTATTACACACTTGAACAGCTCAAAAGTGAATTTAATACCACCTTCTGAGATGATGTGGCACAAAAAAAATTATAATTGAATAATAGGGGAGTGAGAATAAAATTAAAGCAAAAATAAATTTTAATTACAGTAAAAAACTAATTCCCACTCCACCCCACACTCTTCTCCTCCAACTTTTCTTCTTCATCCCCACCCCCACCTGCCACCCCCACTCCATCTTCATTGTTATATCCCGTATTTTTGCATATTCGGAAAATTCGAAATAATTTTTGACTTGTAAGAAATAAGGTCATATTTTGATTTTAATTTAATATATATGTTGTGCATGAGAAATATTGGTGTGCAACTATGGAGGAAGGCCAAGGGCAAAATGGAAAATTTTAGAAATTAGTTTCGGGAATTACAAAACAAGAACCATAATTAATTGGGCTAAAAAAAAAAGAGAAAAAGAGGCCCAATTTGATGGGGTGGCCGACCATGTCTAGTAAAAAAGGGCCCAAGCCCATGTGAATTTAGACCATGAGATAAATAAGTAAGAAAGGCTTATTATTTGTCATCAACTAGAATCTTCAAGAAACAAAAAAAAAATTGAGAGCACAACAAAAGAAGGCCTCACGGCCAAGAGAGAAAAAAAAGAAAAAAAAAATCTTGAGCCTTCCAACTTTGGTCCAAAAATCTTAATTTTCTTGTATTCGTACTAAGCTCAAGACCCTCTTCAACGTGGTATAATTTTCGGGGCAAGGAAATACCTTTTGTGGCAAGTGGAAAATTTTAGAAAAGGTAAGAATTTTATCTTGTTCATATTATGAAAGACTTATATATATGTTGTAGTGTGTGCAAATAAATGAAAAGTATGAAATTTGTGTGTTGTGGGTGTGTGTGGGTATGGCCGTGTATATCAAGTTGGTGGAGGAACATGAATTAAATTTATTTAGTATGTTAATTGTGTTGTTGTGGCCTTTGTGATGTGAATGGAAGAATAATGGCTTAAGTTGGCATGAAAATTTGGTTGTAAGTTGTTGTAGGAATTTATGTGATTAAATATGGTTTTATGTAATTATGGAAATAGAGTTGCTAAAGTGTGTATTGTTGTTGTTGTTGGTGAATTTGAAAGAAGAAAATGCGTCGTCGTAGTTTCGTGGCGTTTGTAGAAGTTTCGGGTGGAATATGGTGTTAGTAGGATTGTTTGAATATTGTACAAATTGTTTAAAGTGTTCTTGAATTGTGTTTGAATGATCTTGGATTAGTAATGAATACGTGAGTGTTGATATTGGTTTAAATGTACGTAGTTGACTTGAATGTTGATGAATTATGTGAAGAAGAAGGGTTACTAGTGTTAGAATATGTCTTAAATTGATTGTTGGCATTATTGGAATAATCGTTGGTATTGTTGTTGATATTTTGGCCGAGTTAAATTCTCGGATTTGTTGTTGATGATATAGCCGAGTTGGATTCTCGGGGATGGTAGCATTTACAGGGGAAATGCTGCCGAAATTTCTGTAGAAAAAGGTGTTGGTTGGAATTTAACTCTTAAGCGTTTGTACCTAATGTTTGGTGCGCATTAATGCTGTTGTAGATCTTGTGGAGCCAAGGACTTGAATTCGGATTTGCGTAGAGAGCGGGCAAGGTATGTAAGGCTCACCTTTCTTTCTTAAGGCATGATCTCTATGAATTGAACAAATGACGTGTATGTATGATTTCAAAGAAAAATCCTATTCTTAGAGCCACTAGGTTGGCTAACATCTTTGACCTCCATAAGCTATTCCATATGGCTGGATACATATTTCATGATGTTCAAAGATTCTATTTGTTATGTTCCGAATGTTGTTCGAAAGAAAAACGAGACGACTAGAGCCTTTGATGAATATTTCGATATGAAAATATGGTCTTAAAGTCCCCATTTGATTTGATCCATAATGTTATCCGCAAGTTTCCTAGTATGAATATGTGATCCATAATGATGTCCGAAAAATATTTGATATGGCTAAGTTTTGGATACATATATTTTGATACGTACGTATGATCTTAAAGGCTCCATTTGATTTGCTCCATAGTAATGGTTGAGATTATTGCATAATTGGATAATAAGCTAAGTATGAGAATTCATGTCCTTAAAATGATTTAGTAAGTATTAATGTTTCTAACTTTTGTGTATAATCTTGGATCGGGCCGAACGTTCCTCGGCAATAATAATATAATACGTTTATGGATCGGGCTGCACGTCCCGCAGCAATACAATGCACGATGTTTTATGAGTATGCGTGCATGAATTTGTTAGATATATAATACATGATGTTCAAAGGCCTATTTGATATGTTCCTTAATTAAAAGATAAGTGATGTAATTAATGTCCTGATTTTCAAATGATAGCATGCCCGACTATTTTATCGAGTCTTGATATACTATGATATGTTTCTATGATTCCCAAAAGTTATATTTGTGTTGATCTATACGACATCCGAAAGATACCTGACATGATGATTACTTCGATTATTTAAAAATGGCTTCTAAAACGCTTATAGAAGGTTTTGTACTTCAAACGCTCGTAACTTTTTCAAACTAAGTCGGATCGACCCGAAACTTGTTTCTGAGCCTTCTGATGTCAGTAAGTGTATGTATCCATCGGGTTTGATCTATGTGCATATGGTTTCATATTATTCTGTTCATACAAGCCTCAGTACGGGTGTCCAGCTCGGGCACCAGTCATGGCCCACGGGGTTGGGTCGTAACAGAAGTGGTATCAGAGCGGTTTGTCCTCGGAATGTCTACAGGCCGTGTCTAGTAGAGTCTTATTTATCGGTGTGTTGTGCACCACATCTATAAACAGGAGGCTACAGGACATTTAGGATGTTGCCCTTTCTTTGGATCTTAGATCGTGCGATAGAGCTGTGCTATTAGGGTGGCTCCTTTCTAATAGATTGCTATGTTTACAGTGATGCCTCCGAAGAAGGCGACGGCTGCCCAGAAGGGCAAAGCAGGAGAGACTAGTCAGATACAGGGAGTCACCCGGGCTCGTACTCAGACTATGCCTGATATTGCGCCGCAGTCAGAGGGCTCTGCTACGCCACTATTTTCAGAGGAGCCTGGAGCAGCAGCCGCTGCCACTATGGATCAGGAGGCGGCTCCGCCATTAGCTCCAGAGGCTCCAGCGCCCGAGCCTCCAGCTCCTCAGCCAAGGGCAGAGGACAGGGCGATGAGAGAGGCGGTACAGTTGTTGACGAGGATAGTAGCAGGGCAGGCTCGCAGACGCGGGCTAGGGGGTGATGATGTGGATAGGCGTGACAGTTTGAGGGTCCGCGATTTCTTGACTTGTGGTCCCCCAGAGTTCTACGGGTCTATGCCCGAGGAGGACCCCCATGATTTCATTCGACAGATGCAGCGTGCACTGAGACTGGTTTGGGCTTCCGAGACCGAGTCTGTCGAGCTGGCTTCAATTGGTACGAGTCCTGGGAGCTGTCCAGAGGTGAGGATGCTCCCCCAGCTGTGTGGGATGAGTTTGTAGGCGCCTTTCTCAGCCACTTTTTGCCCCCAGAGTTGCGGAGGGCGAGAGTTGACAAATTTTTACAGCTGAGACAGAATGGCAGGAATGTCCGAGAGTACAGCTTAGAGTTTGATTCTCTGGCCAGATATGCACCTACCATTGTGGCGAATATGGCTGACAGGATGCATCGGTATGTGATAGGGTTAGATCGCTACTTGATTGACAGCTGTATGGCGATGGCGTCGCAGACCGGTATGGACATTGCCCCGTTACAGGCTTACGCGCAAAGGATGGGGGACCGACGCAAAAGGGATCAGCCTGGTAGGGATCGCGATAGGAGGCAGCCCAAGAGGGCCAGATCAGCTAGATATTTTGGGGAGTCTCGAGGCGGCCAGCCTCAGCAGCAGCACAGTGGATATTTTTCTCAGCCAGCCCGTAGTATGCCTTCACAGTTCACGGGCAGGCGGTTTGATAGCACTGGGCACACAGGAGTAGGCCAGAGTTCCAGGGCCTCGGGTTCACGGGTGGACAGAGGTTCCGGTCAGATAAGGCCACCTTTGCCTCGGTGTTCTCACTGTGGTAGGCCCCATTTCGGGGAATGTCGTTTTGGTACCAATGCTTGTTTTGCTTGCGGCCGCCCGGGCCATGTTATGAGGGAGTGTCCGTTTAGGGGTGGTCCAGGTGGTTCAGCTCAGCCCACCGGATCAGTTGCTGGCTCATCTTCCCCTTCTGTAGCTATGCGGCCGACACCGGCAGGTCGCGGTAGAGGTCGAGGCGGAGTTCCCGATTCTAGCGGTCCTTCGAACCGCACATATGCTTTGGCCAGTCGACAGGACCCGGGGGCGCCACCAAACGCCGATACAGGTATGTTAATGTTCTTTTCCCGAAATGTATATGCATTGACAGGTCCAGGCTTTATTTTGTGATATATTTTCCCCTCCTAGTCACTAATAGAATTGGGACAAGACCCAAATTGATAGGACCGTTTGAGATAGTTATTCATACGGATAAAAAGTGAATGTTGAGAATTTGAAAGGCTAATTTGGTAATTACATAATCAGAAAAATGAACGACCCTCTCTAGATCGGAGTGGGACCCGCTGCGAGGACCTTCCGGAAATTGTTATGGCCCGACTCGTCCTAGATTGCGTGGCAAAGTTCGTGTGGAGTAGTGGGTGCACCTATACCAGCATTAACGCATTAAAGTTTCGGGGTTAATGTTATATCCCGTATTTTATACGTTTGGATATTTCAAGGTAGTCGCGGCAAAGCTAAGGGAATGACCATCTTCTAAAATTATTCTAACGTACAAGTTGGTTATGGATATTATTTATGAACATTGATAGTATGGAAAGGTTGAGAAAGGTTAAGGGTAAAAAGAGAAATTCACAAAAAGGGCCATGGAAATAATGTGGAAGGCTAGGGGCGAAATGGTAATATTGAGGAAGTTGAGGAGCAAAACGGGAATTTCACAAAAGGCTCATGAAAGTTCCAAAAAGGGGCCATATTGGCCATGTGACAAAAAAAATAAAGGAAGAAAAGATGGTGACAAAATAATAAGTCATCTTTTATTTTAGAAAAATTCAAGAAAAAAAAAGAAAAATCTAGAAAAGTGGAGAGAAGGGCATGTGCCCCTCACATGCTTGTAAAGCCTATATATATATATATGAGAGAGGTGGTCATATTAATTGAAGAAATGGAACAAAAAAAAAAGAAGAAGAAGAAGAGCAAGAAGGAGAAGCATTCGACCACCATGGCCAAAATTAAGGCCATAGAAGTTGATGAAGAAAAATTATTTTCTCTTGGTATTCCCACTAATTTGAAGGCCCTAATTAACATAGGATGGTTGTTGGAGGAAGCAAGCCATTTATTGGTGCAATTCACAACCCTAGCCAAGTTGAAGAACTAGAAGGAGAAGGTAAGGTTTAACCCTTTTTCCTATGTTGTAGATGGTCTATGCATGTTGTTGAGTGTTGTAGTATGAAGAAATTCATGAAATATGCATATGTATGGTGTTGGCCGGATGGAGTGGTTATTTGTGTAGAAATGATGAATTAATTTTATTTAGTAGTTTGATTGTTGCGTTGTGAATTCCATGCTATGAAATGAATGAAAACCATGAAATCTTACATGTTGGTGTGGAACCGTGTGGGATGTATTGTGGCCGTGAGTGTGTAGTGTGTATGGCCGTGTATAATTGTTGTTATTGTGTGGATTCTATGTTGCTAATAAAAGCTTAATGATCTTAATGAAGTTGTAGTAGATGGAGACTTGTTTTAGAAATCTATGTAAATTGAATATGATGTTCTTGCATGCATGGAAGGTAATGTTGTTAGTGTGGTGTTGTTAATAGGATGTTGCTAGTGTGTAGTTCATGAATTTGGAAGGAAAGGAAATGTGTTGTTATTGTTTTTATTGGAGTTGGAAGGGATTGGATGGAGTAGTATGTTGATTGAATCGCTTTGAAAATTATGTGAATTGAATAGAATTAAATGTTGAAGTGTTGCTAGAATAATTGTTGGTATTGTTGTTGATTAAAATTTGGCCGAGTTAGAATCTCGGGGATGGTGTATTTACAGGTAGGGCTGGGCGTTCGGTATTCGGTTCGGTATTTTTAAAGTTCGGGTTCGGTAATTCGGTAATCGGTTATTGAAAGTATATACCAAATACCGAACTTTCAAACTTCGGTTCGGTAATTCGGTAATCGGTAAATCAAACTTCGGTTCGGTACGGTATTCGGTAATACCATTTTTTTGCTAGCGGCTGCATTCATTCATCATGTGCAAGAGATATTTTCAATATACAAACTTACTTGAAATTCACATTTTGTAATTTCACAGTTTTATTTCACAATTTCACAGTTTTATTTACTTGAAATTCACATTTTGTAACTACAGGATATTGAGATGGATCCGCGAAGAGGAAGAGAGGATAGCAGCCAACAAAGAAACTGCAATCAAATGTGTAATTATCGACATGACAGGTCAGTTGAAGAGAAAAAAAAATAACAACATTTGCTCATCTTTTAATTTGTATCCAATATGTTGAGTAACAAAATTATGTCTTCCTTTACCAGCTGTATCAACCATAGATTCAAGTTGAATCGACACTATATGTGAACTAAGAAGGACGCTGGATAAACGATCTCTTAAGGTAAATCCATCAGCCACATAAAATATGCTTCTTTGTTTCCCTTCATTAGTCAAATATTTTTCTTACAAACATTTGTTGTCCTTTTTCACTTTTCAGCTTATGCTGGCAAATCCAGGTGGGAATGTTATGGAAAAGTTGCATGAATCTAGTGCTCTTGAGGGCTTCGGATTAAATGGATTATATCTAACTGTTTCTGAAGCAGTGGCTGATATCTCATCTTTGTGGAAGAATGAACCTGAATTGTCAGTATAAGATTTGCATTGTCAAGAAAAAAATTGAAGTGGCATGTGATGTAAGTATGATGTATCACTAGTTTGATAGGAAAAAGGCAATACTCCCTCGTCCCTTTCATCCCAGTAAGCATTCCAACAGCCACAAGAATCTTAATAGTGCAAAGACACAGGATTTCAGTTTGGATTATTCGGTATTCGGTATTTACCGAATTACCGAACGGTATAATGGTAAATACCGAATACCAAAACTGAAATATTAAATTTTACATTTTAGTCCCGAATACCGAACCGAAAACCGAATTCCCGAATACCGAAATAGCCGGTTCGGTTTGGTAATTCAGTTTTTGGTATTTTATGCCCAACCCTATTTACAGGGGAGGTGCTGCCGAAATTTCGGCAGACCATAAGTGAATGTACTTGAAAGGCTAAGACAAGTATATGTCGATGAATCTAACGATAGTGTCGATCTTCTTAAATGTAGACTAACAAGTTGGACGAATAAGCGTAGCTAGTAAGGCGCGACACAGGTATGTAAGGCTCGTCTCTTTTCTTCTAAAGGCATGATCCCCACATCATAATGTCTTGAATGTTTTTATATCTTCCTTGCAAAAGCTAGAAGTCTATGACTCCAAGTTATAAGTCTTTTTCCTAATAGTTCATAATTGGTTTTCTTTCAAAATGTCCATATTCTCCAAAAACCAAGTTTTAAGAGATTGAAAGCTTTTATGACTTAAATGATGAATATGATTTCATAATGACAACGATGGCGTCAACTATGAGAAAATGTCTATGACAGATATGTTGAAGATATGTTCCTACCATGAATATGACAATATGAAAATGTTAAGTTATTTCTTGATTTCTCAACTCTATTGTGGACAATAACTATTTTAAAGATTCCAAGTATATGAAACGATGCCTTATGATCCTGTCCTATGTTTTCTCATGATGACACTCTTCATTGATAGTCTCGCCTTATAATATTAGTTCCTTCAAGGTGAGACACGACGTCCATGGCTATTCCATAATATAATCGGAGGCTACCGACCTTACGTCACTCCGATACGGACATGACTTTCTTTGGGCTCTCATGCATGCTGTTTATATGTTATAAGTATATGTATATGTATATGTATATGTATATGGGGAAGATGGGAAAAGGGCAGAGCGCTATAGACGCTATCCACCTGATCAGTTGGCACTGTATGACATGATATCGTCCCGGACGCGGGCCATATGTGGGGGAGCCGACGTATTTCGGCGCTATGATATGATATGATATGATATGATGATACGTTTACTTTCTCTATATGGACACGAGATGTTTTTCAAAGGAAAGATAAGCATGCATGGCATCCGGCCTAAAAGGGCTTTCATATGTACAGGTTACTCTCTTATCTCACTATATGTTCTATGATCCCATGAAGTTGTTATTCATTCTTTATGTTTCTTATTATGATGTATTCTATGCCTTACATACTCAGTACATTGCTCGTACTGACCCCTCTTCTTCGGGGGCTGCGTTTCATGCCGCGCAGGTACACCCAGATGAGCTGAAGCTAGCATAGAAGATGTTCCAGCGGAGTTGGTAGGCTCCACTTGTCCAGGAGTGCTGCCGAGTCAGAGTATATGTGCTAGGACGTTTTGTTCGATGTTAGAGACTTTGTAGACAGAGTCGTGGGTATAGAGTCTCGATTCTGTCAGCGGCTCCTCCAGCCGATGTGTCAGTTTGTATTGTGATATAAGTTTTACACAGTTACAAATTTTATTTGATTTGAAAGCAACAAAAAGAATATTTCAGTAAGCTTCATTATGTATACGTGATTTAGAGGTTCAAAAAAAAATTTACGTATGTAATAGGAGTCGGACGGTTCGCTCGGCCCTAAGTAAGGGTCGGGTGCCCATCACACCCTAGTAAGATCGGGGTGTGACAGTTAAGCGTGCTGGGGCCAGAGCAATTTTAGGATGGGTGACCCCCTGGGAAGTACACCAAAATTTTCATAAATGTAGATATAAAAGACAGATGGGAAATCTGGGGTAACCTAAAGGAAATTAGAATGTACCGAATGGTCAGAGACCCTAAATAGGTCGGGTGGGCTAAGGCAGACTCGGCTGGTGAAGAAGAAGGAAACGCAATACAGTTCTGGAATCAGAGTAAGTTTGAATAAGCGTTTGGAAATGCTTTGTGAGCAAAGTGGTAGTGAATACATAAGTATACGTATGATATCCCGTTTATGACTGTACCGATCGGCGGTGGGCCCCAGCAGCCAGTGTTGCGATTTATGAAAGACATTAGCTGAACGAAATTCAGGAGACAAGTAAAGGGTGTGATATAGATGTTATGAAATAAACTGATACTGATCTCACTACCATAAGGGTAGAAGCTTCTGATACAACGATATTAGGAAAGAAGAGAAAAGTAAGTAAATGGAAGACAAGGAGATAGCAGTTGTAACGTTTTAAAAAAAATTGAAGGAAAGAAAGAAAGCTCCCCGAAGTATTATGAGACCCCCTAAGGTCAGTCGAACATTCGAGGACGAATGTTCTAAACGGGGGGAGGATGTTATATCCCGTATTTTTGCATATTCGGAAAATTCGAAATAATTTTTGACTTGTAAGAAATAAGGCCATATTTTGATTTTAATTTAATATATATGTTGTGCATGAGAAATATTGGTGTGCAACTATGGAGGAAGGCCAAGGGCAAAATGGGAAATTTTGGAAATTAGTTTCGGGAATTACAAAACAAGAACCATAATTAATTGGGCTAAAAAAAAAAAAAAAGAGGCCCAATTTGATGGGGTGGCCGGCCATGGCTAGTAAAAAAGGGCCCAAGCCCTTGTGAATTTAGACCATGAGATAAATAAGTAAGAAAGGCTTATTATTTGTCATCAACTAGAATCTTCAAGAAACAAAAAAAAAAATTGAGAGCACAACAAAAGAAGGCCTCACGGCCAAGAGAGAAAAAGAAGAAAAAAAAAATCTTGAGCCTTCCAACTTTGGTCCAAAAATCTTAATTTTCTTGTATTCGTACTAAGCTCAAGATCCTCTTCAACGTGGTATAATTTTCGAGGCAAGGAAATACCTTTTGTGGCAAGTGGAAAATTTTAGAAAAGGTAAGAATTTTATCTTGTTCATATTATGAAAGACTTATATATATGTTGTAGTGTGTGGAAATAAATGAAAAGTATGAAATTTGTGTGTTGTGGGTGTGTGTGGGTATGGCCGTGTATATCAAGTTGGTGGAGGAACATGAATTAAATTTATTTAGTATGTTAATTGTGTTGTTGTGGCCTTTGTGATGTGAATGGAAGAATAATGGCTTAAGTTGGCATGAAAATTTGGTTGTAAGTTGTTGTAGGAATTTATGTGATTAAATATGGTTTTATGTAATTATGGAAATAGAGTTGCTAAAGTGTGTATTGTAGTTGTTGTTGGTGAATTTGAAAGAAGAAAATGCGTCGTCATAGTTTCGTGGCGTTTGTAGAAGTTTCGGGTGGAATATGGTGTTAGTAGGATTGTTTGAATATTGTACAAATTGTTTAAAGTGTTCTTGAATTGTGTTTGAATGATCTTGGATTAGTAATGAATACGTGAGTGTTGATATTGGTTTAAATGTACGTTGTTGACTTGAATGTTGATGAATTATGTGAAGAAGAAGGGTTACTAGTGTTAGAATATGTCTTAAATTGATTGTTGGCATTATTGGAATAATCGTAGGTATTGTTGTTGATATTTTGGCCGAGTTAAATTCTCGGATTTGTTGTTGATGATATAGCCGAGTTGGATTCTCGGGGATGGTAGCATTTACAGGGGAAATGCTGCCGAAATTTCTGTAGAAAAAGGTGTTGGTTGGAATTGAACTTTAAGCGTTTGTACCTAATGTTTGGTGCGCATTAATGATGTTGTAGATCTTGTGGAGCCAAGGACTTGAATTCGGATTTGCGTAGAGAGCGGGCAAGGTATGTAAGGCTCACCTTTCTTTCTTAAGGCATGATCTCTATGAATTGAACAAATGACGTGTATGTATGATTTCAAAGAAAAATCCTATTCTTAGAGCCACTAGGTTGGCTAACATCTTTGACCTCCATAAGCTATTCCATATGGATGGATACATATTTCATGATGTTCAAAGATTCTATTTGTTATGTTCCGAATGTTGTTCGAAAGAAAAACGAGAAGACTAGAGCCTTTGATGAATATTTCGATATGAAAATATGGTCTTAAAGTCCCCATTTGATTTGATCCATAATGTTATCCGCAAGTTTCCTAGTATGAATATGTGATCCATAATGATGTCCGAAAAATATTTGATATGGCTAAGTTTTGGATACATATATTTTGATACGTATGTATGATCTTAAAGGCTCCATTTTATTTGCTCCATAGTAATGGTTGAGATTATTGCATAATTGGATAATAAGCTAAGTATGAGAATTCATGTCCTTAAAATGATTTAGTAAGTATTAATGTTTCTAACTTTTGTGTATAATCTTAGATCGGGCCGAACGTTCCTCGGCAATAATAATATAATACGTTTATGGATCGGGCTGCACGTCCCGCAGCAATACAATGCACGATGTTTTACGAGTATGCGTGCATGAATTTGTTAGATATATAATACATGATGTTCAAAGGCCTATTTGATATGTTCCTTAATTAAAAGATAAGTGATGTAATTAATGTCCTGATTTTCAAATGATAGCATGCCCGACTATTTTATCGAGTCTTGATATACTATGATATGTATCTATGATTCCCAAAAGTTATATTTGCGTTGATCTATACGACATCCGAAAGATACCTGACATGATGATTACTTCGATTATTCAAAAATGGCTTCTAAAACGCTTATAGAAGGTTTTGTACTTCAAACGCTCGTAACTTTTTCAAACTAAGTCGGATCGACCCGAAACTTGTTTCTGAGCCTTCTGATGTCAGTAAGTGTATGTATCCATCGGGTTTGATCTATGTGCATATGGTTTCGTATTATTCTGTTCATACAAGCCTCAGTTTGGATTTCACTGAGCCCGAGCCAGGATATGTTATCGTGCGCACTCCTTTGCATTGTTCACCGAGTCCCTTAACGGGCCGGGCACGGTATATGCATATGATGATATGATTATGGCACCGAGTCCCATGATGGGCCGGGTACGATATATGTGCACATGACTTCATTTACCGAGTCCCTTAACGGGTCGGGTACGATATGTTTACATTTACCGAGTCCCTTAACGGGCCGGGTACGATATGACTACATTCACCGAGTTCCTCACTAGAGGGCCGGGTACAGTATGTATATGTATTTGCATGCACGATGATATGAAAGCAGGATGGCATGATTTGATCACCGAGTCCCTCAATGGGCCGGGTACGATATGCATATGATATGTGATGTTCGCACGCATAATTTCATTCACCGAGTCCCATAACGGGCCGGGTACGACATATGTATACATGCTATCATGATGACATAATGACATGATTTTTACTCACCGAGTCCCAGGGTGGGCCGGGTACGGTATGTGATATGAAAGTGTATGATTCTGCTCCGTATTACACAGGTACAGTGGGTTCTTGATTTTGATACTTGACTTCTGGAATCCTTGTTCCGTTTATGATCTTTCTGCTGTATTTTATGTCTTACATACTCAGTACATATTCCGTACTGACCCCCTCTTCTTCGGGGGCTGCGTTTCATGCCCGCAGGTACGGACGTTTGTGTGAGAGACCCGACAGCCTAGGTTATCTGTTCTGCTGCTTTGGAGTGCTCCCTTGTTCTGGAGCCCATCTTTTGGTACATCTTTTTCCGCTATGTATATGTATGTGTATATTCAGGGGTACGGCGGGGCCCTGTCCCGTCATATGATTCTGTTACGTCTGTTAGAGGCCTGTAGACATATATGTGGGTCGTGGGTCGCTGTTGTTCGGTTACGTCTGTGGTTTGCATTTAAGTGATCCTGTTTGCTACGACGGCCTCAACGACTTGTATGTATTTATGCTCCGGTATGATATGTATGATTTATGTGACCGTTTCAGAGTAAAATCTGTATAAATTATTACATGTTGGATGTGAATAAGATATGGCTATATCGATTTAGAAACAGGTATGTATGGGTGTCCAGCTCGGGCACCAGTCATGGCCCACGGGGTTGGGTCGTGACATTCATGCCCCCTCCCCTTTCTCTTCATCCCTTTTTTTCATTCTCTTTCCTCCCTTCACGACACCACGTCGACGCCCCGTCTCTCATCTTCTTCATCCCTACTCCCTTCTTTCTTGTATAACTATCATTGTTTTTAATGAGCTTCAATATTTTCCGGTGAGCTTTCATTTTTTCCGGTCACCAAATTTGCATCTAATCTACCTATAAAATAAATTTTATTATTTTCCGATCAAGCTATTTTCAAAGAAATAAAAAAAATGATAAAGAGGAACCACTGCTCGTCCTCCCCCGTCACTGCCAAGAGCTCCGCCAACCGTGAAGGCGGAGGAGAATGGAGGTGGGACGGAGCGAGAGTAGTGGTGGTGAAATGAAGAAAAAGGGTTTGGGGGTGTGGTAGGGCGACGTGAATGTGGAGGAGACGGGAAGGTGGGGTGGTGGGCTGGTAGAGAGTGGAGAGGAAGAAGATGAGGATAAGCAGCCTGCCACCAGTAGCTTGAAGATGTAATAGCAGCAATAGTAGTAAAATTACTAATACTCCCTCCGTTCAAATTCATTTGTCCATAATTATTGGAGGATTGATGGTGGTGAAACTGGTGGCGGATTGGTGGTGGTGAAATTGGTGGCGATGGTAGTGGCGGATTGGTGGTTCTGGTGAGATGGGATGGTGGTGATGAAGAAGATACAATTATTGGAGGATTTTAATAGTTAATTAGGGATTAATTAGTGGAAATATAGTTAATAAAAAGAAAATCAAATGAATAAAGAAAAGGAAATGAATATTGACCGCCG